>NW_020537646.1:24706867-24989033 GCF_003426905.1 Ctenocephalides felis | reverse complement strand
TTATTCGAATGTTTGAGCGC
This sequence comes from Ctenocephalides felis, assembly GCF_003426905.1. Taxonomy (NCBI): domain Eukaryota; kingdom Metazoa; phylum Arthropoda; class Insecta; order Siphonaptera; family Pulicidae; genus Ctenocephalides; species Ctenocephalides felis. The sequence continues at coordinate 24,989,013 of NW_020537646.1, read as the reverse complement.
AACGAATTGTAATATTAGCACCGTTTTTGTAAATGCCAAACACACTTCTATTTATTGACCATGTGGGATATGTTTCTTTACTGGATTTATTCAGTACATGCATGATTATTGCATTTGAAGTTAGGTTTGATATATGAATTGATAAGTTGATGAAAATAGATATTTAGATTTATTATTTGTTAAACAGATTTTAGGCGTGTGTATGAAATACGAGTAACTATACCTTACCTATGGACTGCAAATGGATCATTTCAAATGGCAAATGGTTGATATAACTATGCAATTGTATTTCTTGGTTTAAACTTCTTTGGTCTGTCTAATCGTTGATTATAAATTTAATATATACTTCATATGGAGTAAATTTAGTCTTTCAGATCTTCTACTCTCTTCAAAAATTATGTGATTATAACAAATTAAAAATGCTACCACTGTTAGATAGTTTTACGTGTAAATCATATAATTCCCACATTTCAGTTATTAGTGTTTAATTCAATCTAAAACTAAAAACTTTATATTCACTAATTGAGGTAGAAATTTACTTCGAAACGTATGGCATAATAAAGATTTTTAAAAATGTTTAATTATATTTTTTACTTGATGTTATGCCCTCTAAGAATTTACACATACATTTTACATCAAAATTAATACTCTTAACATAATATTTTTATGTATAATTATACTAAAAACTACTTTTGTCTATAATATGATAGCATTAGTTTCTTTCTTAGTTTCTTTAATATTGCTTTTAATCTTTTATCAATAACCAAATTAATTAATTTATTTTAGGAAGTATTTGTCCCTTTAATACATATTTAATACTCCCTGCATTTATATGAAAATTTCATTGATAATGGCATTCTAAAAAAATCATGAAATATGAATTAATAAGATTAGATTTAACTAATGTATTATTGGAATGTTGAAAGTTTTAGCTTCCGATGAATTCATTATAAAATGTTTCAAATAAGAAATAATAGAAGCATTTGGAAAGAGTAACATATATTTACTGATTATATGATTCTACATTATAAGTGGTACATTAAAGTAGATTTCCTTAGAATTTATATCAATATTGAAGCTCAAACCAAAAGCTGAAACTACTTTTTTCACTTCAAATGCATTGCATAATTTAACTAATCACCAACTTTTTTAAATAATGAAATTGTAAGATTTTTCATAAAATATTCACTATGTTCAAATTGAAATTATAGGGTTTTTATTTTTTAAACTTGGGGCAATTATGTAATTATTGTCGACTAAGTTTGAAATTTAAATAGACAAAATGAATAAAAATCAACTACAGTGACATAAAAATTGACACGGTTTTACTAAAGCTTTTGGTTGTACTAAAAAGCTCACAAACCAGATGGGTTATTTTTTTCTAATTTTTTTCATGATGTTATGATCAATACTATCACCCTGTTTCTGCTTGACATTGAGTTTGAAGACACTCTGTTTATTCACTAAATAATATTTGTTCAAAAATCATTTAAACATTATCACAGTTTCGACAAAGCTTTTGGTTACAATGAAAAGCTCACAATTTTCAAATTAGGTGAGATTATTTCAAATTTTTTTCCATGATAGTATAATATAATACTATCACCAAGTTTCAGCTTGACATTGAGTTCTGGGACACCCGCTATATATACACCTAATAATATTTGTTTAAAAGATATTTATATCAAAGTTTTTCATTTTAACAAATTACATATTGAAATGTTAATCCTGTGCAGGTTGCATAAATTAAATCTTTAATTAGCAGCCCAAAAATTCAACCATTTCTTATTAAGATTGACATCTGAATTGATTTCAAATATTTCTTTTAATTCGACCACGTTAATGAATTTCTAGATTCTTACGGTATTAGAAAACAGTTCACATCGCAGTTCTTGAAACAATCTTTGAACTATGCACGCTAAATCAAGATGATAAATTTCTCGAGAGATGATACCGCAGTATCATAAGTCAATTGACGATCACTTTTTATATGAATCTATGCATCTTCTTGAAACCAGTAGAACAGCTTTGCAATGAGAACACCTGAAGAAATTACTAAAATGCTTAAGCATTTAACCGTAAGGTCGTCCCAGAGCGCAACCCGTGTCCGGATCGATCAGAGTTTATTTGTTTGTTTAGAATTATAATTAAATTGGGAATCAGTTAATAAATCATAAGCGTTTATTGGGTAAATGATTGTGAGTTTTATAAGCTAAATACACTCACAGATATTAATTTTTCAATTAAACACACTTTTCTAATTAAAGGTTTAATTTATCTCTCATGCTCCTAAATGATATTTCAATATGGTATTCGGGGCAAAGATTGGAAATGTGCAATTTTGACTTCTGTAGACACACACACATATATATACATATATATATATTTTATACACATATATATACATATATATATATATATATTTTTTGCTTCCAGAGTCTCAAATGCTTCCAAAATGATAAAAAAATGTAAAAGCTTTAGATTTTAATGCTTTAAGATAGTCAGCACTCCAACTAAAGTTTCTTATAAAAATCACATCAGTAAAATTTCATCTGATTTTTAGAATTTAACTTAGCGTCAAATAAATCAAAATTTTGAGAATAAAATAAGAAATTACAACAATTATTTGATATATTTTATGAAATAAGTATTTTCTTAAGAACAACAACCAAAACTAAAGCTTTCACAGATTTTTTTTTGGTAAAAAATTCTGTTAACGTATTTGATTAAGATCCACCCTATATATATATATATATATATATATATATATATATATATATATATATATATATATATATATATATAAGTAAATTTGTATTTAATGTCATCAATACATTAACCACTTTCTCTATTATTATAAAAGAAGAGAGTATTTGATACATTTATTCAAGATTTCTAAGCATTTTTTAGTAAAATAGAAATGAAGAGAATCAACTATTAAGAAAAATTGATTTACGGTTCAAATTATAATATAGAACGCAAGTTACCATATGTAGTTTTACAGCTATTTTACATGGGTACACATGTTCTTATTATATTTTTAAGTAAAAACGAATTATACTACTGCTAGATTTCAAGGTAATCTGAATTTATAATATTGTGATATTCAAAATATATACAAAAATGCATATTGTATAATAAAAGAATATTATATATCCATTTATTATTATTATAGCGACAACGAAGTATGATTTGTACACAAAAGGAATATTATTTATCCATTTATTATTATTATATGGACAACGAGGTCATTATTATTCATAAAAATTATTTGAGTTAACATATTTGAATTATTTTTACTTCTTAATATAAAGGTAATTATTTTAAAGTGGCATAGGCTTTGTAATTATGTATATCACTATAATGACAGGAAAAAAATCTTAACAAAAATTCTCTTTCTAGTATATTTTCAATCTATTTCCTCATTTGTATTTTTGACCGATCATTAAATGAATAATTGTAGTAAGTACATTTTGCACAAAATAACTTGATTATCTGTTATTTTAAGAACCTATATATTTCTGAAATTCTTCGCAATATTAATCTAATCAAATTATGTTAATTTTATTGCGGAATTTTTATATTATTATTATTACGTTAAAAAACAACAACATAATACAAATGTATTAAAGAATAATTATATAAAATATGGATAATTTTGTAGTTGCTGAAAATAATTATTTTTAAAACAAATATAATATATTGTCATAAAATTGTTACAGGCAAATATAAAAAAGCACCAATAAAATTTGTGAGTTTTTTGATAAGTCCAGATATTATATATCATTATAGTTTAATATTTAATATCAAAAAATTCAAAATCAATTTTAACAAATTTAACAAATTTGTTCATTCATTGACACTAACATAATGTAATATTTAATTATTTTTTGTTCGCAAATGAATTAGGTTCATCTATGTGGAAATAAAAAGTAAATTGAAAGAATAAATGGGTGCACAAGTCCTATTAGTACAAAAGATTAATCAAGCTGAACCAATGAATTTAAATACAAATCGTATTCAGATGAATAAATTATTTTCAAAATAACAAATAACCAAACTGAATTTATTATACTACAAAAAATATATTAAATCATCACACTTTACCCATGCATAATAAATACCATAATAAATTCAATTACAAAAGCCCTTTAAAAAAAACTCAAAATGCAGTTGTATATAATTATGTATGCATATAAATGCTATAACATTTTCGTGAAATGAATTTCAAGCAAAGGTGTCAAGTTAAAAAGATTACGGTCAAAATATTGATGGGAATTTTATATGCTTTCATGAACATGTATAGTATTAATGAAACGTTGAAGATTAATATGACAGATCTATTCGAATGAACAAATTTGAATAACATACAGAGAGAATAAATAAAAATATATATATATATATATATATATATATATATAATCTAATCAATAATCAACCTAGTCAATAAATCTAATTTTTTAGATACTAGTTCTCAAAAATACCCACACGATGCTCACGAGTACTAATGTAGAGCAAATTATGTTAAAATAACATGATTATTTTTTTGTTTTCTTATAAGAGTCTTTCATAATTATGCGAATTATCATGTAGTTGTTACTTGAATCACATAAGCAAAATCATAATAAAGTAGTGATATTTGCATATACTTGTTCAAGTTATAATGTGTTTATAGTAGAAGTATTCTACTCATTCAATTTTCATTATCAATGTTAATGTGGGAACGGCCTAGTCACTTTAGCTAAAAGTCAATCTTATTATTAGTCTTTTCATTCCATTACTATTATACATATTGTCAGAAAAATTTAAATTAACCAGTTAACTGTGGCGCTTACATCGAATAGTACGCACAATTTTGTATCGTCCGAATCGAGCTCATGACGAATATATTCGTCAACCACAAAGTAAAATAACAGATGGAAAAGATGGGCTTGATTCACAAAATTACTTCAAACAAATCATTAGACTTCTCTTCTTGCAGTGAACTCTAAATTAGTATTTTTTCTATCAGTTAAAACTGTTTTTCTCTAATTAATTTAGCTACAGCTTACAAAATTTCATTGTATCTTGATTGCTACTTTTAAGGAAATAAAAAAATACAAAATTAAAAAATGTTATTACTACATTTTACTTCTTTGTTACTAGTGGAACTATTACATTTTTGTATTATTGTGTTGGCCGTATGAAGATTGCGATCTTCATGGCATTGAGCTTTTATACCGGAAAGTTGCTCCACTGGGGGGGGGTGGTCACAGAAAAATAGTTCGGACTTACTTTTCATTTCTAAACTAAAAGTTTGCGTGATATGAATATGAATAGTAAAGAAGTAACAAATATATACACAAGCTTAATGACAAATCAGTATTGTAATAGAAGCATACGCCAAATACATAAGCTATACCCAAAAATCAGAGATTTATATAGTCCACAATTATAAAGGTTAAAATGTAACTTAGCAATTTGAGTCATCGAAAAAGAGATCCAGTTACCATAAGCATAAATACGAATTAGATTAAAAACGTATTCAATTCAATGAAATATTACACATGTGAATCTAAGAAAAAAATGTTTTGATGATCGTTTTGATTATTTTAATACCTCTATCTTATAGATTACGTAAATTATCACCACGTTTCAAGAGATTTGCGCATTTTGCTTTAAGGTAAAATGACACTTACGACAACTTATTTTATACAGTCATAGTAAGTACAAAATGGTTACTGTTTTGTATGCATGACAAATATACTCAATACAAAAAAATCTACCACTGCTCTATGATGAGTATATTGGTCAATCACACTTAGCTAAAATGTTAAATCATTACGATTACTCTCAATATGGTATTAGCTTGTTAGTAAAGACTGCCAAAATATACGCATTGGTAGTAAGTCTTTCGGAGTCTCAGAAGAAAATCTGTTCCCAACGCGGACAAAATCACCTGACACATCCGGAATTTATCAATTTTTCAGCAGCATCCAAGGAATTTGTAATAATTTACTATGCATTCAAGTTTGTAGTTTGTTTACGATGATTCTAACGTATAACCACAAAGTAAATTATAAGTGTGCTTAATAAGCAATAAACGATATATGTTGCAGATAATGTGTTGGTCGTAACGTTGAGCCATTGAACCAGAATGTTTATTATTATGGGACGTGCCAGCACGACGCGGGGAACACGAGTTCAAAGTTCAGCATCCATTAGTGCTTGCTGGTTTTACGCTAATAGAACTCATTTGCGTTAATTTTATTAAAGCTATCACTTGGTCTCAGATACAATTTATAATCAACATTCTCTATTGCACAAAATCTATTTTTATTAGAGTCTGTGAGAAATTCAGAAAATCGTCAATTTGTAGAACTGTGGTAATTTTCCATGGATGGCAAGTTATCCATTGGTAAAGAGCCGTTCATAATCACGCGTGTCTTAAAGGGTGAGGATCGACATAAAACCACAAAATATCGCGTGGTAGGGGGAGGTCAAAGTTAACTTTTTTTCTTGGTAATATTACCACAGAGAGACTCCAAAAACCCTAGAAGATCGATCACGTGATTAATGAACTAATGAGCTAGGAAGCAGAGTGTTATTATTTTGAAACTACTTGTTATTGTCTTCAAGTATTCTGCATTAACTCATGTTGATTGCTATATTTTGGTCAAGAATTTCAAGAATGTCAGATGTTGTTGATACAATTTAGAAAAATCTCCAAAAATCATCTGTTGGTAGTGGCGAATCCATGGGGTGGGCCACGGGGGACATGACGCCCCCTGAGCTTGGCATTAGGCTTAGATAGAAGCCTAAAGCACTAATTCAGCAATAAAATTACTTCATAATGATTTTATTCATGTATTTTGTTGCCAAACACATTCTATAACTTCCATATGTAACTTATTATAGACAAACGGCGGAGTCAAAGGCCCCTAAAATTTAAAGATTTTCTAATGGTCTGTTGGCAATGTGTCCTGTGCACTTGAATAAAATTGTCTTTCCGTCAAAATTGTAGGGTTTGATATTTTTGCAACAACATTTTTTTTAAAAACTAATTCATACACTTTTCATAAACAACAACGCAATTAAATTCATATTATTTCTTTATAAAAAAATAATCATATCACCGGGTCAATCGAGCCAAAGAGAACTTTAGATTTTACATACGATTCAATCAAATATTTGATTCAGTAATTATAGTGATAAATTTATTTTTGTTCTTATTCTCAAAAATCGATGTATGAATCAATCAAAACCCAACAGTTTGAAAAGCATTTTTTTAAAGCAAACTGATCTATGTTTTTTATAATAAAAATTCCCTAGAAACACTGATGATGATGATGATTCTATTTAATTTGATGCAACACTCCGGAAAAGCTATTTTCTCTTGAAAAAATACTTCAATCTCTACTCTAAAAAAGAATTAGATTATACCTATTTGATATCAAAATGTACGAGATGAATATCGAACCAGGAAGATTTTGGATACAAAGCCAAAGATTTTATCAGTGAGCCACGGAGAAGCTTATTGTGACATCCTAACAAATATTTAGGCTACTTCAGAATGGATTATTCTATTCTAATTAAAATTGAACTTTGAACTTTATATAGTCTAATACGATATTACATATAGCATATAGTTCTTTTCAAAATTAATTAGCTAATTATTTACTATTATAAGTTAGTTTAAAATATATTAGGTTAAATAAAATCCCACTGATCATTATTTTGCTATGGAATTTACATAACATTCTGAGATTTTGTTTTTCGACTATATGTTATTCAATATCCATTTATTTATTTTTTAAATATATAGCCCACAGATTAGTTCCAAGAGGTCTTTAAAGTACAATTATTATACATATAATATGGATAATATAGGAAACATATATTGTGGTCCATCTGAAAGCACCAGCTCCTGATATTCTCGTAATACACTGCATCGAATAATGCATACAATTTTGTATCTATCCTTATAAAATTAATTTGCAACTAGTCATCTTATTATTTGAATGTCAATCACGATCAATCATAAAACTAAGATCCGCGAAACCGCAATTTTAGCCAAGACGTTGTGTAAATAACCATGTCAGTAGGCGATCTTGTAGTCCACTATGCTAATTGCGTTGTAAATCAGCAATATTAAACACTTTGAACAACTCTAACGACACAGAAAATACAAAATAATTATTATGCGCCGGACATGTCGCCTCTATGTATTTAAAAACTCATTTCAGGCGGCATGCCACACTATTGGGCAACTGGTTAGAAGATGTAATGGGTCTAGGACAGGGAAGAAAACCTAAACGCCGCGGGCTAAACAACGACAAAAAAAAAACAACCAAAAAAAACTATTTATCCATATTTAAAATGTTTGATTAAATATTTTATAGATTTGAGCCAAACAAAGTAAGTGCCGAGTGATACTAGAAAATTGTACAATGCAGTAAGAATTAGTGGCTGGATTATAAATAAATGGAAACGTGAATTAAAAATGGCCCGTATATATTTAAAATAGATGAAATAATTAAAGACAAAAGCAGTATTCATATATCAAAAATTCAGATCTTCCAAATGCGTTACGAGTTAAGACCAATGTACCAACTATAGGAGGACTCAAAAACTATTAACCTATGGTTTTTTCTTAGCAGTCATTGAATTGATTTCTATAGATTTTTTTCAAAAACCATTAAATTTAATTAAGTTTCATCATAATAGTTTATAATTTATTATTGTTATTTGTAATTTCAAAAAACATGTATTTAAGCAATTATTTTAGTTATTTTGTATCTACTTAATATCGCATGTACTAGTAAATTAATCAAACTTTATCGATTATGTAATTAGTATATTAATAATATATTGTAAACTATTATTTTTAAAATAAATTATTTTATTAAAATAAACTATTTTAGTTTTATATCTAATCAATCAATTTCTATAATAAATCCATAACGAACACATCATTGGATCCATTTTTAATTGTTAACATTATCAATAAATTTACTTGTATTATAATATTACGCTATATGTCACATAAAAAGTATGCGTTACAAAATTTTAAAAATGCTGATTACTAAAAATTTCTCGGTACAATTTGAAGTTTTATTAATAAAATTTTATTTTTATTATATATTTTTAAATATTCTCTGTGACATTCCAGATGGCCACCTCTGATCTAGATTGACTGGTTTCCAAACCAGATTGTTTACGCGTACGCGATAAGATCTTCAGCAAGAATTATAATAATTATTTATATATTTAACATTTCTTAGACTTCCGTGTTCTAAAAGTGTATTTAGTTTTAGTTGTATTGCTTTTTCACGATTGCATCGTAAATATTTTCTTTTAACGATATTGATATAGATAAGCATTTTCTAATTAAAATAAAATAAATTGAAACTGAATCAATATTGTGAATGATCTCACTATTAGACTTACATGATTTTAATGTAGTTTACTTTCAATAATTTTTATTTAATTTGGTTAAGTCATAATTTGTTTTACGAATTGTAAGTTACAAATCTAACTTGGTAGTTATTAGTTGAGAATTCTTTAAAATTACCAACTAACAGCTAAAAAATAATTTATAAAAGAAATAAAATTCATGAATGTATTTGAAATATTAAAAAGTCCAATAGCTGTTTAGATTTATATGAAAATATAATCAACAGTTTTCGAGTAACTTACTGTTAATGTTTTTTTAAAAATTAGTAAAAATAATTCGAGCTTTAGTACTTCCTCTGTACATGAACATTTTTGGAAATCAGACTGAGACTGGCAAATCAGTTCTCTATATTTTTTTGTACTTTGCTATTTCGTACTTCATCATATTTAAGTAAGAATTTTTTTTTCGTTTGATCTTCACTCAAAAAGGACAAGACCCACAAACACATGTCACAATCGTACTCAACGCACACTTTTGAAAACAAATCATCGTTATGAATGAGCTAAATTATCTACTTAAAGCTAATTGCTGGTAATTAACTACTAATGTTCAACTTACAGTAAAATAATAAACAAAGTAATCTGTCTGTATTCAAGTAACAGTAAGATGAAAACTTACTTTTGACTCTTTAAAAGCAATTCGGCCTATAGATCATGTTAATTTAGGGCGCAATAATGGAAACTTGTTGGAACAAACATACTTCATTTTTCTCTCTTTAGATAAAATGTATTTATAATAATATAATCAGTAAATCTATAAGCCATAAAAATGAGAAACTGACCTTATAATACTTACAGGTGATTATTTTGCAGAACACATTACCTATGTTTATTGATTTTTTCATTAATAGGTAAAAAACAAACTCTTTCCTAACATTCATATTAATTTAATATTTTATTTATTGTCAATGGCACTAGTACTATTTGCCAATAATCGCAATTAAATATGTATATGTGTAAGAGTTGTACTATAGTTATGATTTTGTGAATGAGTTTTTTTTTTAAAAAAACTGTGAGTTGATGGCTTAGAATTATTAGTTTTCCTGGACCGAATTTATGATAGTATCATGCAAAACGTCCAATTATTAAAACCGGAATCACATTTTTAATGTAAACCAGATGGAAAATTATTTGTTTATAATTTGTCAGCTTTCATATTTTCTACATTTAATATCTACTCTAAAATATAGGGTGGCATATTTAAAAATTGCAATTTATCGATAGCAACTTGCCTGTAGGCCACACCGTGCGGAATTTGAAGTTGCGATATATGGGAAAAAAACTAAGAATTTTAAGACCTTTCTAACGATGTATAATACTTTATATGCTTTCTTTACAGAAATATCTAAATCGTAAGATCACTAGATCACTAGGATCACTAGGACCACTAGATGGACCACGCGTTAGTACCATTAATTTTGAAAATTGAAGCTATTTATTGCAACCTATTTTTTTAAAATTACCTATGTGGGTGCTAAGAGTTTTCCTACAAAAACCGGAAAATAAAACGTTTTGTACTGAATTGTGTTGATCGCAAATACAATGGTAATTAAAAAGCCGGCATAATAATGCGGTAACCGTCCGAGCTGCAAAAACACAACAAAACAGATGGAAAAGTGAAAAGTTTCCTGTTGTGAATCAGATCACACACACATGGCCATTGCTTCGTATGCATTCAGCCGGCTGCCAGATTACTCGTTTAATATATTCGCGATAAAAAAAACTTAATAGCCAATTTATCACATGAATAAATAAAGAAACGAAAGCGTGGGTTTTTATAGAATACATTAGAATAAATAAAATGAGCCAGCAAATGGAGTTTGAAATACCTATAAGAGATTTTTAACGCATAGCGGATCTATGAAATTGCTATATGAGTTATGGTAACTGATATCAAATATAAATCATTTCCTTGTAAAATTGTATGGTCATTGTGAGAAATTTATGATAAAGTAATTGCAGACAGGTGATGGAATTAGAAATTTAAAATCAAATGCGTAAAAGTTTCAATAGACCACAAAATAGCAAATAGCAAATAGCTTGAAATTCAGTTATATGAATTTACGAAGATTCGACACAAAGTAAATTAATAAGTATACCAACAAAAATTTAATCCTCTACATAGCAAATTTTTGTTTTATATATTAAAAAAAAGAAATTACAAAATACAAAAAATCTGTTCAAATAAATTTCTTTTTTTATATTTTTGAACTGCAATCATAACCTTACGCCCTATGAGCTGTTGGGCTGAAACTTCTCCTTACTTCGTATTATTTTAGATGGTAACCCAATGGTTAATCCATCTATATTTGATAATTTTGTTATTAGAATTAATCTAAAAGAGCTGACATTTTATTGGTGCAGCAATGCCGCGCAAAGGCTATTTTCACTTGGATACATATTGCTATCTATATTTTCAAGTAAAAATTGTTGTCACTGCTACCTGACAACAGGCTGCTCGAAGTGGCTATCGAACCCGGGACCTCTGAAACAAGTTCCGTCGCTCTTAACCGCTTACCTACGGGCGACCCAAACAAATTTCTTGGTATTAAGAAATCTATCGTGTTCGCAGATCTTTGTATGAAAATGGTATTTCAGGTTAGGAAAGCCTAACAAAAGCCCTTTAAATATTTATATTGATTGTCTTAATATCGTTCTAGAATTTATGCGTAATCTCACTAAAAAGCCATAAATATTTGGTGCAATATCGAAAAAAATAGAATGTGACCTGAAAGTTACGCGGACTCATAGAGGGTTACAATAAATAGCTTCAATTTTCAAAACTAATAGCTGTACTATTTCTGAAAAATATTATATATAGAAAATATGAAATGTGCAAATTATAAACAAATATTTTTTATGTGGTTTACATTAAATGCGAGCTATTTTGTTTGCTGTCACTTACAGAATTTTTAGAGAACGATCTATATATGCCAATTGGCATAAATATTGAAAACCTAAGATGTCAAAAAATTAAAAATGTGATTCCTATTTCAATGCAAACAATTGGACGTTCTGCATGACACTATCAGAAATTTAGCACAGGAAAGCTCATTTAAAATGATATTCACTGTGCATTTATAAAAAAACTCACAAAATCACAACTACTATTATTAACATCTACATACTGAATTAGGAAATAGTACCTGTGCCATTGACAATGAATAAAATATTGTATTAATATGAATAATTAGACGAAGTTTGTTCTCACTCTATTAATCAAAAGATCAATAAACTAGCTGTAAGTGGAATTCTGTCTTAAGGCAATTAAGGCATCGTGCCTTAAGGCAAATTGCTGGAACTTCCCGTACCAAAAATTATTATTTTTTTAAAAACGATTGACATTTTTAAAACAAATTTACTTCAAAAAAATAAGATTTTTGAGAAACTATAAATTAAACAAAAAATTACTTTTTTTTGAAAAAAAATTTTTTTCAAAAAAAAAATCTATTTTTTTTTTTTTTTTAAATTTTTTTTGAAAAAAATTATGTTTTCTTTATTTTGGCATATTTTGGAAGATCTTTTTTCAAAGCAATCGTACTGCTTTAACTGCATAAAGACAATATGTCAAAGCGCGTAAGCGCCGCGTCGCCGTCTAACGAATAAATATTGGTACGGAACCCATAGGAATGCAAACAAAATTTATACTTATTGTTAAAATCTCTATAAAATATCTGATAATTTGATGTGCATATGTCTAATGATCATTTTTGACCGCCAAATGGCATTTTTTTTTACTTTTTTCGTTAGATCTCCGAAACCGCTAGACCTGCCTTTATGAAAATTTGAACAATTCTTCATCTTGTCAATACAAGTCAAATGTTTTTTGAATTATTAAAATCGGACGCTCCGTTCTCTTAAAAACTGAGTTACCGTTTTCGGCACTTTTTGCCCCGTATCTTTAGAACGGCTGGACCTGCCTTCGCCAAAAACTAATCAGCACGTCTCCTTATCAATACGAATCGAATGTTCTTTGAATTATTAAAATCGGTTGATCCGTGTTCCCGAAATCGTCGACGAAAATTTGTATCCGCACATACATACACACACATACATACATACACACACACACACACACATACACACACACACACACACATACATCCATTTTTTCTAAGGTATGCCAAAATGTTAAGAAATCTCTGAAACGTAAAGATATATAAAAATTTTCATTTTCGATTTTTTTGCGATTACTATAACTTACCCTACGGGAAGTTAACAAGGTAAACAAGTAACTATTATAACTAGCTGTAAGTGGAATTCTGACTTAAGGCAATTAGGGCATCGTGCCTTAAGGCAAATTGCTGGAACTTCCCGTACCAAATATTATTATTTTTAAAAACGATTAACATTTTTGAAAAAAATTTACTTCGAAAAAATAAGATTTTTGAGAAACTATAAAATGGACAAAAAATTACTTTTTTTTGAAAAAAAAAAATTTTTTTAAAATTTTTTTAAAAAAAAATTTTTTTTAATTTTTTTTTTTTTTGAAAAAAAATGTTTTCTTTATTTTGACATATTTTGGAAGATCTGAACTTGTTTTTCAAAGCAATCGCACTGCTTTAATTGCATAGAGACAAAATATAAAGCGTTTAAGCGCGGCGTCGCTGTCTAACGGGTAAACATTGATACGGAACCCATAGGAAAATAAACAAAATTTATACTTATTGTTAAAATCTCTATAAAATATCTGAAAATTTGATGTGCATATGTCTAATGATCATTTTTGACCGCCAAATAGCATTTTTTTTTTACTTTTTTTGTTAGATCTCCGAAACCGCTAGACCTGCCTTCATGAAAATTTGATCAATTCTTTATCTTGTCAATACAAGTAAAATGTTTTTTGAATTATTAAAATCGGACGCTCCGTTCTCTTAAAAACTGAGTTACCGTTTCCGGCACTTTTTGCCCCGTATCTCCGAAACGGCTAGACCTGCCTTCGCCAAAAACTAATCAGCACGTCTCCTTATCAATACAAATCGAATGTTTTTTGAATTATTCAAATCGGTTGATCCGTGTTCCCGAAATCGTCGACGAAAATTTGTATCCGCACATACATACACACACGCACACACACACACACACACACACACACACACACACACACACACACATACATCCATTTTTTCTAAGGTATGCCAAAATGTTCAGAAACCTCTAAAACGTAAAGATATATAAAAATTTTCATTTTCGATTTTTTTGCGATTACTATAACTTACCCTACGGGAAGTTAAATATGTTCATCTATGTCACACACTTAAGATTTTGTATTAGACTTAGTATTCTGCTGATAAATGTGATCAGCCAGTAATTAGTATAGTCGAGCTATTTTTTTTAATTTCACGCTTAAAATAATCGGAACTATTGAACTAAAATCTGTTCAAATGATTATACAAATAACAAAGAGAAAAATAAACAACTAAGCAAACAAATTTATAAGCGAATGATGCACATATTAAAATAATATGCTAACTCATTATATTAGATAAATCAGTATTTACAACCATTAATAAATAGGAAATTTCTGCAAACGCACGCTTAACAAATATCGTAATGAAATATCAATAAAAAAGAATAATCATTTTTCAAAACCTAATTTGCTCAAGAAGTTCCACGGAATTCGTATTCCAGTGAGTTGTAAAAAAAATTATTATTACACATCATTACGTTTGTTCGATGTACACAATGCGAGCGGTTATAACGGCATCTTTGAAAACAGTCGAAAATTGTTCGAGCGTAAACAAGAAGGAACCACGAACAAATTGACGGATGAAGAAATCGGGGAAAAAATTAGCGGTCAATGACTAAAAACTAAGCAGCAAATGGGCGCATCCATTATTTTTTACAGATTCGAATCGTGGTTTTGTTCATGCATTAACAGCTTCAGATTTTTTGTGTGATTTTAAATACACGATTGTAATAATAATAATAAAGATCTAAAAATATTTATGTTTTTAAATCATCATTAACTGGCATAACATACATATAATTATCGAAGAATGAACTACTTAGTTTCCTGTCGTCTGTCAGTCATTTTCTGGGGAACAGTTATTTAATTGTTCAATAAGTTGTATTCATATTGCTCAAATTTATTATAAATAAAAAACAATAATTAAAAGTTCAGTAGGTATATGATTAAGTATACTTCTAAAAACAAATTGTTTGCACACTTCCAGTATCATACCAGTGAACTATAGTTATTTTATAAGTACTTATTTGGTAATAATTTATACCTTTATATTATATAGAATAAATTCGATAATGTTAATAGTAGGCATTATAGTACATTTGAGATTTGCATCATCCAACCATTTTTTAATAAGCGTTTTTCAGCAATATTTGTTACGTTATAGTAAAAATTATTAATAGATATTGAAAAAAAAATTATTTATTTTTTTATAATTAGTACTTGTTATTATTACTCATGAACTCATACGTACATATTCCAATTCAGTTTGGATTTAGTGGAACATCAGTAGAATTAAAATAAATAAGAATTTGGTTGAAAACTAAATCGTATAATGATGGTTGACAGTAAGCAATAACTCATATCTTACTTCCAAGATGTACTATTTTCAAACTTCATTTACCATAACAAATATATACCTTTACCATCATAAATGTATAAAAATCATTTTTTTGCATTAAGATAATTTACTAATTATATTCTCAAGTCCCTACATAACGCAAAGTTCTGATACTAACTATTTTAACAGTAAGTCGATGGACTTTAAGAAATATTACAAGTCAACACATATTTTATTACAATTATTATTTATTATCGAGTCTTTGAAATCTTCTCTATAAAATATTTTATTTTAGTAGTTTGTTATTACGATTGGTTAATTGTCCTTTATCCATTATTGATTATAATTTGATGAAGATTGATTAAAGTTTCCATTATTAAGTACGCAGATCTGAGGTTGGGAATAACTGGCGAATTTAATTATAAAAATTCAAGACGCTTTGTCTAGTAAATGAGTCAACAATTGTTAATAAATAAATACTTCACATAAGAACTCAGTGTGTAAAGTGCCGGATGTAAAAAAGCCCATTATATTATTTTTAAAAAATATGCTCTGCAAGTACTGACCGTAATTCGAACAGACCGCGTTTTAATTTTTATATCCAATTTCACTTCAAAATATAATATATGTTTTTCTTGGTCAAGGCTCAAGAAAAATTGGAAAGTTTCCTTTAGCATATTATGTTTTTCTGAGAATTTCAAATTCGTTTTATTCATAATTAAATTTGATCGTTTTTCGATATTCTCTATTAGCGTTTTATTATATTGACCAGTGGAAAAACATATTTTGATAGAATAATATAAACATAATTTCTGAATATAATAAAAAAATGGCATTTTTTAAGAAATCGGCATCGAAACTGGTGCCGGATTATTGATGTTTATAGTATTTAATAGTCTTACCATAGATAAACAAGTATAATTAATAACCAGCTAAAAAACCTTTATTAACAAAAATTTTTATTTACTCATTGATTTCTAATCTAATTGATTATTTGAAACATTAAAAATAATTGGAAAACATTTTTTTTAAATTATTCGAGTTTAAAATAAAACTAATCTCAATATAGCAACTAAATGAAACGATATCTTAATATAGCAAATAAAAGCAATAATGAACAAGATATTTTTTCTCAGATATCTCACTTTTTTGTTTCTAAGTTATTAATAAATCACAATAGTAAAATAAATTGTTAAATTGCACTCTATTAATAAAATATTTAAAATATTTGAAATTATATATGAAAAGATTCTTCTAAAAACTTATGGGAATTATTAACTCTATTATTTTGATTATAATAGAAAATGAATTAAAATTATGATACTAGTCAATATAGTCGTTACTTGATGAAACTAAATTAAAATTATGAAATTTTTTAAAAAAAGTTTATTATATTGAAAAAAAAATCATTTTTGGAAGTTCTTTAATTAGTCTCCTTTTCTATAGTAAAATTATTATCCTCTATATTATTTTTCTTTATTGCTTGATCAACGCTGGCTCTACCTCACCGTTTAATAACATAACACAATAAAGATGTTGATAATGATGTGAAAATTTCATTTCATTGTTAAAAGAATAATAAAAAATGGGAACCCATTAGCATATAGGAAGCGTTCCATTTTTTGAGAAATTTTATCAAGGTTTTCTTAACACATCTTGCTTATCAGTGTACATATAGTTCTGCAATTAGCATATAATGATAATATGGGAGTAAGAACATTTCTTAATACAAAATTCGTATAGTTTCAACATAATTATATACACGTTGTACAAAATAAACAATGCTTATTTTCATTTTCAATGCTACTGTAGGAAAAGAATATCTGTATCCAAACATCTTGACCTGCTTGGAGAGACCCTGGGAATTTGACTAAAAATTGCATACCTTGGGATATGTAAATATTTGAGATAATAATCAGAGCAAAATATATGATTAATGTAATTTAATATCGTAAAAGAGGGCTTCCACGTGGCTTAGAGCTATGGGATTTCGAACAATTGTTTCAGGATAGATACTGACTTCAGCCTATTTATTTGGAAGTATAGATAGAAATGTTTCTTAATAAAAATAGTGAAAACAATACAAAGAATACCAAAAAAGTGTCTCCATCAGGTATTTTTTCTATACAGTTGGTTTCTTTGTAAAGCTAGTTGGTACCAATTGGCAGAAGAATAAGCAATCTCCTTTGATTCAAACAACAATTCTATGTTGAAAAAAGATAGACACTGCATTAAATTATTCTCCAACATTATGAAGATTTTGAAATATTATGGATATTATTCTCGTATATTGTGAACATACTCGTAATGACATAACAAATTTGCTGGGTGATGTCCCATGTTATAAATTGGAAATAGATAATACATATTAGGGGGCGTCCATTAATCAAGTGATCGATTTTATAGGGATTTTTGCCCCCCCCCTCCCCATTGGTGATACGTGGTAATATTAAAAATTACCTCCCACTTCCCACCAAATATCACGTCTATTTTTAGTTCCAAGAAAATAATGTAACTTTTTTTGTTGAAAATGTATAACCTTTCCTCCATCACGTAATATATTGTGATTTTTTGTTAAACCCCCTGAAATCCTCACATGATTAATGGACCCCTGCTTAGTATATAATATGTAACTGTATAATTAATTCGTTCAGTGCAAATGCATGATATAATTATATATCAAATTGTATAAAATTTAATAGCTATAAAATATATATTAACATAATATAAAGTAAATAAATAAGTAAGTAGCAGTATTATAAAAACTCTAAATCATATGCAGAAAGGAAAATTACTAATACGAGTATTTGCATTATTTTCAATTGTCGTTTATCAGCAAGTTATCGAAGATCACAAAACTGGCTGAAATATGAAGGAAAAGCTGACTGCTAATTTATAGAAGTTACACTATAAATGAATATTATTTCTAAAAAAACAAAAGGATTACAAAAATTATAATAATGAAAACTCAGCAAAAAGGGATAGGACAATTGTTTGGTTTACCATTTATATATAATATATAAGTTGGTGTGCATACTATATATCATATATAAGTCATCACATCAGTATATAGAACTTGTTAAGTTCTGGTTGCAGTAAAAATGGTAAATATTGAAAATTATATCTGCAAGCTAATTCTTTATTCAATTACCCATTTCTTTAATATTGGATCATAAAAAACAAAATATTCTAAGTTAGTACAAATACTAAGTGCGTCCATTAGCAATCAAATACTGTCAAGAAAGTGAGATACATCAAGCCATTATTATTATTATAAACACATCTCTTATAGTAAATGCAGGAAAAGCATTACTAATGCCTTAAGTGCCTATGAAAGTATGAAATAACCGGTAAAGCAAAATGTCCAAGCAACCTAGATCCATCTGACATGTCTTTTTATGACCGCGAATAAAGTTTTATACTCGGTGAACAAGATGCACGAAAGCTTTGAGTAATGATCGTCTCAAATTTTATGTACATCCTTATAGAACCCAACAAGATCCAAAGCGAACCGCCGTAATGTTCCCGAAAAAAGATTATATCGTAAATTTATCAACAAACCCAGATAGTTAAAAGTTAGTCAAGTGTTAACACCGTTAACTTATCCGCGTATTAATAATTTATGTGCCTATTAAAGCCGATAAATGATTAATAAAGCTAAGTGTAGAAACAGAATTTTAATGATTATAAATATTGCGGCGCGCGCACTAGCTATTTCAAGTGTTAATAGTATTCAGAAAAATCAATATCCAAATCAATAACAATTTATATTTATATCGGGAAATGTACCAGAAATTTGGAACGCACGCTTAAGCGTTTATACTTAATTTTAATGCATCAATAAATTGAAATCATTATTTTATATGGTATCAAGTTTTATTAAATTTGTGCAAGTGGAACGTATTTCGAACATGCAAATGTTGACATAGATGGTAAATGATAATGTGAAATTTGGTCAGTGGAAAAACAAGAGAATGCATTTATTGCATATAGTAATTTTAATTACAGATTACTGATTATAATTCATTGATTATATTAGTAAATTATCTAAATATTAAAAAAATCTTAACCTAATGCCGTAGTATGTAAAGCTAATTGAGCAAAATTTAAAAAAACTTTGAAATTGTATTAGGATTTAAGGTTTTGTTCTCACTTTTTTTTCTCACAAGGAAAACCATACTCTTCAGGGATTCAGATAAAACTTCGCATGATGATAGAGTTGTTAGTCAAACCGAGTAGTTGAAAATATAATAGGCCTATGAGAAGTGATCGGGTTTCTTCCTTATAATAAATTAATTACTCAATATTACTGTGCTGTTAAAAGTCAACTCAACGATTGGCTGATCTATGTTTGATAGAGTATTATTATTAACTTCCCGTAGGGCAAGTTATAGTAATCGCAAAAAAATCGAAAATGAAAATTTTTATATATCTTTACCTTTCAGAGGTTTCTGAATATTTTGGCATACCTTGAAAAAAATGGATGTATATGTGTGTGTATGTGTGCGTGTGTGTGTATGTGTTCGGATACAAATTTTCGTCGACGATTTCGGGAACACGGATGAAGCGATTTGAATAATTCAAAGAACATACGATTCGTATTGATAAGGAGACGTGCTGATTAGTTTTTGGCGAAGGCAGGTCCAGCCGTTCCAAAGATATGAGGCAAAAAGTGCCAAAAACGGTAACTCAGTTTTTAAGAGAATATTCGAATTGAATAATTCAAAAAACATTTTAATTGTATTAAGAAGATAAAGAACTGATCAAATTTTCATGAAGGCAGGTCTAACATTTTCGGAGATCTAGTAAAAAAAGAAAAACCGCCATCTGGCGGTCACAAATGATCATTAGACATTTGCACTTCAAATTATCAGATATTTTATAGAGATTTTAGCAATAAGTATAAATTTTGTTTACATTCCTATGGGTTCCGTACCAATGTTTATCCGTTAGACGGCGGCGCGGCGCTTACGCGCTTCGAAGTTTCGTCTCTATGCAGTTAAAGCAGTACGATTGCTTTGAAAAACCCACTAATTATATTTTAAATAGATGCAGCAATGCAATGTGAAAGCATTTTTGATCTTTATTTTCAAGTATAAATGAATTCACCAATGCTGGATTCATTCAGATTGTCCGATCACAATACTTAATAACACGCAGTAAAACGATGCAAGTCGTCAAATAAAAAAAAGTTGATTTAAATTAATACTAACAAAATAAAATAAAACTATTAACAACATTACTTTTTTCCGTCCACAAAAATAAATCAGTATGCAATAAAACTCAGATTATAATTTATAAGCATGAACTCATTTAATTCCGATTTATTTCTTCTGAAAAAGCACACGGATGTATCAGAAGAGCTTCCGCATGCACAAGCGCAACCAGCCATTAAACCATTTAATGCATGTATTTACACAAAATTGCATGGGTCGCATTAAAAAGCTATAAATTAACAAAAGCACTCACAAAAACTTGGATACCAGATTGCATATTATTAATCTAACATCATCTGCCAAAAAATGAGAAAAACCGTTAGCTGACAAAAACTTTCGATAATCGCTTTATCGACTTCGAAGGGGAACACGTGTTTGAGAACAAAAATCATTGCCGGTACCACAATGCATTTTGACTTCGCCTGAACCAGTTCACGGATGTACGAAATACTTAAAGATAATAAAAATAACCAGTCCTTGACGTTGGTATCTTAAATCAAATCGGAGACAAAATATAGTCTGGAGAATTTGCACTGATAACACCTTGGGACGAACAGAAATTATCGTATAAGACACTAAAAAAATCACTACATCATCTTCTGAAATGTCGCAATTATTTAATTTTTAGGCCAATTTTAAATCAAGTTAATAAAATATTTCTACACCATACATGCAACAAAACAACTAATATTTTTCTTAGAATTGATAAATTTTCATTCAAGTGCATAGCAATTTATCAGACTTGCAAAGCTCACAATGTGTCCCTGACTACCAGGTGGGTTGACCTGTTCACCCTACGCTTAATCAAGATTCTATTTACGTGGCTATTTCATATAAAAATCAAAAGAAATACATCATGTTAATGAGAATATTGCACCAAGGAAGTCTGTTGTCTGTTGCCTGTTGTTTGACACATTCTGACGTCAGTAGTCTGTAGACAATACTTGTAAAAATGATGACGAACGCAAGGATATCAGGTCCGATGACTTTTAATCATAAAATGCTTGTAAGATATTTTCCGCATTATAAATTATTAAACATGTTGCATACCACGGCTTAAAAGATAATATAAATTACTCAGCTCAGGTACTCAGATGCTTATCATTATTTATGTGTAAATTATTGTTTTATAGTAGGTGTTTGCAGTTTTTTTAAATATAGTCTGGCATTTATCAAACTATATATTATTTTGAATTGTCCTTATGTCGTAAATACAAAATTTCCATCATTGTCGAAAGAGTTAATCAACGTTAAACTCAGACTTTGAATTTTCTATTATATAATATTACACAGGCTGAAGAGTTCCGAGGCTAACTAATTATAAGAGAAACGCAGTTTTTTGGCGAAATTTTTTTTTTTTAATTCAATACATAGTTTTCTTCGAGGACGATATACCGAATTTATTTGTATATGTAATTTATTACCTTTAATTGTTTATTTACTGTGAGCTTTTTAATTTTCGACGTATACCAAATAGCAAAAGATGATTTTTCTAACCTTTGTTACTTGTGAGTGCAATTGTTAAAGAGCAAATCTTGTTCTACAAATGTTTGTATTATTTTTCCTATTGATTAGTTTTAGCTTGATATTAGCAACTACTGGTTCTGGCCAGTTTGATATCAAGCCTATCTAATTTTAATATGATATATAATGGAGTTCAAATGTGATATCAACTGAAAATAGCCTTTCTGTGCATTAGTGCTAAAATCATTAAGACAAAAAAATGTATCCAGTAATTATGTATATTTGAAATGTATATCAACTAGAGAAAAACAAATACTAAGCTGCCATTTTTACATACATCTGCTTAAATTAATACTGGAAATGTATATTTTATTCCTATCGATTTGTTTATTTTGGTGGCCCGATGAGAACGTGGATTTACAATCACTGGTTTAGGATTCCATACCACCTTAGTCAGCTTGATAATAAACAGTAGCGATATCAGACCCATTATAGAAACACAGATATCAAATCAAGACAAAATAGCTTTTATGATCATCGATGCAAAATAATTATGACAAAAATTTACCGAAAATTATTAAGTAATTATGTATGGTTAAAATAGATTACAACTTATGAACAATTACTGCGTTGTCTTCTAATGTTCATTTTAAATTTACAGAGCAACTACTGAATATCTGCATATAATAATATACCGACTGTAACTCTAGAATAAAAAAAGGCCATTTTCGCAATTCTTTTTCATAATATATTGAATTGAAGAATTGAGCAAAATTCTCATAAAATGAGAAATATAGTTTAAACCTATGGAAATCAAACCTTATTCAATCTAAAATTAATGAAATCGCCTTAGCTTAGAATAGCTTAATAAATGTGCTAAAGATAAGTAATTTGATTCTTGATTATTAGCGCACCTTCTAAGGAATATCTCTTACAAAGATTCTTCAATAAAAGTTAAATAAAATAACTTCGCTTGTCATTTTAATATGCAAAGTCTTATCTGTTAACTTTAGTTAGATTTCTCGGATTTTGTGCGAAAACTGTAAAAAATTACTTGATGATATTAATAACTACTATTTTTGAAAAGTGAAAAAATCCTTAAAATAACGGTTCAGCTCGACAACGTGCGTCCTCCGTGTTCCATCAATCACGTTAATCAAATTTAAAAACAATATCGCATTTTATAAAATAAATTGCACAGAAAAAGCAGGAAGAACTTAAGATTCTTATCATTATGCATTTATTATATCGATTTATTTTCTTTTTATTATGTTTGTTCATTCTTATTGCGATATCGTTCGAGTAACTTAATATCGGCAGCCGAACGTGATTGAATTAAATATTCAGGCGGTACGGAGTTGTCTGAAGAGAAGAAGAAAGCTTTAAAAATTGCATATTTACAAATTGAATGCGAGATAAAAATTAAAATATTTCGATAGTGATAATATATGCATGGTAAATTATAGTATGTAAATGATTAGAATGAATAAATAGCTTGTAATTTGATATTATTGTTGAATTTTCAATGAGGTTGAATAAATATCAAAATCAGAAAAAGCAATATAGGTCGTAATGATATATAGAAATATTTGCAAAAATGGATTTCGGTTATGTTACACCAAAATTCTGACAAATTAGTAGACCAAACTTAATATTACCAATATTGTGTGACCTCTACTAAATACTAACTTGTATGTATAGGTAGGTACAATGAAATAGTTTTATATTTACTTAGTCCTGATTGCTGTTCAAAAACAAACCATTTTTTGCACTTAAATAAAGTCAAAATTATCGAGAGCCTTTAGGGGATAAGTAGTTAGAGCTATGAGATTTCTATCAGAGGTCCCAGGTTCATTTCCCGCCTTGGGTAGCTAGATGTGAAGCAGCATTGACATCGGTTTTCCACTTGGGAACATAAATAGTAATTACTTTCCAAGTAAAAATAGCCTCTTGCTCGGCATTACTGCTTCAATAAAAAATCATCAAGCTATTACAGAAATTGTAATAATAAAATTTACATATAGAAACAGGACAAATATTTGAGTTTCCATCTATAAAATCAATGTAGTTATTTAAGTCAAAATCGTCATAACAGCTTGTAAGAGCCATAAGTTCTATTCTTGAATATATAACACAAAGTTGCTGCATTGAAATAAATAACAACGAAAGGGTTTCTTGGTGACAATGTTTTCCACGGAATGTTCATGAAATTCTACATTTTAGTATCCACAAAACGAGACAAGGTCGCCAATTTGCATTGACCTTCTAAGGAATGATAAAATATTCATACACTTGTTGCACTTTTATTCGTATCAAAAGCAAACATGAGGAATCCGATTTGCATATAATTCCTATATGCTAAATTATATGCACACTTGCATAAATGTTATCCTCGGCACTAAAGATATGCATAAAAAACACCGAAACCGATTTACCCTTGATCACAAGCTGCGATAAATGTAATTTATTGCGGTACAGATTTGATATTGCACTTTAAAATATATTTTAACATTCTTGATGATAGCTTTAAAAAAGAGTAATAATTTTAAACAAATATTCTATAGTAAACACGTGTAATATTGATTTTAACATAATTCTGCTTGAAACTGAGAATTAGGGACAACCTGCTTTTATATTAAATTATTTAATTATATTATACCCAAATAAAGTAGTATTGTCAAATCATCGTTAAATCAATTGGCCGATTCTGCCGTAAAATAGACCAATGTTACGTAGCGCTTCTCATACAAAATGGTACTAAATGAAGTGAAAATGCCATGTAT
This sequence comes from Ctenocephalides felis, assembly GCF_003426905.1. NCBI lineage: Eukaryota > Metazoa > Arthropoda > Insecta > Siphonaptera > Pulicidae > Ctenocephalides > Ctenocephalides felis. Next base: position 24,963,588 of record NW_020537646.1, on the reverse strand, counting down.
TTGCTGTGCGATCAAGCGTTTTACACATAAAATGTAACATCACTCATATGATATTATACTACAACGCAAAGAATCAGTGATGATAACACAAAGTTGCTGCATTAAAATAAATAAGCAACAAAAGGGTTTCATGGTGACAATGTTTTCCACGGAATGTGCATGAAATTCTACATTTTAGCATTTGTGCATTTCTAGGTTAAGTTTTCTATTTAAAACACCTGAGCAACCATATGGCATTTTGACATCATTTAGTACCATTTTTGAAGAACCGCTACATAGCATTGCCCCTACGTAATATTGGTCCATTCCAAGACAGAATCGGCCTCTAAGTAGTATCTGAAAATATAAAAGCGAGGTGTGGAATTAATCGAAATAGAATAATAGCGATATGACACCATTATTCAAATACAGTTGATTTTCAGTAAAGATACATTATTCAGTGATTAATCAAAAATGCTAATTAGACCTGAAGAGAAACCAGGTAGCCATACACAAATAGTGTACAGTTTGAAATTTGTGGCGTCCGTTCGTATACATATAACGTCGAGTAGATATTTTTACAAACGGAAATTCAATTTCTCCCGGTCGGCATATACAATGTATCGTTTTACATTATGGGTCTTCGCAATATCGAATACCCGTATTCGGTACATTAGCAAGTGTGAGAACACACATTAGAAATCTAGCGCTGATTAGGTTCGGTATCCCGTATCGATTTCTATCATCAAAAGCTGATTTAATATACGGAATATGAGCGAAATCAAACAAATGCAATTTGTAATTTATGTTGCCCAACAATGCACTTAAAGTGCAATCAGGATTTTGTCCAAAGGCTGAATCATCAAAGTATTACATTTTAACCACAACTCAAGTTAAAATATAGATAGAATATTATCAGTACTCTACAAGTCGTTGTGATGTTTTTTCTACTACGAAGCTTTATTAGAAAAAAGTGAAATGATTGTCCTTTTTCTTTGTGATGAAATTAGTGGTTACTTCAAATTCTACATATTGAGATTAATATTTTCTAGTGTAAACAGGCATCACTAGTGCTCGACATCAGGTTGTACATAGCACTGTATTTGAATTCAAAATTTTGAAAGGCAGAACCTCATAACCCCTTACCACTAACGCTCCGATACAATTGCAATAATTTATTCTGTTCTTTATACTACTTTTATTATTTTATAGATTTCGGTCTTACAAAACAGATATTTAAAAGTTTTTAATCATAAGAAGAATGTTAAAACATCTACCAGTTTTGAAAACTGTACGTTCTATTATCATACGTTGAACAATTGTCTTTAATTACATAATATTCGTGTTAATTTTGTTTTAGTTCAGTATTTTACTGTAATTTATTTAATTAAGATAATTTGTTTTTTGTAATTAGTAAATCTAATCCAGACTCCAAGAGATATAAAATAATTGAAAACAAATATATTTTTATTCTACTTTATAAACATACCGTTCATGATAAACTCTGTATAATATTTGAGATAAGAAAGGTTGAATTAAGAAAATTATATATAAATCGTAATAAAAATGCGCAAGTGAGTAAACAGTTTTATCCTAACTGAAAGAAATTAGAAATAGGATCTTAAGACATATTTGAAACTATAGTAACAAATAGTTTTACTAGTGAACAATTATATTGTGACATATGTATTTAAAATATTGATTTGATGAAATTTGCATAATTCTGTATAACTCGACAATAAACTCAGAAATGCAAGTCATAAATTTAAATTTATAAAGATCCTATCACACTATGAAACAAAATTGCTCTTCTAAAATATGAAGCATGCTTTTAAGTCCTAGTTTGCGTAATTTTTTTTATTACATTTTACGTTAAATTATAAGTAGGATATTGACATTATAGAAACCATTCCAGAACACCAGTGTTTAACAAATAACTCCTTTAAATATCAACCGATGATTTAGGAGCAATATTGAAGTATTTAGATTTTACGCTTATTGCAAACATCGTTAACTGTTTGTCGGTAAAATAATTTATCACATAGTTTTCTCATTTTAGTAGCGAGTGGGTATAATAATTCAGACTGTGAACACAAGTCTAATTATGAGTTTTGCCTTAAACGACTAGTTATGGTTAATATAATATTTATTTTTACTTATTGGATTTATAATTTATTGGATTCTTTGTTCAAAGCTCAACATTTTAATTTTCTGCAACGAGCTGCAAACTTCCTTTTTGTCATCAGAACAAACATATATTATTTAATTTTCATTCTGAACTTCATGGATATGGAAAGTTCGGTTTTGGAATGTTAGGCTTTTTCACCATTTTCTTTGTTTTTTTAACAAACCAATTACAAAAATGGTTTGAAAATCGATCGAACTAAATTAATAAGCTATAAATATATTTATTTACTTCCACTAATGAAAGCTCATTACAACTACATTATCCGCATACAATTGGCCAATGCAAACCTGTTATAATGTTTAATTTGATTGATAGTCACGCAATATTACACAAGAAAACACGGGCATTGGTACTCGGGTACGATTGTGATTGAGTTTTAAGATTGATAGGTAATGATTTATTGACACTGGGACAGAGCTGTCGAAAAGATAACTATCGAATTTATATGCCCGGTATCAATATTGCTAACTTGTACAGGAAGTCTGTATTATATGCACAGAGATTAATTTGTCCGTTGACAGATCAATGATGCCGATGGAGTTAACGGATAATTTATGCACGTTATTATATTATAAGCTGCTTATAGAGACCTACGACGTTATAAAAATCTTCATTTTGCTCGGAAATTAAAAGTCACATTTGCCGAATATGGTTATCCAGACGTCATTTTTTCTGTAAAGTGACTGAGAAATTTCCGGAGTTTGTGCAGGATTTATTGCAAAATATATCTACTTATTAACTTAAAGCATCTGGCGTTGACCAAAGTACCTAATTAGAAGTTAGTTTATACTATGTATCTAAATATAAAACTATATTTATAAAAATATATTATATTATAGAGACCTACTTAAAAACATATTATATTATAGAGACCTACGACGTTATAAAAATCTTTATTTTGCCCAGAAATTAAAAGTCACATTTGCCGAATATGGTTATCCAGACGCCATTTTTTCTGTAAAGTGACAGAAATTTCCGGAGTTTGTGCAGGATTTATTGCAAAATATATCTACTCATTAACTTAAAGCACCGGGCATTGATTTCATCAAATTGAGTATATAAAAAGTAATTAGAACTTAGTTTATACTATATATCTAATTATAAAAATATATTTGAATGTTAACGTATGAAAGTTATTTCTTAGCAAGCTGTAAAAAAGCTTTAGCTATACAAGTTTTATATATTATATAAAAAAAAATTGATTGAACGTGTGTGCATGATAATATAATTACAATCTGCCTAGAAAACTTTCAGTAATTTCAGTGTCTAATATGTGGAGACAAGGTTCATAAATGGTACTCAGTGATAGTCATTATAAATTTGATGAGAAAATGAATAACTGTTAACTAGTTAAATGTAAAGAGTTTTTTGTTTCGATTCTTAAGGAGATGTTTGAAAAAAAACAGTCCTTTAGCAAGTTGATTGAAAATATCTAATGATTGTTTCAATTAAATACATATAAGAATAAACCTTTTAAGTGACCTAGCAAGTTCTGAGATGCATATAAAAGTTTCGCGAATAATAATTTTCTTGACAGCTTACTTAATAGTTTTTTATACATAAAAAGAAAAAACGCAAGTTTAATAAGAAAATTAATATGCACATGCAATATCTAAATATTTAAATTAACTTCAGAAGAAAACCGGGGTCTTGATTAAAGAAGGGATTAAACATCCGTTTCGTGTACTTCGACATTCAGCTGAAGAATGAGGTCAACAAATCGTTAAATCTGAATGCATTTTCCGTAGCATTTTATTGCCTATTAAAATCATTCCATCGCATTATAGAATGGATGCAAATATCCAATTTATTCATGTTAGCGAAGATATATATGACTCTTAGCAATTTAATATGAAGCGCCATGCCATTAGTTTCGGTTAAATATAATTTTAGACAAACATATCAATAACATTTATAATTAAACTGTGATTACATTTATAGCTCAATAGCAGTCACCAGCAAACATCTTAATTATTTTTAATATTTTAAACAACACCTCAGTAAAAATAACTACTATTAGGTAATACATGCCTCTAAAGCAATAATTTCCAACGTGGAACACAAGCTCCACGTGAGGGCAATTTTTAAAATCAAAGGGGCAAATTAAAGAATAACACGACTTTAACCCATTGGATTTGTGTGATTTGAATGTATTGGTAAATATTTTCGATTTTATAACTAGATATTTAATATACTTTTTTCTTTTTTATTGGAGAACCAACCCCGGTCCGCAGCATGGCCATAAGCACTAGACCACCGTGACGCTACGATAAATCGTCTTTTTTCGCGTGTATTCGTTTTCTGTCGGTACAGCAGTATGCTCGTATATGTGTGTATTGAATACTAGACTTAGTTCTTTGCTCTGTATTGATGTTTTATTAATTGGTCAAATAGTTGGCTTTATATAGGAAAATGTTAACAGAATAATATTATAGCAATATTGCTAAACTTTATAGAGCCCATAGTACAATATTGCGCCACGATTCGCTCTACTGGGGTGTCTGTATTCTTAGTAAATCAATATAAGTTACTTTCAAGTTACTACAAGCTGTATAAACAAATCCAATATCTCAAAAACAGTTTTTGCATTTGTATACATCTAATTATTCTATCATTGAGTAAAATACTCATCAGCTAATGATCAAACTCTTTGCATAGTATTTCCTCGACGTGGGTCGCATGGAACTCATCTCATCACGTCTTAGGTACTCATTGAGTGTGCATTTCATTGATTCACACGTTAGTATGTATTTATAAATCACGAATCAAACAAAACAATACAACGGTGTCATACAAGACGACACCTACAAGGCAAACGCGCGCCTCACACGAACGCGCCAGTCATGACTGTTTACCGAGTGACATGTGGAGGTGTCAAAGGCCGATGTAGCACAAGCAACAATGAGCCATTAGAATCGAAATATATATATATATATATATATATATATATATATATATATATGTATACATAGATATATATACAGGAAATCAGAACTTTTATTTTCCACATATCCAAATTTTTTAATAAAAATTAAGAAATTTTATTATTATTATTGGTGTTCTGTCCCAAGGTAGGTCATATTCAATTTACCCTTCTCTTGCTTTCCTGTTTAAAGTTTGTTTTTTACGTCTGATATAAAGGAAACCAAAACTTTTATTCACAGTATATCGCTATTATTTATACAATAATTTAGAAATTTTATTTTTATGTTGGTATTATGCTCGAAGATGGGTCATACTTATTTACTCTTCTGCTTTTTCTTGTTTATAGCTAATTTTTTACTTTTTGAAGTTCTCTCAAACTTTATAGCCTTTACCTATATAATAAAAAAATGGCAGAATTAAAAATTAAAGCCTTATCGAACTATTCTTTACCGCCTATTTTTAGACCTATTTAGTGGAAGTAAGTGTAAAACTTAATTTTTGCCTACCATTCTCATATTTGCAGACATATATATACAGAAACACTATATTTAGTGTATATATATATATATAAATATGTATTTCAAAAATCAAAATATTATTTATCAATTATAATTTATATGTTTGAAAATGAAGAAGGTAAAATAAGAAAGTAGGTTCTATGTTTAAAAATAAAGAAATAAGATGAATGCAATTTACTACTTATGAATGAAAAGAAACAATTTTTGGGGCAGAGTGGATAGTGGGAAGAAACTATTAGTAATTGGGAAAGACATTCAGTTTTTATTATATTAACTTTATTGTTATCTATTATATTCAATTATATTAAACATTACATATAAAAAATATAAAAAAAATAAAGTTTCTCTTATTTTTTTAAATTGTAATTTGTTCAGCTTGTTAAAATTTTTGTAGTTCGTTTTGGCCTAGATTTAAAAAATGATTCATTTAAAAAATGCGGTAAAATAAGAGAAAACTGAAACAATTTTCATTGGCAGATTTCAAAGAACAGCCTTAAATGAGCAACTTGATATTATTTTTCGATCAATGTAAGAATCGACGTGGAATATCAGATTGCTAGTTGTATGATTCATTTCGATGCAGTATTTACAATTAATGATTCGTTCATTTTTATCATTCGAAATCACGTTCTCCTCTATAAAATCTTAAAGGCCGTTCCGACTGGGACTGGTCGACTATCCCAGGCTTCTTTATAATGCAAAACACGGATGAGGCAGTCTTTATCGGGCCTGTTATGTCCATCCGACATGCATATGGTTTAAAGACATGATATCGATAAAATGCATTTCATTGACTATCGTACAATGCCAATAAAATTGGTAATTATTGACAGGAAATAAATTTTGAAGAAACTGTATGACCCTTTCTAGTACTACAATGCTGTAAATTATTGACGCGTAGGATACTACAATGGGGTCAAAATTGCCTATTTGCAAACATTTGTGATGTTATCAACAAGGTTTAAGGATGACAGACGTTATTTTATGGATGATATGGGATGAGTAAAGTGTCATGTAAGTATGAGCCCACATACTATTTTTCTACCACGCAGCGGTGTTGCTTTGTGTAGAGAATTGCAAAGTAAGTATAAAAATACAATATTATTGACAATTTACAATTGAAATTATTGTGCTGGACTAAATATGCTATAACGCAATAATTTAGAAAGAATAAAAAACATTCTCACATGCAAGTCAAGACATTGTCTGTATCCAAACGTTCATGAATTCAAATTGGAAATTGATTTCAAAATAAGAAGAATTATGAATGGAAGATGATACTTTTTTTTATAATTTTATTTGAACAGCGATCAGAACTTATGGGTTCTATGAGCTGTTGTGATTAATTTCTTACAAACTACGTTTGTTTTATTGCGGATGGCAACCCAAACAGTTGTCACATCTCTGTATGATAAATTTTTATTACAATCTCTGTAATAGGGCAAGTATGGTGCAACAATGCCGGGTGAGGGCTATTTTCACTTGGAAACATATTGCTATTTATATTTCCAAGTGAAAATCATTGTCAATGTTGCCTGACAACAGGCTGCTCGAAGTGGGTATCGAGCTCTTAACCGCTTACGCACGGGCGAGCCCTGGAAGATGATACTTAAATCAAGATAATATAAAATGATTCGACGTATCATCTAATATTACCCAATGAAAAACTTGCTGATAGCTCAAAAATAAATCCAAAATGATGGCGAGAGAAGGACTGGAAATTACAATCGGAGAAAATAAGTTGGTATAAAAATTATAAATATATGTATTTGCATAAGAATGCAGAAGCTTAATCATTTGATTTATGGCTAATATATTTATACATAGTTTTCTATAAATCATTAGTGAGAAGCAACAAAGAATGAGACATGTCCCATTGTCCCCATTATAACTTACATGGTAGAACCAGTGGATTCGTTTATTAAAAGATTATTTTTGTAATCGTTATAGAAACTAACAAGGTGCAATATGTAAGTTGTCTAAAGATGAAACAAATAGTAACAAAGAATACTGGCAAAAAGCATATTTTTCTTTTTGCTGTGAAGAATGAGACATTTCCCATTGTCCCCGTTATAACTTACAGGGTAGAACCAGTGGATTCGTTTATCATTAATAGATTTTTTTTGTAATCGTTATGAAAAATAACAAGGCACAATATATAAGTTGTCTAAATATGAAACAAATAGTAACAAGGAATACTGGCAAAAAGCATATTTTTCTTTTTGCTGTTAAGTTATGTACTTTAATAAAGCATGAAGTACCTTTATATGATATCTGTATAAATACAAATTCAACAAAGGGTCTGTTTCCTCTGAGCCCAAACTGGCGTAAACTAATCAACTGCTTGGATCACTTAGTATTCGTCAGTTTCGGATAGTTTTGGCTTGGAGTAAATGAACCCAAAGCCAGCTTTAAAAAACAGTCCGGTTTGGTTTGGAATGATAAAAATAAACTAATCATTAATTGTAAATACTGAATCGCAATTAATCTTAGAATTAGCTGTCTGATATTCCACGTAGATACTTACATTAACCAAAAAATGATATCAAGTTACTCATTTAACGGTGTTTGCTGCATCTTTTGATGTTTAAAATTATATTTTAATGATATAAAAGTATGTAAATATGAAAGAAGTATGGAAGAACTTAGTATGATGTAAAAAGTTCCACTGAATTAGAGGAAGAAACTAGCTGAATTAGAGGAAGATTAGAACTGCAAAACCACAATCTTAAAGACCATTAAAAAATACATTAGTCTGATCCAAATCAGTCCAGTATCCTCATATATCAATCAGTGCAGCAGAAATGTGTTACTGTTACCAGTAACTTCCAGCTGACAAAACATCTCGTTCGTGTACAATATCAATCCAGGTGTTTGTGCTAAACAAGTGCTAATAAATCTTTCGTACTAAAGTAAACATGTGCTTGTACTTGGCGATGTTACATAAGCGGACGTAATGGCACACAAGCAGAAACTGGCGTGAATGAGATATGTCAACAAAACAGACCTACGACAACGCAAGAAATGAGCCTCCGTCAACGGTGTCGTAAGTCGCAAGCGTCGCGTCGGCCGTGAATCATCGCGCCGAGTAAAACATATGGGAAAAACATTGGTCACGTTATGGAAATGCTATTGACATCGAATGCTCTGCATCACACGATGTTCTTTGTTAAACTTTCTTTTTTTTCTTTATGATGGTATGTTGGGATCTAGTGGGATTGCTGCAGAATACACGACAGGAGCGAACTTTTGCATACTCATTTTTAACAGCAATCAGAATCTTATGTTCTATGAGCTGTTGGGCTGAAACTTCTCCTTCCTATTTTCATATGGTTTCCCAACGGTTGATCCATACGCGTTTGGATCATTATAATTTATTTAATACGGCTGATATATAATTTACTTTTATGCCGGTAAGGGATATTTTCACAGAACAGCTATTTAAGGCACTATATATTTTTAAGAGAAAATATATATTGATACTACTCATTGTCCGTGTCGAGAATTGAAGCCGGGTTTAATTAATACTTGCATTATTATTTAATAAATTTCATTGTAATGTCTGTGTTTGAAGAACTTGCACTGATGAGTGTTCCTAAACTTTTAAGAAAATAGAATTTGATTTCCCAATGTAAAAATTTGCGGAACGAAGTTCTTGAGTATAATCCAGAAAAGACAATTAAATCGTAAATTGTAGAAAAATTTTTTTAAAGGCCTAGGAGTGATATCTTGAGGATTTTTTGTTTGACGTAGAAACAAATTGAGAATAAAACATCCTATGCGTCGAATGAAGAAATATTTATTTTAAACTTGTACGTTTTGAGACTAAATGTGTTATCATTGAGCTAAAAGAAATTTACAATATAAGTAAAATTTTAAAATTGATAATGTAACAATGAAAGGAAAGCATTCAAATAATTCTGAAATATATCATAATGATATGAAATGAAATTGAATTTAGCTTATCAAATGTATCTAAATTAATTTTATGGTGAAATTTAGAATAAATTATATTACTAGAAAGTGTTTTATAGGAAAAATCAATATATTTATATAGATTTTTTTACAAAAAAATTTCAGACTCAATTTTGGCACAAATATAGAGCAAAGCAACAAACAAGTTTTTGATTCTCAATGTTTTAATTATTTAAAAAATAGTTTATTGGATAACTATAATGCATAAAGACAACTAAAAAAATATATAAATTACTTATATAATACCTATTAATATTATATGATAATAATAATATAATATAGAATTGCCATATTTGTATATATGTATATCACGAATTTAGCTTTGTATTTGTTAATTCATTAATTTTCAGATATAAAATTAAAATCTACCAACTTATACAGTAGATAATATAAAATTGATATTATCTACAATTTAATTGATTATTATTTTGTAATGATCTAAAAGTTAACCTATTCTAAAAATTTTAATTTAAATTGACAAGAAGTAATCTGGAAGTGTAAATTGTATTTAGTTAATTAGGAACATTCCAGTTTACATTTCACTGAAGATGACACAGAAAAATATGTCGAAATGTATGGAAATAAAGATATTATGAAGTTCTTAAATTTTTATTTGATATAATGGCCCCAGAGATTTTGACTAACATATTTTAACATCAAAATTATTATAAAATTTTTACCACACACGCTTACTATACATGTGTGTGAGTAGATACATATTTTCAATTAATTTTGTTTTAATTATTGTTTGATTAATCATAATCAAACTGATTTTAGAATCCCGTCATATTAATATGACTCTACATGCCCGTAAGTTTTAACTTCAACAAACTTGCAAACACATATTATGTATATTAACCATTCTTATTAATGCCTTAAGTGACTACCTTTGTTAAGTCATTTACACAGTAACTTATGTATTCATAAACATAGTAGGTATTGTTATTAAGTACATATATGAATAATTAACTATTGACTGATTATAAAACATTTAACACCGAGTTTACACCTCAATTACTCAAGATTGTTTGCATATTGCCATCTGTATAAATATTGCTTCTGACACACTTGACGCGTTCGACAGGTGAAAATATGAGTTATAGGTTTGCTTAAAAATTATTAGCGGGAGAATAATCAATTTTTCAGAATAAATGGTCAGATAATGACATCACATTTATGTATTAAATATATTTTATTTATCCATATATAGATAATATACTCTCCTTAGAAGATCTGCATCAATTCTATGTGTAAACTTGATTCCTGAATCATTCAGATCCACAATTGTTTTTAATAGAATAAGCTTCTCTTAATTATAGTATATTCAAAATAAACAATAAGATTTCAAATAAATACAAAACTTTAAATTTATAGATTGAAGAAAATTTACTGTTATGACACCTCCACGTGTAGTTGCCTCACTATTTATTATGTGATGAACAAGAAAGGTGTAACTTTCATTAGGCCAATTTCTGACGATTCTGGTAGTAGAATAATATATTTGAATAAACAAAACCTTTATGAAATAATAGAAGTTTAGACAAAGCTATTGTGAATGAAGATAATTATTATTAAAGTTATGAAGTATCGCCAGCAAAATACCAAGACCGATAGTTTAGCGTATTCGTCGGCTAAAGAAGTATTTGTTCAGTACATAATTAATTGTAATTAATTATGATACGATAGAAAGCCGATACGCGATGAACACGACGTCAATCTCTCGTAGAAGAATACAGTTAGAAGATTTCTTAGAAATGCTCGTATAAAATATTATGATTGACCAACGAACAATACACGATTACTTGATATCCAATGCGTGATTATTAATTAGCAATTATAAGTTTAATAAAATTAAAATTAATGATCATTCCCAGCTTTTTGAATCAAATGTACTTGTAATTTATAGCAAGATTGAAGGTCATTATCAAGTAATAAATGAAATTTATTTAGTTATGGAATTTAATTTAAATTTACGATTAAACGGTAGCTAAGTTAAAATTTATGATTTCTTAATAATATAGTATGATACAAAGAATTTTTAGATATTATGATCATGTTGCCATATATAGCTTTTAATCGAGACTATTGAAAATTGGTTGTTTAATAATTTTGCAATAAATCTCATCAGGTAAATTCAGTACATTTTGTTAATTAAATCTCAGCGAATACTTCCAGTATAGTTAATTAGTCATAATTGGATTGGACAGCTACTGGGTTGCCATTCATTCAAAAATCCATATAACGAAGTCAAAACAATTACTGGATGTCCTAACTATGACAGACCGTAATTAAAAATGTAAAAAAAAAACAGAGAAAAAGGATTGTTAATCATTGCTTTGTTAATTTATGTCAAAGACTTTGATTGATTAATTATTATTAATGTATTGCGAAGGAATTTGTAAATTACTGAATTTTCACATGTTATTAAGTAGTATTTCTAAAATAGCTACATATTATGAAGAATTACGTATTGGCATAGGATTAAATATATTGAATAAAATTAACAGACTATAATCCAATTAACAGAAGAATATGCCTGACCGACAATTGCTTAGTTAACGGAATAAAATTTTGGTGTCCATCTGGTCAATGAAGTGGTACGAGTCAAGATTGTATATTAAATTGATATACACTTAATATACTTAAAATAACAAAGAAAGTCAGTTACTAGTTATAAGAGATAATTATTCAATTATGCTAATATCATTCCAATTTTATCCAATATAATAGTTTCACCCTAAACATTGGACCAGCAATATGAAGTACAATCTATTTTTGAAACATTAATCGATTTTCATAATAAAATCACTTATCTTAGGTCTAGAATATTTTAAAGGATTTATTTTGATTATGAACTTTATCACTTTGTAAACTTTCATCAAAATCCCAGAAGAGTAAACCTGAAGTTCTCCTTGTGTGTAACTAAGGATATAATAATATGAATATGAAGATCCACTTTATAGCAGGTAGATTAGTGATACAGATTGCAATACCTACGTACGCACTGCCGTTATTTTAACTTGCAAATTTTCAACTAGAAATATTTTACTTTTAATTTATTTCCATCTCTAAATTTTTCAATCTCAAGATCAGCTGTGACTTAAGCTAATCCAGTGTGTTGAATCTTTTGAAGAGGCCACAAATATCGTGATCTTGCGCATATGAATAATTCAATAATATGCAACAAATGAGTTATACGTTTTGTTGTACTTATAGGATAACATGTGAACGAAAATGACCCTCGACACTACGACCTGCACACAATCGTGAGAATAATATGAGCACAGATGTCTGCGGCTCGGACCTCTTCCGTGCATGGATATTACGTCAACATTTTGATAGTTTCGATAACACTACTTCTTCTTTAGTCTGCTATAAAATTAAGAAATGAAAAATAATGCTATTGGACATCACAGAAAAAATAACGGTATTTACTTTTGATGTCTGAAGTGTCATGTTGAAGATATGTAAATGCTATGTGTGAGAAAAGAGACGCGTGTAATTTGTCAAGAGATGGGTATCTGCGTATTGTATTAATTGGTCAACGCAAAGGTTACGTAGGACTTGTGAAGATGTGATAATTATTTTGTTGGGTATTGAGACAAATTTAAACAAAGAAAGCGTTGATAGAGAAGTTTTTATTAACCACTAATTGCCAAACATTTGTATTCAACAAATCAAATTAGATAAATTATGTAGTTTTAAATATTTTAAACAGCTGTTTGACACTAATAGGAACCAAATCTTAGATAATATGTTTTTTTTTGTTGCGGGTCTATAATCGTATGAGTCTATATATCAAAAAGCTATGTCTTCACTGTGCGGTCTAGCGTTTCACATAAAAAACCTAACCATCAATTGGCCAAATCGTTACACTAATAATAAAATTATTATTTGAACCAATTATGTGTGACACGCTTAGCTTTTTGCTAGATCTTTACTACCAACTCATACCATTATAGACCCGTAGCATAACAATTCTATTTTATCCAGAAATTGGCTCCGTTAATTGAATTTTAGTAAATTTGTTGACATTATTTACAGTAAATGTTTCATCGCTAAGTGTGGAATATTCAATGTTTTTATTGAGCTAAGAAGGATTCATCTAAACTTGAGTATAAAACCCAAAATTAAAATGTTAAAGCCAAGACTATTTTAAGATCCATTTGCTTGAAGGTAAATCAAATGGGTGAACACTAAAGATTTGACAATGTGAGTGCAATAGATGTCATTACCCAAAATCAGAGACTGCATTACTACTTTTCAAATCATAGGCATATTAAATTATACAATTTAGGTTTGAGCCAATAACAAAATAATATTAGAATTAAAAATTTCAAATTTTATTATAAAATATAGCAATTGGGTTCAGTGAGATTTATAACATGTAAAAATATGTGCTATATTATTGGACACAAATTTTAATATTCAAATAGCATAAAATGATATATTATTCAGAATTTGTAAACTGTAACAGTTGATAATATTACATTACATAGTATATAGATCAAAATTGATTTATTACTCCAAGATTTCAAAACCCAAAGCAATTTTATTCAACGTTTCAATAATATTCGAAAAGAGACCTGAAAGCCAAGACATGATTTGCCTACGGGCACTCCACGGTAATTATTTTAACCTTTTCTGTAGATCATCGAACAGTTCTTGCTTTAAGTTTTTGAATAATGTGATACAAATTTATTCATTTTCCATCTAAACACACTATGTGACCTGAAACACTATATGTAAAACTGGTTGTTAAGGATACTTAGAGAAATATTAAAGACTACATCCCTTTTTGTGTAGTGATTCAGAGTGAGTTTATCAAGACCTATGTCATTATCTGTGTACGATATTTGTAACCAGCTAGTTCAGGAAATTCGAACAAGTCGTCTAGATAACATTTCGCAAAGTCTGAACGCGGTAAATTCAGAACACAAATCAATGCGGGAGACATTTCTAAGCACCGACCACGGCAGTTGGGCGTTGGCAGTCCTTCCTCTTGATAATATACGAATACATGATATATTAGAATGAGAGCCAGTGCATTTCTTATATAAATATTAGAATGCAGTCTAGTTAAAAAATGTAATACAAGTAATGTCTTCAACAACTGAGTGACTTGAAAAGTTTTACATGCATATCCAAATTAATCTCCTAACGATTTCTCATGAACTGGTTTAAATAAAAAACAATGTGAAAGCAAGAATCAAAATTACGTAGAAATATTTAGTTATTAGTATTGGATTTCATCCAATAAAATAGCAATATCCAAATTATACAACTTTATCAAAATAAGATTCTGAGGCTAACAATCTCAGCTCCAAGATATGTTTCTATTTGTATGATCCATACATAAAGAAATAAATTGAAGTATCATGAAAGAAGAAATCAGAAAACTCACGAAAAATTACAAGAAAATGATCATCATCAATATAACAAATTAGATGTAAAATCATATTGCCACCCTGTTTTTAGACTTAAAATGACTAAACTCATGAAATAACCTGAATAGTTTTATTAAGTTAAATTTTATATATGATTAAGTTTATTTTCTGAAATTTTGTCGATATATTTACTTGTGTTACAACTTTTGATATGTTTTCCAATAATATAAAGTTTATCACAGGACAGCATTTTAAAAATCATTACAATTAAGCATATCACCCTAATCCTAATTACTAAATAATTAATATAAAACAGATTGTAATTTTCATTTAAAATAAGAAGTATCCTAATATTTTGGAAACTTGCTTCTTATAGTATCGATGAATATATTATCAAGGAGATATAAGTTATGATTTCTTAAACACCGTCATATAAAGATTCATTCTCAAGTAAAATTTCTTAAATAAATTCGTTTGATTAGAAGTTATTTGTTTTATTTGCATTATATTCATGAGTATATTTTTTTAAGAATATTTACTATACATATTGTGTTACTATTATTCCAATAAGTGTATATTGCATTTGGACAAAAGTTTGTTTGAACTTATATATTAAAAAGTACCGACAATATTCAGACAATTCACATTTCCGCAATTTTCAGACAAATTTCCGCAGCAAAATTATTACTATGTATTGTTTTATAGTTTTTCAATAAACTATTAGACTAGATAATAGAAAAATTTGTATGAACTTGAATGTAAGTGCCAAAACTGAACTGATAGAACTATGACTTTTATAAAACATTTTTAGAAGATAAGGAAAATAAGATACATTTATAATATTCCTGCATATATTAGAAACAAAGCACTGTTTTAAACAAAATGCATTTTTGGCTACATTATCCCATTACATGTATATCTAGATATATGCAATTTTTCAGTTAGGGGCTACTGCTACTCGAATTTTAGAGATAAATCAAGTATTTACTAGAAAAAAAAATTTAATAAATGAAAAACCCAAAAATGTTTTCATGTAATATTCTATCCCCAGTTCGAATTCAAAATTTTGATAACTACCAATAAGTCGGCCTCTGATTTTTTTCCTTAGCTCTGCTACTATAATATTATCTCTCCTACTGAGCCAGGTTGTTATTTGCATGGAAAACACAGGTTGACGACGTTTGAGGAAAAAATTCTTATATCAACCTATACAAGTTATGGCAGAGAACGGAGAATGCTCGTGCCCAATGCATATCAAATGTTATCAGTTACTAAATAGACTTCTATTATCGGGTTATTGTATAATCGTTGTTATTGCAGATTTGTAGTTGACATATAGAGCGATTTAGACGAACAGGTTGTATGAGGTTGATAGATTGTGCATATTATAGTTTTAAAGCTCGTTTTGCTCTGTGATAAGGATATACTGCAGTAGCTTATGGAATGGTATGAATATATTTGTTTTTCTATAGTTCTTGAAGTTATTTACATCTTGCAAGGAATTTAAGATTCATTTGAATGCAAAGTAGGCTAAATATTTTAACCCATCTTTAAACTGCCTTGACATAGGCAAAGTACGGACACAATTATATTAATTATTTAATGACCGAAATCTCTAGTTTTGAAATTAGTTTATTAATTTTAATATAAATAATAATGAATTAAGTCCCCCAAAACATGAGAAAACCACCATGTAAATAAACTTATGAAGTTGCCATAATACGTTTGAATATGATTACTGCGACAAGATTGTGACAATGACGCTCAACATCTGACAGGATTGTGAATATGGCTTTCTTTATGTTATATATAAAATAGCGGAGATGTTAGTGTCTTTATGTCCATATGTACTATTTTATCCGTATTTTTCTTTCCTAATAAATATAAATTTCGTAAAATGAAATTGAAAATGTGTAATGTGAGCACTCAGTTGAATGATGTACAAATCGTATAATCGTAGAACGACAAATATTTCTAAATAGCCAATGTTACCTTTATTTAAATTTTTCTAAGTTTATGATCTATACTAAACTCAAATCGTCTCGAACAACAGATATTGTAATTCGCATGCCCAGTAACACAAATAACCATATTCGTTTCATACCATTAATGTGACGATTAACAAAATTATCCAAACGGATTTACCGGCATGCAATCTGACTGAGTTCATTCATTCTCGCGGTTATATAAAAATACTACAGCGCGACAGAAGAAACGGTATCTTAATTACTATAGTATCAAGAGTTTTAATTATAACTGCAAACACAATTAGATGCGGTTTTCATGAATGTAGCTACGCCATTCACCTGCTCGAAAATTAAGAGTTCAAAACTGATGATGGCCGAGACGACCAACAAACAAATAGATATTTTTCTTGCTGCTCTCTAATCAGGACTAATGTATGGAGATGCCACACAAGAGTTTTCTAGAGACGCGCCACGACGATGTCACAGCAAAATGGGAACGGACATATAAAAATTACGAATTTATAGGTGTTATGTATTCATGTATACGAATGTTAAAATTTTAAAATTAATCATATTAATTTTACAAAAAATATCAAAAATAATCCTAATTATTTTTTCATTGTAGTTTCATAAACAATCACAAGGGACTATGAGATGATTTTCCGCGTATTTGGGAAGGTGGTTCCAATGATAACATTTCATTTATTTTATTAAGCTTTTTTATATCAAATAAAATGGCCATATAATCCCAAATGCAAAGAAAATCTCATGATTTTAATACGAAATGATTTCTGCAATTGAATTATGAAGGCGTTGAATTATGAAGTTCCATACCAGTTGAAGCAAGAAAAGAATATACTACGAAAATAAAAATATCGTGAAAATGAGCAAAAAAAATTCTTAATGCATTTTAGTTATTTACGGTAAAAAAATAAACCGTAGATTGATGATCCTTCTTAGTAAAATGCTCAACAGCTATAGTCGATAATTTTTATAGTCAATAATACCAATAAATTTTGTTCCATACTAAACATATAGATAATATTACAGACAATATATTAAACTTTGCTGCTCTATCAAAACTAATGTCATTTAATCACAATTTTAGTTGAATAATAGTTTTATAATTCTAGCTGTATTGAATAAAACTAATAATAATTTATTGAAATATGAAATGCGCACAAGAACGAATAAATTATGATCATGAAATATAAAATTCATGGAAAATTTGTACCGGCTATCAAATAATTTTGTATTTGGCTATAAACATTTATTTACGATTTATCAGACAGACAGATAATAAAATAGAGACGCAAATATTTTTTATTATTTTAGTTAAGTTCAATATTATGTACGAAATCGGTTATGATCGAGCGTCAGAAAGAATTATGTTATTTTTTATACATTTTGCATTTTCAGCAAATAGTTATATTACGGACTTTTTGCTCTTATTTAATAATTTCACGCTTGTAATGTTACAGAGAAATCTTGTAATTTAATTACAATATTTAGGCTTGTTATAATATTTTAATTAATTATATTAGGCTAAGTAAACTTAATATTGAAGTGGGATTTTTATAAAATTGCTTGATGCTACATTGTTATTAGAGGCCAAAATTAATAAAATAAAATAAAAAGTTGTGCATTTTATGTTGCTCATATTATACTATAGTACATTTTCTAACTGTATTTATTAATGTGATTTCAACCCTCAAAGAGCCCTAAATTTTGTTTCACATTAAAAAAAATAGAAAGACAAAAATTCAGTAATTATGCTTATATATCATAGACCTCATATTACTGTAGTATAATAATGTATGCGAATGAAAAACTAAATCTGTTTATTAAATTTTTTTAGTATTAATGAATTATGTGACTTTTGACCTATTTTTCATAAATAATGATGTTGGTTGTCTTGATAACGTTATAGAATTAATATTTATGCGTCATCTTACAAAAACCATAATTATCAAATAATATCAAAAATTAGGAATGTGACCTGAAAGTTACGCGGGTCCATAGAGGGCTAATTTATAAGAACAGGCAACCAGGTTATGAGAGACTACTATCAAACTGGTTAATCTATAGTAAATCTTAGTATATAATTTTCTTTTCCGATATATTTGATTAAACAACAATTATCTAGTTCGAAAGCTGGCCAACACGTGCTGAACTTAAACTCCCAACATTTGCTCTTGGCCGAAGATCGCTCAAGCGTCGCCGGCTCTTCGGTCTTCGCGGGAGGTCACGGCGCGTCTTACAAATCTTACAATTAGTCAATAAGCTCATAGAATGTGTCCGTTGTAATCCAATGAATGTTCCGGGATTTTTAATCTCATAAATTTTAGACGTATACACAGATTATAGGACAAGCTATTCGTACGTCTGTAGTTTTTTTTTTCATTCATTTATACGACTTAATACAAAGTATGCATGTAATAAATTATATGGTTATATATTGATGCTAAATACTCAATCAGGTATATATATATATATATATACATATATATATATATATATATATATACTTTGAAAGAAAATACTTTTCATACAATTATCTTCTGATGGCGCCGCTGCTTGATTTTAGGTGATGGTTGGTTATATATTTTATGCAAAATATTGTTAAAAAAAATTATTAAATGAATAATATATTACTAATCTAAACGCAATAAATAAATATTCAAGAATGTTGTTAAATTATAAATAACTCTTACAATACTGTATCCACTTATATAGAATTCTGAAGCTTTGATGTGTTGTTAAATGCGGTAATAAAGAAGTTCTTAAAATGTCAACCGGGTCTACTGACGCGACGTGTTCTTAGTCACGGTTTACACGGGACTATAATATGGAAATAAATTGTACAAAATTTACATTATAGTTAAAAAAATATATTTAGTTAAATTATTAAACATATTTTATTTAAAAGATATGGTTTTTTTATACATAACTAGAAGTTTATGCGATTCGCGGTGGTACAAAGTGTCACGTACACCTAGTTTGCTTTAATTTATTTAAAATTATCAAACTTATTTAATTTATTTATAAATATCAAACACAAGTAGGACAATTAGGGATAAGTAGTAACAGACGTTTTCAATAGGATCCTAAATAATAATAATTTTTAACTGTCTGCATTATCATAGCAGCCGCCCCGAAGACAAACGGAGTAAACAGAATTGTGCAGGAGTGTCATTCTTGAAATGAAATATAAAATTGTACTGCCGGTCATAAATTTTGTTTTGCGTTATTATTTTCGACTGATTTTGAATTTTATGAATTTTATCGTTGATAACATGTAATAATGTTCGTGATTGCTAAATTGTTCGAATGGTTATCTTTATTATTGTGAAAAAAAAACACACGTGAGCTTGTTGAAATAAATACTTGGGGCTAGTTGTAGCAGCTAGTAGTCAAGTGAAGAATTGGGAAAGAATGTAGAGTTTGTAAAATGTGGGCATATGTAAATTGCGTTAAAGAAGACGTATCTTATATTTGTATTATGAATATAATTGTAGTTTACGTTAATTTATGATAAAAACTTTCAAAGACATTGCGTATTTTATTAGTATCAATTATAGTTTGCAATGGTTTATGATAAAAATTACTTAAAAGCAAGTCAATTTTCTTAAAACTTAGTAATATATTATCAGAGGTATTATTGTAGGCACTATTTGCCCCGGTAGATGTTACAACTAGCTCCAAATATGGAGTAAATCATACTTTTTGTAGGAAATATTTAACTGTGAATAGTGAAACAATGGTTATAGTATTATTTTTGCTTGATTGAGTAAGGGAAGTAGGAGATGAAGCATCTATCTAGCTTCATTTCATAGAATGATCAGTGGATCTCTATAAGATATATTAATTAACAAAAAAAAACTTATGACAAGCCTCTAGCTTCTCTTGGCAATCCTTCAGTAAAAGAATATTTTGCTCACTGAGTAATAAAATTGATTTACTTAACTGAAGTTATACACAAAATATTATCAAAGTTAAAAGTTAAACCGCGTAATTCGAGAAATATCAATGACAAGTCGAAATTAAATAATTTAAAATCCAATAGAATGTGATGTATATTTCTAAATCGAGAACATATAATTTTAATTGAATACCGTACGCGTATATACGGTGTGAGAAGGAGTAGAATTAATCTCGTTTTCGAAACGTGATATTAAAACGACCAAAATGAAACCCGCGGACAATCTTATTTAATACGCTTTCCTCTGTTAAAATCTAAGAATGTAATAAGCGAAACGGCGAGATTTCTTGTATACATTTCCATTGTTCTCGGTAAGAAGAAATCTACCAAGTACAAAATAAAATACACCGAAAACAATCTAGACAAAGCAAAACTATATCAAAACGCCGACAACACAAATAGACATATCATTCTATATGGGATGTTATTACCAGATTTAACGGTCGTATGCAATGTAGGTCGTTGCTTTTTCGCTTCAAACCAACATTTCCGAAACTTTACGAACTAGAAATATTTCCATCAGTTAAGTAATATTTAGCAATTCGGTCGGCAGGTCCGTTGACCGAATTTTTTTGTATCTTTGCCAAATTTCAATGCACATGCATCACCGATCATGAGACGAACGAAACACGGAACATTAATTAAAAGAACCGACGGTAACGTATTAACATAAACTTGATTTTGGTGAAAATAATTCATGTAGCGTACGATATGCAGATTTATGTAAAACTGCTTTCTTAATCAAATATTGGTAATGCTTTCTTGTTAAATACCGCGGTGATGTCATTTCGTTAATTTTTGCCGTAAGTTTCCATAAAATTAAATTTGTTTATCTAGTCGATTATAATACACTCGATGCCACATTATAAAATTTTGTGAGAAACTAGTTTATATTATAATATTTTAATAAATTAATAAACCATAAACATTCTACAGATAATCGACGCATTTTCGCATCAAGGTTCTCAAATAATATTTTAAGCTGGAAATAGTGAACATAATGGAGAAGGAAACAGTAATTATGTCAATAATATGAACCAATTTTGCTAATAGAAAACACATACCATTAATTACATTAATCATTAAAATTGTTTCAAAAATAATGAAATTGCTACTGGTAGCTTGTATAAGTCCCATTGACCATACTTATTTGTATAACGAAGTCTAAATCTCTTCATTTGTTAGATCTAATGATTGTCTTCACTATTTGAGATAGTTATTTGATTTAATACTGATCGGTATACTTATTAGAAATTTGCAGCAATACCCAGAAAAATATTCTCAATTGAAACCATATCACTATCTACGTTTTGACACCATGATGTCTGAGGCAGGTATCGTATCAAGAATTTCTGACTCGAAGCCCATAGTTGTAACGACTGCCCATACCATAAATACTGCAATTAATGTCAATATGAATTCGTTTAGATCTTAAAAAAACATTGGCATAATAACAATAAGGAATTTCTACCGAGAAAATAAAAGTAGTCCTGCACGCCTACTGCCACAACATGCACCTTCTAACCTATATTATTAAGACCTATATTAACATGCAAACCAATAACTTCCAATATGTTCAATTACTTCAACCATAGTTAACTACTTGTAATATAAACATTAACATACAACAACAAACATAAATTGTCAATAAGCCGTAGAGTAATCTAATATATTTTGTGCAGATACATACTCCGATAGGAAAATGCTATGCAAATTGCGATCTTTGCACTTTTGCTTCAACAAATATAATAAATTATATAAAAGGATAATGCCATAGATTTAATGAAATAATTGAAAACCATTTTCAAACCGTTTTATGATATTAGAAACTTTATTTCGAGCTCTCATAAAGACTATCCTACAATACGTTCGAACTAAAAATTGGCAAATTACTAACTTATAAAAGATTTTTTGTGTCAAAAATAATTTATTGCGATTGTTATAAGAAATTGTTATAAATCATATGCTAAATATTATGATTTGATAACTATGCTAATTAATATGCAAGTGAAATTTGTATTTAAACTCAATAACCATTAAATTGAAATAAATGTAATTATACAGAATAATATATTGCATGTGAAGCGATATAAACTAAATATGAAGTTCAAAATGCATGACAAAAAATTAAGTACTTCGCAAATGTATTGGAATTTTCTAAAACTAACCAACGTTAGTAATTTCTTTTTTTTTTAAACCCAGGTTCGAATCCTGGTCAGGGCAATGTCATCGCAAAGAATTTATACTATTAGGTAAGTCTCTATTGCAAAAAGTTGTCTCATATTTGCATCTGTATACTGAAAATATTTGGATGTTTATATTGAAATTTTTCAATATAAATGTTCGAAGAAAAATCTAAATAATGATAAAAAATTCATTTTAAGTGTTTAGAGTTCTACAATATTTTTTAATAGAGGACAATCCGAAACGGTATTCTAAATGGAAATTTGCAATAATGCATAGCACAAAATATTGAAACCATATGTTACTATCTACGTTTTTGACACCAGGATGTCAGAACTAATTAATAAAATATTTATTTATCATATTATATAATTAATGATAATTCAATGATGTATTTCATATGTCCATTCTATGATACACAACAGATTTATATCTATGTTATCATAAGAGTAAGTACATGAAATCGGTGAAATAAAATTTTAAGAAAAATTGGCTATGTACAAAACTGTGAAAATAAGCTCTATATTATAGTTTAAAATCTATATACGAACAATAAAAGAGATTTTCAGCTGCGTTGGGAGTAACACGATTTAATTCCGGTGGTTGACATTAACAAAATGATAATATATTCTCCCACGCATTCAGTGAATGCTATTCATTCTAAACCTGTTCCTATTTTTATTTCTTTGCGACTTGCGAAACAAGAATTCAACCGAATGCATTTATATGAACTCAATATGGGAAGTAAAATTATGAATTTCATTCTATATATCTGATCACTGTAAGTGCGATAATAATTCAATTTCATTGCTCTATAATCACATGAGTAATCCTTGATTACTTATATTTATTTATCTGCTTAAGGAAAAGTACTGGCGCTGAAAATTTTCCATCACTTTGGAGCTTCCGTTGTTGTACGCTTCTAATCTCATTATTAGCTGAATCAAATTTTTTATGAATACGAATGTAAAATGTAAAAAATATAATTCAATTATTTGAATCTGGCACCGGAATTTGTTTGAATTGTTGTGTTGGAGATTCAAGAAACAAAATTATAGACCGATGCCACACATGGCTTGATAAAAGTGTCTTGTCATATGTGAAAATTGTTGGCTGTTTCAATTTGTCATGAAAGCAGATGAGCTAATTTATTTCAAAAAGTACTTTTTAAATTTGTAATTAAATGTTATCTATATTTGGATAAATCGGATGTAGTTATAAATGGTTATAATTTTTTTTATTTAAATAACAAATAATTATAGACCAATGTTTAAGTCACATAAAACTAGAATATTTGTGAGTACTGGAATATAATTTGTTCTAGTATAATTCAAATTATTAAATAAAACTTGAAAGAATAAATTTTGTTGAATTATTGAAATCTCCATCAGATTAAATGTTACGAATAAACTGTAGATATTCGAACAAACATATAATTATGCCTCGAAATGGAGTATTTTTTTCATATATGTATTTAAAAATTCATAGGTTTCCGATATTTTTAATTTTTTACATTTAGAAGAAGTATGTATTTAGTAACATAATAATAAATAGTATCATGAAAGTTCACTTTATGTGGAAACAATTTAAACATATTTGCTATCTTGATAATAAGATACTATAATTATTTCTATTTTTTTTTAAAAAAAACTCTGTTTTATTCAGCAGTCAGAAATACATAAGAAGATTCCTATAAGCTAAATTGACAATATTTGAGAGCGATATCTAAGAAGATCTCCAGTGAGATTATTATAGGTAATTATTTAAATAACAAAAAGTTAGTGATTAATATTTAAGTCATAAAAAATAAATATGATGTAAAAATTTTAGTTGTTTTAAATGCAGATAAGCTAGTTTATTTAAAAACAATTTAAAAATTCTTTTTATTTAAATAACAAAAAAAATATTGATAAATATTTGAGCCACTTAAACAAATTTACCAGGTGGTACAAAATTATTGAAGAATCTATTCTATTTAGGAATATAACTTATTTTAGTATAATTCTAATTATTAAAAAAATTTTTTTTTCATTTATTGGCTTTTGATATGAATCAATTATGTTGAAGTATTATAATAACCCATCAAATATAAATTTTCAAATGTATTTTTTAAACTTTGCAAGCACCTACAAGAAGTAAACTTGATTTCATTTGTATGTATTGCATAGATTTATAATAACTATTATATTTATTACAACATATGTTAAAATGTTTTAAAAAAGTTTTAAAGATATTGTATACGTTTAATGATTTGAATTATATATTTTTCAAGGCAAAGAGTAAAATTACAGAAATTTATTTAATAAAAGAATAATTCAGCTCAAGAGTTCCCTCATGTAGGTTAACCTATATAAATTTTAAATAAAATGTGTATAAGTTAACACTACAAAAAACAATACTTTCATAATGATAATTGATAATGATAAATTCCTATGATATTATAATAATTCAACTATAAAGCGATCAAATCACAAGACATAGTCTCTTGCTTCAGAAAAGCTGCAGCAAGCTTGAAGTTTCTTTATTTAAGATAATTATAAAAATTTAAAAAAAAGTTGCAATACCCATAGCAAGTAACAGTAAACTTATTGAGAACTCTTTTGATATTAGAATAATTCAATTATTAGTCGATCAAAGCACGAGTCACAGTCTCTCTCCTCTCAGAAAAGCGACTCAAAGCTTGAGCGCCCCCTCACATAGGTTATTACAATTACAAGCGTTCAAATAAAATTTAAATGCGACTGAAAGACATATAAATAACCCATTCGCCCCACATATATCCTGCACAATGATTACATTGATAATTAAACAGCGCTGTCCTGTGGTATGTTAATCAATAAATCACATGTACGCCGGGCAAGTGCCTACCTAACCTAGATAAAATTTTATATAGATACCTCAATGGGTGACAGTGGCGGCTTGTGGGAGGATTGGAAAACGCCCACGGTCGCCAAAATAGAAATAAGAGTCATTTTTGAATTCCAAACCTTCTAAGCTGAACTCTTGAAACAAGTTGCTTTTTTGATACTGCAAAATTTACTAATTTACTAAAATTTTATTACAAAATCTGCATCCGTAAAGGTTGATCGATTTGATCTTTTGCAACAGTATGTTATTTTTTATGAAAAATCGTTATTAATTTTTTTGTTAATTCTTATTCTATAGATCTATTTCTATTGCCATTTTTACAGGTGTAATTCAATAAAAAAAATTGATCATTGTATATATATATAAAATTTTAGACCTGCCTCAATACCGACTTAAAGTTATTATGAAGATTATGGGGCCGATTCTGCGACAAAATAGAACAATATTATGGCAAGGTTATGTCAAGTAGCAGTTTTCATATAAAGTAGTACAAAAATCTGTCAAATGCCTATGTGATTGCTGTGCAGTCAGGCGTTTTAGATAGAAACCCTAACCTAGAAAACGCCCAAATGTCAAAAAAAACGATATTTCTATAACACGATTTTTAAGATATGGCTTGATAACAAATGGATGAAGTTGCATTTTATGTACAAAAAGGCCTGATCGCATAACAAATGAAATTTTGGCAGTATTTAGTACGAGTTTGTATGAAAAGTAAAACGTAACATAACCTTGCCATAACATTAGTCTAACTTGCGGCAGAATCGGCCCATATATTTATTGTTTGTATGTTTTATTCCAACTACCTTTATTTCAGAATTATTAACATATAAACTATGTCAACTATTGCTACTTATTTTGAATAAGCTTGATAAGTGCCTAAAATAATAGGTATTGTTATTAACCACTTGCTTATGATTAAAAAGCAAAAATAAGATAAATCTATAAAATAAAAACTACACTATCAAGCAATATTTTTCATTGTACTTTTCAAAATTTTCACATTGCTTCTTGAGAAACTGATTGTTTTTTATCTAAAATCTTTTAGTACGATTACCAACTGATGTCTTTCGATTGATTTGTGAACTTCAAAATCGGTTTTGGACGTTTTATCAAATGATTACCTTTTAGAATCTTGGAACCAGTGTTATGAAAATGACGAAGAAATCAAAATTTGCATTCATATTCACTCATATATACATGAATTTTCTACTATCTGTCTGAAACTGCAGTAATAGTCCTCAATATACTCAAAACCATTATGCATCTCCCGAATTCAATTAGATATGTGATGTAAAATGTAATAAACAACTGAAGTTATGTCTTATAAATTTTGTTAACGATAAGAAGCAAAATTTGCATTCATACTCACTCACATATACTTAATATCAAACTACAGTAATAATTTCACTTGTGCTACTCAAATCCATTATGCATCTCCCAAACTAAATGAAATAGATGTGTGATGTGAAACATAATGAACAACCGAGTTATGTATTATAAATTCTGCTGTATTTATTATATAATAAAATAGCTTCTTCAAAGATTTGATTTCTGGTTTTGTATACCGGTTGTGTATTAGTCTAACGACCATAGCCATTAAGAAATGATATTATTTTGATGAAAGAATGGCAGGTCCGTATCGCCAAGGGGCGCCACTGATAGGAAAAGACATGAAATGCCAGTTAATATCGTTTTTAATACATGACCAGCTCGAAGGAGTAAGAGTCAATACATGTCAAACTTATAATTGTCCCATGATAACCTGTTTTCATGACATTTTCTATATGATACCATAAGACCGTTGCTAATAGCGTTTGATACAGAATGCGTGTCATATGTGCGCATACAAATTGTAGGTCTGCAAATATTATATCAAAGTTTCCCAATTATTTCAATTAGAGTTGTTTCGTAGAAAGATCTACTATGTAAGATGGGGTGAACCAACGCAAATCTTAATGCAAAATCCAAGTACCTATAGGTACATATTCGGCAACGTTCCATTTAAAACTAAGCATGACAAGATTTACCAGAATGATTTAAAATAATTAGGAATCGATTGATAGATCATTTTATTAATTAGATACCCATTTGTCATAATTAATGATTTAAATCAAAATTAACTTACAGTTGGCATCAAGCATCAGCCCTTTGCATCCAAGAATTACACCATAAACGCATTGCTCTTGTTCCTGTAACAAATAAAAAAAATATTAATACTAGTCATAATATAAAAATAAAATACATAGACAACATTTTATAGAGATTATTCAAAATGTACATAAAAACTGACTATATTAAATAGTCAGTAAATTAACGTATACAAATAACAATGTATTTTGTTATGCTGAGATAAAAACTTCAAGTAAATACCACATTGGTGACCCTTTGATTTTGAATTATTTTAACAATTGGATTTTTATATTAATTTGAACAATTATTTGATCATTATATCAGTATGATTATTTAATGATTGTTGTTATTCAATTTGTTTTTAATGTTTGAGAACCATAATATTGTTTTATCTTTTTTAGCAAATTTATTTATTAGCAACATATAACTAAGATAAATCTATCTAAAATTTGTATTTTTTGTTATTGAATTCAAAGTATTTATTCAAATTCTCATATTTGTGATATATTATTTTGTGATATTATTATTATTATTTAATGATTTTGTAAACCATAATATTGATACATAATTTTATAGTTTATTATATCATCATATCCAGTAAATCTTATAATACAAAAACTCTTAATCAACCAAGTTGAAGTCAATTTTCAAATATGACATATATTATATGTAATATAACACAAACATTGTTATATGGATTATGCTCATTAATAATATCAGAATAAAGCAAATTTATCATCTCTTTATCTAACAAATCAATAAATAAATTATTCTTAAGGCAGGATATAAATCGGAAACTTGATTTAGTACCAAAATAAATAATATATCAATAGATGATACTTTATAAGTCTATTACAAATGTTTATGTTTCCTCATAGGTCTCATTAAATTGAACTAGATAGAAATATTGACTTATGAGCGGAAATTACGTCTATGATTATTAATGTTAATCAGTTTGCTTCGTCGATTGTTTGAAGATTGCAATAGGTGATAAGATATACAGGTAGCTGGCATTATCTTTGCAATTCTTCCAAGAAATAATAACGATTTGTTATACTAAGTACGGTTTGTCTGCAGGGCATATATGTGTAATTGTTTGAAATTGAAAATACCTTACAACTTACTTAGTAATAAACAAGTTCAACGAAAGAACTCATATTTTCCACTTAATAAATTCCCTTATTATTAGTATGATAATATTTTTGTTTTTGCTTCTTGAGCATACTTATTAATTATATTATCTTGAATGAGGCAAAAAAATTAATGGCTCGTATTTTATATATGAATGGAAATGTGTAGGTACTTGCATTAGTAGCAAAATTTGTTGATAGTTATTAATCTTTTTTCTTTATTTATTAATACGTTTAATAGATAGTTCATATAAATATGTCAACACAAAAATCCTAGTTTCTATTAATATTTTTCAAATTATAAATTTGCGCGATTTTAATCGGTATATTAAAGATTATAAGTTTTGTATTTATTATATGTAATTTTATAACAATAATATAATTTCAAAGCAAAATTCTGAAAAATCAATATTATTAAAGCGAGTAAAAATCTTAATTTCGAAATAATGTTGCTCGGCATAAATTCATTAAACATAATTGTACACTAAAATAAATGGATAAACAAGAAATTTAATGATCTGAATTATTTGAGTAGAGTAGGTACGTACTTACTAGTTCTATAATTAGTTTATGTTTCTATGTTGTACTCAATATTCTGTAATGTGTAATAATACAAGATCTCGTTGAGTAATATTCTAAAATGCATTTTGATCTTTTTATTTTATTGTTATTATAGTATATATTATGCTTAAACTCAAACTACTCAAAAACATGATTAGAACAAGCACCACATTTTATATCCTTATTCAGATTGTATGAATTTTTTTTTCCAGATTTCACTACAGAGAGCAAAAAAATAATGATTCCATAAAGAGTGATCCGGTTAATGTCTCGTTAAATCTAATTTAATAATAATTTTATATTATTAATTTTATGATATGCAATTTTATTTTATTTGAAAAAGATCACTTAGCATCAACGGTACTGACATTTTCTTTAATTACCATAACTATATTCTTTTCTCATATAAAATCTGTAATACTATCTGGTATGAAATATCTTTACAAAGCATATGCAATTTAATTGTTTTCAATTCACAAATGTGTGATAAACTAACACATATTTTAATGTATTAAATAATGAAAATGAAAAATTATTTGGTAATGAACTATTTGAATTTTAGTCAACTAAATAGCAAGTATCATAGCAGTTAACCTCAACACAAACGCACTTTTTCATTTAACTTGTTTAATAAAAAATATTTATCATTACTAGAAGCACCCGTGCTATAATATTCTTTCAGAACAACTACTTTGAAAAATCATTTTATTTCCCAGTAGATTCATACTTCTAAATTATTTCAAAATTGTTGTGCAGCATGAAACATGTACGATTTTGCAAGAACGTTCTTCACCAAAAGATCACGACGTGTTTTCTCGGATTAGACCAGGTTGCCATTAATCATTATGCCATCTGGGAGTTTTGATATTGAAATGAGATTTCGTACGATTTCATAGGATGCAATACAATTGCAGAGAAATTCGTAGTCTATTTGCTTTGGTCATAATCGCTCGCCAATTGACATGAAATATGTGTTCGATGGCAATAATAATCAAGGCAAAGGCAATTCTCGTTTTGTACTAGTACTGATCCGAAATGGGTGGAGCGGAGGTTTCTTCCTGCACGAAGCTTTAATTGAACTAAAGCGATTCAGAATGTGGAACGCTCTCGAAATCAACAATTAATTATTTGCTCGCTTAACGTCAAAATTGTACAAATTTGATTTATTTACTGCCGCATATTGCTAGCACAAAGTAGGTTCGGAATTGATTTTGATATATAAGTTATACGTGTGTATTATTACGGTCTCATACGCTGTTGCAGGTTTCAAAGACCTATCTTTAAAATGTAATGCGATAATTAAGATAGTTTTAGGTCGATCGAATATACTGTAAGTAATTAACTTTGTATACATATACATATTTATATCTATACATAAAGTGGAAAGATACCAAAATAGTAATTTCTCAAAACAGCTACTTTGAAGATTCATTTCATTCATGACCAAAATGTTCCTCCCTTACCCCATGTGCCGCTATAATTTCTAGAAAACAATTACACTAAACTAAATTTAATAAAATAATAATAACAACATTTTTTCCTTGAACAAAATATAGCTATTTTCCTCATATTATTGTGATTAAGTCAAAACATTATAGGTATTCAGAAACACTTAACTCTATCTATTAAAAGTTAAAAATATTATGAATATGTTAGTTATTATTATTTAATTATAATAAGATTCATTTCATTAGGGGCCAAAATGTTCCACCCTTACCCCATGTGCCTCTGTCAATTCTAGAAGACAATTATACTAACCCGAATTTAATAAAATAATAATAATAACATGTTTTCCTTGAACATAATATAGCTTTTGTTAAGACAAAACATTATAAATGCAAACTAACTAATATAAAAATGTTAGTTATTATACTTTTTTTTTACTTGAACGCAATGACATGGGGACAGTATATTTATATCATCGTTCACTGCCAATATATTAGGTAAGAAACTGAGAAAGTGTAAATTTTTGCTAAAAAATCAAAGGCATTATTTTTCATGAAACTAATAATAAGTGACTTTGTTCTGAGATGCATTGTCCATTACAATCCCTGACTTTTTGTCATCTTTCAAGCGGCCAACTTTCATAAAAATTCGAAATTTTATTAGCAATAAAACTGAATCAGGTACAATTTGATACCATCGTAAATGTTAATTTTAAATTCAAAGAGTTTCGTAAAGATCGAAATTAAAAGTTAGGACTAAATGGTGGATGTGGCAAAACTGTCAATAAAAACTATTTCTTGTGAATTTAGGCCTTTCAATTGTATAATCTTTATTTTTTAATCGCATTGTTTAATTTTGTTAGTTGTTCAATGTAGACATCAAAATTGATCGTTCGGTTGGTGATAATTTGCAGTTCAAATTAGACATTCAATTTCAATCAACTTAAACTGGATGACCAGAGGGATTTTTATATTTGAGTGAAAAATCATCAGAATTAGAAACCAGTATTGACACTGCCGTTTTTTAAGGGTTCGTCACCATAAACAGTTTATAACATTTTGTGAGCTTAGATTGCAAAAAAAAGAAACAAATTATCACAAAATTTTCGATTTGAGTTTCAAATAACTATTAAAAATAAAAAAAATATTCAGCAACAATTTAATAGACTTGGTTCCATTATTTTGCAAAGTAATCTTTTAATAAGTGAAATTTATCGTTTTTGCTTTATATAATCAGTATAGATATTTAGACTGGACATGGCTATAAAACAAAAGATCGTTAAAATTTATGACTTCATTCACATAACAAAACTATCGTAACTTTTATCTGTCCATACAATAAACTGAAATACATTACAATCGTCGATTTTTTTTCACAGTCTATTCATTAACAAAGAAGCCGGTAAAAAAATCTTCATTTATAACACCTGTATAGCGCCTTGGGTCTTTGATTTTATATCGAGCGTTACGAAATGAATCAGAATTGGTAACATAATAATTATTAAAACGTGTAACACGCAATAAAATATGAAGTACGTTGATTAAAATTCGAAAATAAAATAATTAACGATAATGGCTTCAGAGTTGCTACTGTGAAGTGTCCTGCGGGCGCGAAATCTTAGGCAATCTCTTGATTGCACCTAAAGCTATTGATTTAGTAATTGTTTATTATTATATTGCCGATAAGTCTGAAATCTATTATAATTTGAGAACGACGCCCAAACTCTATGTACGCCGTTCTTACTTTCTTTTCTGGTATGCTGGCCGCGAGCAAAATTCAAAATTTACGATCCGAAGAAAGAAATAAGTTTTTGAAACAAAAAGTTTCTAAGAAACAATAAAAATAATAGGAAGACTTTCATATATTTCATACTTGTCTGCTATTAAAATTAATGTGAATACTAGTGACTTGGTAAATTAGGCAAGTTTACACAGATACATCATTTTGTAAATAATAATGACTCTGCTAAGAACCTATACTTGTGATACATTATTTTCTAATTAAAATTTAAGTACTTAAGAACCTTTTTATGATTTGGCAAATTATGCATTTTACACAAAAAAAATTAAATGAATAATGTAAATAGCTTATTTGTAAATAGAAGGTAAAATAAATTCATATTAATAAATTAAATGAATACCTAAATATTAATAAACGGAAATTATTGTTTGCGTATTATAGTAATATTACAATATCTTTTTACAGCAAAACCTTACAACTCATAATATCTTTCCTCCAAGCACAAAATGTCAACTCTAATACACAAATCCTATAATGTTTACTCCATCATCGTAAAGGCAACAGTTATGCATCAACGTTTCTGGACACACCTTGAAAAAAATATATAACTATCGTTTGAGTCAGGTTTCTTATATATCGATTATATTTAATTCGTATGACATTTGATGGAGATTCAAAGGAATCTGTTCCGTTCCGAATGACAACAAATATCATAGTTTTTAATTTTGTGCGAACGCATTGCAACGCTTACACGGTACTGGAGTAATTCTAATCCAGTGGTGGAGGAAAATGAAGGCGAAATTATTTTGGAAATATAAATTCCAGACTTAAATTATCAAAACACTTAGTAGTTTTGTTGTCTGTCGATTTTTTTTTCAAATTAATATTTATTTTAACTCTTTCCATTCGTGAATATAGCGGCAGGAAAGTTTTAACATGGGGCCATGGTAACTCTATTAGGTAATTTAGTTAAAAATGTATCTAGAAAACTGAATATGTCAAAGAAAAATTTTATTTGCCAGAACTTGTAGAAAGCACTATTTTTAATGTCACACATATATGTCTAATATGGCTCTATATTAAAACTTCTTTTCTACTTCCTCCAATCAGACATACAATATATGCCTGTTGGCAATGGACGTGTTAATAACTAATAAAGCTCTAGTTCATAGTTCAATTTTCTTCTTTCTCAATAATACAAAGTCGATAAATTTTTTCAATATAGAGCCACTAAATGTTTCGATGCCTTCAAAGTGATGATTTTTTTGCAAAGACTGCAAATTTAATTAAGTGTATGCAATTGCACAAGTAAATTCTTTAAAAACTCGAGAAGTCAAAAAAGGCAGATTTTGCAAGTCAATGAATACTATTTACTAGTCTGCAATGTATTGTATATAAAGTGTAATCCTTGTAACATAACTTTACCAACTTTATTTTGGAAAATTCTACTCTCACTAAACTAAACTAAAAATTTAATGCAGATCAGTCTTAGTTATTCAATTATTTTTGCAATGGCACAGAGATCTCTAAAGATTTCTACTAATATTGATGATGTGCTTTGTAATTAAGTCATGTAATCAACAATATAAATAATAATAAAATAAAAAATGTGATAGTATATTAATAATTTTTATGTCAGAAATATGGTACTATAAATAAAATTTGAATTTTAAATGGAATTTTAAATTTATTTGAAATGGAATATTTCTATGCAAAAACTGCGAAAGTAAATTCTCCAGAAATTTAAGAAGTCATTAGGCACATTTGTATGATAACAGTTTTGCAATCAATCTTGTAAATTGAGAAATCCAAATGATATATTTTCACTTACTCAGACAAAAACTAAGTAATAAGACAAAATTACGAGCAACTTGATATCAACATCGGAAGTGATCTCAAATAAAAATTTTTAATGGCACAAATATGACGCTATAATTGTGAAATTACTCGCGTAAAATGATATTTAAAAGTTGTTTTTTATGCAATATATCTGAAAATCATTTTTGTTCATGGTAAATATTATTCTCTACGCACTCTATCACAAAGAGTGCGTCACAACTTTGAAAAAAAAATTAAGAACAATTAAAAAGTATTAATATGAGACTTTTAGTAATCAAAAAGTCACTTTTATTATAGTAAATAATTAATGCAAATAAATATTTTTCTTTACATCAAATAATTGATAAATATCGAGTCGATTTACATGGTTTTCCTCAGAATTCACCTCAACCCGTCACTGTTCCAAAGAAACGGTTGTATGTAATCTGCCTCGGAGGTATCAATTTCAAATCAATTTTCGCATTTGAATTGCATCTGCTTATAGACTAACGTGCATTCATCTTCATATTTCATGTCCTAGAACCTAGAGCGGTAATAAATCATGTGCTCATTGAAATGACCCAACAGGAAACTTTTAAAGACTTAGAGAACATGAGAAATTGTAACAATGGCGAAAAGTTGACTGTTTTTGTAGATTCTATTCGAAACTAAAATTTTAATTAGCATTCTACATTTACCAGTACTTTATGTGAGAAATATATTTTTGATAATTGAAACAATATGAATAGCGGCCACCATAAAAATAATAAAAACCTTGTTCTGTAACACTATACCTGGTGTTCTCATAATAAAATTTGTAGAGCAAAATTAGTTCTAGATTTTCTTTATATTTAAAAAAAGGTTATACAATAGCTTCGGAAATATTTTCTATGTACTTCAAGATAAAACAATTTATATGATTTAGTAATAAATGGAATAATCTCTCAGTTTTTTTATATACATATTCAAAATCATAAATACTCGTTGATAAAATTACATAACTACATCAAATTCTTGAATTAAATATGATAAATACTGTAATTGAAATATACAATTTTTAAATATATACTTTTTAGAATTTTAGTATAAAAACCAGTTTTTTCACAGTAAAAAAAGTAAACTATATTCAAATAAAGTTTACTAAAAATGCTTTAAAATTAATCTATTTTATGATCGGTTGATTACACTAAGATGAATGTAATATAATATATTATATCATAACTTTTAAATAAATCGATCATTTCAGGCCACTGTACTTTAAACATAAATCATAAATTTAAATGATTTAATTTTTTATAAAATTGAAGATTTATTTTAATTAGCATGTATTCATCATGTAATACTTAGTGGTTGAGGTTTCAAATACTAATTAGATTTCGAAATTTGAAGTTTATTTCAGAAGTTAAATAGGTATATTACTTAATAGAAAAATATTTCTCACATTGAATACAAATTAAATATTACAAATATAACCATAATAAAATTTAATATATAATTGATTAAAATATACCGCAAAACATAAATAATCCTATGATATTATTCGATTTATGTAACATCATTGACCAGCTTTATGAGAAAAACAGCTTATTCACTTTAAGCAACAAAGATAAATGGGTAATAAATTAGTAGAGATCAAATGTCATCATATATTATAATTATGAAATTTTAATCATTAAGTAATTATGATCTTTTGGAAAAACTATTGCCGCTGCAAATTAGAATCGCTCATCAGAAATGGACAAAAA
Source organism: Ctenocephalides felis (assembly GCF_003426905.1). Lineage (NCBI taxonomy): Eukaryota > Metazoa > Arthropoda > Insecta > Siphonaptera > Pulicidae > Ctenocephalides > Ctenocephalides felis. Next base: position 24,927,042 of record NW_020537646.1, on the reverse strand, counting down.
ACATATACAAATAATATAATATATATACACAGAGACATAATATACATATATATATATATATATATATATATATATATATATATATTATTTCATGAATTTTCAATGTATTCAACATTTAATATTTCACAATCACTCAAGTTTATTACTACCAATAGTTCAAATTTTTATTTATATTATTGTTATTAACATGTATTAGGATATCGAACCGATAACCGATAGCTATTAATGAATCCAGAGTTAAAAATTGCAAGTAAATACATCTTGCTTTTTAATTTCTAATATTTAAAAAAAATATTCAGAAAGGTACATATCCGTTCCTTTACACGCTTTTGACATTCTGTAATCATCAAATTGTTCATCAATATAATTACAAAAAATTTATGTTTGACATATAAATTAACTGTTATGAAATAATAAAATGTAAATAGAATTCCTGCAAGATGAACTTTTAAACTTTTGTAATACATTACATAAAATATCGCTCAAATCGATGATAATACCAAATTTGTTTCCAAAACTATATCATGATTTACCAAAAATGATTCAAAGAAGAAATGTCAGATAAAAAAAAAACAATTTTAGAGGAGAAATAGCTATATGTAATTTTTCAATTTCTGCATCAATTTTCTGTAAGGTATGCGAAAATGTTCAGAAATCTTTGAAACGTAAAGATATGAATTTTTTTTATTATTTTACCCTACGGGATGTTAAGAAGTTGAAAGATTAAAAGTCTGAGGTTTTAAATTTGTATCATTACATTAAAATAAATCAATTAAACAAAAAAAACATGACCTACACTTATTAAAATAAAAATTAAGTTCGATAGAAGTACGAACAAACTTACATGCACACTAGGGCGGGTCGATTTGAAGTTCACTTATGATTTTCGGAATCTGGGAATCAAAATGAAATACTTTGCTGAAAAAACCATACTTCTCAAATAATTACTAATGGCCCATACATTAACCCAAAGATAAGGGTTTAATTTTGAGAAACTTCTCGACCACGAACATGGTTGGATCGGCCTTCCAAAGTTAGTAGTAGTTGGTCATACATTTGGACGCGATTGGGGCACTCTAAGTAGGTCAAAATAGTATTTTTTAAATTATAACCCTAAATTTTGGGTCAAAATGGAATTTTTCAAATTATAATCCTCATATTTGGGTCAATGCATGAGATATCAGAATTTATTTTTGAGGTATGGTTTTTGTAGCAAAGTATTTTGATCTCTGTATTTACAAATCATATGTGCCCAAGCGACTTTTTTTTAACCCATGCAAATCGACTTGTTCTAATGCACACCCAACAGATATATAATTTACATCGACAACTGCCGAAACGCCTACAAATACCACACAAGTAAATATCAATAAATCGATATCCACATCAAATATTTAATCCATAAATATTCGATATTTGCAAATAATTGCATAAATTACATGGTGGCAATCGGACGCGCGTACCTGCTAGAGTAACGTTTTATTGCGCAAGCCGATCTTGCAGCGTTTGTGCAATTTCCTTGACAAATCCAAACGCGTCGTGTGCGAATTGCGAATTAAAACCGAGCTAAGCTAATCTCCCAAGAAACAGGATAAGCGTGATAAATCTTAAGATCACGCATGCAGCCCCGTTTTCCGCGAAGTTAACTTTTTCAATTTCTAAATCGTGGATTAGGATTAGGAGCTGGTAAATGATTTACTCGAATTATTTTATTACGGTCAGAAAATTTCAGTAGCTATAAATATTAGCACCGAATAAATGAATAGATTGCAATGTTCTATCGTATGATGTATAGATAATAACAAAAAATTATTAGTAATTGTAGTGAATACATATATAGAGACCACTAGTGTAATTCAGAGTTATTAAAGTTACTAAGAAAATATGAGATCAATGTGTTTTATAAAGACGGCCAGACTTAACTCTAGAAATGGGCTTCTTTAATTGGCAACATATTTTTGATTTGTATTTTCAAGTAAAAGTGGACATCGCTACTGAACGATGCCAAGTTGCCGAGAGCAAAGTTAAAACTCACATGATTCTGTGAGCTTAACCTTAACGTTAATCATGGAATATACTTTAACACAATTGTAAACAATTATAAAAACGTTATATAAATTCAAATTATTTGTGTCCTTTAGTCTATGAATTAATATAGATTATTGGGATATAGATTATTAGGAATGTAGTGAAAATGTTTCGATTTTTTAATAATTGATCTATTGTTACTAAATAATACCCTTGCAACCATAAATTCACACTATTGTTGGTTTGCAACATTTAATTCTTGACTAATATGCAATTTATTGTAATTAGTAAACTGATATCATATCAGTCAAAGAGTAGCATTTCATTACAATCCTCTAACTTCCCGAAGGAGAACTTTGTTTTCGAGAGAAAACCAAATTTTCTACTTTTGTATTTTTTGGACGTTTGACATCATTATAGATTCTATTCAATTTTATTGTCTCAATTTCAGAAGTTGCTAACTCTCAATTGTTATTGTTTAGATAAATTTTCTACACGTATCAGAAAGATAATGCAAGTTTCCGTAATCTTAAATACCACTTACGCCCAGTTTTCTTTAAAATTAATATACCAGCTTATTAATTAACTTATAAACTTTATAGTTATTAATTACCAGCTTATTAATTAACTTATAAACGTTTTTTAGTAAAATTTATTAGTCAATATGATAAAAATAAAAATTTTGTCTATTGACTGTCGTATTACGACGATATAAATGCACTGTGCACACTAAAAACGAATGTATATGAAATATACAAAAGTAATATGATATCAAAAGGTAATAAAAATTCAATTGATAAACAATATTTATAATCAAAATGAAAAATAAAATATAAGTATATTATAATAATGGATAATGTTGATACTAATAATGATAATAATAATAATAATAATAATACTCATGTTAATCACAAACAACGCCATCTCAATCACAAAGCTAAATTAAAATAATTGTAGTATTACAGAATTTAAAAAAGCTTTCACAATTAGTCCTGCCTCAATTAAGATCAATAATTTGCATATATTATTAATGAGAATTGATTTCTTGAAAAGTATGTATCATCGATATCAAATAATTGTGCTCACTAAACTCATTTGTTTCAGGGCTAATCATATCTGGGTCATCTATTATGACTCTTCAGATAATTTTAAAAATATTTTATTATCAATCAATACTCACATTCATATGACAAAAATTTAAAAAAAATGTTATGACTTTACTACAGTAAGGACATATAGTATTCAACATTTAATTGAACTTTATCTGAGTTTATCCTAATCTTTATCTGAAAGAAGTAATTGTGGTTTTTATGGTTTTAAATTATATTTAACATAAGAAGCAATAATCTAATAATTTTATTTGAATTATCTGAAAACCAATTTTGAAGAATATTAAGTTGGCTAAATGATGAACATTGCAGATGGATCACTCATTGGGATTCTTAAACTGAAACTCAGTGTGAATCAAAATTACTAAATCTACAATTTATAATATATTGCTAGATAATGTTTATTTGATTCGATTCTATTTCAAATATGAGTATGAATCACATACGTTTTCATAACAGTGTAATGTAAGCAAAGTAAGTTATAAACAAAATGTTAAGCAGCTCTAAGACCTAAAACATTAAATAACATTTAAGACAAGTTAAAATATCAATCCAATAGCTCTATATTACATATACAGCTTTAATATCGTGCAATCATACCATGCCTGGTTAATAAGCTTTATCTTAGTACTTTATCGTGCACCTAAATATTATATAAATACGTCCATATAAATGCTAAATGCCAATAGACTCTTGTATATACTTTGCTAGCTAGAGTAAATTATATTCACTTCAGAAGTTATTAGGAGCCACAAGACATACCTAATTTTGCTTCATGGAAGTACATAAATTATTTTCAGGATGATTATATGTATACGTGAAAATTTATGTACTAGATAAATATTGTAGTTATATGGGAATATGGTTGAGTAAACCGTATGCAGACATAATATAATAATTATTATTTACAAATATATAGGCCCAACAGCTTAATATAAAACTCTTGCTGTTCAAAAATAAATTAAAAAAAATTTACAAAGACTGATAAAGCACATTTTCATTACACCAGAAAGATATAAAAGCTAGTTATTCGATGTAAAAGTTTGCATCAAAAAATTTGTTATTGTTGATGATAATAACATAAATAATCATTTATAGAAAATTTGTCCGAAAAGCCATGAGTTCATTTATAATATTTCATTATTAGCTAATTATATGATGATCAAATAGTAGTGTAAAAATATTCAAAAAAGAAACTGTTCCGTTCTTAAATTTATAACATTATTTATTTATAACTTTAAATGAAATGAAAATGATTTTTTTTAATTTATAATAAATAATTATATCTACAAAATACGAATGAGACTAAAAACATAATAATCTGAAAAAATACTTAAAACAAATAATATGAAAATCAGGAATATATTTGTTGTTTATGAAGCTATTAGCTAATAATAAGATGGTAAATTAGTGATATTAAATATTCAGAATAAAAATCAATTTTGTACTCAAGATCTTAACATGAAAATATGAGGAGTATAGAGAAATAATTTTATCAATAACTTGTTTTAAATATATTATACTAAATAATTAAATACAACAAAACACGCATGGGACAAAATAAATCTATAGTATTCTAAAAAAACACGTAAAAACAAATATTGTGAAAATTGTTGTATAATTTATATTCAAAAAAACTGACGTGATGGCATGATTATCATATCACAGAACTCAACAAGATGTATTTCGTTGAAAACATACAATTATCTATATCTTTAGGGAAAAAATGTATTACTACCGCTTCACCAAAGGCGTAAGCGATGCTGTAGTTACGTGCAGTCTGATATCAAGCAGTAGAGATATCAAATTTTACTTATAACTAAAAATAATAAAGTGTAGACATTAAGAATTAAGTCAAAAACACTAATATAACCAGACCTTGATTTGCCTTCTAATAGCTATAGTAGAAAATCCTAATAGCTCAAATACTGAAAGTGTTTAAGAAATAGACACAAAAAACTCATATGGTAATGAAAAAAAAATTTAACGTTTCATTAAGCTCAAATGAGCTTTTCAACGATTTATCTCCACAACCGCTTTTGGAGCTAAAACGGTGCAAAGTGTATCATGAATTATCTATACTTATTTACCAACAAAATAAACACTGTAAGTAGGTTTTGGTATGTTACAGAATTTATAGATTGCAAATAATCGTGCGTTACAACGATTTCGTGTCGGTATTTGAGAGAATATAAATCAAATATAAGAGACGCGTGTATATGATTTAGTATACGAACATGCTTATGTTTCGATCGATTTACGATTCAATTATCGATCACAGTGATTTAGTATCGTTTTTTGTTTTAAATAAAAATATTCAAAAAGCGCTTATTTCACCGTTCCTCAGGTCTATAGGCAAAATTGTTGAACTAGATTTGAGAAGTGCGTTGGTGTGATATTAGATACACAAATCTAAATACAGAATAATAAATGTTGCTCTGAATGCACAAATCTAGTATTTGGAATGGCAATAAATAAGACAATAGAGAAGTTTATAGTGCCATAATCCTGGCTATAAACACGGTTTAATGATTTGATGTATTAATATTTTCGAAGTTATTATTCACACTTACACTTTTTACAGGCAAAAAATTTTTATATTTGATAGTACAATCTATTATAAACATTCTTTCTACAATTTGGAACAGTCTAATATTATCAATTATAATAAATAAATTGAATATTTTAATAATTAACAAATTGTCTAGGCTTAGATAAAAGATATTGACCTCTACTTATATTTTTATTCATTTAAGTAAATATTTGAGGTTCAATAGAATTTAAATATTTATTTGAAATGAGTTTTCAAAGATTATTGCAGATGCACACAAGTAATTCTAGGTAAGAAACAGTTCTATTAAAATTAGTTTAATATTTTTAGAGCTATTATGATACATAAATATCAATTGAAATGTTGAAAAATCAAATTTTAGTGGGCTCATGTTGAAGTTTCTTTTTCATTACCGAACAAACAATTTTCGTGATATATTTATAGAAATCATTAATAAAATAAGAATTCAAAAACTAAATAAAAGTTGGCAATAAAATACACATTTCTATTTATTATTTATGAACGATTTTGATGTAACTTTAAACTAATTTGAAAGGTGTCATATTAAATAATTTATATTCTGTTACTTTGATTTGAGAAGTTTATTTTATACTAGAAAAATTATTATTGAGAACTATTTTATAATAGAGAAATTATTTTTAATTATTGTTCACAAACTGTCTCCAACAAAATGAACAAATACAAATATAAAGTTTTGAACTTTAAATATATAAATAGAAGTTTTATAGAAAACTTTATTAATTGTCTGCTATCTTTTACAATAGCTCAAATTTTATTCTCTATTAGCATTGTTTTAAATTTTTTATCCAAGATTGACACTTGTTTGATGAAGCACGCAAAGCAAAATACACGTGGAAAACGTTTCTGACAGTTCTATATATACATAAATGTTCATGACAGGAAACGAAATACGATTTTGAAATACTTGTAGTAAATACTTGATGTTTTTTCCTGTAAGAATTCAATATTTTTTTCTATGTAATTTGTAGTAATTTCTTTGAAGTGCTTTAAAAACGAAAGTTAAATTTAAATGGCAGTAAGTACTTGAACGTTTTTCCATGTGTATTTATACCGTTGCCAACTATTAATTAGTTAAAGTCAAATGATGAGTAAAATATGTTATTTCGAAATTATTACTGACGTAAAATCTTTGGCAGTGGCTTTCAACATTTTTTCCATCGCGCACCCCTGGCTCGAATAAAAAAAATTGTTGCGCCCCCATTAATTTTTGTCAACTGTTTATTTTATAATAACTCAACTTCTATTATCAAACATATTATGCAAGGTGATATGCAATATTATGTAAGAATATACAAAAAAAACTAATAATTTTTTGTTTTTAATAGCATTTCGAAAATAGTATTCTGGAAACAAATGTACGCGCCCCACAGGTTGGAAACCGCGGAGTTAAGATATGCCAGAGATTAGTATATATATATATATATATATATATATATATACATATATATATATACACATATATATATATACACATATATACATATATTTAATTCATTATGATTTATTTTTTAAATTAAAATAAATAAAAATCAAGCACGCAAGATCTTCATCATTATTCAAGTAGTATAATTCTAGGTTTATTTACCACAAGATTTATTTTATCATTACCTAATAAGGATAAGAAATTACAGAAACTATTTAATAAAGCGGATCTGTCAATTTGCAACATGCACGAAACGTATACGATTATAAACTGCAATTACAAACTAGCGGCGTGCACATTACATCTATTTTATTGTCAATAAATTCACTTAATACTAAAACGAAATTATGTGCGTGATATTTTCAATAGTCACGTAATCTCTATAATAACCTCAATATTATGTTATTCTAGAAAACGCTATATTTCCATCTTGAATGGAAGCTAGCCACCAACCACTCGTCGCAGATATTGAGAAACATAAGATTTTTAATCATTTTATTGAATAATTTTTTTTTTAATGCATCATTAAAGTAAAAAAAGAAAAAAATATCAGTATAAAATGGTTTTATAAGATCATTGTATATAATTATATTATTGAACGTATTCGATTTCTTATTTGATGTTTGGAAAATACAAATCAAATATTTCGAATAAGGAACATTATCAAAATTAAGCTCATACAAAATCAAGCTCCGGGATGATTCCTAAATCTTAGTAAAAATATAATGACTAAGTAAAGTCATTATATCTTTATATCTTCTCAAGAAGATATTACAAAAAGATGTGCCAACATATAATACATAAATAAATTCAAATTTGTAGTAGTTTATTGGAAAAGTTCATGACTGCAATTCACATATGATTAATTTTTCCTAAACCCAGAGGCTCACATGGACTTATTTCGTGCTGATTCTGTAGTAATGTGTTAAATTTTACATAATTTCCTCAATTACTTAAATATGTTACGATTGTACATTTAAGTGCATTTATTCATTTACTTTACAAATATAGTAAATGTTTCTACGTTCATTATTGTTTATTATATTAATAACTAATTAATTAATATATTGCTTTCACAAAATCTCAGAACCTGTTTAAAAGCCTAATTTGAAAAAATTATAAAGAAAAATTAATAAAAAGTCCTACATAGTTTTCGGAATAAATTTATAATAAAAAGCTGCAAAGTATTAGATAAGGTTTCATTTATCCCTTTTCTTACAAAACCTTAGAAAGTACATTCCTATGTATCTTGTGTGCCAAATTATGTTTATAGCACTTGTCATATATTTCGACCTAAATTTTTATTGATTTCCTAATATGTATTATAGTATTACTAATAATTGTAATACCAGAACACTAAAATAAGCGTTTATAATAATACTTTTATTGCTTTCTCAGAGTAATGATTAGTTTGTGTGATTATATGAAGGTGTTAAATCATTTTAGTGCTTTAGGTCTATTAAAGAATTCGTATCATTAAAATAAATTCTTGGGATACTTATATGACTATGTACTAAATACAGTTTATAATATTACTAGAGAAGAGTGGTGCTTTTGAGTGAGATCATAGACCAGACAAATCTATTTTATATATTTGAGATATAAAATAACTATATGTAGTATAATATTCTATATTTTTTGGCAATATGAGCTCTTATGACTTGGTTCAATTGATTGTTCTAATACCAAAAATGGCTTTAAGCAGAATTGGTCAGCTGAAGACTTCGTATTCGTCTCGAAATTCAGAGAATAACCTATCTGTAATTTTTTCCTACTAATATTTTATTAACAAATCATTTTGACACGTTTCAAGTAGCAGTTATGAATTAATCACAGTTTGATTGACAAGTTAAATGATTCTCGCTTTTTATTCGTAGAATTAAATAATTTGCCTAAATGCCTGAGGCAATTTTTACAAAAATTCGGTTGCGTACCACAAGAATTTGCTCTGAGCGTTTTTAATTCTATTTAATAACAAGAAGTTATTGAATATATATTTCAGCGTATTATTATACGTTGTTGATTAATAATAATGTAATAACAATGTAATATTCCATGATGAATTTAAAACAAACAGAATGAGTAATTAGAAATAAATTAGTGTAGTTTATACTATTAATTTATTACTAGTGTAATTCATTTATTTATAACTCAAATTCAATTTAAACTAACATTTTCTAGAATGCCATAGCAAAAATTATTTTATTTTTAGCATTTACTTTACAGAGGTAAATTTGGTATCTTGTGTCTTTCAATAAACAGTTCATCAATTTTAGTACAGACTACTTTTATTTTATCGTGGGCTATCATTTCATAAACAAGAAGTAATTTTTAGTTTCGTGTTTACAAATACTTTTTTTTATTAAAATACAATTATATTACATGTGTGCTGCAAATGTATTTCACACCATCAAATAGCGGAATTTATTCTTAGAAAGAACTTTTTAATTCTATCGAGTAATTTTAAACTTTATTCTGCTAATTAATCAATGTTAAGCGACAATTAATTAATTTAATAATACATTTGTGTAAATCAACCAATATATTGATTTGAATTCAGTTATGTATTGCTATTAAAAGTCGAAAATACATGTAAATGAGTTGCTTAGACTTCTCATAAAATATTTATGATATAAACATTCAATATCGTAAATAAATTAACGATGAATGCTATAATTTAATGAGATACAAACTTGCAAAGCACAAAAAGTGATTCAAAGGTATTTCTGATAATTGAAATTTAAACAATAAATTTTATTGTTATAATAATTTCATATATTGATTATTATGACCAATTGTGTTTCTTCTGAAGATTTATACTTAATTGATAATTGAAAAAAAAAATTGTATTTCTATTTGTGTGGCAGTTTTATTAATTTTTATATACAGACTTAACTACAATTTGAATATTATGATTACCATTATCCCAGTATTACAAAGTTTATTAACAGAATACCACCGGTCAGCTAAATCATTAGAAATCTTAGTCCGGTATGAGAGTTTTTGTTCATATGTGAATATGAAGTAAATTTCAATTCCGAGCAAAAATGTTCGAAAAGCATGATTTATTACTCGAGCAAATCCGGTTTGAAATATTTCATTACAACGATATTTTGTTCCGCACATGAATATTCGCACTGGTTAAAACGATTATTGATGGTACGTCAAAACATCGACAGTTGGAGAAGGATAATAAATCAATCATTACAATACAATTATCAAAATTAACTTTAGTTCAGTTCAGTTTTCCTGCTTGCCGCAATGCAAGAATTATTTCTATATAAATATGCGGAATGTCTTGAATTTCTTTTGTAGCATTATTGTTTTTTATGTATATTAAATTAAATAAAAAATAGTGTCTTTTCTTTCAGAATAAATATTGGCCAGCTTATCAATAATATCAAGATAATAAATCATTTGAACTTTTCTCTTATCTATATATCTATTTGTATTTTATCCGGCGCATAAATACTATAAGAATACTTATCGTGCTGCATATCTTTTACAATAAGCGGAAAACAAAAGAAATTGAGAGGATATCCGCAAACGCAGCTTAAACATGGGAGCCTCGACAGCTCGTAAACCCATTGGAATTTATGTTTAGATATATAAAGTATTTATTGTCATATTAATAGTTAAGTAAATATAAATACATAAATTATCTACTCATATACATCCAAACAAATATACAAAGATAAACAAGTAACAAACATATACATACACAATTACATATGTACATGTATTGATTCCATGAAATTCTTTCCATGGAGATCTAATGGTAAATAATCGACTTTATCAATTAAATATAAATTAATATATGAGTGATTAAAGGTATTTCGAATGCATCACACATCATTGAAAATGAACGAACACTCTATCTAATACCAAGTAAATCGTCTAATTTTAATTTTAACAAACGTCAAAAAAAAACTACTCATTTTTTCAAACTTTGATGAATATTTAGAATTAAACTACTTGTCGTAAGGCCGTAATATTTCAGTAAGGTCTATAAGACCATGATATATTTTAATTTTTTTTTTCGACAGTTAATTACAAGAAAACGGCTCGCTAGATATTCACCTAAAACTAATCAGTATCATTCCCAACTAATATCTTTCGAACAGTTTTTGATTTTTTAAAACCGATTCGGTAGTTTGAGCTTAAATGTGGACGAAAAGTTTAACACTTTTTTCAAATTACAAAGAAACGGTTTGGCAGATCTTTTCATATAACTGACAAATGATAGTCCTCATTGAGATATATCAAATGGCTTTTAAATTTCTGAAATCGGTTCAGGCATTTTCGAGCAAACGTCGATGAAAAATCTAATTTTGACAAATGCCAAAAAAAACTATACTAATTTTAGGTACGTAATATTTTAGTATGATCTAGAAGACCATGATATTTATTACTAAAAAAATCATGAAAATCGTCGAAATTTTTTTTTAACACTTTACTACAAGAAAACGGCCCAGCCGATCTTTACCAAAAACTAGTCAGGTCAATTCCAAATCAATATATTTCAAACGATTTTTGAATTTTCAAAATCGATTCAGAATTGCGGGCTAAAACGTGGACGAAAAATTTTTCACCCTTCTTCTATTTACGAAGAAACGGTTAGGCCGATCGTCGCACAAAATTGATTAATACTGGTCCTCATCGAGGTACATGGCTTTTTAACTTTTGAAATCGATGCCGTTTGAGAAAACGTTGATTTATGGCAAAAAATTTGTTCACACACACACACATGCTTTTTCCAAATTTGGTCTCATTAGATTCAGAATGGCTTGAAACGTCGAGAAAATATAAAATTAGCGAATCAGATTTTTTTATGAAAACATAAACTTCTCCTTCGGGAAGTTTATTATAAAGTAAACTCAAACTCATTAGACATTGAATTCTTAGGTAGGAAAATAGAGTATGAGGGCAATAAACAAAAATTAAAACAAAACCATAAAAAATTGATGTGTATGTGTGTAACGAGTGTGTGTTTTTTGTAAAGCGAAAGAGATGCATTTAAGCATCCCAAACTAAGTCTTTTGTCTGGATATGCTGGACTAAATACCCCCTGATTAATAATACCGACTAAAACCTTCGGTCATCTGTATGTGTATGTATGTATGTAAGAGCGGATAGTTTTTCGCCGAAGTTTTCGAGAGCACAGATTACCAGATTTTTCAATATTAGCATCAATAAGTATATATACAGATTTATTAAACAGATACAAACTTCATTATCGTACGTAAAAAAACGATGACGCCAGACCCAATAATCATTAGCATACATTTATAAATATATCGCATAATTTTAAACTATTCGCTTTTCGATATGTTTATCTATGTATAAATCTATCGACTCTCGTATTCGATCAGAATCATCGCACCGATCCCGATAGAAGTCGTTGTCATTTGAATCGTCACCGCGTCGCATTTGCGTGGGTTCGAATACCGTCCTGTCTCAATCGCGCCGCCGAGATCGGGCCGTTAAGCGTTACAGCACATGCAACAGCAACATGTACAACGGGTCTCAAGGACGACTGCTTAACGGAACTCACGGCTGAGTCGAACGCCCCACCGGCCCCACCGACCCCACCGGCCCTCCACCAGCCAACAACGATTCTTACAAAACGTGATCGCGTTAGAGCGAGACTCGAAAAAACGACTAGAACAAGACGAGAACAGACACCTCACGATGATAGATGCAGAGCTGAAGAAGTTAATGGAAATTTCAATCAGTAGGTCAACCTGAGAAACTAATAGAATTTTAAACTGAGAATATAAAAATATTGTTTTTTATTATTATTATACAATAATGTTGTCTCTTAAAGGACAAGTAGAATTTTGAAAATGAATATTGGCTTTGATACAAGATAAAAAATAAGATGTGCTAGAAATACAATATCATCTGGCCATTAGAAGATGGAATTAAGAAAATTAAACGTAATTTAAAAGTCGATTGAAAGAGGAGATTTTTGTAATAAAAATAATCAGATTTTTGACATTACTCAACTTTTTGGCATAAGGAGATTGAAACGACACTGGCCTTTAGACTTAGTCTTAGATTAGCTGTAATATAATATTATCATATTAATTGTTAAACTAAAAAGATCTCATTGGAGTTCTTCTTAGACATCGCTCTTACATATTGCCAATTTAGTTCATACGAATCTTTATGTATTTCTGATTGCTAAATAAAACAGAGTTAAAAAAAATCAGATTTTTGTTTGGGTTGTGAATTAATTGAGAATTTAGTTATATATTATTGTTAGATGCAAAACTCATTGCAACAATCTGTGTCTACTCCTAATGTTGGCAGACATTTTGGTTCTAGGAGAAGAAATCAAGGAATCACTACTAACCTAAACTTAAAGACTGACTCCATAGCTTTAGAAGAAGCAGCAAAGCTCGTTTTGTGCAAGGATGATTGATAAAGTTTTATTTTATCTTCTGATGTTGAGCATTATTATAATTAAACTCAAGCATGTTGAAAATTCGTTTCTGAATATTTTGCCATAATTCTTTCAATATTTGAAAGTACAATAAAGAATATACATTTTTGTGTAGTTTTTCAATTGTCAAATAATCGTTATTAAAATTGATTCAGTTTGCCTAAAAATGTGAACAAGATGTTTAAATCATAAAATTTAAACTTATAGTCTTATTTAAACTTAGTCTTATTTAAACTATTTTAGTACATTTAAATTCCCAGCGAACTTATATCCAGAAATGGTTATATTTTATATTAAACAAATAATAATTTTAGCACCTCGTGTAAAAGGAGTATAATCAAAGTAAGTTTAGAGATGAATATTGTTCGGACATATTTTCGTTTTATTATATGACAACCTTCAGGGAATTAAGCTTTACACAGGATGGTTGCTACCCCTGGTAAAGGGGGTAGCGGAGTGTTCTAATTGAACTAGTTGTTCACTTCTATAAGTAAAGTCCGCAAACCAACATATATAATAAATAATAAATAAATAAATTTTTTTCAATTATAACTTAGTGACAAATCAGTGTTTAATACAGTCAACAGCTACAAGGGTTAAATTATAACCCAACAACCTGAGTTATGGTAGGAGAGTTTTAATAAATTTCATAACTACGTAACATAAATACAAATATGTTAATGTATATCAAAGTTTAATATTTATATTCAATAAACGATCAAAAGGTCTTAAATGATTAAATAGGCATTTGAATTTGGATTTTGAGTAAACTCTTCTAAACATTGCTATGTTTTAATACATTTTACAATTACGCATCCATTATTATATTAATAATCTAAATAATTCTGTAAGTTAAATTTTTGCTTACTTATAATTTTATACAGATTTTCCGGACGTAATGTTTCCTATTCAAGTTTATTATTATTATCAATTTGTAATCAAACAATATAAAGTAACAAATGAAAATGAATAAGGTAACAAACAAAGTTGAATAATGTAACAAATGTAAATAAATAGGAAAATAAAGGAAGAGAAATAAGGTAAAAGATAAAAAAACTAAGATAGCAAATGTATCAAATAAACATAATAAAGTCACAAATGTAACCAATGTAGATAATGAGGTAACTAATGCAGAAGTGCTGAGGAGAGTGGGCGAAGAAGGAACTCTACTATGTACAATCATTAGAATTAAAAGAAACTAGATCGAACCCATTCTGCAAAAATGTATAAAAGTGAATAATGGTAATAAAATGGCAATGAGAATAATAAACCAGGAAGGATTAGGAAATCATTGATTTGTGATGCTCTCACACCATGGTCCTATAAGAAAAATTTAAGTCATATAATTATAATCATAAGCAATAAGTATTAACCAACCATGACTCTTTCGAAACATACATAATTCGTGCAAAGTTGTGATAAGCATTTAAGTAATTTCATTCCAGAAGTAAGATTATTAGATAACTACAATGTAGACAGATCATACCATACATGTATCACACGTTACCAATAAAATTTTCCTTTCAATTCGGCCAAACGTTGTTTTCCCTTTTATTAAAATATTGTAATAAAAATCTTTATCGACTCTCAGTTTATGATTGTGGACGATCGTACTATAAAGTTGTACATATAAATAATACAAACACATGTATAACGTTTTTTTCCTGAAAAAGAGATGCCGCTTTTGGTGTGACGAGTACTCGAAGGAGACAAGAACAACCAGAGAGAATATAAGAAACGCGGAACATTCCTTAGGGTTAACAGAGTGTTGAGTGTTTGGATATATATATATATATTATATATATATATATATCCAAACACTCAACACTCTGTTAACTGTTAATTATATATATATAATATATATATATATATATATATATATATATATATATATATATTACCCAGGTAAAGGTGTTTCATTTCGCGCAGGTGTGCGTGTGTGCTAGATTTGAAATAGTAGTGTTTGATATTTAAACCGGCGCTGTGTTCGAATAATTATTATCATATTGTATATCTAGCAACTGCGCCCTGGGCGCAATTGGCTAAATGTAAGCGAAGAGATTTTACAAAAATTTAAGAAATTTTGTATGGAAAATTTTAATTGTCACGAATATTGTGAACTCATTTCGACAGACCAAGAGGTTTCTGACCGATTATGTTTTAAACCGTTGCTTAAAATATTTTCTAAATGAAATATAATAATGATCCAGTTTAAGTATTTGGAATAAGAATGTTGTGAAAGTGATTAACTTATGTTGGTAAATGTATTAAGTTACAAATGGTAATTCTCTTTACCGAGATAAAAATAAATTGGATTTCAGAAAAGTTATTGATTTTTGTAATATAATAATATTTTTTGCGTTCTCTGAACATTTTTCGAAACCGAACCGTCTACTTATACAAAATGAAAAAATATGTATTGCAATTTTACGTTTCGGTTCACAAATCAAATTTTGAAGTGTAAATTAAATTGCAATTTAAGTGTTTTCATATGAATTTCATTATATGAATCTTAGAAAAAATACAGTTTTTATAAAACAACATAACTTTATTTTAAATTCAAATAATATAAATAATTTTATGAGTTCCAGTGTATTTAACCCTCCGTCGGTCGGCGTGGTCTGGCCAGACTTTTTTCGACTTCAATTTAAAAAAAAAAATACTTCTAGTAATCCTATCGACTTGAAATTTCTTGACTTTTCCTAAAATTTCATTAGCTGTCGATCAATGAAAAAATCAGGACGAAAAAATGTACAGAAGGATAATTATAAGGATATTAACTTTTTTATACTTCGAACGGTCGGAAAGGTCTGTCTAGACCACCCATACATTTTGTATGAAATGTATACGCTTTTTGATATATGTAAACCAGTATATTGTCTTTTTTCATGGTATTTTCTATTCAAACTGCGTTGTTTATATTCTTTGCTATGTGTTCTAACATGAATGTTAGTATTTTCATGACGAGAGTTCATTGAAAACCTACCACTTATTGGTAATCGCAAACACTGAAAATCGGATGAGTAATGCACACATTCATTTCAAAAGCGCCGAAAAAGAATAAATATTGTTTTTCATTGATTTAAAACAGAAAAATTAACAAAAAAAGCAACGATTTTTTTATATTTCTTGATTTTTTATATAATCGTTAATGCATAAGACACCAAAAACTCATTTATCCAATATAAATGCATGTAAAATGAATGGTGGTCCAGCCAGACCTTTCCGACCGTTCGAAGGTTAAAAAATATGCGATCGACGGAGGGTTAAACCAATCATTATCAGAGTATTCATGAAAACTGTATCATAAATCTTGAATAATATTTTTTTTTATTCCATTTAGTAATTACAACTGTCTATAAATATGACATCTAGTAATTTTTTGATTAATATTAATAGAAAGAGCATATCAGGCCGCCCAGTGGTGGTCCTAATATTATTGTTGTTAAACTAAAATAGATTTGATCCACTTGAATTATATAATCAAATATTTTTATCATAACTGATATCAAGTAGTAGTTGCATAAATTTTTGCTAGAAAATATACATCGAAAATATGGTGAAAATAGCCTATCCCTGGCATTTTTGCATCTAACTAAATATTTGATCAGTGTTAAATAAATTTTAATAACAATGATTTATTATAGGCTAACCATTGGGTTGTCATTCAAAAACATCGTAAAAGGCATAGTTCGTGCACATAGTCTTAATTTTAGACTTATATAAAATGGTGTTTTTTGTTAATTAAATAAATTGATTAATTTATTTAGAAATTTATTCAAGATTGCAAACATGATGTTCCACTAATTTTCATAAGCGTATTCATGAAGTCTGTATAAGTAAAAATCTGAGAAACACATTTATCAGCACATCTGAGAAAGGACTATTACAAGTAAAATCTGAAAACCCATATAGTGATAATCATAACCAGCAATCAAAAGTGGCATAAAATTACATTTATTAGAAACTATATAGTACAAAAAAGCAATTAACTATTAACACTTTGCAATACAAAAAGGTTTTAAATATAAAGTGTCATTACGGTCATTAATCAATTTAATAATTTAAAAATTTGATTGGCGCGAGTAACGATTCTGCAATACCTGGTTTTACATTAAATCTATATAGATCAATTTAAATTTTGCAATAAACAAATTAAGAATTAAGAGAACTGCAGACACCACAATGTAAATCACGTTTCTATTAAGACTGCGTTGAAATAAGTGGAAACACCATTACGCAGTGATATGAGATAAGAAACGGCATTCCTGATTTTTTATGTGAGATTGCATTATGGAAATGATTTACCATTTGAAATTTTATATGAAATTATCATATTATATCATCACAATGTAGTCGAGTTGCTACAGTTACAGTTATTGACTATCTAGCGAATTATATCGGAAAGTAATTATTGCGAGAGCAATCTTGGGCAATACACAACGGTAGTGGTGCACTTATAACAATTAGGCAAATTTCAAAATTAGAGTTGGGTGAAGTATTAATATGTAACATATTTGCATATATTCCCCTTTTATATGCATATATAGACAAACATAAGTATTAAATATTTCAACTTTTATTACCTAAATTTATTGTTCTCTAAGGTTGCAGACGATTCGAGAATTTGGGTCGTAAATAAATTTCATCTATTATTGTTACAAACATTTTGAAGATTTGTAAATGTAATGAGTATAGATGAAAGTAAATGTGAAGAAAAATATACATATACTCATAATTGTTTATTAGAAAATTAGTTGATCGTCAATTCCATAGTGTCATCATCAAATTTTAAAAAGCCCCATGTTTTTACAATGTTTTTGAATGTGAAAATTAAAGTAGAATTTAAACATTTTTCTAATAAATTACCTATAAATAGTTTTTAATACAACTAAATCAACGGTCAATTTTTTCTATTTTCTTTTTCACTCTCAAACATTGAATATAACAGCTTATTTGCTTTCATAATTTTTCTCTTCTTGATATAGTGCTTATTTTTTCTTCAGATCAGAGATTTAAATTTTGAACATTTCAAGTAAATAACATTCAAAGTAATCTTTATTTTGCGGTAAAATAGACCGCTTTAGAAGTAAAAGTTATGTTACGTATCGTTTTGCATATAAAATGGTACTAAGAACAGTCAAATACTATGTATTTGCTATGGAGTCAAGCGATTTACACATAAAATGTGAATTCATGCATTTATTGCTTAATAATATTTTTCTATATATTATCCATAGTTTTTTAAATTAGTTTTTTTATCTAAAATGTCTGACAGCACAGCAACCACATAGTATTTTGCCAGTTTTTAGTACCACTTTATATGAAGAACGTACTTAACATAGCCTAGCCTTAGTATTTGTCTATTTTACAGCAGAGTTTGAATAATATTATAATTTTTTAAAACAATCTGTCATAATATTATTTTTATTTAAATTATTGCCAACTGCATAATTTAAATTTATTAATAATTAATTAGTTGATTATATTTATCGACTGTTCATTAGTCTTGACATCTAATACGACTCGACGTTAGCTTCATATTAGTAGAATTTTTTTCTATATAGAGCTTAATACTGTATACGCATTAATAAACATATCAATTTGATCGTTATATTTGTTTTTAATTTTTATGTGATAACAATACTATAACAATTTTTTGATTATAGTAAAAATGTTATTTCAACAAAAAATTACATTGAATTAATTTTATTCGGTGTTCTGTAAGAGTTAAATTTGCAATGAGAATAATATATTATTAATATAAATTTAAAATTAATCGGTTGATCATTTGCTGGTTAACCGAGGCAAGCAATTTGAATTAAAATATATATTAGTACATTACATATAAAATATATATCTAATTAAAAATAATTATTACAATCATTTATAGATGTAGATTGATATCAAAAGAACGATAAACATGTCATTGAATCTAGAGCAAGTATTCAATTATAATTAATTTAAATCAATTAATTATTAATATCAACTTTCGTACATTTACCTGTAGCATTTTCTAAAAAAACGCGACAGTCAAAGCAAACCGGCACGAATTAGAATTATACATATTGTCAAGCGCCGCGACAAGTTTAATGAAATACCACCTATTGCTAGACCTTATATAATGAGAAGGTGGACAGTGGTCGCAAAAGTAAGGGAAACCGGGGATAATAGTAATAACAAAGTCAGTATAATGCTTAATAATCATTTTGTAAAGCTTGCTATGCTATTTTTCCAAAAAACATTTATTTAGCTTTGAAAATCAATCATATGATAACTATTAGACGTAAGAGCTAATATAAACCCTACGCATAGGAGACTGGTAAGCCGATGGGTTGCTTCTCAAAATGCGTTAGGTCATAAGTCTTCAAAAAACAGCTTATAGAATATGTAAAGTAAGAGTTCTGATTGTAGTTTCGAAAAAAAGCTTATTATAGTTTAAAATAATTTATATAGCTTTTAAAAACGTGACGATGTTAACAGCGTAACACCAACTAGTCCTAGGTTCAATCCTATGCTCGCCCAAGCTGGATATGAAGCAGTATGATAACAAGCCACATTAGATATATGTACATATTTTAATATATGTACTTCATAGTAATAGCACAGATGTGTGGTTGACCACTCGGAGAAAAATAACAGATTGTAAAAGTAAGCTCAAAGAGTAGTTGTTCTGAGTAGTTCTAACCGTCGTTAAAAAAAATCTCAGTGAAATACATTTTAGCTGCAAAAAAATGTAAAAAAGTATATGTATGTATTTCTTAGCTTAACGAAATCATACGCAAGTATCAATATCTTTGACAACAGAAGATTTTTAATATTAATTCCACATTATTTATTCGGATATCTAAATAATTATATATATATTATCTATAATTGTTTAGGACTAATTAGTGATGATGGGTGATGTTAATTGAACAATATTCATACAATTTTCAATATCATTGGTCAAAACCACAGCATGAGTATTGACAACAAACAATTTTCCCTATAGAAAATTGTAAATACCATAATAAAATCAATGGACTGCTCTCTTAAAGAAAAATAACAGATTGGAAAAGTGAGCATAAAGAGTAGTTGCTCTCATTATTAGTAGTTCTGATCGCCATTAAAAAAATCTCAGTGAAATGGATTTTGGTTAAAAAAATTATCAAACAATGTTTGTATATGCATTTCCTTGCGTTGAAAAATCATAAACAAGTATTAATATAATTATTTGACAACAAAACTGTTTCAATATTAAGTAACTCAAGACCACATGGTTAATTTTTATTTTAAATTCTTTCCACATTAATTATTTTTAAATCTAAATAATTATATAAATTATCTATTATTTTTTAGGATTGATTAGTGATGATGGGAGATGATTATTGAATAATATTCATACAATTTTTAATATCATTGGTCAAAACCATTACATCAGTATTGTCGAGACAGCGAAGAATTTTCCATATAGAAAAGTAAATAACCTAATATATTAAAGTTTCATCATTAATTCATTCAAAGTATACTAATAATAAGATACTGATTCTGCAGTAAAATAGACCAATTTTAGCCCTGGAAAGGCTTCGATATGTAGCAGTTTTCATATAAAATGGTACTAAAAACTGACAAAACCCTATATGTTTGCTATGCAGTCAGACGTTTTAGGTAGAAAACGCAACCTAGAAAACGCATAAATGCCAAAAAAACGATGTTATCATATCCGCAACTTTGAGATATAGCTTGATAACACATGAGTGAAGTGCATTTTATGTGTAAAACTGCTTGATTGCACAGCAAATTCATGGCATTTTGACAGTATTTATTGGAATTTTGTATAAAAACTGTAACGTAACATGGCTTTGCCACAACATTGGTCTACATTGACCCAAAAAATTAAATGAAAGTTAATTGAAGTTGAGTAAATTCTACAAAATACTGCTTGGTTGAGTAGTAATTGAAAAAATACAAACATCATTATAATCAACTTATTTAATAAGTTTGTTTTAAAATAAGCACTCTGAGAAATAAATCTATTATCAAACTTTCGACAAAAACGATAATGTGGAAAGTAAAGTTTTCTTAATGTGGAAGGGCTTTTCAAGTTCTATTTATTTGAAGCAACACTTTTGAATCAAGATCTTTTGAACTTTATCCAAGTTACGAATATATTGTATGAATAAAAATTTGATTTATTGTATCCATATACAAGTATTCGAAGTGATGATACAAATGAAGCTCAACAGATTTAAGAATAAATCGGGAAAATATCAAAGCACTACAACGGCCATCGATAATTTCCATATAGATTTTATCGATGTTTTATGTGCAATGAGCATTAATCCACCCAACCCCAGTATCTCCTATTCCAAGTCCATTCTATATAATTTTTATCTTGACAATTTTTCTTTCTAATTACATGTGATTGATAATTGATCTAGGTCTGACACACGTGCTCGCTTTATTATTTGTATCTCGGTCTGAAACTCGGCGCCAAAGTGAGCTGCGGCACTTTGAACGACGCATTTTTAAACCTAGCTTTTGTAATTGCTATTCCATGACAACATCGACAACACACGGATACAATTTTATATCTGGTACGAGAGCGTTGATAAATAGTAACACGAGCGGTAAAATTCGATTTCTTTTCTAGGATTTGCTGTGAGGTTATATAAAAGTAACCGTTTGATTCGCAACCGATATTCACACATGATCGAATCTTCTACGCCTCTTTTTTTGAACTCTGTCGTGATTTGTTAATGAAGCCGTGCCCGTTGCGGAAGTAAGGTGGAGTTTTCCACTGAATTAATGGAAGCGTTGCGAATAATTAAATTTATTATGCTGATTAAAATATCGACTATGTTTTGTTTTGTTGCAGCAATAGAAACACTAAAAACCTTTTTAGTATATAATACATTTAATACTAATACCACTGTAGATATAATAACCATAGTAATTGCAAAAGATTCTAATTTGTAATACATATTAGATAGTTTTGGATTGTTGCACAACCGTTATTTGCAAAAAAGATAGTGCATCAACTAATTTCATATCATATAGGAGGCGACCATAAATCACGTGGGCGATTTTTTAAGGATTTCTGGACCCCCCTCCCCATTGGTGATGCATGGTGATATTCAAAACTACCCCCCTCCCTCACCAAACATCAGGTGTAATTTTAATTTCGTGATAAAACTGTAAAATTTTTGAATTTTTTTGAAAATGTTTGAATTTAAAAACAAATCAGTTAAAAAATAAATATACGTGATATCCTACTATACTCATGCCTTCCCCACGTGATATTTTGTGATTTTCTGTCAAACCCTAAAACCCTTACGTGATTAATGGACGCCCTCTAAAACTAATGTTTAAATACTACTTGTACCTGCCTCTACGCATTAAAAATAAGAGTAAAATACTATGTTATGTCTTTTATGTAAGTTGAATTGATAGTAAGCATACATAATGTTAGTTATGGTCAGCAGTTAGCCTTAACATAAGCACACTGAAATCATACTGAAAACATAAATAATTATAATTTGAAACCTGTGTAAATTTTCAGGATACTTCTAGACGTTTTATATTTTTGAAATACCATAGAAAAAAAGATAACATGTAGTGGAATTAATAACTCATAATAATGTATCCCCTAGTGATATGTAACAAGTTTCTAACTCGCAACCGAAGTTGCAGCACTTCATAAAGTGCTAATAGAGGTTCAAAAAACAATGATAACACCCTCACTAAATATTATAGTCATAAACCATCTGATACTTTGGTGTATTTTCTTGAAATTTTGATTTCATTTGTGGCGTTTATAATATAAGAATTAAAATAAAATGTCGAGATTCTATAATATGGACCTGTGTGAGCTTTTAAATCAGTGACATTTCATATGAAATCAGATTATGGAATCAACCATTGATGAAAATTCAATATTAATTAATAAAAATATATGTTGTGACCGTCAAAGTCATTGATTCATGAATTTTTTACTGATTTTTTCAAATGAATAAGTAAAAAATATTAATCATAAAAATTTGAACTAAAGCTTATTTTCCATACGAAAAATTCAACGATAATTGATCTGGAAACATTGTTGTGATCTGAGAGTCATTTTGTTAGGATGGAATGTTTTTCTTATTAATATATATTGAAAATATTTATTTATTGATTGAAAATTGATAAATTATTAAAATTCTATAGTATTGAACAAGGTAAATTACATGGATGTAATATGAAAGTAACTATTAAATAAATGAAAAAAATCAAGAAAATATTGTTATAATTTGTAACATATTTTTATTACAAAAGTCACTAGTTTTCAGTGACTTTATAAAAAACTCTGATCTATTTTATTTCAGTTGTAGTATTATATATAATGAATTATAAGATTTTACTCATTTTTTTCAAAATAGATTGGTGTAATATTTTAAATTGCTAGAATCTGAGTAATGAAGAGTAAATAATAAGAATTCAAAGAAACTTCATCTTAAAGCATTGTTATGATCTGAATGTCATATTTTTGCATCATGTTATTGACCATCACTTTGCAAGAAGTGAAAAAAGTATTATTGTGCTTTTTTCCAGTGCATTTCATGATTAATGGCTTTTTAACTTATGATCATGCAAAGCATTGGATGAAGAAGATATAATTTGATACTTGGAGAGCAACATGCTGATATTACGGTCACAAAAATATACATGTGAATATTTATAAGTACACGCCAAATAAACCCAACAGGGGATCAGAGAGAAACAAACTGCGAGAAAATTTAATCACTCAATTATCACCGATGCCCCGAGGATTCTGAATAATTTTTGTTACTCAAATTAATCAGCGAGAGATCGCTAAACGCAACATTTCTTATATAAAAAAACACGTTGAAGCTCACTCAAGCACGCACTATATACCGCTATCCAGAAGTATTCATCAACATTTTGGTAAAAAAACTGATTCTTAAAAATACATGTTGGACAACACATGAAAAAAAAATCCATAAAACCCCTTTAGGCATCACGCATTTTTTGCCTTCTTTTATCTAAATAACAATTACTGAACATAATCTACTAATGAACGAATTACTTCTGATAAATAGTAATTTCATTTGCCAATTAAATAAATAATTGTTTATAAATCATGTCATCGCACCGCAAATGTACACATTTTTTCTATTGACCCAACGGCGAATTTTGTGAAGTGTACATATTTGAGTTTTAGAATAAAACCACAGGAATTTTATATAATACTCAAGGCGTTATTATAATTCATAATTGGTAATTTATAGTAAATTCTAAAAGCATGGTCGAGATGACACACTTTTAAAATTATAGGTTGTGCTTACAACATCCGGATAAGAAAATTGATGTAGATGTACAAGTATTTATGAATATACAATACGTAAGTACATATACTTATATATATATATATATATATATATATAATTACAGGTGAATTTATAGAATTTGTCTTATGAATTATGACCCACAAATTTTATAAATACTAAGCAATATTACAGAATTACAGTATAATTAAATTTGGGACATTCGGTTAACATTCCAAAATTTGGTAGTTAACATTTTATTAATATACAAACACATTTGAATCTAATAAATATAATATTTTTGTTGAAGTAAAAATGGAAAAAAATGATATGTAGTAATTTACTTGATCATTCTAAAATATCAAGCAAATGATTGCAACTCGTTCAAAATGACATAGAATAGTAGATATAGGAGGATAAAAATTAAATCTAAAGCATTTTTAGCATAGATTTGAAGAACTTCATGTCACTGCTTGATATCCGCATGACCAAGTTTAGTATCGAACCCAAAATCACCCAAAATCACCCAAAATAGATCTAAAATTTTGCTGCGAGATGGTAAAAATATGTATTGGAACGATATTTTGAATGAATATTCAACACATATCCCCTGTTTTACACGTTTTGTGAATGATTTTTTTATAGTAATGTATTAATTTAAATTGTATGTATTTATAAACGACGAATATAATTTATAATTTATAATTGTACGAAATTATAAACACCAAACCTTAACTTGCTTATTTTTAAAATACTATTTTCCTTGTTTTACTACCAAAATATATTACTGTGAAAATAAACCACAAAATCTATGTTACAGATCCGAATTCATAGTAGTCTTCGTTTTAACTAGGAACTCCCCGTTTGATGATCAAAACTAAATTTTATGTGTGTATAGGCTTAAACTTCCTTTTTCATCTTATTGTTAGTTTATATTTATCTATGAAGAAAATGCAATATTTAAAATAGATGAGAATTTAATGTTCTTATAATTTATTAAATAAGTTTGATATTAAATATATTAAAATTTACTTTTTGTTCATTTTCGTTACATTTACTTTTCGTTTGTTAATCATCGTTTTAAAAACTGACAAAAATATGCTATCTTATAGTGATTTTCGTTTAGCACTGTTTTTACATAGAAGAGCGAATTTTTCGAGTTGCACGATTTTTATGGAACCGATCTTCCGTGTAAAACGGACGGTAGGTGTACTTTTTAAATTAAATAGTTTAATCAAATATTTATTCTGTAACAGTTTTATAACATATTGATATGAATATCTGTAGTAAAATTTGTGTAAAATGAAAAATAATCAAAATGCATATAAAATGAGAGAAAAAGAAAATGTTATCCAGATAGAACTCTGATTTTAATACACAAATACACTTCAAACAGTTGTAACTTGTTTAATAATTTCTCTTCGAACAGTTATATCCCCTTGAAGATCTCAAGAGCTCTTTATTTTTCAAGCATATGACTTTCTGGTTAAAATTGATGCGACAAGTTCTTAAGAATCAATTCGATTTCGACTTCGTATTGTGTCGCTCGTTAACATAATCGAATGAGCAATCTTTACACGCCAATTTGCATAATGACATCACGTGTTGTTCCGCGTTATACGGATATTATTTGAATATAAATGCCTATTGATTCCGTATTGTCAAACAAGTCCCATGCACCATCATTGCCGCCGGCAGAAAGATATTTTGATAAATCATCGTTTGCGAAATAATTGTGTTATTACTTTAATAGGCCTATAGTTTGATAAGCTTGTTTTTGTCTTACTGCATCTGAAACATAAGAGACCGAATAACAAAAAGAAGAAAATTGTGTTCAATTAGGTTACGCCATCTTGCCATCTTGCCATCTTCATGATCATTATCGACATGGCGTCTATCTGATAATATTTTCAAATTACTTTGCATTAGACAGTTTAGCAGTGATAAGTGATTAGCAGTGATATTTATATAGATCGATAGCTAAATATAGATCAAATTATGTTTCGAAGTAAAAATAGCCCTTTCCATCATTTCTCGAACAAGTTATCAATATTAGAAAAATTAAACAAACACTAAGTTCGATATAAAATAGATTAGATAGAACAAACATTGGGTTGTTTCGGTAAAAAATCCAGCAGTTTTTGAGAAGTTTCATGATAACAGATCCAGATTGCTTAAAAATAAAAAAGCAAAGAGATAAATAGTAAATTCAAAGTAAATTATTTGATTTTACTATAAGCAAGTATCAAGGTATCAGAAAAATCTCATCCAAAACTATAAACTTGATCATATCCTATAAATTTGTTTCATTGATCATGTCAACATCAACACTTTATTATGTTTGTATAATTTTCTAAGATTGAATACAAGTTACTACATAATAGATACAAAAGTAGAAACATTTTGATGAAATACTAAATTAATTTATATAAGAATAATGAACTTATATATAAAAGATGGTTAACACTAATTCATCTTACTCAATTTATATCCTTGCAACGTTTAACTATTATATTTATTTTGCATTTTTTTATCTAAACTATAGTAAATATTTTGCAAGTTAAGCTTTTTTAAACTTAAAATAAATATCAAAAATAAAATAAATTTAAATCCTGGACAGAAACAAAATGCAATCTTAATGCAATATGTATCAAATTCAGCATATCGAATTGTAAAAAGAATTAAGTTTCTTCGTATTTCAGACTAATAATTTGTATAGTTTTTCAAATTAATTGAGTTATTAATGACACTTCATAATTTCAATAATTTTAATACTTTGCATGGTAGTTTCACAATACTTGTGAGAAAAAAACCTTGTGGTAGAAAATTAATCCTAGGTTGATATATTGTTATATTATTTCGAGCATAGCAATACTATTTGACCGCAAATATTATGTCGTATGCTAGTATTTATTTATTACTTACAAATTCGACATAAATTTCACAAACATTTCCATATTTTATTCAACTACAATCTCATCACCTACACTCATGAGTAGATAAATAGAGAGATACGTTATCGCTGCAATTAAAATTAATTTTGTTTTTTTTTGTTTGGTCGTTAGCATGTATAAATATTCCATTGATTTATTAATGAAGTCGTAAAAACTGAATGTGGGCGAGTTAATTGAGTTTTTCATTCGTTGCACGATTGTATTTCATTCCAAGACTTGTAACCTAGAACGCAATTATTTTTGACATGACATTATCACATAAAACGTTGATTTGATTTACGCGTCACATTCCTAATGAAATGCATTGATAGATAATCCAAGATAAAATTCAAATTGAAATATCAAAAATGCATTATGCTAATAAAGATACATGGCTGCGATAGAGTGGACCTAGTAGTCGAACTTTGTAAAAGAAATGAACTAAAATATTAAGAACTAATATATTTTGAAGTAGGTGAAATGTGGATAAAATGGTATGTATATTGACAAAATGACACAAAGGCCTTACTGAAAATTTGACTAGTTTTAGGAACGTTTTCGCGATTGTATACCATAAAAAAAGCTATAATCATAATCCTGTCAGATGTTTAGCGTCATTGTCACAGTCTTGACGCAGTAAACAGTCCAAACTTGCAGAATGCCTTCAAAAGGTAATATTGGAGGTAGCTTTTATGTTTTTTCTTAAAATTGTTTATTGTTAATTATAATTATTATTATTTAAATATTTAAAGTTCTATTAAAATCAATGAACTTATGCCAGTACTAGTAATTTCGATTAATTTTATTGCAATTATCAGGTGTGATAAAATTTTTATTATTGTCGGAAATTGAAACTTATAAAAAAATGCCTTGACTTCTGCTCTAACTACTTCTAAAACAGATTAAAAATCCAATGGTAAAAGGAAAATCCTTGCATTTTATGCCAATTTTGGGTTCATGCATTATAATAAGGATTTAACAATTCATTTGTAAACTGTTTAAAAATAAGTATTTCAATATGTCCTTACTTTACATCATTTTGTCCGTACATTAGAGATACAATGGTTCATTATAATATTTTTTCATATACCTCGTATGTAGGTACTGCTAAAGATTAATATAAAACTTTTCATAAAAATCGTGAGACTTTTTATATTCAGAATGCGAACAAGTTTTCAACATTTTCTAGAATATTACCTAGAAATAATATTTCCTAAAATATTACCTAAATTATAAACAACTAGTTATAAGTATTAACCACCGTTGGATTTGTCATAAAATTTGCAATTATTTGTGTAAAACAAATTTCTGGGTGTGATGCAAGACAGACTCCTCAAAATTTAGGTTACATACAAAATAAAGTTAAAAAACCGTAGTTTTTTTGTTTTAACAATTTGCAGAATAATCAATATCAAAAATACCATAATATATTTGTAAAAATATAACAAAGCGTATAGAATATACTTTTAATACAAGACTTACTTCGTACTTCGTCAATTTAAATAATTCTGCTGGCTTACCTGTAACAAAAAAGAAAACACACATAAGTACAACAAATTCTATTTATATTATATATAATGCATTTATTTATTCTGATTTTTGTAATTTCTATAATTAGTTGCATTTTTCCTTAATAAATATTTTATCATAGTTCCTACTTAATTAAAATATTACGTTACTAATAGTCAATCAAAAAATAATTGATATTGATAATAATATTATCAAGAAACAAAACACCATGTCATTTTGTCCGAACTTCCCCTATTTTTTAAATTAGTTTTAATTTTTTAAATACAAAATACAAAAATAATTTTAAGACACTTAAATAAAGTATTATAATTTACGCTCAACCAAAAATATGTCTAAATTGATTAATCTAAATTTAATAAAAAATCTGCTACTTCTATCCCCCTTGCAGTTATTCCCTTGAACAGAAATTCAAAGCGCAAACAAAGATTTTAAATAAAGACATTTACATTCACTTTAAACCGCACATTGACATACAAAACTGCGTTCTAATTCATTTATAATTGCATAATTACAAATGTATAATTATTATAATCAAAGTCCTTATCCAACTCAAAGAAGTGCCGTCTCAAACGGGACTTGATTTAACATCTACAGCTAAACCTAACTTATTGCAATGAAAACCTTATATTAGTAATTTGCAAGAATCGTCAATAATTCACTACACTTAGATATGCAATAATTAATTCCATCTAATCTTACATGCAATAATAAAATATATCCAACATTTCTAAAATTTTCATCGATAAATAGCCGATTGAACAATCAACATTGCTGAACTTTTTATCTCTAAACTAATTTCCAAAATTTGTTTGTTATGTATTTGTTGTTAGACCATGTTTTGTATTTTATGTTAGACAGAATCTCAATCATTTTATTGATACATTTCCAAATTGACTGAAATTTAATTAAATTGAAACTAGCAATTTATTGCAACGTAAACCATATATAATTTACAAGAATAGTCAACGATTTTCTGAACATGCAAATGCAATAATTATCATTATATTAAAAGCTTTTATGTTTTGTACAACGCAATTTCAATATGTCAAAATTTCATTATTTAATTAAAATTAAAGTTATAAAATCACTAAAGCTAATTGGATATTAAAACTCGAAAGATACTGCATTGCGATACTAAAATTGTTTTGACTGAACTTTTGAATAAGCTCGAATACGATATTAAGTAATAGTTTAAACAATATATATTGAGGTAGACATTTATTAGTATTATGTAAACATCATTATAATGATTTGTTACTAATAAAATAACCATAGTTTATTGGTGTTTTGTAATTGAAACGATTTTGTTAGCTATATCGCGGCTAAGGAGACTTTGGTCATGTAAAGTAATAAATCTATAATTTATTCATGTAAAATTAGTAAAACCATTATTGGCGCTTTAATTAAACCCATATTTATAATTTATTTTAAAGTTTGATTAAACAAAATTGGTAAAATTTGCAACAAACATTCACATTATGTTTATATCCACACCTTTGTAGTTGGGATATTATTTTCTATTAGATAAAATAGTAAAAAAGATAGATTTATTCATAGAAATAGTGGTATAATGTTTCAAAAATAATAATACAATCATGTTGTAATAGTGGATTTTCAACCGTATTTTATATATTTTTATAGTGCGCAAAATATTAGTTTTTGGAATGATAAGAGAATTAAAAATCTGATTATGTGCTCTTAACGAATCTTATTGCTAATATTGTTAAGAAATGGATAATGCAATATACCTGTATATATCAGTTTTAAATAAATTTACCAATACTGAGCAAGCATCAATTCTAATTATTATTAAAACAAACCTAAAGTAGAAAAGCACAGGAATCTGTTTTTTTTTTAATTTAAAACTCTATATGTTATGCGAAATCATTATTAAAAATAAATTTATGAGGAATGAAAATTGGCACGAAAAGTATTTTTATTAAAGTTACAGGCAAGTATTATACATTTCAACATACTTTAAAGTTTCTTGATGCTCGATACTTTAAAGTTTCTCGATGCTTGATACAAGTGCATAAAAGTTTTTAAAATTGAAGTGATTTCACTATTATTATTACTTAGAATGTCAAAGTTATTGTACTGTTACCATATTCATTAAAATTCTAAGGATGAATGAAATTTTTAATAGATGAAGGTGTCTTACGGATTTATTTTAAAATATACTATAAAAGTTTTCATTAATAAAAATTATAAATCAATTTAGATAAATAACTAAGTCCTCTAAATGGAAGCCTGGGAAGAACATTAGAATTAGTGTCATTACATCTGATTATACTGTAAAGTCAAAGGTGATCGAAACATCCATCTAAAGAATGGATTAAATAAAGTTCAAGAACTTTTCTTATCCACTCAAACCGCCCTAGTAAATTTTAATTACCTGTTGCGTTCGTTAATGATAATTCCTTTAGTAATTATATGGCATTTACCTTCCACAATAAACGTGTGAGCGAAATCAATTTCAATAGTTGTTAAATTAAATTAATTATTTATAATTTGGCCAAGAAGTAAATACTAATCATGAGACTTTTATAACGGTGTTAATTACTGATCGGCATAAATTATTAATGAGTTTATACGGATTTTTTTTATGTGGTCAATAGGACCAAGTTCGATATTAAGATTTATTAAATATTGAAGATTTTATCGTATGTTAATATAATAATTTATAATTTATATAGACACGTAATTCGCTATCATCAAAGCAAGGAGAACCAGCGATGCAAATTAGTCATCACTGAGGGCAGATAGGTGAACTCAACAGATTAATGGCCAATAAAGATATTTTGCAAGAGTCGAGGTAATCCTTTGCGTAAATGATAGAGTTAATTTCTCGATAACTGTACTAATAAATTTATATTACATCTATATTAGATAGAAATATGTTTCCAAGTGAATATAACCCTCCGTCTACATCGGTGCACCAAATTAAAAATTACCAGTGTAAGAGAAATTCTAGTAATTACATACTAAGCCACGTAGGTAAGAATTATCATTAAACAGGATTCTAAAATTCTGATCGATGGGTATATGAAAAAACAAACATCTATATTACTAGAGTACATTATTTTGTTTTATTTTCAAATTTCTTCAGATCGATTTGATATCATGTCAAAGAAAGTTGTAGTCAAATGCTTCACAATTAAGGAATTCTTGCAGATTTTTTTTATTATTATTATTTACTGGATTAAATTTGAGCTTTTAGGGATATGATTTGGAAATGCATGAACTTATGAGTAATTTCGTGCGTACAATAATTGAGTTAGTCAAATTTTAACACCTTCCACTCGCTAATTCCGAGATTAATATGAATTTTGCTCGGCCGCATCCGAGTGGAAAGAGTTAATTTAAAATCAAATTTAGGAAGAAAACTATTTATTTCACGAATGTGCTTTCAACTTATTAAAATAATAATAATAATAATAAAAACTAAAAAAAAACGTATTAAAATGTCAGTTTAATGGATTCATAGTTTTTAATCACAAGATGCAAAATTTTAGTTTTTTATACTAAGTGTAAAATATTCTGCCCAAATGCCATATCAAAGACTACTAGTTATTTTGATGAATTGAGTTTAGAAATACTCTGATGAATTTTGCCAAGAAATGTTAATAATCTTAATTCTTATAGACTTTAATGTGGGATTTTATTAAATCATCTTTATATCTACAGTCATAAATTTTATCTCTAAATTTATTCATATAATTGAACATTTTTCAATTTTATTCATCAGAAAACAGTAATAATGGCTAGTACTGCCCTAGCTTAGTCAAACTCAAACTCTATTAGGGCAGAATAATATCTAAGATTTTCCGTTGTCTTTTCACACCGCAGTGCCCGAAATAAATGATTATTTTCAATTGGAAACTTATTTTTGATCTATATTTTCAAGTGAAAATTACCTATAATAAAATTTAAACAAATAAAAGTATCAAATCAAAACCGCAGAAAAAACACCAAAACAATCCATATTTACAAATTCAAATATTTTGAGTTCAAATGGGTCCCAATAGCTTATAGAATACTCAGATTTTAATTGCTATTTATAAATAAAAAAATAAATAAATTTTTACACATTTGATAGTTTGGGCGACTATAAACACTACATTTTGAATTAAATTATATTTTGTATGTTGTATATGTTATATAAAGTATGTTGTATTAATTTATATCGTAATTATCTATTCTAAATTCAGAATATATCTCTGCATTTGATGTAAATTTGATGTAAAAGTCTACATATGCTGATTGGTTTGATATAACAGTTTTTTATGCTATTTCTAACGATTATAGAAGCATTACAATATTTTTGATAAAAATTATTTATAAAAGTAGGTGGAAATTTGATCTATAAGAGTGGACAATGCCTTATAGTTATTTGTGGACACTCAAAATTTGCTCGGTAATTGTCATGATAACGTGGAATTTAGAAAGAAAACGAAAACTACGTGCTAATCTTAATACCAAATCCATGTAAAATTAAGTTATGAGAATTATGTGAAGGAATGTTAAGGCGTACTTAATTATATAAGGATATATTTATATATAATTTTGAGTGAAATGATTTATATTAGACTGGTGAGTGGCTGGTTGTAATTTAGAAGCAAATAAATACAAATCTCAATGTATTTTTTTCTACCTACTATACGTGATAGCTAGTTCTATTTACTACATATTTATTACAAATCATTAAAAGACTTTGTTTTGCCCAGTTTCACCCTATACGGAAATAATTTGGCCGAATCACCCGCTGTTCTGATAAATACGTACACATTATTCTATTCCTATAAAACTTTCTACAAACAATTGCAACTGAAACAATACACTGCATACATAACAGAATTGTGATTTTTGCTCAGCAATAATCAAGTGCCATTACGACAAGGTGTAGACTATAGATGCGTAATAATCTTTTTTCATCTGCCATTATATGGATAATTGGTCGTTATTTTCGACATGTGTTGTTGTATACCAAAGTTAATTACATTATTTTCTATACGATACATATTATGAGTTAGATGCGTACGAAAAGCATTGTGTAACGGTTTTAGGTATTTTAATTGGATTTGGAAGCCGTGAGCAATTTCACAGATTCCTGATTGCATAAATAGACTTATTAGAACCAAGTTTTGGAATTTTGTGTCATTCATCCGCATTTATTTAATTGCTGAAAGTATCTAATTAAATGGAGTCGAATTCTGCAGAACTATCAAAATTACTAATTATAAAATTTAATCTTTACAATTAATTAATGTTTTCTATATTTATGCATCATGTTTTTGAGTCGAAGATGTAATTATTTTTATAAAAAATTCTCGCATTGCAATAACAAAGTTTCCCTAATTTAATTTTGATAAAATTCATTAAAATGTCCAACTGTAATTAATAATAAAATGATATTATCTTGCATTATCTTATAAATTTTAGATGTAATATTAAATATTAGTTAAAATTTAAAATAATTTGTATTGTAGTATCGTTGCAATACTACAAAAATATTATACAATTCATGACATAAATACGTATATGATACAATACTTTTGTCCCATATACGTATTTATATCATGAAGTGTATAAAATTTTTGTAGTATTGCAACAATACTACTGCAACCAACTATAGTTTTTTATTGTAATTAGATCCAATTATTACCCTCTATTATCCATATGCATATCCGTATTTTTCGTTGGAGAAAATCATAACATTTTATATCCTCCCCCCATAAAGTTTTGCCTAACGACAGTTTACATATGTACAAGAAGCAAAAGATAAGCGAAGGTTTAGTCGCTACTATACCAGGCGGTATTGAGCTCAACATACCCATACAAAAGACCTAGTCTGAGATGCGTAAATGCATTTCCTTCGCTATATAAAAGCAAAAGATATATTTGGTTGTTTTATATGTTTTAGAATAGATTCTTTTGAAAGTAGCTTGCTAAAAATTACGAATTATAATAGATTATTATATTAGAATATCTAATTAAGTTTATACTAGTAAATTCATGTTCGTATGCAAAGATTTGATCATGTCATTATATCTTATAAAAATCACTTTAATGTGTGAAAATTTTAAGATTGATCTGTTTTCATTATGAAGTTTTGTTTTTACATTTCATAGATATCTCAAAATAATCTTAAGTTATTAAAAACTATCGATTAGTTCTCGATACATAATCACAAATGTACATCATTATACACTATTTATAACTAATGTATACAAATTTTATCGAATGTATAGAAATAAAACTATCTATTTATATAATAGTCCAGTCTATATATATGGCTTAAATTGGGTAAAAATCTCGGAATTCGAGATACCCAGCTGGAAAAACCCAAACATATAGTATTGACGCCTTACCATATGTAGGTTTTGAGACAACTTTAGGGTGTCAATATACAAGAATTTACAGACTTAAAGCTGGGTATCTCGAATTCCGAGGTGACCTTACTATAATGACTGGACTATAAGTGAGTGTGTAAGCGTGTGTATGTGTTATGTTCCTGTACAAATATAACTTTAGATTCTATGACCTGAGCAATTGCTGATCCTAATTACACGACATAAAGGGCACAATTAAACTCCCTTGGAAAGATCGATCGCTAGTATAAAACTTAAAGATCAATCAATGTACTTCAGATAAGACTATTATCATTTCATAGAAGTCACAAAAGGCAAGTTATCAATTGGCATTTGCACGGCAATAAACCTAAAGGTCTGAAGGCAGTGTCAAGCTCGTCGAATCGGCTAACAACACAACTTGTATAATGTTATATTGCAAAGGATTTTAAATTAAAGAAGAAGACATTGAGTGTTAAATTATTTACTCAATACTTAACAAAAATACACTATTAATACCAAGCAATTAGATAATGAAATATAAATTCAATTATAACTGGCTACTTAAATTTGTTCAGACTAATACACTAACGTTTTTTTATAAATCTTTGGTAAAATAAAAAAAAATTATAAATCTTTGTTAAAATTGTCTGCACAAACAATTAGAGGTTGATATTAAATTATCCATTATCCATTATTAGTAAAAATTATAAATTATAAATTATCATTTATTTGTGCTTGCTCTCACACCATAGACCTGCCTTCGGGCAGACTACTATAATTATTATCTATTAGACAATTTATTTTATGATAAGTATTTCAAAATATTTTCATGATATCTAAAATAAGTGTTGATGCATCTCCAGAACAAGGAAGTAGTAATTATGATAGTGAATTTCTAGTAAAAACGATTTAATAGCAAAATTATTAATCTATATATTTTTTGTGAGAATTTCACAAATGCACTCATTTTGGAATAAAATTGGGTCCAAAATAATAATTCTTTAAACTATATGAGTGTGTGTAACATATTTGAGAACTTTTCTAGATATTAAATTATAAGAAATACATGTTTTTATTCGTGTTAACCACAATATATTTTGTGCAAACTTTCCTTCATACACGCATATGTTAGACGTTTTTACTTGCGTGTTGCGATATCTCTTGTTGATATTTTATTTTGCATAAATTAGTGAAGCGAAAAACCGTGAATGCTTTAAATTCTTCATATCGTCATATAAATGTAATTGATAAAGTTCTGATAACTATAACACAATCCTTGATAATAATAGTTTACCCTTTCGCTACGAGTGTCGTCCATGGACGACATCCACTTGACTACTTATGTAAGGGACGAAATGTTGCCATTGCTTCAAGAAATATCACTAAGGTAAACCATTGAATATTCTAGTCTCCTAGTGTAATTTCTAGTGTTTTAGGAGCATAATTTTTAATAATAACAGTGAAGTTAAACGTTGGTATTTATACAACATGATGAATTCTGACAACTTTTTTGCAATGTGTTATTATTATGTCATCAGTTGATAATGCCAAGGAACTCCGGCGCTAAAAACTAGCTTCACCAATACAATAAATTTTAAATGATAAACCTGCCAGGATTTACATCTTACCTTATAATTGAAAGAATTAAGAAATTTTGTACACACGATATAACTTATACACCGGTGTAGTTTCTTGTAATACGAGATGACATAGAACGAATCGCTTTTTGCGGCGAAATTTATCCGGTTTGTAAAGGAAAGAAAAAAAAAACGCAATAGCGTTTCAAAGCCGATATTAAACGTGAGTAGGTTAATGTAGTCAGCATAGTCATAGTACGATGAAAGAAAAGCTGGCGGATTTGAGTATGTAAAATAGGTACGATGCAGTAATAAATAGTAGTAATAATATATTACAAGTATGCATGAGACATTAAATCTATTGCTCATAAAGTACCAAATAATAAATCTGTAAACTGCGTCCAGTTATTCAGTTCATTGCAGTGACGATAGTACAAGACTTATTTAACATACAAATAAATGTTTTTTTTTGAATTTTTTTGTTATGAACTTAATTTGATAACTTCGTTATTAGAAGGTACAGTTATAGTATGCGTGTACTTAGATATTAAAAATAATATTTTTTAAGTTACAACAAGAAACGTTTTCAACTTTGAGAGATGTGCAAAATTAGTTATAAT
Source organism: Ctenocephalides felis (assembly GCF_003426905.1). Classification (NCBI taxonomy): domain Eukaryota; kingdom Metazoa; phylum Arthropoda; class Insecta; order Siphonaptera; family Pulicidae; genus Ctenocephalides; species Ctenocephalides felis. The sequence continues at coordinate 24,889,122 of NW_020537646.1, read as the reverse complement.
TAATATACCAAATAAATATAACAAACTTAACAAAGAATTGAAAACTCACCTTGATGCAACTTATTATTCCCACCATTTTCAATATCTAACAATAAGTACAAATAGAGAATGACTGTATGGAATGGCAATCGAATGAAGAAGAAAGTTATCAAATCAAATTCAAAACAGAAGAATTAAGCAAATCTATATGCCTGCTAAGAAGTAAAAAACCAAGTCTTCATTTTTTTTCTCTTCTTTAAAAAAGATGCATGTAATCATAAATAAGCCCAACATATTTGCCAAGATTTTGAGCATTATTTTTACTGGTAGCGTATTATCACCACATGTAGATAATAGTTCATTATTTATATAAAGCGCGAATATGAAAAAAAAAATAGTGCAAAACTTGATGTCACCCAGGCAAATCTTTATTTTATATTCAATCAACAAATTAGACAAATTTTAATTTTTAAATTATTAGCTTGACGATTTATTCTATAATTTTTAGTAACCAATTAAAAAGTTGCAAGTATCATTAGAATCGCCAAATTTTAACATGGTTTTATAGAATACTGTGTGAATAGTAGTATGTTGATATTTCCAAGCATATTATATTGCATTCATTCACGTAGAATGATATTAACGGTATTCATTATTACTAACGGTTTACTGTCTAACTACGTAATATATTTGATTATTCATCCCTTACATTGTATACCGCGTGCACGTGCATCGATCATATCAACGGTTTATTAAAATATGATGCAAACTACGCAAAATATATTATTATTAATGTTCTTAAAAATTCTTGTTGCAAAGTATTAACACACATCTGAACTCGCACAAATAAATTATTAGAAGCACCTCTACTTAAAAAAGTACTATTATACCTAAAAATATTATAAATTCAAATAACTAAAAAGGAAAGTAGTGTTAATTTCATTTTGATGAAATCTTAAGTATTGTAATAAACTGTGAAATTAATAATCAATATCAATCGAATAATGTCTATAGATTGTATTTAATGCCAACGCCAGAGTGAAACGCAAATTATCCACTGATCCCATTATATAAACTTTTTTTTAAATCTATTTTTCTTTTCTTTACTATTGTAATACTTTGTTTTGTTTTATATTTACTGATTTGATATTGGACAGACTTCGATGTCAATTTGGTTTTTCTTATCAGTTCGAGCTAAAAAATAATTTGTAACGTAATTATATAAGCATACAAACAATTATACGTTAAATAAATACTATATTACTTTATTAAATATAAATTTTATGAACTTTAGAGAAAAATGTATTACATAAACCTACAAGCACTTCTAAGATATTAGAAGGATTAAGCTAATTGGTTGACATTCATAATAAAATCTTATAAAATATATATGTGTATTTAATTTTAAATTTAGTTTTAATTCTTGCATAGATGATTTTATCCCTACAAATAATTCGATAAAAAAATATTATTAAATTAAAATAATATCTCTTAGGAGATTATCCACTGAGCGTGTTTATTAATATCCTATAGAATGTTGTAAATTACTTCTTTAAGAATTTGTGCTTATTGTTTTCATTATCAAATGTCAGCATAAATAAATTACAAAAATATTTGTATTCTATTTATATATTATTATTTATTATTATTGCATATGCCATCCCTTCCGGCGCCCCGTCTAGCCGATGTGCAAAACGTGTGTATCGGCCTCGTCCCGCCGCTACATAGCAAACTGTTGCGAAATAAACGACCAACATCATCGCGAATATCTCGACAACGACCTTCGAATAGGAGTATGGCATTTCAAAACGTTTTGTGCTCAAGAGGGAGTTGAGAAAGACTATATACCGGGCTTCGTCTTCATTGTATGATAATACATTTATTTATAAATGATGCATTTTATATAGGTCACATATTTTTCTTCGTTAGAGATTGATATATGAGGGTATATGAGGGCTATAATGGCATAACGAGCAAACACACCTTGATGGAGATACATGTAGCTATGATTCTCACAGTATTTTTAATAGATGTCTGTCTATGACATTTTTTCATTGCAAAACGAAAGTTATTCTGTTATATTACTATTTTGAATTCATTTTCAACATCAATCAGAACTATGTAATAGCTGTAATTCTGTTGAACTAATGATCCAATTCTGCCGTAAAATAGACCATATGGTAACGCTATGTTATGTTGCTTTTTTATATAAAATTTTACTAAAAATTATTGAAATGCTATGTATTTGCTGTGCAGTCAGGCGTTTCCAATGTAAAACCTAACCTAGGAAACGCACAAACGTCAAAAAAAGAGTTCTATCATAACTGCATCTTTCTGATTTGTCATAATAACACGTGTGGGAAGATCCATTTTATGTGTAAATCATCTGATCGCATAGCAAATAGAAAGCAGTTTGCTAGTTTTTAGTACCATTTTATATGAAAAAAGGAGCGTGACATAGCGTTGTCATAACATTAGTCTATTTTACGACAAAATTAGCCTATTCGTGGCTTATTAGAAGGCAACCAAATATTTACTTAGAGGGTAAATAGTGTAAAGTCTATCAAAAATTTCACAACAGCCATTACAATTTACGTTAAGTAAGCACATTTAACATAAGCAATCTTAATTATTTTTGATTTTCGCAGAATTCAATTAAAGGCAAAAGTATTTATTAAAACTTATTCGAAAATGCGAAATAAATATGTGGTCACTCTAATAATAAAATATCTAATTAAGATTGCTAGAATACTAATTTAATAGAGTTTAGAAAATTAAAATTTCCTTAGTTGTTCTATGAAATGCTCTTACATATTATTCCTGATTATTAAAAAAGATAGTTAAAACAAAAACTAACTGTTAAATATAATTGATTTAATTATCTAGCTCAAATTACGTACTTTCTTACTGATATTCTTCTTTTTGCACTTTTTTCTATAACAAGACTGTTAAAATTTGATTTTCAAAATTAAATTGTTAAATCAAAAAATATTAATGATGCTAATAAATTAAATGTTGGAAAATTAAGAAAGTTCGAATACTGTGTTTATAAATATTCTACTGATATTGGCTATGATCCATTTAATTCAACGTAATTTAATTTATTTCTGCAAATACGAACTTATTGATTAAAAAAATGTAAAGTGATAATAAAATATTAAAATTGAATCCTTCAATCTTTCTCAAAACGTCTATTAGAAGTTAATTTAAGTAAATATTTACTTAAAGGCATTTAAAGATAAATACATATATAATTGTAAATGTGGTAATTACATATAAGTATCTGGAACAACCTGATCGTCACTTCCGTATTACATTTTATAAAGTTCTTTTTCTAATGATTTACATTCGCGCATCTCACTTATACAAATTAAAAAGATTCTATCTTTTAATCAGAAACACATGATTGGCATTTGCATAAATTACTATGCAGTGTTCGCAAGAGCAAAAAGTAATCGACCGATTCTAGATATTGTAAGAAAAGAAAATATAATAAAAATTTGCACTAATTTTGAGGCCATGAGATAAAAGTCAATGATATAACAACTTTTATTTTTGGAATCCCTTCTTGTCCGTCCTTTAAATTCCATTTGAAATAGTAATAGAAAAATTGATAGGAGCGTTCAAAAGAGCGCGCTTCTTTGAAATGTCATTTGTTCGGCCGGCAATGACAAAAGAACCTCTAAAAGTCATCTTAAATTGTTTCTGCTAACTAATGAAGGATGGGTTGGTTGTATTGAGTAATTTTCAATTAAATCCTTTGATTTTCTTTGAAGCTACTGTATTGTGAACTTTATATCCTGTCTGGTATGTGGTAAATAAGTACTATATTCTTGGAAGCTGATTTTGTTCAAGTGCAATTTTTTGAGAAATACTAAAAGAGTGCAGTACTAAAATCAATAACTACACCTCAAATTTTAATGTTATAACGTTAAAAATTAAATTTTTCTAATATATACATATGTTGAAGGAATAAATTTTAAATTAGTGTTCTTTGGAAATTTTCTATTACTGGAATGGTATTTTTTCTTAACATCACCTTTAGCGTGATCACGTGAAGCGTAAAAAAAAAAAATGAGATGCGACAAACATTTTATTGTTCATGAATTTTTTTAAGTAGGAGATACTAATAATTCTTGAGAGTTACATATAAATATAGTTAGGAAATCAATTAATTGATAATACTAGAACTATAAAATAAGTATAATTACTTGTGTAGGTAATTATAAAATACTGATGACCAACATCATTGTTACGAAATAAGAGAAGAATTTATATCAAAAAGTTAAGCTAATTCTTTCTTGCTAATTCTTTCGTGTTTCAACTTTGAGTACCAAAAAAATCTCGTAAATATAAACTTTTTTTGAAAATTATAAGATTATTATTAGTTATTTATTCCTGATCAAAAATCATATCAGAAAGTTATGCTAATAATAATTTAACAAAAGTAAGTTATAAAAGTGGTAAACCTAATGATTTTAAAATGATGTTCAAAACAATACAGTTACGTCTCTCTGTGTATCAAATTATAATTATTCGAATTAATAAAAATTTCATGTTACAATCAACACGTGATGCATTCCACAAGGTGTACCGACCTGTTTACACGTTGACCTATAGTTTTTTCCAATATATACTTGTAAACATTCATAAATAAACCAATATAGTAGCAATGCCAGTAATTATCATAGCAATGCAAATTCAAAAGTTAATATGCAATCAATTACGGTTGAATAATTAGTATTGTCGAGGCAAGTGTGATGAGCATAGATTAATTAATTCGTGGATGGGATATGATGAATTCTACAAGTTTGTATTGGCACCAAATGTAGGAGTAAAACATTACAATCTTCATTATAAGAACAATGAAAAGGATAATAGAATTGTTAGAGTTATAAGAATTGCAAAAATGCCAACAGCATATGGTAAGAAGGATTTTTCACAAAATCCCTGAACCATCAATAATAGTAAAGTTTTTAAAATATTTAACTCAAATATTTCTTAAAGTTTATACTAAATTTGTTATACTAAATTTATTGCTAGTTATAATGTAACAAGTATTTGAAATTTCTGCCACTTTTTTAATATTTCGATCAAATATATTTAGAATTGACAATTGATTTTACTACTTCTTGATATTAGCTTGAAATCCTGTGTAGCAAAACCAGAGGCTTTACCAAGAGGCTGAAATCATACAAATCAGGTCATATACTCAAAATAAAAATTAACACAGATATGTTATGTGATTTTCTTTATCAAAATCAAAATAAAAATATAATAATTAGGGCTTCAAAGAAAAAGCTAGGATATCATTATATTAATATTAATGGGCAGATATAAATCGGAGAGGTAAAATTCTATAACAAAGATTCAGTTGTATCTCAATAAGGAAATAAGGAGTGTTAATAAAAATATTAATTACAATATCATTTTCCAATTCTCATTTGGATTTATATTACTCATCTACCAGTGCCAAATCGAATTGTACTAATTGTGTGATGTCTATATAAGACTAAGTGAATGTGGGACAGAAGTGTTGTTGACAACTTAAAATTATAGTAATTATTCGCATACTTTTACTATTATTTGTTGTGAAATGTTGAAATTTTACGAGAGACGTGAAATAATACAGAAATGTATGAAAAAACGAATTGGTATTTTGACATACTAAAATCATAAATTTTTTGAGTCAATATAACAACCAAAAACTATGATAAAATTTTTTATTCTAACAAAAATCATGGACATTAGCAATTCATTCACAGTAGTAATATGTAACATTTTGTCTTTGTACTATTATTCTTTGTCTGATTTCATAAATCTAATTAAGGCAATTATACCTTTATACTTTCATTGCAAAAAAGTTATTGGCATCAAATCTGGAAAATATGTCAATAAAATTTAAATGCCATCAGGTTCAGATTAGGCTGGCTCTTGCTATGACTATGTCCCAGCAACATTTATATGTGGCACGTATTGCAGTGGGAAAACCATCAATTTATATTGTGTTAGCTGCACCTTTCACTTATTTACCTAATACTTCTACATTCAAAATCAGTTTTTTTCATAATCCTAAAACGTTTTTTTTATAGCTAAATAGCATACGTACTGTACAACACAAAAGTGAATCAATTATAGGTTAACAAAAAATTCTTTTAGTCATGAAAAAATGTTAATAAATCAAATAAAATCGAATTATGTACAATAGTAAATATTGGGTTTGATTCAATCTCATACTCAATCATATTTTATAATAATACACATTAGACAACTGCATACTTTTTAATGACCCATAAAAAGAGTGTAAATATTTTCTGTATACAATGTGAAGTATTTGTTACAATGTACGATACATGGAAGTTATTTGAAAATTTATATTGAAATTAAAATTACTCACTCATAATGTGATAAGCATAATCAACGAATTTCTAAAAAATAAATTTTAATGGTTTGTATATATACTGTTAGCAATCAACTTAATACATGCGAAAATAATAAGCGTCTAACTATTATATTTTATGCTCGTTAAATTTAGTGACAGCCGAATATTGTCATAACGATGAAAGAGAAATTGCGTTTGTTAGTCGATAGTATTTGTAAGAAATATTAGAAATACGTGCTCAATAATTTCAAGTTTTAATAGCATTAAATTATAGGTCTTGCGTCGCAAATGCGACTGCGTACGATCCCGGACAAATGATAACGTCAACCTAGGCGGTGGCGATGTCTTTACTGGTAATACCTAACGATTACCATCCTTAGGATACGTTCGCATTGTTGGAATCATAAAACAAAACGATACTAATAGTTAAGACAATTTGCTTAAAAACTAGAACAAAGCTGCTGACGTACATGCTGACAAGAATAATTGGTGTTGGTACTTTTATTAGGAAAATTTTGAAAAAATAAAGAAAACATTTGTTACTAAACCAGAGCTTTATAATTGTTGAAATAACCTTTGATGATATCACAAAGTATACAATGGCAAAAGAAGGATGAAAAATTATTTGTTAAGCACAATACCATTCTAGGGTTAATCATCACCAACTATTGAAACTAAATCCCTTGCTTTCTTCCTTTCACGTAATTATATTCATTTCGTCCTTTATATACACATAATTAGTCAAGTTATCCCTTTAGACTATATGCTTGTTTTTATGGTTTTCAGGAGTTTATATCCAGTGAAATCCCACCAATGATTTATTTCATCTAATTATATTCAATGAATATAGTAACAATAAAAATATAATATCAATATTGCTACTAATAAAAATTTATTTAACCTTCAACTTTTGACAAGATTACACATCCATCAATATCCTCTTTTAAACTATTTAAATTTCTTTGTAAAATTAAAAATATATTAGTTACATTCAATTAAATGCAATTTTATTAATATAATTATTAATAATTTAACTGTTTATTTTAAGTCACTTGTAAAAGTTATTTTGGATTTCAGATTTATTCGGATAATGTCTAATTACTCTTGAAATTATAGATCTATATATAGTTTAAGGTAAAAATAGCCCTTTTTCGACATTGCAGTAAGGTATTAAAAATATGATCACTATTAAAAATAAATGTATTGTAAGTAGAAAACAAGAATCAGCTGGTTGACTAATTAAAGTAATGCGTTAAATTAAAAATACTAAATTAACTTTGTCCCAAAATATTAATAAACTTACTTGGTGGTAAAAGACCATTACATTTATTCAAAACTAGATAAAAAAAATATTATAAACAACAAAATAGAATTACAAATGCAGTGTGAATTGCCTAAAAGTGTTATAGACTTTTGATTATGCAAAATTAGAACTTTCAATATAAAAGAAGATAAAGAAAAAAAATCAGAAGCAGAAGAATCATTATGCAGAAGATTAGACAACATTAAATTTCTTGAATGTCATTGATGCTTATTGTTAGCTTAAATAGGAATCAGTGTTTCAAAATGTAAATAACTATCAGAACACAATGTACGTATTCATAAGTTTTCAAAATAAAAATTTCTTTGGATTTTTTTTTTTTGAAAAATCAAAACAAATAAATCAGAAATATTATAGTCTGCATTTATCAAAGTATAACACTAACTGAGTTAAACGTAATATTTTTGAAATTTTAATTTCTGGAATTATTTTAGCACGTGTTTTGAACATGGCCTAATACATTAGATTTGAGTGATTTTATGCATATGACGACGTTCACCGCCATGGGCAAAATTTGGCGAGTCTAGTCAAGCCGAACTATTCGGTTGCCTTGAGCAGAGTGAGCCAACCTTTCTTGTCGTTGATAGTTCCTAACCAATTTAATGAAATTATATTTATGAGCTTTAATAAATTACCTAACCCTAGACATTGATGGATTTTATACATTAAGGAATGAAGTTGAAGTTGGACTGATTAATGTAAAAGTACACATTAGCACTCACAATCAGTACAACTTTTTAATTCTTGTATCCCTATCTTTGTGTAAATCCAAAACTTTGATTTTAACAATTTGTACACAAAAGCCTACAACTATTGTTATTCAAATTGATGCTCCTAGATGAGTACCCAATAAAGATCTATATACGATTATGCACAACATAAGAACAAGTAAATTAAGTATTAAATTATAGCTGATATACGGCTTCTGATCATAACACTCAACACAAAATTACATACAATTTATAATGCTCGAGATTTCACTACAATAACCATAACTACTCCATTTTGCTTTTGATCTAAATTAGATTTAAAACATTACCTCCCTCACGTAATGTTCAGAATAGATCAATTTATAATATAATCTTTGCAGATTCAAGCTCTAAAAGCCGACTTTATTGTTATTACTTACGATAAAACGATGCTTCTTGTTATACATTTTTATTAGACATAATAATCGCCTTGAAATAGGCTTATAGAAAGCTCTACATTGCAGACTTATTTCATCTAAATGATCTGGAAATCAATCTCAGATCTAAATGTTCAAATTTGTTATTCGAAACAACAATGCGTTTTATTCAATAATAACATATTTGGCATAGAAATCGTGACCGAACGAATCCGTTAATCTAGATCATTCGTATATACTCGTAGATGTTAGATACGGTAAAATATACTTTACAATGTGAATATAAGTCCGGTTATAAAAATATAATAGATTCATAAAACAATATTCTCTTGTCGTTTCTTGCAGCATCATGTCGACGAAAACATTCGTTACACTAATCTCCATATTAAATCTAAAATGCGCTTTTAAAATGTGATCTCGGAATCGAACATTTCTAATTAACTTGCGTTACTTGCAAGACTTCTTAAATTTTGTTTATTGAATCGTTTATGGCTCGTCGTTTTTTGTAACGGAAAACGAACGATGTAAAACTGGGATGAATGATATATAATCTAAATAAAATTATACATACAAATATATAAATATACTCTCTAATTAAATTAACATTACATTTATGATAGACTTTTGCCCAATTTTGTCTACAATACTATCATTGACTTCTCCTACAAATTGTCAAGAGTTTGTGGATATTCGCATAAGCAATAGTTTTATATTCCTAAAAATTTTAGTTTGGTTGATATGAAGACATCCATGAATTATTACACATATTATGAATCTAAATCTTGAAAAAATATAACTGGCTTAGTAAAATAAAAATTTTATAACCTCTAATTATTATTATTTTATAGTGCTTGCAGGAAGAAAAAAAGTTTAATTGAGAAGACAAATCTGATAGGAGCAAACTCCAAGTCAATCGACACAATTTTATGCCTAATACATGTTTAAGCAATATTTATTTTAAGAATGAATTAATTAAAACGTAAATGCATATAAATTCCGAATCATTCTTGAAATATTTAAATTAATATTTCTTGTAAATTAACTTATAAAACCAAAAAAAAAAAATTCTATGAATTTTATATAGACTAAAAATAGGTCGCATATGAAGTCAGATTCTAACAAGAAGTAGTAACGTCGGACAAACTTGTAATTAAATTAATAAATAATTTAATAATTTAGTTATACCGGTTTGTCATTAAAATTCCACGATTCTTTTTGAAGGACATTTTGCATTGAAATTTCATACAAATAATTGATTACTGCGCCGGTGTAAAAAGTCATTAGTACAGACATAAATAATAATAAATTATTGGATACAAACAATTTTAATGATAATTGAACAATAGTCGAATTGACCAGAATGATTCTCCAACTATCCTACGTGGAAATATCTAATATAATAAAGCGATGATGAATACAACGACATGTTTGTACAATTTTTTATATTGATTATCTGTTGCAAATATTGTTTAACTCTATACGAAAATCAGATAGTTCAAATTGCTGCAAATTTGGATGAAAAAAGACCACATCTGAGAATTATTTAACAACAATGAATTAAATTGTTTCTAATTCAATCGTTCATATATAGAGCAGGTGTATGTGCAAATAATATTCAAAACAAAAGAAAAACAAGGCAACATCAGAATATTATTGGAATATTTTAAAACAGATTTCCAGATAGTTTGCTAGTGAAATGTTGCTTTTTTGCGAATGCAATATTTTATACTTAAACTAGTGCCAACTTTCGGGAAGTCTTTGAATATTTCCTACATATACACATTTTATTATGGATTTTTTATTTATAGTGATGTTTCATATAGATATTTTTATAATAATGAGAAGAATTGTATGTTTAAAAAAGAATGCATGGAGGATCTAATTATTTTTAATTAATATAATCAAAATATTAATGGACATAAAACACGCTGAATATTTTACAATTGGATACTTTGACTATCACTTTATTTTTAAAAATAAAACCGATTTGAAAATAGTAGTATAACCAATAACCCTACTCAACCACTGGATTTGCGAACGTTCAACTACTGGATTTGCAATCAATTTGGACATTCTAAGTACTACCAAAAATTTGCTGACGTTCCATATTATAAAGGTGCAGACATTAAAAAAAAACTGTTACTCTGCAAGTTTTTACTTGTGCTTCTAAATCTATCAAAGAGAAAAATGCATGGAAAAAGGAATGTAGAAGTAACATATAAAATTAACTGAAATATATTTTCAAATAAAAAAAATAAATAGGCAAGCAAGAAACCTAACTAATTGGCTGACATAACAGTAAAGAAGGAGATATAAGAAAAGGTGTACACAAATTGAAGAAATTATTAATTACTGAATAATGAGACTGCGGAAGACTTCAATAATTTACAACAATTTCAATTACTTTTTTCAAACACCAATGTTCTCTCAAAAACATTCCAATGCCCATGTTGGAGGTCCAATTTGAGCTCACATCAGTTAAACTCCAGGAATTCTCTTTATCGAAGATCGAATACAATATTCAATTCAGATCACATATAGTATAAGAATAATAACAATAATGCATTACTATTGCGATGTGGTAATGATAGATAAGTCAGCGTTTAGTGTGGGCACAGTCAGTGGAGCAACACCAACCGCACTCCTCCTGAATTCCCAACGTGTCTGCCATTGAATCAAATTGAACACGTGGCGTGAACAATTAACACGCACACGAGCGCGTTTTAGATTTTTCTCTGTAAACTTATACGTAGTACAAGTCATAGATATATTAAGTGTGTGGACGCCTGAATGAATTTATGTCCGTACCGGTTTTCTGTCAGAACGTTCCTATACTATGTCAAACGATTATAGAGTTATTGTATGAATATTATTTGCTTGATTCGGCAGTGGTGCAGTAGGATTGAAATTGAGATTACTGATTTAATTTAACTTAATTTAATTTATACTTGATGTATTTCAGATATTTTTTTTTTAAAAGTGAGTCTTTAAAAAAAATCGACCTCCAAATATCTAGTAAATTCTGGGTTTTCAAAAGATCAAAATGATTCCTTGTAACTAATAAAGGAAAAAGAAGAGTGAGAAACAAAAGCACATTTTATTTCAGCGTTAGACCGATGCTATTATATGCTGTTCTAGTATGGAACCCTAAAAGCAAAATTTAGACTGCAGACTGAACAAAACCTAGCACTAAAATTGGTATTGTACAAATCTAGGGTCCCAATAATAAGAGTTAAGAAATTTAAGCTTATAATGGAGATAAATATTGCATTACTAGTTAATGATATAGATTTATGAAGAAATTATTAGAGATTTGGCGAGTATCATTGAAGTATAGGAAAGACGCATTTAATAACAACACTGCTCTTACTGAAATAAATTATTGCTAAATTACACAATTCTGTATAGGTATCACCTGTACTTACCGAAAGCGCTTGAAAAAAATTTGAATGTTATACCTTGAGAAAATTTCCTCACCTTAAATCTAAAACAAGCTTTTCGTGTAGTTGCGTGAATCATTTACCACAAAACCTTTCCTTCTCGTTATAATAGTAATGGCTTGTTTTAGCGATATTAAATTGATAAAAAAATGTTCTCAGAAAAAAAATCGATAAAGATGTAGAAGGTATACATGCAACTACATAAATATATAGATTAAAGCATACAAAGTATACTATATATGAAAATCCAAAAAATCAAAAGCCGGGATAAGTAGTTGACGTCGGAGATATCAACAGTGGGTAAGAAAACGAACCTCACATTTTCTGTGACCATTTTCGTTTATTGCGGTTAACTTATATTAATTTTGTTCTTTTAAACTTTTGATCAGTAATCGTAAATAACATATTTCTAGGATCACAGTTAAAAATAATGTCGTAAAACATCGACAACTCCAACTTTTTAAGAATCAAAACTTTTTGCTTATCTTTGAACTAAAGAAAAATCTAATTTGGCCTTTTTATCCTTGAAATGTGTTTCATGACTATACAGTATGTATTTTACATTATTGCTAATTATTTATTATTCTTTATTATAGATACTACTTGCGTTTACAAAAAGCGCTTGAAAAAAAGATTGAGTTTTTTAAATAGTTGTAGAATTGAATAGTTCTATGAATCATTTTTCACAAAATCTTTCCTTCTTGTTATGTGAGTAACTAATTGTGTTACGATATTAAATTGATAAAAAAAATGTTTTCAGAGAAAAAATAAACAAAAATTTTTGAAGAGATGTAGAAGATATACATGCAACTATTTAAATATGCATATAGAGTAATACACCCAAAGTACACTATATATGAAAATCCAAGATCAAAATACAAAAATCGAAAGCTGGGATAAGTAGTTGACGTCGGAGATATCAACAGTGGGTAAGAAAGAAAACCTCATATTTTGTGTGGTCATTTTGGGTTATTGCGGTTAACTTTTATTCATTAAGTTCGTTCAAACTGCCATTATAACAGTCAAAAATAATGACGCAAGTTTTTAAGAATCAAAACATTTTGTTGATAATAAATTTACAATTTTTAAAATTGAGACGTTCTTTAAAAATGTACTCAACTGTGTCCGGAAGTTGCATAAAAATTTATGCATTTAATTATAATGGTATTATAATAAAAAACTTGATACATTCATAATGAGAAAATTTAAGTAAAAAATAAGAACCTAAAAATAACATGATAACTTATAAAACACGGCTAATAACGCATTTCGACCACATTCGGTTCATTTTAGCACAAAAAGCATTTGAACTGGCTTTGAGTAAAATGCATTAGCAAAAATCGTGCAATTCTCGTGCATTATCACATAATGCAATCATACATTTTTATTTAATTTACTAAATTGATCTACAATATAAAAACAAGGCTTTTACCAATCTATCGCAATTGTATTATTAGAGTGAGAACGAGATTTATCAAAAAATCACAGTGTATATTGAAAATAGCCAATATGGATGGTGGTAAATTTATATAATTGTAACATTTTTTTTTATTTCTCTTTATTGAATTACAATCTGTCTTTACAAAAAGAAAGACATTCAGTAATTTCAATGATATATGAAATATTAAACCTATATAATTGTAACATGATTCACTAAACAAAACGTTACAATATAACTAGACAGTATCAAACGATTTATAATAAATCAATCTACATCAGTCGATATGAAAATATGTCGAAAGCAGCAATAATTTTCAATTGTAATATATTATGACAACAGTGCAACACTGCATTATATTGTCGCCGATATGTTTATGGGTCTGATACAAATGCACGGATGTAGAAGACAAATTAAATTACGAACGCGTAGAACTCCAGGTGCTCCGGACCGAGCAGATAAGAAACGACCCACGCGGCGTTAATCCGAAATTCTCGTCTTAATGCAGTTACTTTAATGAGTGATTTGGGTTACCTGCATATTTCAAAGAGAAATATAAAGATTATTTAAAAATACAGTCAGAAACATAAGATATAAAACCATACATGTACTATTCAAATATTTATTAAGGCATGTTATGCTGATGAAATTTAAAAAAAGAACATATTTTAAACCGAAATGTTAAGATTGTTTGAAAATACAGTCATATTCACGAGACATATAACTATATTTGTACTAACCATATATTTATTAACGCATGTTATACTGATGTAATTTAGTTGATTACATCGTATTTTTATAAATATTTGTCATATAATAAACATTTTATTTGGAATGTTACGATTATTTAAATATTTATGTAGCAAATTATGCTTTGAAGTTATTTTCACATTAGTCTTGTCTGACACAGAATAATTTATATTTTGCCAACTAAATTCAAGTAATTGCTCATTTAACCCAAGAATGGTATTGTGCTTAACAAGTGATTTTTATTAAAAGTTATTTCAGAAGATATAAAACTCTAGTTTAGTAACAAGTAGTCTATTTATTTTTTCAAAAAATTTGTAACAAATGTACCTAACAAAGTACAAAAGTCTGCAGGTACGCCTCAGAGACATGCAGATACCGTTCTAGGGTTAAAACGACTGCTGTGCATATGTGCACGTGTAAATTTTTTTCTCTGAAATATAAGCAATACTGTTTCTAATATTGGCGATTATTACATTGGTCAAAATTATAGAACAAAGTTCTTTTCCCATATTTTGTCTTTTAAACTTTATGTCGAATTATTGAAAATTGTACAAAAAGCCAATGTCGAGTATCCTTTATCAAGGCATTGGCAGAGGGCAGAAAAGTCGTGGAAGATCTGATTTTCCATCAACGTCTTCATTGGATGAAAACGTCGCCCTAAATCGAAGAAATGATGCTTGAAAACCGCTTTCTAAACTCAAGGGAATTTTCTGACTTTAGCTTATCTAACGAATCAATTACATTATCAATTTGGGCATAGGAGGCTTTGCTGTTCGACACGAGTTTTGAACTTTCTTCAAAAAAATTACCAGAAGAATGTGGCTGACGTAAATTTAGACCGAAAAACATCATAAAGGATGATCAAATGTGAATATATAGATTTGATGTGCAGTTAACAGGCAAAACCAAATTAAGTCAAAACCAAGACTAACTTTTGACCACATCCAAGTTGGTCTGAAGTTGAAGCCATTCCTGCTTATTTTTTCTAATTATAGTGGTATGGTACTATGGTCACAATTTTTATAATATTCATTGAGAATATCACTACTATTCATCAAATGGAAATTGAGTGCCAAAGAAGTACAATATTTATTCATTTATTATGATAGTTGTCATTTGATACAATTCATATTATTTTCTTATTTTTTCTTTTCGCTGATTTTTTCTCAAAGTGAGTAATGCAAATATAATATCTATTATATGTAATTGTAAGATTGGATAGAACATTTGAAAAAGATCTGGTTTGAGGTTAAATGAAAAGTAATATAAAAAAACAATGCCAAAATTTAAAAAGGCAAAAAGATTGTCGAACTTTCCATGAACATACTCTTACTAAATTACTTTTCCTCGTCAATACACGCAT
Organism: Ctenocephalides felis; assembly: GCF_003426905.1. NCBI lineage: Eukaryota > Metazoa > Arthropoda > Insecta > Siphonaptera > Pulicidae > Ctenocephalides > Ctenocephalides felis. The sequence continues at coordinate 24,873,323 of NW_020537646.1, read as the reverse complement.
AAATCCTTGTCTGCTTTGAACGTGTAACTCATAGTGCATAAACATTAATTTTAACCTTTTAAATATTTACAAGCAATTAATTTGCCTGTCAAAAGTGACACTCGCTTGTCGCAATACTTTATAAAGGTGAAACATATAAATCTGCACATCTAATATATATCATGCTCATTTCAAAGCATATCGCTATACTAGAGCTCATTATAAATATCACTTTACGTAGCTTATAAACAATTACTAAGATCAACTAGATAATTCTCAAACACTTAACCAAAATTATAAAAGCAATTAGTGAATCAGTCACTTGGATCTGTTAATGGTCTTTCACTATTTTCAATCCTAAAACAACGAGAGCTTTTAGAGTAACGAACTCCTAGTACATCAGTCGCCTCGGGGATAAACTGACTTATATAGACTTGTGGCACCAAGTAACATATATGTAGGTACACATGTTACAAACTTGTAAGAGCCATATAATAATATATCAAAGGCGACTCGTGGTGATTTTATTGTTTGACCTAAAATCAAACAGCACAGAGAAAACTGTACGGCAGGTATAAGGATTTATAAAATAATTTACAATCAGTAAGCAATTGAGATGAGTTATTTCAGAAAAGCCAAGTTGTAAGTAAGACTCTGGAAAATTAGAGCTAACGATCTTGAAGTAATTTTTCTATTTACGAGTTTATGCTAACGTACGACTAATAAAGCAATAAATTAACTTAATCATTAATATATATCACAAGCCACTCATGAAATAGTTATTTACCAATGTTGCAATAGATTGACATCAATTATGACTATTAAAAACTAATTTTAAGGATGATTTAGAAATTTGGTTATACAGACGATCGGTAACAAGTTTCATTTCTTACTCAGAAGGAAGATGATTGAATTAAGAAGAAGGTTCCGCATGTGTTTAGTATATTTCAAATCTTGAATTATGAAGAATTTATTATAAAAAATGTGATGGCTCGGGTAAGTATCCAAGTGCACTTTTACAAAATATGTTTTTCTCTTTATTTATATACAGTATGTTTGCTTCGACCCAGGCTTATAAACTGGTTAAAAAGTGAATTAAATTAGAATGAAATATATTGGTTTCAAATTCTATAACTAAGTAGTTGATCAAGTATCAGCTACAGTAGTTGATAAATTGATCAATTATAATTCAGGAATAAATATTGCAATAAATTCACCAGCTAAAACAAACTAAATTCTATTAAAATTGATTTTGTATCTCCTGGATTTCTAAAATTCCAACCAAAGTTACATTATTCAAATTCGCATTTTAACAACAATATTATATTCGTGCAAAAACCTGATTTAGCTAAGGTCAGCGAAGTAGATTGAGTCTAAATTACACAAGTCGGTAATAAATTGCTCTGCATTAAACTAATTTTATTAACGCAATTCATTATTATTAAAATTTTATGGTGATTACTCTGATTCGACCTACTTTTCAATGTGTTAAATATTGCATTAAGAAATTTACGAATACTCAATATCTGAAGTAATTGAATTTTTCATAAAAAACATAAATTTCTCAGTTGTGTCATTTATATTTTCAGCGTCTTGCAACAATGAAAATCGATAATGGAACTATTAAAAACATAATATATAATTAAAAATGGCATATTTTTTGAAATTTGAATTTGAACTACAAAGCATAATAAACAACACGAAAGCTATTTGCAGAAGCAAATGAATGTATAGGATATTGGTATAATAGATATTGGTTTATAAATACTTTACTGTAATTTAATTTTCTACCGATTGAAAATATTTAATCTGGATTATTAAATCGAATCAATGATAACTTGAAAAAGTTTAACTAGATATTGATATATTGAAAGTTAGATGATTGAAAAGAAAATTTATATTACAAGCTGCAGAAAAAGGAAATATTAAATAGAACGATACCAATCATGCATCAATTTAATTCGATAACTGTAAAGCAAAACCAATTTATTAGAGTAAAATAAATTAATATAAACATAAAATTATATATATATATATATGTGTGTGTGTATAAATAAATAATTTATTAATTGATAATTAAAATTTTCTAACTGCTGAATACAATTTAGAACTTGATTCAGTTTATGTGAATCCATACATTTTTATTTTATTGATTCAACACTAATATAAAAGTCTAAAATACTCATTCAAAAACGGCGTTTAATTTTAATAAATTGAAATTAGTTCAATATTTGATAATAAAAAATAAGAACATACTAAATATTTGTGACCGTGATGATGAAAACAACAAAAAAATAATGATGTGCAGGTAGAAAGTAGCAGAACATCGAATTTTGGATTCACTTTAGATTAAATTTCAATCTTTGCATAAATTGCAATATGTATATATAGCCTAAAAGTAAAATAAAGCCAATAAATTAGGTTTATTGAAATAATCAAATATTATATGCATATATAATATAGTATAATAATTACTCAAGGACCTTGAGCAGAATTAAATTCCATCTCAAATCAGGAAAAGTTAGTTTTATAATATTCCCAATTTAAACCTCGAATAAGCTATTTTTAGAATTGTACTTTTGATTTATAATTTGGTATAAAAATGTACGTCCTCAACTATACACATTCAATCTGAACACGCTTTGGGGCCAATTTTCCAATAAAATAGAAATGTAGCTTAGCTGTATGTTACGGTCCAATCTTTATATAAATTGGTAGTCAAAGTATCAAAAGTATTTGCTGTGCAGTCAGACGTTTTAGTTATAAAACCTAGCCTAAAAAACGTACAAACGTCAAAGTAATAATGTTATCATTACTGCAACTTCATGATGTGTAATTGATAACAGTCACATGAAGTTAGTTTTATAAATATTTATAAAGCACCTGATCGCTCTGGAAATATATATGCATTTTGACAGTCTTCAATACCTATTTACCAATAGCGTTCCCGTAAAATTTCTATTTTACCAGTGAATTGGCACCTTCGTCTTCAGTTTTATTTATGTACATTGCTATCTTTATTAGACTGCAAGCACTACATAGCGCCAAATCAGTATATTTCATAAAATTCCTCAAAAATATAAACAACATCAAATGTAAATATTCAATTTCTGGGCCATCGTCTGGTCGAGCACCGGTATTATGACACCGGCGTTGCGTCGTCGCACGAAATATATCAAGTGATAATTAATTTCTTGCGATAAACTTAAAAGCTTTTTTATATCCACAATCATTAATATATGTTCTCAGAAATTTTAGCCGAAAGCGTTTTCGATCTGTCGGCCGCGTCAAGTGCGTATATCGCACACGATAAATAATGTACGGACGCAATTAATTATGAATGGATTTTTTCATATACAATTTGTTTCAGAACTTTTGTATTCAGATGTTATTGTTCGTAGGTATTGTTACATATAGTCTGTCGTTACTATAGATATAGTCATGTCTGCAATATGATCCTGATTTAATTAATTACGAAGGTTTCGACAGAATTTCTCATGCCATGTGTTTCAAAATATGCCTGTTAATAGACATATTTAAATAGGGCAGATATTGTAATGTAATAACATTTTTAATTTACTCTAGGAAATATACTGTTTTTTTATTTTAAACCTTAATGGAACATTCTAACTCGGTCATTGTTTTCAAATAATCGTTGAAAACATATCATATTATGACAAATACATTCAACTGAAAATTATTGTTGAGAAGATTTGTGCCTAGTTGAATAAAATTTAGCAAATGTCTAGGTTTTATTTACACGCATTCATAATATTTTAAGCATTTTTAAAAATTAAAATGGCCGCTTGGACATAAAAAATGTATTATATAATTCTTAAAATGCGATTAACGATCTAAAATTATGTGCATATTTTTTACGGCTGGTTTGGAACTAAAAAAATATTGTAAGAGTAATTCATTAACAAAATATATTGTTTTATCAATAGATAAAATTTCAAGAATGTGCTTTTTTAAATCAAGTATAAAATTAAGTCGATAATACATATTTTGAAATGTATGGATAAAAAAACAGTAAATAAAATTTAAGATGAAGAAAAGAAAACAAAAGTTTCAAATTTAAGAAATTGTTAAAATTATTTAAAATAAACAATATTTTAACAATGCGTTAATCATGTTATTTCTAATATTTACAACCATTATGCTCTCAGTCAACTTTTTAATAAGATAAAATATTTTAAAAAATTAACAAAAGTAAACTGAAAGTTGTAAATCATTTCTAGTGATTTCTAGTGTTCAGATAGTACGAAAACAATAACTCTACTGATAATATCATCTTACCAAAATTTTACATTTATCAAAAGCACTATATGAGCTTCAACACTCTTATAGGAAAAACATTTACAGATATTTAAATTGTAAAATAAATCAAAACAGTATAAAACAAACCAAAATATTCAAACAAATAAAGCACATTAGGGTGCCATAAATAAAGTTAATCCTATGGCATAAAATATACTTTTGCAGAGTAATTGTAGCAAATGACTCAGAAATTGTGTTTTTTATATTATATAGCAATTTTTGCACCTGTATTAAAACAGACAAAAAAATTATAGGATTAAAAAATTACTGAAAATAGAACAATGTTAGAGATTTAAAAAAAATTATGTATGTTTGTAATATAAATTTCCTTCTTAACCTTTTGAGAACTTCACCACAACACTACCAGGGCAAGATTGGACAAGAAATTCATGTTCAAAATTGTTGAATTTTTTTTTTGTTTAATAATTTTGCCTACTCAATTCCCTTCTGCTCTCAGTCTATTTATGCAAATACGCTGTTTGTGTTTCGTGTGTGGTTTTTCACTCGATCTCGCCTTTGTTGCGGCCGCATATCCGTTTCCCTAAAATCTGCTTGACTTTGTTCCTTTTGTTTCTCGAATGATTATTCCCCGTACCGTAGTTCCCCTCTTTGTTTTAATAAATAAGCGAACTTGTTCCAAATACGTATGAGAAGCCCAGTTTGTTGAAAACAATAGATTTTCTGATTTTGTCTATTTAAAAAACTTAAACGATTCAAACTGTATAATTAGTGCAAAATTTAATTTCATGCAGAAAGTCACATGATATAAAAATGTTCTGCATAATCGACTTTTCCTGGTTTTTAATCTTTATGTAAGAAAAATTATGAATTATATCCACATGCTATAATTATATATAAACATAAAGTACTATCATATTGAATTTTTGAATATAATTTTTATTTTATAATAATTTATAATAATGATTTAAATTAATTTATTACCTAAATTGTAAAATTAATGTATCACAAAATTTCATAAATATTTGTTTAAAAAATGTAAATTAAAAATTTAATTATTTGTGAGATAAGATGAAATTGCACTTGTCCTTTTAAATTACCAAAGAAACATCTGCCAAGTGATAAAAGCACTAAAGCACTATAATGTAAGGATGAAAAAATATTCACACGATTGGTAATTTGTATTAAAATCTTGCTGGTAGAAATTACCAAAACAGTGTTAGCAAGGTAACTACAGATATTTCTATATTAAGTTAATGATTGAATTAGATTTAGGACCAATTATTTCAGCAATTATAAGTTACTAATATATTAATAACTATAATTTAGTTCATCATATCGTAAAACAAGGAAAGTCCTTTTACTAAAAGAAATGTTATATAAACTGAAAATGGGCAGTTGTGTAACTTTTATGTCGATGACTACTTCTCGGTATATATAAAAGTACTAATTGTAAGAAATAAATGAATATATGAAAAGTTTTGGGTTTCATTTGAACTTACATTAATAACTAGCATAAAATCGAACGATATTGATTGGTGAACAGAAACACTAATCGGCGCCCAACAAAAGATATTGAAGAAAATTTAATTTAATTTAGATCAAGATTCTGATTGGATTAGGTTTTTGACCAACTATTTCAGCAATTCAAATTCGCTGACATATGGTAAATATTAAAAAAATAAAGAAATTGAACTTAGTTTATTTTTAAATAGATAAAAGCTTTGACTGGTTGAGGGTATTTTCTATACACTATAATACCATATTAAAACTCAAATGGAATTAATTTTTGGACCAAGGATGTCAATTACATTATTAGTAGGTAAAAATGTTTAAAGAAATTGAATTTATTTTAGTTTTAAATGAAGAAAAGCTTTAAACTAATACCCTATTTGTATTATATTTTTATAGTAACATTGAACTTGTGTGAAAATAGGATTTGAAGATTTGAGTATGAATATATTTTCATTTAAGAGCAAGTATAATGCGCAATATTACATATAATAAAGTCACAATCCTGGTAAACGGAAGGACGAGCTTTGTATTTATAAAGGTAATGAGTATTTAAATTTGAAGAAATTTATCAATTAAACTCTATCGAGAAGATATTTTGCGATTTATTCTTACAGCTATACGCCTACAAAATCGATTTTGATTTTATGGGATTTTATTCATGAATTCAAGTTGAGCTTTCATCACAGCAGATTTTTCTTCTGTAATTTAAAAGAGCAAGTGAAATGTCATCTTACTTCACAAATAATGAAATTGTTACATTTTATAACTTTTATAATAAATTTATTTGAATCGTTATAATGAATTAGTTTCACATATTTGGTTTAAATTATATTCAAAAACACAATATGATAGTACTTTATATTTGTGTGTAGTTATTAACGTCATGTCAATATAATTTATAATTTTCCTAACATAAAGATTTAATACCAGGAAAAGTCGATTATTCAGATCATTTTTATATAACGCGACTTTCAGCATGAAATTAAATTTTGCACTAATTATACAGTTTGAATCGTTTAAGTTTTTTAAATAGACAAAATCAGAAAATGTATTCAACAAATTTTATAATTTTGATTTGGTTAGATTTACTAGACATTTTACACAATTTTTTCAAATTTATATAATATTGAATTTAAATTTCGTTTATAATAATGATTTTCATAATAAAGAATCTCTCAAAAAGGCAGCTCTAACTCTCCTACTATCTCATCTGGCAATATCCTGTTTTGAATCCCGCACATAAGCAACGGTCATCGAATTGAAAAGTTTTCGTTATTTTTTTACACCGACTTGCTTTCATAACTTGTTAGTTCCGAAGCGGCTTGAAATAACATTATTGTTTTCTAATACTCCAAGACCCGTTACGAAAACGAATGCACGGTAAATGAAATGTGCTGACAATAATGGGATCCCGTCAAAGAACTCGAATTGATTAGAAAAAAGATTTCATCGGACAATAGGAAAAGACAGATCATGATTTCAATAATATTAGAAATGATTTTTTGTTTGGGTAATTAATATGACCATTCATAACATATTTATGTAGATAATTAATTCATTAGGAAGGTGCGTTAATGCTTTGTTGATGAAAACAATAATAAAGCAGGTATTAATTTATACAATATCTAGTTCTTAATATAAAATATTGACATGTCATGAGCAACGTTAGCAACTCACCATTTTCAAAGAGGTCATTATTATTATTGATTTTAAATAAAATTGATTCAAAATAACAAAAAAAATGGGTAGATGGGTAACCAACTCTAAAAAATTTATTAATTGTTATGAGTTCAATTATTACATTATTACATGAACACATATTGTTTTGATATTAATATTAATGAATAATATGTAAATACTTTGAATACCTGAAAAATAAAAAAATATCAATAACTTTTGTACACATGTATATGATTATTTGAACCATATGCAATGGTTCTAAATAAAGCTTTAGTAGCGAAATATTGAGACATTGAAGATTTTATAATTAATATTTTATGATAAGATAAAGTAAAAAATAGTAGCCAATTGTGTCGATCACGTTAACCATAGTTTTATAAAGTATTTTTTTACTTTTTATTTTCTATTGCATATTGAATTATGTGTTAATTAAGACTTACGACTTAAGAGCTTTGCAGATTCCGTTAGTTCGTATAATTCTGTCATTAAACGTATTTTATAGAAAAAAAAGTAACTAATAAATCAAGTAAATATGGGTAGTTCTTTCTTTAATTAAATGGTAATATTCCCATAAATTTGCGTTATATAAAGACAATACTGTGTTATATATTGTGCACCTAGACATGTACATCGATCGTATTTATTTGCTTAAAATACAAACCACTCAATAAATTTCATTATTTATGCCATAACAATGTATATATCTTACTTTTTACTTTTTAATTATAAAATCATAATGGTGTAAAAGTTATAATACAAAACTAAATATTTTTTAGCTGGTTGTATACTATTGAAAAAGCTCATTTACGGACAAACATTTTCGTATACAGAATATAGAATGCAAAATAGCATTATTTTGAGACATTATATACCTGGAACTAGCTGTGAGACGAGAAAAAGACCATTTCTTTTGACCCAAATCTTTGTATTAGTAAAAATCCCAAGCAAATATCTGCACACGTTAACAGATTTAGTACCAGTTTAGGGAAATCGGACATTACAAATCTTGTGAGACAACTCCACTCGGATTCACTCCGAGGGAGAAGTTGTATCGAAGTGAGTTAGATCGAATTTATTGTTATCAACGGTTCATCAAAATGAAATACTAACTACGTGAAATATCTGATTACTCAATCCATTATGTACTCCCAAGAATCTCTGTTACAAAGTATTAACACACATATTTTTATTCGTGCTAGTAAATTAGTTTAGTCATAAAACTATAAACCGATTAAAATGCATTGAGAGCCCTCTACCTAAAACTATCATATAAAGACATTCAATAACTAAAAGAGGGCAGTTAGTAAACTTCGGTTTGATGACAATATTATTTAATAAAAAAGAATTGTGAAATAAATGATAATCTAATAATAAAAATTATATATAAAAAGGACTTCGTTTAATTTGGATTTTGGAAATTGGGTAAGAGAAACACTTATAATCGACGCTCCTGCAAAGCATTGTGAAGTTCTAGAAAGCTTTAAGCCAGAAATTATCTGTTAATCTAAATAATTTCATAACGTGTTCCAATATATCTATTATTATAACAAATTCGTTCATTTGAATATGAGAATGATCTGTTAGAAGAACCGTCTGTTTTGCAACGTGGCCGCCGCGCCGCGCCGCGCCGGTACGTTTGTTGTCGTGCAGAAATTGCGAAAGCCGGTGACGGCCCACGAGTGAACTTCAAGCACTATTGTGTTTCGTCTTTTAGAAAAATCGACATCTATCTATTGCTCTGGTTCCTAATCGGTGATTCGAGAATACATGGAAAACAATAAATTGCAATGTGTTTAAAGTAAATTAATTAAAAATTTTGGGATAGCACAAGGTAGGAAATGATATTGTTTATTAACTTTTACGGAAACAAAATGAAATAGTTGAATTAGAAGCCTAAGGGGCGTAAGATATCACGTATGTATTTATTTTGTAACTGATTTTTTAAAAAAAATCAAACATTTTCAAAAAAAATCAAAAAGTTTACAGTTTTATCTCGTAACTAAAAATACACGTGATGTTTGGTGGGGGAGGGGGGGGTAATTTTGAATATCACCATGTATCACCAATGGGAAGGGGGGATCCAAAAACCTTAAAAACTCGCTCACGTATTAATGGACACCCCCCTAGCATTTGTAATAAATTAAAATTAACAAAGACCAGGGTATTCATGGGTGCTAATTCAATATCAGTAGGCATGGTGTTACAAATCTATGAAACTTTATAATTAGTCAAAGACAATCAAAAGGAAGCAGTTTAGTGCACTTTGCAAACTATCAAATGTTTACTCATGTTTATCGAAAATGACTTATTTTAATGCATTTTATAATCAAGATATAAATATTAAACTGAAGATGGCATATATTAAGTTTGGTTTTGCACTTCTAAATATCAAATCTATTTTTAGAAAAATTACAAAAAAATCATTTTACCGAAAAAAACTTTACTTGATATTGACTATCTTTATCTTTACTTGATATTGATTATATATTAAATATCATATCATATTCAGCTGATTAAAGCTCTACTTTAGATTCGATTCTTATTATTTTCTTTATTTTACGTTTATAATTTTTATTTTATTTTATGAGCAGAGTAAAATAGATTTGGTAACTCATTCGTAGCAAATAGCAATTAAAACTCAAAAGCAATATCGCTGAAGATGTTCAGTTTTTTTTTTATTAATTTCTGCGGCTTCGGACCATGCAGTCATATGATCATTAAATAAATTCAAATATATGACGACACAGAAATTGCTTATTCAATAAATTTCTTCGATTTTTGTCTGAGTAATTCATAATTATAAGCGATAGTTTTTTCTACATGATCTTTTATACTAATCTTTCGGAAGATCGTTTGTCGATTCTTTAACACTTTATTTTAGACTTGTTACAAACTTTGAAAAAAAAAATGCAATCACGGAACATCATTGTGATGATTTTCCTAAAAAATTTTCAAGACTACCCAGATATTATACTATAATAAACTAAACCATTAATTTAAGCAACGGGTCAAAACTTTTTGTTACTAAAAAAAACTCTAGAATTACGGTTTCATCAATATCATTACAATTAGTAGATTGTTTGGCATGAAAATAATTACTGCAATAAGCTTATCCTAAGATTAAAGATTAAAATTATTTACGCATAAATTTTCAGCAACATGAATTTGGAGAAATATTAAATTGGTAAACAATATGCGCAAATAGTTTTGCGCAGATTGTTTTGCAAACGATAAGTCCAATTCATTTCTGGATCATAGCAAAATTTGCGCACTGCACCTTGACGAAATGATATGGTTCTAAATATTCTGAAATTTAGGCTCGACTAGACATTTAAAATTTAAGAACCATTATTCTAGCATCTATTCGCGTTACATAGTCAGACACATAGATCCAGACAAGCGATTGCGGTATGAATTAATATAAGAGTAATAATATCTTTCGCTTGGGACACCACACGTTGAAAATATCATCGATGCTTGCTTTGACTATAAGGCCTGTCTTATATGGAACACAATGTGTTGAAATGTAATGCAATATGCGGAAAATGGCAAAAATAAGGGTCCTGAGATGATAGAAACAATGGAAGAACTTGGTATATACCTCCCTCCGTTAAAAAAGTGGAACTCGAGGAAAGTGTATGGGCACCTTGTGAACAACTTTGAATATGCGACGAAGGATGAAATATAATAATTAGATTTCTATCAATGAAAAACAATTGAGAAATATTGACAGATGCTGAAAAATCAAAACTTATCGCACGATATTCTGAAGTTTATTATAAATATTGGTGAATTGGTACCACAATACCATAATCTTTTGTGATCGTTTTATATTCATGCTTTGCATTATAAATAGCTTTATATTACTTTATTAAAGAATATTGCTGTGAAATGACTAATTTACGTTATAATCAGGAAATTAAACTAACTAAGAGTGATTTAACATAAAAATTCTATATGTTAGAAATGTAATATTATGAATTTTTATCGTATGAACCAAATGCAATTTTAATACATAATATTTTAATTAATGTATTATTTATAAAAGAACAACATGTTAATATTACTCTAATAAATTTAAATTATAGCATCATTTAAAAGTTTTATTTAAAATGTGGCTCCCTATAAATCTAGCCTTGTGCTTCAATATAATGAATGATCGCAGCGTAAACGGCCAAGATAAGATTTCTAAAGCGTTGAGTTTATCCTGATGTTGATTTTTATTAACGGTTAATCGTAAACGCCTATATAATTTCGTATAAGATAAGCACCCTGTATTTAAGCTTCAAAATGAGCCATTGGCATTCACCGTAATCATGACTGAAAAAGAATAATGATATGGAATTAAATTTTCATGAAAAACTTTGAATATTTAAAGTTTGCTGTTCAACACTTACTATCTTTGATAGAATCATTATTGGATGAAGTAAATTTATTTCAAATCGTTACTGTAAGTATTAAAACGTTAACATAATGAGATATTCAAGCATGAATTTGTATAATTAGGATTATAGGGCTGTGGTATCGTCTCTGAAGTATAATAATTTTATTGATTAAGTATATATATTTTATATTCATGTTTCAAGTGCGAATTCATGTAATTCCTGCTTAATGTCCATTTTTACTACAACTTTTCGGTTGATACTAACAGCTTATTTTGGCTGGAACTTAATGAACGAAGACTTATTTAAGTTTAGAATTTCAATCCCAATAAATAAATCACAAACGTAGCTTCAATAAAAACCTAATTATTTCACTGTAACCTTATTTACAAAAACATATTTCCGAAGAAACAACTGTGGCATAAAGGCTGTTTAAATCAAGCGTGAAGATCATATAAAAACCGCGAGCGATTATTCTAATTGTAAGGTTGTTTGTTAATATATACAAAAATATCTTGATATATGCGGATACAAACAAATTTATGAATACTAAATGTGATTTAGATTTATCATATATCGTAAAAATGCATGAATTATAATAAAATTCGCAATATATTTGGCAGTCGAATGATAGCTTCACGATTTGGTTTTTGAAGTAAGAGAAAATTAAGGTTGACTTTATTGAATTTTTCAATCAGACGTTTTACACATAAATGCAACTTCACTTATATGTTATCATGCCAGGTGCAGTATTAACATTGTTTTTTTGACTATAGCACGTTTTCTAGTTTGGGCTTTCTATCTAAAACGCTCTAATGCACAGCAACCAAATTGTGTTTTGACAGTTTTTAGTACCATTTTGTATGAGAAGCGCTACGTAACAGTCTTATGGCTGAAACATTAGTCTATTTTACGGCGTAATCGGTCCCTAAATCTATCGACTCAGGTTAAAGTGTTCCATGCAATTTTACTTTATAGTCAAATAAAAATAGCTTCAAACATTAACATCCAGATTAACAAGAATCTGGATCAAGTTGACCACCACTGTTTTGTAGTAACAAAATCGCTCTCGACAGAATTAATGAGATGTCTTCGGAAGAATTATCTTCGACCTATATTCGCCAAGTGCAAGTGTCTCTTAGTGAGAATTGCAAACGACTTCCTATCTGCGTGTGGACGGTAGATTTAATATCCTGTACAATTTATATGCAGTAGTTTGTACAAAAAGTTTTATAAAAATAGGTATTTGCTCTGAGGTTGATAGATATAGACATAATATATGGTATTATGTCAGATCAAAGAGTACGTTTAATTTTACAGAAGATTTATGAACGTTGGCGTAAAAAGTTAGTGTTTTGTTTCCAAGCATACTTCCAATGGTATGATCAAATGGTTAGATCAAATTGAAATTTTGAAATGCATTAATTTGCAGTATTTGAACTGTATGATTTACAGTAATATTTCATACTAAAATATTATTCATAAACTGCGAAACTCGGACAAAATAGGAGTTCATACAATGCTTGAACAAATTTTTAAACATATAAATTGATAGGAATTTAAGAGCAAAAGATTTTGCTATATGGGGTTAACACTCTTGCATAATAATTTAAACTAATGATATATTATACTGATTTGTGATAGAATTCATATAGGCATTATATTACATTCTATATCACACAAAATTTTAGTTTTGTTTGTTGTTTGTAGAATTGTTTTTCATAGAATAAATTGTGTTTTATAAGCTGATGATACTTTTGTAGAGGATGTCCTACACAAAAACTAATATATAATATTTTTGTTATTCAGTACCTATGGTAAATTGATATGTAATATATATGTTTTCATGAAAAAATCAATATCGAGTTTTCTGCTGTAAAATAAATTATAGTGGAGTTATAATTTTTGTTCATAGGAAGTTCGGTGCAAATATAATATGCACATTTGCGAATTTTAAGTGAAAACCAATAAGCAATTATAAAAATTCATAGAATTTAAAATTGTTTTTATTCTAACAATTAAAGCACTACACTAAACTTCTGTCTTATACTTCCAATCGTCGCTTTTTTCGAAGGCGATTCAATGTTGTCCTATCTATTCGGATATAGGTGTTTTATATTAGATCTTATTAGTATTTCATTTTAGTAATAATTGTTTACTGAAATATTTAATATGAACTTTATATTTGAAAATTGTAGTATACTATTAATTGTATATTATCTGAAATGAAGCTTAATAACATAAGTGAACAAATATATATATTGGTATGTTTGTGAAATAATATTTTTGTAATATTGTTAATATAAATAAAATCGAGTGTAATCAGAATTCTTGTCAACATATTAATTACCACTTCGGCTTTCAAATACAAAGAGCTGAAAAGCCGAAGCACAGAACGAAGCAGCATCGAAGCAGAAGTTAGAAAAGAAAATATATGCAAAGAAATAAAAAAAGAGTGTACGTAAGGTTCACACGCGATTGAAGTAAAACTTATTTGCTATTGTGCGAGATGGCATTTAAGTTAAAAATAAATACATCATATAACAATTTTGAATAATGTTTATTAGTAAAATGGTACCACTCGTGATACATATATTTATTAGTGTCAACCATTATACACATTTATATAATGATAAATTATTTATTATATTTTTATAATAGCATTAAAAATATGTATAATATTTATAAACAATATTGTTTTTGCAACTTCACTCATTATCTAATAATACATTCATTGACTGCTTGTACTTTTTTTTTTACTTTTTTGCTGGCGATATAATCTCATTCTTTGAACAGCTGTAATATCTGTTTTGCCTAAAAAATATTTTCCATTTCAATAACTTCAAAGATTTATAGAATCGTAACGCACTTCCGTTGCATTTGTACAGATTTACAACCTAGTCGCGCCTAAAGAAGTTTTACTTAAAAAAAGTGATTAATTTAACAAAATAGCAATGGAAATAATAAACAAGTGAGAAAAAGGGAATCATGAAATCGTGGTACTCTCATGCCACAGATCTGCCTTCGGGCACACTACTATTTATTATTATTAATTAGCGATTCTTATACCAAATGAGAAATTTTTCAACATCACATATAACCGTTTTAATTATCATTCCGATGTTCAATCAATTTAGATATAGGCAGATTACCATCAGGCAGACCTAATAGTAAATAACTGGTACGGTATAATACTTCGATTAATACAAATATAATATGTGTTCCGGTAACACTTGTAATTACTACTGCGCACGACGCTCGAGAGAAATAAATGTTCTTGGCGTGCAGGAAAAAACGCATGCGACTAACCCCGTACTTCCCACACTACATACGAGTAACGAGCCTAACACAAATCCGATTACAAGACAAGTAAGAACTGGTAAAAGAAATTATTGTAGACACATTTCTATGTACATTTTGCAGTAAAAACGTACTCATGTAAATCTATATTAGAATCGGGTTTCGTAATTGTTTATCATATAAATTACAATCTGGTTTTTAGAGACATTTAGTCACACACTTAGTCAATGTAAGGGTTTCAGATTTGGAAAATATTTCTGAAGATTTTTTTGAAATTAGTTTGACTGTCACTTATATCAAATGAAATTACCAGAGTTGCAAAAAAGATATGAAATAATTTATATTCAAATCAATTATATTAAGGTGGCCATATTTTTTATACCAAAACCGGGGCGTCAACTTCTAGTTATAGTAATTCAGGACTATGCGGCTTTTTATGGTAAATTACTTAGATATCGCTTAAATTAACAAATAATATTTAAAGATAAAATGAAATACGTTTTGTATAAAAATCAGTTTAATTTTCTTTGTAGTTAACCTATTTAAAATGAGTATTTGTGCCAGGCCAAAAATCCTTTGTCGTAATTTGTGCTAATTGTCGTAAAGTTGAAAATGAAAGATCAAAATAAAAAAAATGCAAGGAGCTATTTTGACCGGCCGTCGAAATTTTGCAAAGAGAAATTTTCTCATTATGGCGTATTTTTTGTCAGATATTTGATAGTTAGTTGTAATTCTATTATCAAGTAATTATGTAGATTCAATTTACTTTGCCTATACTTTTACAAAAACCAGGGATATTGGTTTTAGACAAACCTGGGACTCGAGGAACTTATGGTCACCTTAATTATATGTAAACAAAATATACTGGTGTTTATACAAGCAATCATTAATAAAAATGTTATGTGCCTAATTGGAATAGGAATTTCCGAGACATTAGGTTCCTACCTAAAATTTTGTTATATTTTAATAATTTATTAAACAGAATAATGTTAATATTATTGCCATTGCAATTTAACTGTTGTATAGTCGTATTTTAGATGCATCATTGGAAGTTTATATTTTTTTCTTAAGTAGGTATTATAACATTTCCATAAATATTCATTTTATCTCAAATAGAACTAAATTTTTTAATCAAAAGTATTATATGTTAATATAATTAATATTTTTATATTAAAAACTGTTTGTTCAAGCACTAAAATAAAACTAATCAAATTAACAAAGAAGTATTAAAATTCAACGCGATTTTATATAAATGTTATACAAAAAAGTTTTTTTCATAGGTATGTAAAGTAAGTATTTGTTTAAAGTCTAAAAATCTTAAATTGTTAAAATAATAATATGTGTTTTTGATAGTTGAAGTAGTAGAAGTTACTGCCAATATAAAATTAACTCATGCACTTTTGGTCTAGTGTTTTAGAAAATATAATCATTTCATTCTTTTTTCATTTATTTATTTTATTAATGCCGATTGCTTATATATTGTACATTTTTTTAATTCTCATAGCGTAATTATTTTTTTGTCAAGCATTTATCGTTCATATAACCACCGTTACTTTTAAATAATCTAAATGACTTTGATTATCAGATATAAATATTTCTAGTGTGATAGCTAATATTTCTTCCGTTATTTACAAAATTAATGAATTTGGCGTTTTTTCGACTATGTATATCATAATTTTCATAATTGAATTTAAATACAGGTATTATTAGAAGTAAAAGATTAAATAATATTATAAAATAAGAATCTAATGGGTTTCAATCCAGATTAATGCAGTTAATGCAGACCATGAAATAACAGAAATTAATTCACAATCTAGTAAAATTGCTGATCTAGTAAAAGATATTAAACAAAAAAACTAAAAATATTTATTTTATTAAATGAGTGAAAATTGAATTTAGATTTACGTTCGTCAGATTTTAAGACTAAGAGATTTGCTAATCATAAAAGATACAATAGTAATAATTGTAATTTATTTATAATACCTAAATGGGCATCATATTCTTCATGAGTTTATACGAAATGAAACAAATCTAAACCGAAACTAAGCCTTTAATTTATTTCAATTCCGCAGTATTTGCAGATATGTGTAGGTCTTTGTAAAATGGTAATTACATGCCATAGTGCTACTTGAAGCGTAAGAACAAACTGACGTCTTCATTCACGGCTTAGTTACTTCTGTCAAATATATGAAGATTCTTCTACTTACGATTCAACTTGTTTTATGGAAAACTATGAATACTCGCTCGATGACATTTGTGGGCCGGTTTCTACGTCGTCGCGAAAGAAATGGATTTTAGAAATTCAATTTATTAATAGAAGTAAACACAGAGAAATCACTCTAAAGCAAAATACTTGGAACGCTTGAATAAATAATCTAACACGTCTGTTCATAAATTTATTATATATATATATATATATATATATATATGAAATAATTTGCAGGCCATTTGTCGAATTACAAAAAAGAATAAAAGAAAAACATTTTTTATATATTATACGTAGACACTTGCTGTGTGTCATCATTCAGCCAATCAAACTAGGACAAAAACAAAACATTTAAATAACAACAAAAATTTGTTTAAAAAATTTATCTTCAAAAAGGAAACTCAATCATTTAAATCCGAAACTAACAGAAGAAGTAATCATAAGCAAAAAGATAATTCATTTACAATCAAATATGAAGTAAATATATGCACTTAAAAATTTGTCTTTAAAAATATTGATGTTTAAAATTGTTGGATCACTTAACTGATTATTTTTATTATGAAGTAATTATACGTTTCCTTGTTGTATATACTTTATTGTAATTATTCTACTAATATTGTTTGTATTTTATCCACAAATGCCAATTTCTACGTGCTTCATTTTTCAACGGAAACTTCTGATGTCTATAAGTATATAACTGTTGGTTTTATTGGGTAATAAAAGAAATATATGCATAATTATCAAGGCTATTTAAGTTGTTTTGTATATTCATTAAAATAGTATCATTTTATTTAATAAAAATTATTCATTGGATATGAGACTAATTAAGTAAAGTGCGCGTGTCATAAATAAATCATTTTAAAACAGAAAACAAAACTAGTACTAAAACAAACTAATTTATATTTTTGATAGTCACAGGAATGTTCAACGACCCGATACAATTTCAGTAGTAATTTTCAGAACAAATTATGAAAATTATATCACAACATACACATGTTGAGAAAAATATTTTAGCAGGAAGATATGAACGTTAATTTTATTATTCATTAGGTTATCGAAATCATTATTTGCTTTGCTGAATTTACTGAACTGCGTGTTTTATATAAAAATAATTTTGAAAACAGTAAAGAAAACAAACAAACTCAAATGCATGGTGATTGATAGTCACTGAACTTTTCCATTACTATACAATCTCAGAAGTAATTTTGAAAAACAATTATCGAAATTATAGTGAAGTGAATATAGTGATATGAATATTAATTTGTTTTAGTTTTCCAAAATCATTATTTGCTTAATTATCTCGAAAATTACTTATGCATTATAGGCTATGATGTATGTTGTTTGATTTTTACAATATATTTACTGCTGATACACTTATAAGCTTATATTATACATTGGGTGCTGAATGGGATATTTCACTTGATGATACATCTGATAAAACTCTACATTCAACCACGAAAGATACGAGGGATATTTTCCATCTTGATAACTAGATGTAGCAGAAACACTTTTTTGCTTATATTTTAATTTATATGCATAACATGACAACGCGTGATCGAGCCCCGCTAGTAATAAATAAATTAAATAGATTGATTTTATTTATATAAATATTTGACATCTATTTATATTGCGTCAACAAATCGATGTATATAAAATTTATTCATATCGATTTATTAAAATATTTATGAAATTATGGAATTAGGAAAGAAATCTATCCTATAACGTTAAGATAATTCTTATTTTATTATAAGCCCCATAAAATATATTGGATTCTGTAATTATTACCGTGATTTGAGACTTTAAATCCATCATAAATATTTACCGCAATTCTAAGTCTATTACTACATGGTTCACTAAACAAGCAGTCGTCTTGGCTCGTTAAAATTACGCAAATAAAAATCTTTATCGTACATTTTATTCCACATTTTAAGACAGCAAAGAGTTGGATTGTGTTACGACTTCCGCTTGTTAATTCCGTATGATTCAAGCGAACACAAACTCGTTATAAGGTTTAGTACTCGCGCCGCAGGTGATTTCGACGATGGACTGGACGCCGAAACCGAAATATAACGTTAGGATTAGGATTTACCTTAGTTTCTGGATATTTGTGTTGTTTGAATTGTTGAAATGAATAGGTACTTATCCCCAGAGGCACCAAATTGTTCTAATATCCATAGTGCACAAAGTTAAACACATACACATAACAAAGTAATATTGGGATGAAAAACACACTTGTCATTTGCCACGTGGTAGTAATAAATATGTTCAATAATAAATATCAATCAAATTATTAATACACATAAAAACTAAAATTCAAACATGCAAAGTTAAACACCACACACTAGAAAGTTGTATGTAAACACCTCGCGCACTGACGTTTCTCTCTAAACTTGTATTCTTTAACAAATTCGAATAGAATCAATTAAATATAAATTAAGTTACAAATAAGTTAGAAATTTCAATTTATTAATCGGTATGTTATTCTGGTGGAGTTAGCCGGCATTCGTACTTCGTGCGAAGCTTGTAACTGTCCGTGTCGCGCCGCGAGGTAAGGTCGTTGCATGTGCTGTGTGTTGCCCGCAGAGAGCGCGCCGCTCGTAACACTGACACAAAAGGGAGGGGGTCCACCCACCGCGTCCAATGGGACCCACAGACCTAGTTAGCGCCCCACCGCAACGACGGTACAGTTACACGACTCGAGCCCCGCACAGGGGCGCACTCGGATAGTACATAGTTGCAGAGAAAAGACAATAAATAGAAAAATATTAAAAACCAAAAATCACGAGCAAAGTAGAATCTGGTAGAGATCACTTTGATTAATAGATTATTTAGCTGACTAAGTGAGAATTATCTGGTCACCATAAAAAGTGAATAAAACAACTACATATTTTCTTTGTGATATTTATTAGTCTACATATTACTACTCTAGTATTCATATGCTTCTTGTCTCATTTCTTTTGCTGGAATCTCCTACATATTACGTAGTAAAGAATTTATATTTGTATCCCAACAATACTGGTTAAATATGAAAAGCTCTAATCTTGACCAAATTTTGTAGCATTATAAAGTGATCAGTACCCAATTATCATAATTAAAATAAACTCTGGAATTCGAGAGATTTGAAAAACCTTTAAACGTACTTAAGATTTTGACATGAATAAGACTCAGATACTAAACTAACATTTTTGTCTATTTTTTCTGGACTCGTACTTATAAAAAACCCAGAGGACTATTATAAAATCAACAACCTTATCATATCAATAGATGTAGAATAGTAGTAGAAATAATTTTCACCATCACTTGACAGCATGACGAAAGGTTAAATTTAAATTAATGTATACATACAATATAAACATAGGAACAACAAAATTTCCAAAAATTTTACGATTTTTTTTCAAGACATTTTCAAATACACGAGATGGGTTTGGGGATGTGAATGATTTTAAGTATCATCACAAAACACTATGGGGGAAGGAATTCTAACAATCCCTAAAAAGCAATCACGTAGGCCACCGTAGATCACCAATAAGACTTGAATCAAAAAAACATAAAAAATTCTCGATTTTTTGACGAAAAGCTTATCGTTAAAGACAATAATACAGTAAATCAAAAATCATAACTAATTTTTTATTGAATAATACTGCTTTCCAAGGAAATCAATAGAACAAATTTATCTTTGTTTATCTGATCAGCAACCAGGAGTACTATACATGTTCTATGAGCTATTGTAATTTGATGCTTTAACATGGTGTTATTAGATTGCAACTGAGTGGTTGATTATTCACCATCTGATGGGATGTTTTTATTATATGCCGAAAAATCACTTTTTATCATATTTTATTTTTCAGCGAAAACTGATATCAAAACTGCTTAATATCAATCTGATTGAGGTTGGTATCAAATCCGAAATGCCACCTACAATCAGCTCTAATGAAAAATTAAAATGTTTCAAATCATATGAGCAGATGATAGTATGGGCGTCGATGGTGATTTCAACAATCGACTGAACGACGCAAAGGAAAGTAAAGTTATATCAAATTGGGAGAGAAACATTTGAAAACAAATGATTAGAAACATGGTGTTTATATCATTTATATCAGATTTAATTATTTCGCAAACAATAAAGTTACGTTTTATAACAATTTGAAAAAAAAATCTAGAAAAAATAGAAAAATATTGCTTGGCATAAAAAACAACTAACAAATCATCTTTCAATCTTTTGAAAGAAGAGAATAAGCATCCCCTGACTGGCAAATTGACTATGAATACTACAACGGGGTCAAATCAGTAGAGACCAAGAAATTAATCAAGCAATACTTCTCTTGGGAAGGTGCCGATAAGAACGGACGCAAGTTCAACCAAGTAAAGGTCTTCAAATAAAATTCAAATAATAAAGAATTGCCACTTTTGTTAATATTCCAAGTTATTGTAATCTTATCATATATTGTTATTTTTATAAGCAAAAAATGTTTGCTGCTGATGGCATGTTATATTAAATTTTTTTGAAATAAAATAAAAATAAAATCATTTACCAATTTTTTAAATCAATATCTTAAGTGGTATGAATATAAAAAGAAAAGTGACTCAATACTTCTATTTTATGAATAGTTTAATGACTAGAATATTTAATGCCGAACATATTATGTAGTGTATGAGGTGAAGTTGCTTTTGAGAACTTGATTTTGAACTTACATATATTCACAATTATCACAATTTCTAATTTTTTGGTTTGGCGTTGATATTCAAATTTATATAAATTGAAAATTAATGATCCAAAAGTTACTAATTTAAAAGTTGGTTAGTTATTCAATTATGAATATACTTTCCAATGCAATTGGCAGTATACTTCGTTTGTCTAATCACGTTGAGAATTCATTTGGAAGTTGATAACAGACATGTCTGATACCTTGCATTTCAATGCTTGATTAAATCTTCTACAATCTATCTTAGTCCAACTATCCACCAGCACCTGGTTTTAGACTCAGAAAACCGGAGATTAAACAATATCTATTGTACGAGAAGTATGTCATCGCTTTTTTCGGCACAGGTGTCTTAAATGACGAGATAAAGTGTAAGAAATCAAATATGATCTTATACATCGTATTGTCGTAAAATGAAACCTCAGTAAGGAGATTAAATGTCGTTCGTTCCGTTGAAGGATAGAGTTACAGGAGGCAACTTGATTCATCTTGTGTGTACATTGTTGAAAGACGATCCAAGTTTGTTTTTATCTAAGAAATAGATTGGTTTCATTTGTGTACATGCATGATTGGTTAGTGCGGTTGGACTAGATTACCTACTCTTTATGCAACGAGCGTAATAACTTAATTTCCAAAACAACTGAAGACCCTGATGGTTGGATGAATGGCATTAACACTATGAGCCACTTTAATGGACAAAAATTTAAAATAATTAAGAGTTAAATAATAAAGTTTACATAGTAAGTTCATTATCCAAAACTATTTAATGTTAGTATTGCACAATCAAATGACAATACAATTCCATATACAAAACAGATCAATTTTAACTTTTTTTGTTTTACAACTGTTTTTGGTGATCATCTTGCAAATACAACAATGATATTAAGTCTACTATAAATTAAACATACAATTGACTAAAAGTAAACATAAGTTTCTATATGAAAATAACGAATCTATATGAAAATAGGTGTTTTTGGAAGACAAACATCCAAAAGGTTTTCTATTTTACAAAGGGCCTGGTTGCAAACCCTTTTATTCTTTCTGGTATAATAAACATTTGAAAGCACATTGAAATTGATACTAATAGTTTCAGTTTAGATTTTTTAAATTTTTTAAACACAATATTTCATTAAAAAAATTCATCAACTTTTAATTATGCCAATCGATTTTTTTTCTAAAAGCCCACTACTTTAAGAACACTTTATGTAATTCCTAATATTACTATTATTTAGACACAACATATTTAATATGTTCGAATTTTTTAATTAAAGCAAAAAACTAATAACCAAATTCTCGAATGTTTTTATTCATTGTGTATCTTATATTTTGAATATATTATAAATGAGCTGAAATATTTTTTTATAATAAATTTATGACCATTAAATTTGATATGAAAGAACAATAAAGAATAATAAAACGTATTCGGCATCTGACGTAGTATTACTCGAATATTCAAACTATAAAAGCTTATCGTATATTCACAAATAAATAATGAAAGGAAGTGAATATTCTCAAGCTATGAATAATTATTTACGAGATATATTATTAAATACTATACATATATATCCTCTTATAAGTGTATAATTTGATTTCGAGATAAGCTCAATCACGGAAGTCATTCTTATTGTAAAGATGTTTTTGCGACATTTGCATTCTTGATACAAATATTTATTCTAGGAAATTAAAATACACATGAGCAAACAAACACGCAAAAAATTTAAGGATGCAATAAAAAATATGCCCTCATTGAATAGTTGAAATTTTCTTATATATGTAATACGGTGTCCCATAATTCAACGTCAAGCTGAAATAGGACAATAATATCGATTGTAATGCCTTGAAAAAAAAATTTTTTTTTTTAATTATTAGTTTGGAAACTATGAGCTTTTAATTGCAACTTAAGCCTTGGTGAAACTGTGACGATTTATCGGTTTTTATGGTGAACTTTTATTAGCTTTATCATTTAAACTTTGAATCCGTTATTATTAATTACATGTCTAGGACCCCAGTCAAAAATAATGACAGAAATGCTCCAAGTTTTTAGAAGATGAGACTTGTTAAAGTATAGTCGAATTTGAAAAGCCCTCCATTAAAATTGTACTAAAAAGGCAAATTCCGCAGAAGCGCATTTGATCAGGATTGCAAATTAGTAAAATACTCAAGTTTCATAGAAAAAAAATCGAGTAAAAATTGTTTTTCAATTTCGGTTACAAGCAATATTATACCCCTGTTTCAGCTAGCTGGACATGACATATGCAATATATAATGTTCATATGTTCATATGTTCGCACGTGTATGTGAAGAGTATAATATATATTTCTTGTAAATTCCGTAGAGAAAACAAAACATATTCAATCTCAACTTGTTTTATCAATAATGAATAATTACCTAACAAGAAATAGATATGCCTGGCTACATCTGATTTGATGGTGCCCTTAATCGAACATGATATATTATAATACACAATTAAAAGATCAATTATTAATCAATTGTAGGCATTCCATTAATTGTAACAATTGCGGTTGCTTTGCTATAGAGGCGGCACGGAGTGCAATTTTATTCTGGATAGAAAACGGAATTAAATTTTCTGTTCAATAACGCGAGCACCTACGTGCCAATCATTTGTTATGGACTCGAGCTAGGATCGTAAAACTCTTTCAAGTTATTTAATGTTTGTGGAATATGAATGATTTGGGTTATAATTTAATGAGTACTGGAAAGTCTATACAAACCAATAAATTGAAGTAATAAATTTACCATTATAAAACATGAACTACAAATGCAAATACAAAAGATGGGACTATTTGGCACAAACTGATTTTGGATCAGGTAATGAAAAAATCGGTTGATCAGTACTCTCGAAAACGTTAGCGTAAAAGTGTATAGCTACATACATAGAAGAAAAAAAAACACACACACATCCATTTTTGCAAAGGCTTGCCAAAATGTTAGGAAATCCTTGAAAAGTAAATATATTTCATTTTCATTTTCAATTTATTTTACAATTTTATAACTCATCCTACGGAAAGATAAAAATTAGTAACATTTATTAAAATTATGGGTACTCAGAGTATGAGTGAGAAATAAAGCAATTACTTTTATTGTAAGTTAATTTATTTTGGATAAAGTTGCTTAAGATTTTTGCTACTTAAAATTATAGAGCTATTACAAGACTTCATATTAATGGAGCTTTGGAAAGTTAATACATTTTTAATGACTTATTACACTTGAATGAAGTATAAGTTGAAAAGCTCAAAAGATAATAAAATAAGAATCCGATTATATACTGAATGTGATTTTTCATCAGATCGAATTCAGTTTCCAAAGACAAATAGTTGATTCATTTTTATTCATCGCAATTTATTAAGAAAATTTTTGGAAACTTTCTTACAGAACGCAAAATCTATCAACAAAGTACCACTTTAAAATAAAAAAAATTAAAGACATGTACTAGATTTGTTTTAACTTTGATATTTCTCGACTTTGGAGTAAGCAATATAATAATTCAAATTAATAGCTAAAATATATTAATTGCTCAATCAATAAACAAAATGTATTCAGACAAACGAAATATGGATATCATATTTATACCATATTTACCATAGTACTTACTCCTAATATATTTGGTTTATTAATTAGCGTCATATATTTTTATTCGTGTTTAAACTTTTTACTGTTACTATATGATACTATTCGATGTTGTTAGAGAATTTTTCATCCTAAATGTTTTCTGTTAATATTGATTATTTTGACAAACAACATGATCTAATAAAAATTTTACAATACAAATTAATGCCTCTAATGAACATCATTAAATCTTTAGCTTTCGGTTTTTTTTTTTGCATATTTGGAAAACTATTTAAATAACAGAAGATGAATTTAAAAGTTGAATTAAACGTATTATTCAAATATAATACATTTTTCTTTTATTTATTCATGAAAGCTTCAAAACTGTTCAAATAACTTTCAGTAAATATATTGATATAGGTTGAAAATAGAGCTAATAATAATAATAATTAAGTGTAAGTTTGTGGAAGTGTCCAATATTACTTCCACAAATTAACACTATTAATATTTTACAATTAATTTGAAAATTAACTGAAAAATATTAAATGAAAAATTTATTTTATTGATAATTGATTACTTATTTTTGTGTATATTTTTAAATATTTATCATTCATGTTTTCAACTTGGGAACCTGAGCGCTCCGATCAACGGGTGTTTAGGGCGTGTTCGATTGATTAGCTATGCATATGCAACTCACGAACGCATAAATTAAGTCAAACCTTCTGTACTTGCTTTCAATAAATGCACAGCTAATTGCCTATCAGACAATAAAAAGCTAATTTTTCGTCTTCGAGTGTATATATAATAAATGTCAGCGCTAATAGAGTTCCGAGAGCAAAAACTTATATTACTCTATTTTATATAATGACCGTACATAAAATATGGATAGTGTCGTTTATAATATCTACTTTAGTTGCTTGCAAAAACTTGAACTGTACATATTAATATTTATGATTGATATGAGAGGTTTTTTAAAAAATGTGAGCAATAATGCGCACTGATAAGCGAACGCACCTCGTATCATTCATATCGCTCATAATTGGCAGTGTAATTAATAAATGTATGCATATGATTTTATAAAAGTATAAATACATACTACCAACTCCAATTAAAATGCGAATACTGAATACATAAACAAAATTAATATGTAATATCTAAAATGAATTTCAAATTCGCTAGACAAAGAGTTACAGCCGAATAAAATTAGTACAATAATATTTTATTTTGCTAACAGCTTTGATGATACCTGTCATTTTAATCAGGAGTTTACTGTTGCTTTTCAATTAATAAATTTGGATCACCTAAACTCACTTGTCAGATAATTTTGCCACAACATTAATAGGTAAAGATTAAAAAAGAAATTCATGTTGCATTAATATGTATCGATTTTCAAAATCGATGACAATGACCAGAAGATTTTCTATTTATACCCTTTTTTATGCGGCAGTCTTACTTGTTCATTTTAGGACAGATGTAGAAATTTCTTTAGAATAAAAAATGCATATAAATTTTGGTGATCTATAGCGTCGAATGCATTCTTTAGGTCAATGAAAAATGCTCTTGTATGTCTTATTTTCTGAATGTTTGTTTATGATGTTAGTGGCATGTATTAATACTGAAATTTTACTGGATTTTCGGTAAAAAACTATTTTGGTAAAAAAAAATTAAAAAAGAATGATTACAATGTTTTAATGTATCTTAAAATTGGAGAAAATACCTTTTCAAATGACTAAATTTGGTGATTGTTTTTTGTATTCAAAAGATAATTCTATCAGTATTTACCTATAGTAGACTTAAATTCCTACAATAAATTGTACTTTAACAGTACATTATATTTTCTATTTAATTTGTATTATTTATTGGACATTATTCAAGAGCTTATAGAATGCATGTTATAAATAAGGAAAGTTACCGAATAGTAAAAACCAAATGAGGTGCTTAACCTAAAATAGGATTTTCTCATATAATTAATTAATCACACGTGCATAGTTAATATAAATGTAAAATAATCTAACAAAAATTAAATTTTAAAATTTAATATAAAAAAATGTAATGACTTTGTCAAGTTTCATTATTGATTGAAAAACTTCCTTAAAGAAAAAAGAACCGATAATTGGAATTATACTATTTTATATTGAATTAATTCTAATTGCAATCAGAATCAATACAGTATAACTTGTGAATGATAGAGTCTACTAACTATAAAAGCGCCGGAAAGTCTTTTTTTTAATAAAACAGGTTTTTGTAAATATACAAGGTGACCCAAAATTCAAAGTCAAGCCAAAATGGGGAGATAATATTGTATCGATTTAAAATATAGATAGTAACTATAATGAGTCAAATTGGAGAACAAAACAGTCTCTTGCGCTTTGAAAGTTATAAGCTTTAAGTAAACTTTGGAGCTTTGGTAAAACTGTGACCATTTTTTGTTTAATGTGGTTAATTTTTACTATTTTTATTCATATGAACTTTGAAACCATAACCGTAAATGCACAGTAAAAAATTATTTCTATATGCATTCGGGAATTAAGACTAATTAAATTGCAAAGTTAAATTCAAATTGATTGACTGCGAATAACCCCTTCTTTAAAAAAAAAGGACTAAAGTATAATAGTAAGAGCCATTATGAGTTTGCGCATTTATTTGGGATTGTAAAATAGTAGTACAATAAATAGTTATATAATACAATAAGGGAAAAAATTAAAATCTAACAAAAACCTAACAATAATTTTTTCATGATAGTTACGATTATCCCGTTTTATCACGTTAAGTTCTAGTTCACCATGTATATCGCAAACACAAATTACAACGAAATCTTGCCCCCGTACCAAAAACTGAATAGTGCACACAAAACTATGCAACTTGAGTTACCACGTAAAAGTGTTTCTACAATCGATTATAATTACTTTTCAAATTCTAATAAAAAACTTTGACAATCAAAATCGCAAAATTAATTTCTGCAAATATAAACATTTATATTATAATGACAGTGTCCAGCTACGGTGGGTCACAGGTTGAATCGCCAACGCGAATAAACGAAGCCAAACAGTAATTTTCTTTGGCAAATCTTGTAACTGTAAATCGTAATTTAAGTGATCGTAGTTAATAGTTATAAAACGCTTTTGGCAGCTTGCATGAATATGTCAGATGTAAATCTTGGCACGCATTTAAATCTGGCGAATCTTGTTAAATGGCACCTCAAGCCGGAACAATGACCTATAAGAAATGAGGCTTTATTGTGCGTACGGAACGCACAGTGAGACGACAGCCGCGAACGAACGAACGTACGCCAATTCACCACATGATTTATCTTCCGTGGCGCTGAGCAGTCGATCGGCATAGGGATGAGGATATATGGAAATATCGATATCATATTGATTTGGGGCATTAAGAACTATTTCAATTTATGATATATACTCGAAATATTATGCTTTGGCTATAATATTCACTTTCACTACCTTAACAAATAAAATCGTTATGTAGTTTTGTTTATAATGACAGAATGACTTGAAGTCCCTTTTAGGTTTTTTCTTCTTAACTCGATTTTTTTAATAATAAAGTTACAGTTATATCATAAATTTTACCATTACATACAATCTGCGCAATCATACAATCATACAATCCTGATTAAACGCGCTAACTTATTGCACTATAATAGTTGTTACACCAAAGCTCTAGGTTGCACTTAAAAGCTCAATTTACAAACGACGTAAAATTTTTTTTTTCTAATTTTTTTCAGTTCAGTTAAGGATAATACAATCAATTCCTCTTAGCTTGATGTTAGTTCTAGGATACGCTGCAATAAAGAAAACTAGTTGTAAGTAACTTCCGATATGTGTGAATAATCGATATAATGATTTATAAGTTTTGCCTAGTCATTGTAGATGTGGATTGTCATAATGTGAGGATCAATTGCAGATTATTCTATTTTTGACCGAAAAATATTATTACAAACTTTTGGAAAACAAACACGTGGATAATACATACATACACGGAGTATTTTCTAAAAGCGCGGCCGAATAATCCATATTTTAACAAATATTTATGATTGAACCTATTTTTGCAGGACTATAATTTGTCTAAAACTAAGCGGCACGCTTTCCAAATAATATCTTTTGATTGGGTTTTGAATTTTTGTTTCAGAATTTTTGGCTAAAATGCGGACGAAAAATTTTTGATAAAAAACGATCATTTTTTCAAACTTTAAAGAATTTTTAGAATTCAATGACTTGTCCTAGGGCTGTAAAATGTTAGTATGTTCTATAGGATCATGATATCTAACATTAAAAAAAGGTTCATAAAGATCGATTTTTAATGTTAATTACTCGAAAACGATCGAAAAACTAACCAGACTTATTCCCAACCAATATGACAGTTTTTGAATCTTTATGATTGTGAGATTAAGATTGAGATTCGGGATTGTGGACCAAAATGTGGGTAAATAATTTTGAACTTTATAATCATAGAGAAACGGCTGGGCCGATTATCGTGCAAAACTAATGTACACTAGCCATCAAATGGCTTTGAAATTTATAAAATCGGTACTGCCATTTTAAAGAAAACTTCGACGAAAGGTGAAAAATCGGCTCACACACGCACACACAGCCATACATACACACTTATCCACATAAACTTTCTCCAAATTTTGATTCAGAATAACTTTAAACGTCGAGAAAACAAAACTAGCAAATCAAATTTTCTCGCGAAAATAAACTTCTTCGGGAAGTTAAAAATGATACAGTTTTACGGAGATTTTGGGAGAGAAATGGGTACAATGCTTTGAAATATGGTATCTAATTCACCAAACTTAATAGTATTCAATATCATATTCTCAAAATGAATATCATATGAATATAATTTCATTAAATTGAAATATTTGTGGCGACTAAACTTAATTATACAATTATTTAACTATAATTGAAACTTGTGCTTTATTAGTATACATAGTTCATTATCATGAGTTCTTTTGTAGGTACTGTGATGAGAGATGGATGAATAAACGTTATATTTTAAAAAAAAATCAGCTATTCTATATAGCTATTATCAATCAATATTTTATATGTATTATCATAATATCGATTAATTCTCCTCACTCCTACATCGATTACTTCCACCGTAGCAAAACACAACTAAACGAGTGATATATATCAAATGTGGCAACACATCGCATAATAACGTTAATAGCGCGCGAATAGCAAAATATAATTATTGCACGACAGTTATTTATATACAAATTGTATTTATGTCAAAGAGCAAATATACGCCTGTAAAAACGACGATTAAACGACAATCGACTCAACAAGGGTTAAATGTGCATGTTTTATCATGAGGACAATGAATTATTACTGTCAACGTATTAAGCGCTAACTGATGGAATAAGAAAGGCAGTAGAAGATATGCTTTCTATGAAAATATTGGAGAACAGATAAGATTACAACAGGCTAAATCCCACAGAGGAACTCACGGTAAAATCTTTTATTTTTATTTTATATTTTTAACAGAAATCGGAACTTAATAGTCTTATATGCTATTGTGCAAATTTGACTAAATTTGACTATATTTAATACTCAGTATTAAGTTAATAGTAGTCGGTTCTACTGATGGCAACCCGAACAGTCGTCTTATCTTTGTATGAAGAATTATTATTACAATTTCTGTAATGTGGCAATATTTATTGATGCAGCAATGCCGGATCAGGGTTATTTTCACGTGGAAATATATTTCTAGCAATATTTTCAAGTGAAAACCGTTGTCAGTACTGCTTGACAACATGCTGAACTAAGAAAATAATTAGCTACGTTCAATACAGGGATAGTTTATAAAATTTAAGGCTAATAGTAAGTATCAATTATAATTTCTTCAGTCGTGTTATACTATATTATCTATTTAATTCTATAAAAAATTAGGAAAGAGAGAATATGCATATTAAATATATAGTCTTGTTATTAGAAGCAACATACATTTTATTACTCAAACTGAACTAAAATTGTTCACTCAAAAATGAAAAAAAAAAATCACACCACCAAGCTTAATTGTCAGTTTCTTGACATAAATGTTCTAAATCAGAATTTTTTAGTAGTACTTAGAATGTCTCTATTGAAGAATTGTTATTTTGATTATTATGCTGAATTATAAAGTTTCAGTAAATTAGTATGAATATTTGCACGGCGTTATGTGAAACTAACCAATTACATCAATATTGAAATATTTAGGTATATTTGTCAATTTTTTTTTAAATCCAATACTTGCAGGAACACTATATAATTTATTAGTGTAACAATAATATTGATACCAAGTTATTTATTATTGAATAACAATTTTCTTTAGTTCTATTCCTCATTTGCTTCGGTGGCAGTAGGTCGGTCAGTTTTCTAACCAGGTTGTCAGGATATTGACTTATCCCTATCATGTGCCTGGAGTAGAACAAATTGATATCGTTTGTGGTTAGCAAACACATGACATGATAAATAGTTTATATATATATCCCAGTATGGGAATAGCGACCAATAGTCCTTGATCTACTGAAACAACTGTAGCAATTCATCCACATATTCTGACAGCTGTGTGTTCGGGATATATTCGCTTTAAATATTATAGTTGGTTGTTTATAAATCCATATTGAGTATCCATATTGATTATATTACATGATTGTCAACATAATTGTACTTGATCATAACCGGAGTATTTGGGGAAGGCAAAAGAAAGAAAAAGTTTGCAAATAAAATTTTTAATATTATACTCCATGCTTCAATTAATTTAGCAACATGAGATATTCAGGTTGTATTTCATTCATCCACCACCCCGGTGATATACTCATCTACCAGATCAATACTCAAAAATGGTTGCTTTCCACACAAAATGAGATATTTAGGTGTATTTCATTCATCCACCATTCTGGTGATATCGTCATCTACCAGATCAACATCCGAAAATAGTTGCTTTCCATACATCTGTAGAAAAGTTGATTTATGTGAATTTAGATGTTAGCAAATGAGCCTTTAAGATGCAAACTAGCCCTGCACATGTAAATCTAGATACGCACTATATTAAGTAACTCCACAAGCACTTGTCTGCGTGCCTTCATCGATAATATTTGTGCCACATAATGCATTCATATATCGCAGTGCAGAATAAAATTTATTTTCCAGATTATATGATACGAAAGACATAAATAATAAGCGTATAAATATGTCAATATGATTTATAACAAAATATCTCAAATAAATCTGAAATTTATAAAATTATGACATATACCCTTTCTTCAGCAGAAACGAGTTTGTTCACGAACGATATAAATTACAATTGTAAGTTCGTATGCGTATAAATAATATAATATTACCCCGCTGATTGTGTGATACGAACGTTTCCTATAAATGCGCGTACGGATTTTTTTATCTGTTTTGTAAAACGAATGCAAGCTCAGGTAGGTAACACGTAACTACTGCCATGTTGTAACCCCACCTGTTGCTTTACCCGTACGACAGATCATTTTGCATTGCAATTCAATATATTAGCATTTTATTACATGCGGACGTGTATATCATGTGCCAATAAATTTAATCGATAATATTTTAAAATTCTACTAACTCAAAGCTCACTTTACATTTTATTTGCACATACAATTACCAAAGTTAACCGTAGCTATATATATACATATATGGTAAATCAATCGCAATTATTCGTAAGTCATATGTCACTAATTAGCAAGGTTAAGCCATTAAATTATTTTCATCTTACTATCAAACACACAAGTTAAATGTCAAGCACGACGTCCCTCAAGGTTCAATACTTGGGTCCACTATTATTTCTTATCGACATAAATGATCTACCTTATTGATCCTATCTTTGTAAATTCATTCTTTTTGTCGAATACACTAGTGTTATTGTAGAGGAAAGTTCTTTCGATGAAATTAGTAACAAATTAGATTTAGTAATGATTTCAATCTAAAATTGGTTTTAATCTGACCTTTTACTCAACAATATAGAACCCAAATAACAAACTTTGAAAAAAAAATGAATTCAATTTAGTATAATACTATATTAGGAATAAAAAACTTACTCATTAGACTTTTGCGAGAAAAAGTATACTATAATTTATCAATAATCTATCAGCTCTCTACACTTAAACCACGCCAATTGTTGCACTTTGAAAAAACTACTTAAATTAATAAGAGTATCAAAATAATTACCAATAAAAAATATGACATATCGGGATTTCATTTAAAAATAAGTAATGCTATTTTTTTATTGCCGTTAGCAATAATTAGGGAAAATAATTCTTCAGAGGTCTTTTAAACTCGGTCATTAATTGCCAATTAAAAAGCGATGATAAAGAATATGATCGCGTCTGGATAATATTGGCAATTTTTTTATGAAAATACTGCCCGTAATGTTTAATTAAGATAATTATAAATGATAGACAGATCACTTATTCGCACATTTCATTTTGATTAAATCTAAATTAACTGTTTAAATAAGGAGGCGTCATCGTTATTATGATTACTCTATAGTCATTAATTTAATTGCAAATGCAAAATGTTTGAAAGCGTATAAAGATTAGAAAGGTGGGAACAGACTTATTCTGAATTTCAAAATAATTTAGTTTTTGGTAAAATTAGTTATTGCAAAATCTAAAACAATCAAAATTTGGAGTCCACAATTTATATTTTATAGCTTATTATATTAAACTTCTTGAATGATTGAATAACGTTTTGAAATTTAAAATTCAATAACGTCGTTGATATTGCCTTAATATTAATATTCATTACAAACATTTATAACGAGTAACAACGAATTGATATTTTTATTTTTTTAGATAATTACTCGAAATATTTATAAAAATATATTACATTTTGACAATATTATTGTTATCGTCTACTTTTCATAATATTTGCTTGTAAAATTTTATAAGAAATTCAATATGTATCAACTATAAACAAATAAAATCAAAAAAATATTCATTCATTGAAGTAATAAGATTTAATTGATATTCATTAACCAGTTCACGCTTTTCGCATTTCAATATAGTGCATATTATCAAAGCTCATTTTTTTCAAATTTCAAACGTGTTGCATAATGCCATTAATAAGAAAATCATTTTTTATTCTCCTAATTGAAAACGACAATGACTTTTTAAAAGTTTTCGACTCACATGTGCATAAGAAAACAAACACGGGCGACGTGTGTTCTCATCAAACGCAATCCATCATCGTACGTAAAACTTTTGTAAGATGTAAACTTCACCAAATTGACTCACAGAAAAAATGATAATCGAAAAAAATAATCAGGTCAGAGCAGATTCGGCTCTTTCTTGTGATGTGTTTCTGATTTATTACAGGTGCGCAGCTAACGCGTGTCGCGGTTAGGAATGTTCTGTAATTATCGGCGGCAGAAATCTATACGTCTCTAAATTTTAATACATAATATAATTTTAATTTAAAATTTAATATATTAAAATGTTAGAAATTATAAAAAAATTTGCTTGAACTATAACATACCTGTGTTATCATTATTTAATTCTAAAGAAGGAATAGTTAATATATTTAAAGATTCAAATAATAAACATCCCACTTTCTAATAATTTTTGATCGATATTAAATTATCATTTATTTCTATTTAGTTTGTTAACTATTGCATCTGTTGGTTTTTCTAAACCTATATGGCGAAACTTAATTTTTTATAAAATATAAGAGCACTTAAAAAGTAAATCGATATTTTTCAATAATTGTTTCTAATTTTTAAAAAATTTTCAGGATCATACAATGCGAGACACTTGTGACGAGAAGCACCACTCGATATTTTTCAAAAATTGTTTCTAATTTTCAAAAATATTTCAAGATCATACTTCTAATGCAAGACATTTGTGATGAAAAGCACCACTCGATATTTTTCAAAAATTGTTTCTAATTTTTAAAAATATCTCAAGATTATACTTCTAATGCAAGGCACTTGTGACGAGAAGCACCACTCGATATTTTTCTAAAATTGTTTCTAATTTTCAAAAATATTTCAAGATCATATTTCTCATGCAACACATTTGTGACGAGAAGCACCACTAGTTTCTTCTCAATTTTATATTTTGCCATTTTTTACAACTTGCTTACTATGGAAACTACAATTATATGGTTTGCTCGTGAATTCTCTGAAAGTTTTACCCCTTAATTATTAACTTTAAAATAATCCGCACTCCAATCAAAGTTTTTAATGACAATATCATAGAAAAAAAACCCTTTTGTATTTTAGAATATTTTAACTCAGAAACAAATGAATTAGAAGTAACATTCGTGATTCGTGTCATGTTTTATTGAAATTTTGACGCTCTACAAGAAGGATTTTTCTAATTTTCTGTTAAATCTATTGACTTAAAAGTTTTCGAGCTTGAATTTTAATTATTTTATAATTATTGATAATACTAAGTATAATTATTAAATAAATACTTATTCAATAAAATATATCAACTATTGATTGTAAAAGTTTTATTTATGATCAAAATAAATAAATACAATATTATTCTCAAATTTTTGATGATATTAACAAATATTGCCGAAAGTTCAAAAAAATTTAAAAGCTTTGGAATAGGATACTATTGAAGATTCTATTCGCTTGATTATTCAAAATTTTGAGAATAACATTGTATTTGCTGATGTTGATATAACAATTTCACAACAAAATTTTGATATATCTTCAAAAACTTACACCCTGCCAAGCATGGTAAGCATGATTATCTTATTTTATTTTGATAAATTATATTAAATATTATTTATTGATAAATTTTCATTTGTCTAAGAACATAATTTTGTGAACTGTAAACAGGTTTTTTAATTCTTTTAACTGAAAGCTTTGTTATTCTTTATCAATTTTGTGTCCGCTTATATATATTTGTATTCACCTTATACGTCGATGTAAAAAATATACCGTTGTTTATGCATTAAGATACGCGAGCTTGAGCTCGTAAATTATATATGTTTGAAAACGAGCGTTGGAACACCGTATTAAAATCGTATTAATTTTAGACCTCAGTTACATCGTCATTTTTTATTGAATTGAATTACATAAAAATTATTTATTTGTAGTAGAGCCGATCGATCTGTACATTAAATTATATTAAAAAAATATTGGTTTGCATTTATTGAAAATATTTCTGTATGCCGAGAATACACCTGTCCGTATCACCCGGAAGACAGGTTCCCTAAAAAACTGTAACTTGAAAACTATAATATTATAAAGAAGCTCTTTTTGTCAGTTTTTAACATGATGAATAACAAACTATATTCTATATAAAATATATTTAATATCATAAATCCATAATTATCTGTAAGAATTTCAATATTATTTAAATAATAAAACAAATATAAAAACCCATAGACGACGCTGTAAATTATACAAAAACACTAATCAAAAACAAAGATTAATTACAATTCTTTTTTGTTTTGGTATTTCAAACAAACTAGCTTATACGCACATAAAATTTAGTTTTGATCATAAAACTGGGAGTTCCTATCTTATCCAGGTAATAGACATATACTAAGAATTCGTAACTGTATCATACATTTTGTAGTACTGTATTTTGACAATAAAACAATGAGAATGTTTTTATAGATACAAGCAGATTAGTGTTCATAATTTCGTGTGAATGCAAAATTAATAAATTTCATTAGAAAAGTTTGTTTTCAAAAATCGTGTAAGATCCAAAATATGTAAAACGAGCACCGTGTAAATTGGGGGATAGGTCTATTTAAACCCAAGAAAACATTAAGGTGTTAATTATATTTCAAAGGGTCTCTTAGAGCGATATCGGTGTCTATGATGTAGGTTCTAATCAACTTACAAAAATAAGTCTCGCTTAAATATCAAACACTCCAATGTCTATTTTCTTTATAATTGGTTACCTTTTATTATTTTTGTATGCTGCGATTGTTGTATTTGGATGTGAAACCGGATGCCGAAGGCCCTGATTTTGGTGCCTTCATTACAGTTATATTCATTACAGATGCTAGATTCGAAAGATCTTTGATGGCTATTGTTGATTGCATTTCTAAAATCACCGTAACACGTTTAATGAATGTATTAGTAAGTACGCACTCTATATTTGGAAGAGACTGAATTGAATATTTATATTATTGGACGAAGAATTAGCTCGAATTCAATAAATACTTTGAACAAGCCGAACACTTGGTGGTAAACTTCCATAATTTGTATGTACAAGTTACTAATAGTTAATAATCATGAATAAATTTCGTAAAAAGCGTATTATCACATACTATTAAATTCTAATTGCAACTTCTTCATTTTCTTTAGTTTTGAATTTATTTTATATATTTGAAATAGTTAAAATGTAACTATGTTTACTGAACCGTGAAAATATTTTTTGATGATATATACTATTCCTAATTAAGCAGAAGTATAATATTGGTATAAAATTAAAATGTAAAATATATTTATGTTCAATATAAGTATTTTCAATTAATTTTTGCAATGTAACGAATAAATTACCCAATGTATACCTCAAGATAGATAATTTCAATTTTTACATATGGAGAATAATTTCTGCAGTTTAGTTTACTATACTTTGAACTTGTGCTCAGGAAATTATAAAAAGCGAAAGCAAATAAAATTTGAAGCAAATAAAATATTAATTCAGTAGCAGAGAATTATGAAATTGAAACAATTTTTGAATGAATACTTATGTATACTATTAGTTGAAATTTTTTTATTTGGCTTCAACTATTTATTGATAAAGATGTCTCATCTTTATACCCAGCGTTTTAATAAAATATTATTTATAACAATATAGTGATTATAATTATAAATTGTTTATAACATTGTAGCTAAATAAAAGTATAATAATGTTTATTGTGAACTAAGTTTTAATTTAATTCCTGCAATTTATCGAACTATATTTTGGATTTGTAATGTACTAAATTTGTATTGTAAGTATTGATATACGTGTCTACAATGGCGTTTTTATCAAATTACTTTTAATAAAGTATTGACCGATTCATATTTATTGTGGTATAACTAACGAGGTTTCAGTTTTGACAAATTTCTTTGTTTTTATTGTAAAATAATTTTTTTCTTGTTTTTGGACCTTAAATTTTAACTAAACATTGTGAGGAATCAACCCAATAATTCGTGTGTCTATACGTAAGATTTTTAATATCAGAATTTCTCTAACACTAATAATAAATAACACAGATTTTTAATTTAAACAATCCCAGAAAAGAGCAATTTTCACTTGCAAATATTTATAATAATATTTTAAGTAAAAATCCATATCACTACTGCTTGATATCAGGCTAGCTCAGAAGTTTGTGAAACTTGAAACCTTACATTACCAAATCAAACTAATACCACAGAATAATAAAAAAAAGCCCTAATTTAGTAAGTCAGCATTTTTGTAGGGGCATGTAAGACGATCCATTATTAATTTATAACATTAGCAAAATAATTACAATAAACATGGAACAAAATTAATAAAATTTAACCAAAATAACCAAAATGATCATAATTTAATTAAAGTTCTAATTTGCTCAAAAGCTCCAAGGTAAAATCCAAACAAGGTAAAATCTTTTTTTTTTTCTAATTTTTTTCAGTTATGGTCCATACTATTTCCTCCCCTATTTCGTCTTGACATCAAGGTCAGGGATACCTTGTATATATATATATATATATATATATATATATATATATATATATATATACATTATATCAATGCAAATATTTTTTTTTTAATTAAATCGCTCGATGATGTATCACATCCTCGCAAATCTCACTTAGCAGAAATTAAGTTTTGATTTATAATAAAAACACAGTTTCTGCGACAGAGGAAGTGCATAAATCAAAACTCGTACAATATGACCCCATAAATTCCTACGTTTCCAGATATCATTTTAACGATGAAACACGGGACAATCCGGAACGCTGAATAAATTATACTGCAAATTTGCAAGCAGAAAAATGTGCGCGTGATATATAGAAACTAGCTGTAAGTGGAATTCTGTCTTAAGGCAATTAAGGCATCGTGCCTTAAGGCAAATTGCTGGAACTTCCCGTACCAAAAATTATAATTTTTTTAAAAACGATTAACATGTTTGAAAAAAATTTAATCAAAAAAAAAATAGATTTGAGAAACTACAAATTTGACAAAAAATTACTTTTTTGGAACTTCCCGTACCAAAAATTATTATTTTTTTAAAAACGATTAACATGTTTGAAAAAAATTTAATCAAAAAAAAAATAGATTTGAGAAACTACAAATTTGACAAAAAATTACTTTTTTTTGAAAAAAAAAATTATATGAAAAAAAAAAATTTTTTTTTGGATACAAAAAATTTTTTTGAAAAAATGTTTTCTTCATTTTGACATATTTTGGAAATTCTGAACTTTTTAACTTCCCGTAGGGTAAGTTATAGTAATCGCAAAAAAATCGAAAATGAAAATTTTTGCATTTCTCGACGTTTCAAAACCTTCTGAACATTTTGGCATACCTTAGAAAAAATGGATGTATGTGTGTGTGTGTGTGTGTGTGTGTGTGTATGTATGTATGTATGTATGTATGTATGTATGTATGTATGTATGTATGTGTGTGTATGTATGTGCGGATACAAATTTTCGTCGACGATTTCGGGAACACGGATCAACCGATTTGAATAATTCAAAAAACATTCGATTCGTATTGATAAGGAGACGTGCTGATTAGTTTTTGACAAAGGCAGGTCTAGCCGTTCCAAAGATACGGGGCAAAAAGTGCCACGAACGGTACCTCCGTTTTTTGAGAACGGAGCGTCCGATTTGAATAACTCAAAAAACATTTTACTTGTATTGACAAGATGTAGAATTGATCAAATTTTCATGGAGGTAGGTCTAGCGGTTTCGGAGATCTAATAAAAAATGTAAAAAATAATGCCATTTGGCAGTTAAAAATTATCATTAGACATATGCACATCAAATTATCAGATATTTTATAGAGATTTTAACAATAAGTATATTGTTTTTTTTACATTTTTATGGGTTCCGTACCAATGCTTATGCGTTGGACGGCGGCGCGGCACATGCGCGCTTTGATATTTCGTCTCTATGCAGTTCAAGCAGTGCGATTGCTTTGAAAAAAAGTTCAGAATTTCCAAAATATGTCAAAATGAAGAAAACATTTTTTCAAAAAAATTTTTTGTATCCAAAAAAAAATTTTTTTTTTTCATATAATTTTTTTTTTCAAAAAAAAGTAATTTTTTGTCAAATTTGTAGTTTCTCAAATCTATTTTTTTTTTGATTAAATTTTTTTCAAACATGTTAATCGTTTTTAAAAAAATAATAATTTTTGGTACGGGAAGTTCCAAAAAAGTAATTTTTTGTCAAATTTGTAGTTTCTCAAATCTATTTTTTTTTTGATTAAATTTTTTTCAAACATGTTAATCGTTTTTAAAAAAATTATAATTTTTGGTACGGGAAGTTCCAGCAATTTGCCTTAAGGCACGATGCCTTAATTGCCTTAAGACAGAATTCCACTTACAGCTAGTTTTCAAAGCAATCGCACTGCTTGAACTGCATAGAGACGAAATATCAAAGCGCGCATGTGCCGCGCCGCCGTCCAACGCATAAGCATTGGTACGGAACCCATAAAAATGTAAAAAAAACAATATACTTATTGTTAAAATCTCTATAAAATATCTGATAATTTGATGTGCATATGTCTAATGATAATTTTTAACTGCCAAATGGCATTATTTTTTACATTTTTTATTAGATCTCCGAAACCGCTAGACCTACCTCCATGAAAATTTGATCAATTCTACATCTTGTCAATACAAGTAAAATGTTTTTTGAGTTATTCAAATCGGACGCTCCGTTCTCAAAAAACGGAGGTACCGTTCGTGGCACTTTTTGCCCCGTATCTTTGGAACGGCTAGACCTGCCTTTGTCAAAAACTAATCAGCACGTCTCCTTATCAATACGAATCGAATGTTTTTTGAATTATTCAAATCGGTTGATCCGTGTTCCCGAAATCGTCGACGAAAATTTGTATCCGCACATACATACACACATACATACATACATACATACATACATACATACATACATACATACATACACACACACACACACACACACACACACACATACATCCATTTTTTCTAAGGTATGCCAAAATGTTCAGAAGGTTTTGAAACGTCGAGAAATGCAAAAATTTTCATTTTCGATTTTTTTGCGATTACTATAACTTACCCTACGGGAAGTTAAAAATGTGCGCGTGATATATAGAAACTAGCTGTAAGTGGAATTCTGTCTTAAGGCAATTAAGGCATCGTGCCTTAAGGCAAATTGCTGGAACTTCCCGTACCAAAAATTATAATTTTTTTAAAAACGATTAACATTTTTGAAAAAAAAATTACTTTGAAAAAATAAGATTTTTGGGAAACTATAAATTGGACAAAAAATAACTTTTTTTTGAAAAAAAAAATTTTTTTAAAAAAAAAAATTTTTTTAATTTTTTTTTTTGAAAAAAAAAATTATTTATTTTGACATATTGTGGAAGATCTGAACTTTTTTTCAAAGCAATCGTACTGCTTTAACTGCATAGGCACAAAATATAAAGCGCGTAAGCGCCGCGTCGCTGTCTAACGCATAAGCATTGGTACGGAACCCATAGGAATGTTGACAAAATGTATACTTATTGTTAAAATCTCTATAAAATATCTGATAATTTGATGTGCATATGTCTAATGATCATTTTTGACCGCCAAATGGCTCATTTTTTAACTTTTTCCTCCATATCTCCGAAACCGCTAGACCTACCTTCATGAAAATTTCATCGATTTTTCATCTTGTCAATACAAGTGAAATGTTTTTTGAATTATTCAAATCGGGCGATCCGTTCTCTTAAAAACTGAGTTACCGTTTTCGGCACTTTTTGCCCCGTATCTTCGGAACGGCTAGACCTGCCTTCGCCAAAAACTAATCAGCACGTCTCCTTATCAATACGAATCGAATGTTTTTTGAATTATTCAAATCGGTTGATCCGTGTTCCTGAAATCGTCGACGAAAATTTGTATCCGCACATACATACACACACGTACATACATACACACACACATACACACACACACAAAAACAAAATTTTCTCACGTCAGAAATTTGTTATTTTGTCGTACAAAATTTATAATTAGTTCCATCAGTTTTAATAAGTTACTAATAAGTTAGTGAGCTGAGTGATCCTCGCCTCTGGGTGCAGGTAGAATTTTTGTTAAAATGATCCCCATTAGTGGGGACATAGTGTCAAACAATGCTGGTGATGTAATCAATAAATCACACAATAATTTGAACACAACGCTATGTTCAGGTATATCAGATACAGCCCGAAACCCGCTGACCAGCTCATGCGACGGTATGACTAGTAAAGTAGAACCAGTGGCTGAACTGTCACATATAATTCCGGAAAATGTCATTTTACAACGGAATGAGTCATTGAAGTGCCTTGAGAATCTGATAAATGAACTGCATATGATTGTCAAATCAAAGTCAAACATACATAAAGAGGTGAAAATAAAAACAGGCAACATAGCGGCCGTAATTAAAAGATTTATTGATTTAGACAACCAATTGTTAGAGGAAAAAGGCCGAACCACGGATGATACGGAAGTTATGATAAATGAAGTGCAATGTTGTGAGACAGCCCCTATAGAAAAAAGTGTACGGCAGGACACAAGCAAAGCCACAAGAAACCGAAACTCACAACATATAAGCAATAATCAGGTTAATGAGAAAAATGGTTTGCCAAGACGTCAGACGATCATAGAAATATGTAATGAAGAAAAAATCGAGGTAAATGACTGGCATAAAGTTCAGCCGAGAAAACAGAAAAAAAAGGAAGCAAGGTACATCTGTCAGAACAGGACTCTAACCATAAAATGATAAAAAATCATAGAATTTTTCCAAAACCAAATGCCTTATTAATCCGGCCGACCGAAAAAGTTAATTATTCCGAAATATTACGTCGCATCAAACATGATGTCCCTGATGACAAGGTAAATACGACAGTAGAGAAAATAAACAAAACCAGAAATGGAGACTTGTTGATAACTATTTCTAAGAAAAGTGAGGACAAAGGCCAAGGACTGCAACAGATTATCGCAGGTGTGTTAAAGGATGAGGCCGAAGTTATTTATAAGGGGCACCAAGAAACTATAGAAATAAGGGATATTGATGATGAAACCTCAAAAATTGATATCCAGATAGCACTACAAAAAGCAACCGGGGGAGCCTGCAACACACCAGCAGAAGAAATTAGGCTTCGTAAGGCATATAGAGGTACCCAGATTGCTACTGTAGCTCTTCCAGCGGCAGTTGTACACGATCTGCTCAAAGCAAGTAGCAAAATACGAATTGGATGGGTCAACTGTCAAATTAAAATCATCAAGAAACCAATTCGATGTTTTAAATGCTGGCTATTCGGACATTATGGATCACAGTGCAAGAGCGAAGTGAATCGGACCAATCTATGCTTTAGATGTGGACAAGATGGTCACAAAATAGCCAACTGTATAAATGCAGCAAAATGTGCACTATGCGCTGAAAATGGAAACTCTGAAAATGTAGCACATCATGCCGGCACTCACAGATGTCCTCTATATAGGGAGGCCATAGAGAAAATAATGAACGCAAAAGCATGAAGATAATACAGCTAAACATGAATCATTGTGAGGCTGCACACGACTTGCTTATGCAGACGGTAAGAGATAAAAATTGATGTTGCCCTCTTATCAGAACCTTACAAACATCTAACTGATTGGCCATGGGAAACGGACAGTACCACCAAAGCCGTTATTTGGTCCTGTGGCAAGTTTTGTTTCCAAAATGTTGTTAACAATAGCAACGCAGGATTTGTCGCAGCATCATTAGATGGCATACATTTATACAGCTGTTACGCTCCACCTAGTCTTTCTTTGCCAGATTTTGTCGATTTTTTAGATCGTCTTGTGGAGGATGCAAAACGACACCACCCCGTAGCGATAG
Organism: Ctenocephalides felis; assembly: GCF_003426905.1. Taxonomy (NCBI): domain Eukaryota; kingdom Metazoa; phylum Arthropoda; class Insecta; order Siphonaptera; family Pulicidae; genus Ctenocephalides; species Ctenocephalides felis. The sequence continues at coordinate 24,828,708 of NW_020537646.1, read as the reverse complement.
CCGGTGACTTTAACGCATGGGCGGTAGACTGGGGAAGTAGGAAGACTAATGCAAGAGGTAAAGCACTTTTGGAGGCCTTCAATGCACTTGACGTGGTTTTACTTAATAGTGGTGATAAACCAACCTTTGAAAAGGGCAGTGCAAGCTCAATAATAGACCTTACTTTTGTTAGCAATAGCCTCGTCAGAGGAATTTGCAATTGGGAGGTATTAGATATCTACACTGCTAGTGACCACAATGCAATCATCTGGGAAATATCAACAGATAGAAACATTAGAAGACATGCGAAAATATCTAAAGCCATTGGGTGGAAAATAAAATCTTTTGATGAAAGCGCCATGAGAGTTGCCTTAAATTGCAAACCTATAATTTCAGAACACGCAGATGAGCATACTAGAGAGCTGATGGAGAGAATAACCGAAGCCTGTGATATCAGTATGACTCGTAAACATGGCATAAATCAAAGACAATCTGTGCACTGGTGGACTGAAGAAATCAGCTCTCTTCGTAAAGAGTGCCTAAAGAAAAGAAGGATCTCTCAGCGTGGATTTAGTCTCAGTAATTCTGCACAACTGGTAGTGGAATATAAACAAGCACGTAGACAACTAAATAAAGCTATCAAAGATAGTAAAGTTAGGTGCTGGAAAGAACTTTTGGATGAAGTCGAGGAAAATCCATGGGGAAGACCTTATAAGACTGTAATGTCTCGCCTCAAAAGCCAGCCAATACCTTCACCAACTTGCCCACGACTATTGAATAAAATAGTAACTACTTTGTTTCCACGACAACCTAATTTGAACTACCAGGTAACACATGTAGAACAGAATAATATTCCACTTATAACACTGCAAGAACTGATGGAAGCTTGTCATCGCGTTGGTAATAGCAAGGCACCGGGATTAGATGGAATTCCTAATATTGCCTTGAAAACATCAATTATGACATCTCCGACAATGTTTCTTAATGCATATAATACATGCCTGAAAGAAGGGGTTTTTCCACGAAAATGGAAACAGCAAAGACTAGTGCTTATTCCCAAAGGAAAAAAACCACCAGATGAACCATCATCCTATCGTCCAATATGCATGCTGGATACAGCGGGTAAAATTTTTGAAAGAATAATTCACCAAAGAATAGATGCAGTAGTTGATCCAATCCTAGCAGACAATCAGTATGGTTTTCGCAAAGGGCGATCAACTATCGATGCTATAAACTTGGTAGTTAATACCGCCAAGGAGGCAATTGCTGGAACCAGATGGAAGGGGGGTTCCAAAAAGTACTGCCTTGTAGCTACATTGGATATAAAAAATGCTTTTAATTCTGCAAACTGGGATTGCATTATGAATGCACTCCGTGACAAGAACGTGCCAGCATACCTATGCAATATAGTCGCAAGCTACTTTACAGACAGAATTCTAATGTACCATTCACGCGATGGTACAGAAGAATATAATATAACAGGAGGTGTGCCGCAGGGCTCTGTTCTAGGCCCTTTGCTGTGGAATATTATGTATGATGGCCTTTTGAGACTAGAGTTTCCAGAATGTGTGAAACTAGTAGCATATGCAGACGATGTTGCCATAGTGGTTGTCTCCAAACAAATTGATGACATCGTAAGCCTATTCGATATTACATTCAGAAAAATTAATCGGTGGATGGGAACAATGAATCTCCAATTAGCACAACAAAAAAGTGAAGCTGTTCTTATCACTAGTAGGAAAAGAATTGAGACCATCAAGCTAAAGATAGGAAATCTTGAGATCACGTCAAAACCTCACATCTGTTACCTTGGCGTAATGCTTGATGCTCGTTTGAATTTCAATCAACAGGTGGAACACGTTAGTGCTAAGGCGTCAATAGTTAGGACGAAACTTGCTCGACTGATGCCTAATATTGGAGGTCCTAAACAAACCAGAAGGATATTACTATCGTCAGTTATTACTTCAGTGCTGACATATGGTATCTCCATATGGGGTGATGCTCTTAAATCTCAAAAATCGAGGAGAATGGCAGGGCCCTTATACCGTCTCAGTGCTATAAGAATTGCTTGCGCATTTCGCACAATATCGGCGGAAGCAGTGTGCGTCATTTCAGGAACTGTGCCTCTCTTAGTCTTAGCAGAGGAAAGACGGACAATTTACCATAGAAGACATCAACAACTGTGTACTGAAAAGTTAAGATTAGAAGAACGGCAGAACAGCATTGACCGATGGCAGCGACTGTGGGATGTCGCTGTAAAGGGCAGATGGACGCATCGTCTCATTCCTAACATCAAAGTCTGGCTAAGTCGCAAGCACGGCGAAGTAAACTATTATACTACGCAAATGCTATCGGGGCATGGCTGTTTTCGAGCCTACCTACACCGATTCAAGCACGATAGCTCGCCGGATTGCCCATATTGTTTGGGCGAAATCGAAGATGCTGAGCACGTGTTCTTCGTGTGCCCGCGATTTGGTGCTCTACGGGATGATGTGGAGGAGACATTGAGACGCACAATTACCCCAGGTAATGTTGTTGAAGTGATGCTGACAAGTGAAGCTGCTTGGAACGCCATAGACAGATTTGCGAGAGACGTTTTAATGGACCTGCGTTCTATAGAGAGAGAAAGGGCGAATGGGACTTCGCCCATTTAAAAGATAAGTAAAATGTTTATGATTTATAACATTGTTTATAACAAGTTAAGAATTGTAACATTCTAGATCCTCCCCCCACGAAGTAATGCCTAGCGGCGGTTTCCGTGGGGACCAGAGGCAGGGGCAAAGCGGAGGTTTTAGTCGGTATTATACCAGGGCGGTATCGAGTCCGACATACCCAGACAGAAGACCGGTCTGGGATGCATAAAAGCATTTCCTTCGCTATACAAAAAACACACACACACACACACACACATACATCCATTTTTTCTAAGGTATGCCAAAATGTTCAGAAACCTTTGAAACGTAAAGATATATAAAAATTTTCATTTTCGATTTTTTTGCGATTACTATAACTTACCCTACGGGAAGTTAATAAATTAAACGAGGTAATTGTCAATGACATTTGCATCGGTATAAATGATTGTGAGAATATCTTTCATATGCACGGAATGTGCATGGTATTTGAATAATTATTGAAATGGATTACAGATTAATAAAATAAATTGCAGGAATTTTGGACTACATTCATTAAAAATATAATTATAATTATTATATTAACATCCCGTACGTTAAGTTATAGTAATCGCAAAAAAAACGAAAACGAAAATGTTTATGTGTCTTTACGTTTCAGAGGTTTTTGAACATTTTGGCATACCTTAGAAAAAATGGATATATATATGTATGTGTGTGTGTGTGTGTGTGTGTGTAAGAAGTACCAACTTGAAAAAGATATCTGTCAAAATTGGATGACAATCTGACGATAAGTTTACAAATTACAGAGGTTCAAGTGACGCTACTTTTGAGTTTTGTTACTTTATATGACGATGCTCTTTACATGACAAAATAATTATATTTCTGTTTTTAGAATTTATGGAATATTGAAAATACAATTTTTAATTTGATGCAGAAATGCTGGAAAAGTTCAGTTTTCACCTGAAAACACATTTTTGATTTATATTTTCAATTAACTATTTTCAAGATATGTAATATAGAGATATAATAGATATCACTGCTGCTTGATAACAGTGTGATGTAACCTACTGGACTTGCGCTTAATAATAATTAACTTGTAATGAATTGATATTCTGAAAAAAAAATTGAATTAAATGTCAAAAAATTGATTGAATATGATATCGACTTCTATAACTCACTCTGGTTGTTAAGTAATTTTAGATTAAAATATATTAGATATATTAGGTAATTAAAATATATATTAGATAATTATATCTAATTAGATAATATATTTATTAGAATGTTTCTTTTTCAGAAATAGGTAAGTTTACATAATCAGCTTGCAATTAGGAAAAGTGATTAATATAAAAGCCAAATTAAAAATTACACGAATATATTTTGTATGATTTAAGAAAAGCAAAAAAAATTGGGAAGTAGATTTGAGCGAAAGTATATACACGGTCATCAGATATAAAAAATAAGGGTTTGACAATTTTAGTAGGAGCAAATTTGCTTCTGAAGTATTTCAGAACTTTAAAAAAAAGTAAAATACTAAACCTACACATCTACGTTGAAATAAAAAAAATTAAAGCAATAATTACATAGTGTATTTTTTAACTAACTGTACTGTTTTATTTCTTGTGTAATATAGATCGTGACGCACATATTGTAATAATGGAATTAAATTAATAACAATAAATATTAAACATTCAATAACGATAATTTTATCAATTATTTATAATTTATATTTGAATTCATAAATAGTAATATGCTGCAATAAAATCTCTCGCGAAATTGTAAGCAATAATAATAGACAGAGAAACTTTATAATCAATAATGAATAATTAAAACAGGTTATAAACCTACTAATAAAATATGACTTGCAATGATTCCTGTTTTCCATAGACGGCTTTAAAACCCATTTTGAGAACCCAATAGCACGCGCTTAATAGACATTAAATCATTTATATATCTATACCAGTTTGTATTATATATATATATATATATATATATATATATATATATATATATATATATATATATATATATATATATATATAAAGTAGGTGTGAGATTTGATATCTAAATATTATATCAAAACTTAAGATTAATTAAGTGATGTATAAAATATGCGGAATAAACCAATATAGCTCGTTAAAAAAAATTTATATTTAATAATACTACATATAATATATTTTATAAAGAACGCTAAAATACTTTAAATATTTAATTTTGTTAATATTTTCTTATTTTATTTAATTTCTTTTCAGTAAAACAATTCTAAACCAGCCAGAGCTTTCATACTTAATTTCTGTTTTAAAATCATTTATTTATTAATCGAAATATAAATTAAATGTATTATGTAGGTCGTCTATAAATTCAGAGCTAATGAAAAAAACGTTTATTTAATTAGTAATATTTTTCTATAGTTACAAAACCATATTACATTATGCAATATATAATATTCCGTGCACAGCGGGTAAGAACGTTTTTGCAAATAACTAGATCTATATCAGTTTGAACGAGTCAGCTCGTCGACTTAGACACTTGTGGCATTTAAAATAATTTTATTACATCAGAAACAAAATTCTCTATTCATTCCTTTAATATAGAAATAGAAAAATATTCAAGAATTAATAATTTATCAAACTACTGAGAAAAACTATTTAAGCTAACTAATTAAATAGAATAACTAATACATTATTTGAAATAATAATAAAACTTGTTATAATAATAAAAGTTTAAGATTGATGACCAATTTTTTTCTGAATACTAGCAAGTTTTCAAGTATTTGATATAATTTAAAGATTTCTAAAAAAAGTGTGAGCTTGACTCACATTTATAGAACAAATTTAAAATTTTAAAAGATAAAATATATATTTGAAATGGTTAAATAACCATTATTTTTTTTACATTATGCTAGGTTTGGTATGAAATTATAAATCGCAAAGTAGTGTTATTTTTTCAGAACAAAATGCTCGTATTTTGCCAATTTTTTTTAAATATTTTTTGGAAATGATTTCTTTTTAATTATTCATTAAAAATTTGTTAATTCTTTTGCTAATTTATCAATTAAGAAATTAAAAACTATTAACTTCAGATAAATAAATTAGAGTAAACTGTATAGTTTAATATATTAAGAAATCAGTTAACCGCCAATATTGTAGATAAGCAGATTCAAATTTTCAATTTCCATTCGTCATTCTTATCAAAATTTATTTTGATTAGCGATTGAACAATTAACATGAATACATTTTATTTTGAAGCTAAATATATAGCTATACAGCTATAGTAGCTTTATAAAGACTCTGAAAATTCATACAATTCTTATATGACCAATGCACAATTTATCAAATGTAAATTCTTTAGAATAAATAAAATATCTAATAAGCTTTACCAGACACAGTCGAACATCTAATATACGAATATGATGAATTTAAAATTAGGGTAAAATATTGAAGATACTGAATAAACCATACCACAGTGAAATCAATAAAATTTACATTCAAATTTAAGACAAATTTTGAAATTATGTGAATATATTATATTTTTATTATAAAACGTTAGAAGCCAAATGATTATTTAATCCAAAGGCAAAACAATAATGAAAGGGTAAATAACGATTTGTGAATAATAAACAATAAAATTATTGATTGAGGTAATAAGAAATTGTCATGACATAATTTGTACATGAGGGCATAAATGTCAGAGTACACAAAGTAATCCTGAGTTGATTTTAGTACTTATTGTGTTTTTTTTTTCATATGAACTGCGATCACAGCTACGTGTTATGCCGTACACATCTCAACTTAGATTTAGGTTTTCCAAGAGAGCACCTACTGCTCAGCGACTCTTGTTTTTGTTTTTAATAACTAATAATAACTATATATTATCAAAGTTCTGACCGAAGAAAATCCCTTGGTTTTAAAAAAAGTGTACTATCAGTGCTTTTCATGCTATTCAGTTCCAAGTATTTACGCAATTTATCACAAAGGGGTATGAGTCAAGTCTTGAAGTCTGCCAATCGCAAATCCCCATCTTCCTATTTGGGTCATTATGTTGTATAACCTTGCGTTGTTCTATGTGCGTTATTTCTTGCCGCTGCGTCAATAATTCATGTTACAGTATCTGATGGTTTATGCAACAATGAGAGTTTCATTTTTTTTGTTTTGATTTTTTATACTATTCCGATCGTCGAAATGATGAAATACTATTCGATATTCACGAATTAAGACATCAGACAAGGTGATTTAATATCGTGCCCGCTGGTAAGAGTTGTGCGGTAATTGTACATGAGGTGGAAAAGACTTCTTAGTAATATATTTTCATAGAATTGTAATATTGAGTCATTGTGAGTGTTCTCAATATCCATATAACTTAAAATCAAGTTTTCAAGATTTTCTTTGTTCTTTTAACATTTGATTTTCTAAATATATTTCTTCTCATTCAGATTGTTGGTGAAGTAATATTAAGTGCACTACCAGAAGATATGTATATGATGTGAAATAACATTTTTTATGTTTCACTAAAAATTATGTTTTTCGAACTGTTGCTGAACTGGAAATGTTGTAGTGAAGTATTCAAAATTAGATTGCATAAAAATATAGTTTGAACTTATACTAAACTCTATTAGGCCAACTGTTATTGACGAATATATTCGTCATGGAGAAATGGCAGAATTGGAAATGTTGTTGTGGTGAAGTATTCAAGATTAGATTTATTAAAAATATAGTTTGAATTTATACTAAACTTTATTAAGCTAAGCAGTTAACGATCATTGGCGAATATATTCGCCATGGAGAAATAGTAATATGATGTATTGACGAGTATGCTTGTTATGCATATAAAACGTTAACCCTTAGGTATTAAGATTGCAACTTTTAAAAGAAAAAAAAAAGCATATCAAATTATTTATTGCTAAGTAATGTATTTAATATATTTTGACTGAGGAATGAAATAAATAGTTGTAAGAGGCATTCAAAACAACATTTTATCTCAATTCTTATGACACAAAACTGTGTGAACAGTTCAATGAGAGCACTACAGTTAACTGGTTAATTGACTCATAAAATTTATCATAAATCTATTTAAATCCATATGCAGGATGTAAGAAATTAATTTGGTTTTTCCTTAAATTTCACCTCTTCAATACTTTTCATGAATCAATTTTTTCTTGAATTAAATTTTGCCATACCTTGTTTTTAATCCAAGTCTATAGTTGCTATTTCACCTATATTCTACTCTATATTTAAGTAGAAATTCAAATATGTATTTTTAATATTTATTTATCTTGTTAGAAAATACATATGCATATAAAAAAAGTACCAGAACTGAACCAAAACATAGAAAAAAATCTCACATAGTTTTAAAATTATGAACATTCAACTGCAGCTCAGAGAGCTTTGATCGAACTGTGACATTTTTTTGTACTTGTTTAAAATTGTGGTTAATTTTTATTATTTTTGTTCATTTATAATTTGAAAACGTCCCCGTAATATTTCTACAACCACAGTCAAAAATAATGACAATCGTCCCAAGCATTCAAGAATTAAGACTTTGTTATACTATAAATTTTGAATTTTTAAAATTGGTCGATTTTGCAAAAATTGCTAAAAATAAATGTAGTTAAGGGGGCGTCCATTAATTACGTGAGGTTTTTAGGGGGAGGGGGGGGTTGACAAAAAAATCACGAAATATCACATGGGGGAGGGAGGGGTATGGTAAGATATCACGTGCATTTATTTTTTAACTGATTTTATAAAAAAAATCCAACATTTTCAAAAAAAAAAAATTTTTAGTTTTTTCACGCAACTAAATTTACACGTGATGTTTGGTTGGGGAGGGGGGTTAATTTTGAATATCACCACGTATCACCAAGGAAAAGGGGGGGCCAAAAATCCTTAAAAACTCGCTCACGTGATTAATGGACACTCCCTAAGTGTGTTGGCGAGTTCCATCGAAAGGTGGCGCATTTAATCAGGATTGTAAAACGGTAAATAAAAGAATCATGTAAAATATTAAAAACGTAAAAACAAATAATACTCCATTTTCACACAAATCATCAATGATTTTTAGATTTGAGTAATTATGTATCATTAAAATATATTAAATATACAATATCGGAACTAATGCAAAATACTTTAATTACACACCAATTTTGTACCGTTATTTCAAGATGTACAGTTTTAAAATAGAGTCTTTGATTCGGAAAAATCCAAAATTTTAATATTATCAATAGAGTACAGAGGTTAGTACAGGTAGCGCAGTCACGAATCGACCTACCGTTGACCTTGCTTGTGCGAACATCGAAAGAAACGCGTCCAGGCTGACTGACGTCCCGAATGCGGAACGCGGAGCTGATCGATGAAGATATCGAATAATGGAATCGAATTCCCGCACGTCTGATCTAGGCTCGAAGGGAATATGAGTATGAAGAAGCTGATCGATTTTTGATAGATTTTGTGTATAAATTGCATCTATTTGAATTCATGAATTTTGAGTCCTAATTTACGATATTATTACGAGTACGCTTGCAGAAGACAGTTAGAAGAAGACATATATAATTATGAAATTAATTAAATAATACGAAATATTTTGTATCAGTTCTTTGACATTACTTGTCTTGCTCTGCAACCAAAAAATATGTAATTCTTGCTATCACTGCTCTTTTATATTAGCTTCTGAAGATTACTGTAACATGTACCTTGTGCAAATTAACCCTCTATGGCCCGAATTTATTTTATATCCAAAAATAAGAAAACAAATTATTAAAAAATAGCAGATGTAATTATAAGTCTACATATGAAAATAAAATACAAATAGTTCTGTTTGAACATTTTTTTTGTTTTAATAAATTATGTGTTTTTCAGGTAAAAGCTACTTATTTGTTCACACTTCTATGTATGAACTTTTATGTATATAATTTCAGGTTAAAAGTCTAGCAAAAGTCATAAATATTGATATTGGTTATCTTAATATCGTTATAGAATAAAGATTTATGCGCCATTTCACAAAAGTCATAATTATTGGTAAAATTTAAGAAAAAAATGAAAATATGACCTGAATGTTACGCGCGCTCATAGAGGATTAAGTAGACAAATCACACGACGATACAGAAGTTTTTAGGATCCAACAACAGAAGAAGTAGAATCTATTACAACTTATTGGAACTCATTTATTTTGGAAATTTTCTAGAAGTATTTGTTTTAAATATAAAATCACTAAAATTTTATTCCTTTATACACTTGGTCTAATCTGCAGATGATGTAGACGTGCTTCAATCACTCAAAACACATTATTGTCTTTCTAACTACCATGTACCACAAATCGATATTACCTGAATTCCTTCCATAGATTGATTGTTCTTGTTATAAGGTCACTCGGAGAGACCTTAATAACTTTTATGAAGAACTATAAACAGTAAAGTACAAGGTAATTCTAGATACAACGCAGTACAAAAATGTTGACTCTCAACATTAAAGTTTGGAAGAAAATTTTATTTTGGATTTTTAAAATAGATCGAAGCAAAAGTATTTGATCGAATCAATGTCTTTGTTACACTTCATTAAATTGTTTTTCAAACTATATTTGGTATACAATATTTTTAAAAAGCACAAAAAATATTTCCAAAAACGGGCGTTTCAGCGACCAGAATATAGGGCTCTACAAGTTCAAATATATTTCGACCACAAAATAAATGCCTACATCCTACAACTTACATATTTTTATATATACATGGAATGGTTTTCTGTACGTTTTAGGTTCTTTTATAAATATTGCTTACTATTATATTTTAAACTTCAAAATTGCTATGGATTTTTGAGGGTCCATATGGCCCATTTTTGAAATCACTGCTCTGAAGTTTATATCGTTTTGCTTGATGTAATATGTATATCGATAATAATTCAGAAATTTTACAATCACCTAGTGGCACATTCGATTAAACATTTATAGGTTAGTGGAAAAAGGATTTTGTTTAAACATAGAAGAACAGTGTTATCAAATAACTTGAGCATTCGTACAATGCATTTTAAGAAGTCTCCATAAAAACATCAGTTTTTCTCTATCAAAATCATCAACAAATCTCTATATCTATTGTAAAATTTGCGATCTTTTTCATTTTTATTCTCTGCTGGAAGGTGGAAAATGTTTGTAGAAACATGTATCAAAATAATTACACTGGTCACTCGGTGATGCGAATACAGTTTTTAGTATAAATGATGAACAAAACTTACAGATTACTTTAAAATAAAGCAGCATTAATTGAATGTGTTCAAAATTCCGCAAATAAAAATGTATCCTACAAAATCTTGTTTCTACTTGGAGAATTAGAATTGTATCTTTCTTCCTGGATGCAACCAAATTTAGTTAGAGAGATCACGGTGCCCTCAATGTAGGTACATTTATAGAGCTATATAATTATAAATTATTAAATTTTCATTCTTCTTTATGATATAATTATGAAGTAATAACACGGTACGCGGGCAGGCAGCTAATTAGCAAAACGAAACGTGTGCGGCGACGGATCGTGATTATGCCAAGAGGAAATATTTGTATTTGTTCGATGCAATGAGGCGTTTTGATAAGACAACTAACCGCGATTGGTATTATTATGTGCTCGCTCTAGATTTCACAATCATCACACAGGATGGCGCAAAAATAATAGTTATTATACAAATATATCATTTTATGAAAATGAACGAGTATACTTACTATTTTGTTTTGGGGGACATGTATGCAAATTGGCTTATAATCCGTAGCCGATCGATCTTCTACAAGTTATGACAAAAACAACTGTAATTTCATTATTCTAAGTGGCGTTTTGATTAAAATTAACTTCCCGTAGGGTACGTTATATATCTTTACCTTTCAAAGGTTTCTGCACATTCTGGCATACCTTAGAAAAAATGTGTGCGCGTGTGTGTGTATGTATGTGCATGCGTGTGCGTGTGCGGATACAAATTTTCGTCGAGGATTTCGGAAATACCGATCAACCGTTTCGAATAATTTAAAAAACATTTGATTTGTATTGATAAGGAGACGTGCTGATTAGTTTTTGGAATAGGTAGGTCCAAAAATAGTAATTCAGTTTTTGAGAGAACGAAGCGTCCGATTTGAATAATTCAAACATGTTATTTGTATTGACTAAACAAAAAACTGTTATTTTTTGAGAAGCAGGTCCAGCGGTTACGGACTCTCAATAAAGTTTAGTTTTCTGTACGAGAAGTTCCAGCAATTTGCCTTAATGCACGATGCCATGCACCACTAGTTTAATTGAAATGCTTGCTAAAAGCTATGAGTCGCACTTTATTTCTGCAATAAGTTACTAAAATTTATTAGTCCGATAAAAATTTCAATTGAACATACAGAAAGTGAAACATACATTGAAACATTGTCTTACAAGTCCAGTAAGTCTTCTACCATTATTCATCAATACAAGTATCACGATATCACATGAAGAGTAAATTAATGAAAAGTAAATGTCCTTAGGTGTCAATGATAAATTTATCTCTAAATATGTTTCTGTTCTTTATTTAGCAGAATATTGAATAGCAAATTAAATTTGATTACACATATCAACAGTAAAACAAAATAGATGGGAACAAAAATGAAAGCACTGTTCAGGCTAATTGGAGGTAAATCTGAATTTCCATTAGAAAACAAAATACTGCTAAATAAATCAATATTGAAACCAATCTGGATTTATGGCGTTGAGTTTCGGGACTGCGCCAGTAGATCAAGAATTTCATCTATCCAAAGAAAACAAAAATTCTGAGATGTATTACAATAATGCACCTTGACATTAGTAACTATATAATACACAACGATCTGAGAATTGGCACAGTCCAGGAAGTAGTGAAAAACAAAAGTGGAATCCATCACGATTAGATTATCAACTCATATTAAAACCATCAGCTATTAGAAGATTGAAGAAGAAGCACACCTTAGATCTAATGCATTAAAATAAAGTAGCCCACTGGGATGACCACCACATCACGTATTAAGGAGCAAAGTATTTGAATTTTTATCATATTATTCAGAAAAATAACATCTCTCGAATAGATATGTGACTAATTAGTGGATTAAAAAATTCTAAACCTTAAAGAAACGTTATGTGACAAAAAATTTTAATGCTTAACGCTGTATGTCAATTTATATCTCAATATTTGATATAATATAATGACAAAGTCTACTCTAAAAACTAGACCATCAGTTCTTTGGTATCAAAACACAAAAGACGAAGCTATGATTTAAAAAATTTATGAAATATTAATAAGAAACGTGGTAATAATATTTCAAAACTATTTACTGCTAAAACTAGACCATCAGTTCTTTGATGCCAAAAGTCAAAAGACATTACTATAATGATTTAAAAAATTGATGAATTATTAATAAAAATCGTGGTAATAAAATTCTCTAAATCTCTAAAAATGCCAATTCAATTTAATTAAAATCATTTTCAGATTAAGCTGACACTTGCACCGACTATCTATATGCTTCAGGGTATGTGGCATGCTTTGCAGTGGGTCAATCCTTCATATAAATTGTCTCGTCTTTCTTCATATAATACATATTTTTATAATTCACAAGTTAGTTATGTTTTATACTAAAAATGTTCTAGAAATATTTTTTATGGCTAAGCAAGGTTTGCCTTTACCAAGTAGACTGATTCATACAAGTAAATTAATATAGACATTATTTAGAATACTCACAGACTTGACAAAGAAGTCACGTGAATATTGATCAAAAGCATTAGGTATTGTAATTTATTATATACCAATTTCTAATAACGTAAATATACAAGCAAATTTAAGATTTATGATTTTTGAATAACTTACCATTTCTCACAATAAAACGTCCGCAGGATTCAAATCATTTTACGATCGTATAAAGATGTTGCGAGAAGTACAGCATCATTATCAGTGACAGCTTTCTCCGACCCTGCAGATAATAAATCATTTATTAACGAAAGCTTTCAATGAATGAATAACATTAAAAATATTAGTGGTTAAATAATATGTTTGCATAATAAAGAAAGAAAATCATACATTCGAGGATCTGTGAAAATCACATACGAAGATTATAATGAAAATATGTTATATATAAATACTATTTTTAAGTGAGGGGTGTGTCATGCCCAAAATTAGCGTATCAATTTAAAAAATATATTATTAAGATTAATTGGTGAATTGCAATAATAAAGATGTATCAAATGAAAATTGGCTAACTGTTGGGTTGCCTTCTAATAAAGCATCGTTAGGGAAACAGATTATGGAATTTCTAATTTAAAAAAAAAAATAAGTTTACTATAGCATAAGGAATAAAGTAGAGAAACTGATTATAATATGATTAAAATGTAAAAAAAATATGTTTTAAAGAATAATGTAATAAGAGTTTCATTCAACAGTGTACTATTTAGGATTAAGTCGAATGGAATATTCATTTAGAGTCTTCTACAAGCTTTTAAAACTTATGAAACTTTGTAATATGTAATTTGAATAAAGAAAATGCTTCATTTAAGCAACATGAATGTATTATTGCATGTGCAAATTAATCTATACACCTTAACAAATCAAGCCTAAAATATCTGATTTGAATAATCTATCCCAGATATTGTGACACTAATCATTTATGCATACACAGCATTTAACCTTAATCTGCAGCAAATTTTTCGTAAGTGTTATATATTAATAAGGTGGGGCACATGAAAATGATCTGAACGTTATGGAAATCTTACTGTTATTTAAAATTCAATGTAACAGATTTATTACCAAAGAGTGAATTAGTGTGCACATAAATTCGTAATCCATGGAAATACGATGGTAATTTACGTACAAGAAGCTTATGTCGACTAGAAAACAAATATATGGATTTGTTTTCATTGAGAATATGGACGTGGTAGAGCAAATAATGCAATACTAATAAACAGGTTAATTTAATACATTTTATTTTGATTAATTTATAAAATTTGCTCTGTATTGTTATTTTTGCAATTTTTATATACTGTCTTTCTTTGAGAACCTGATTATTAAACCCATTACTGGGTTGCTCATAAGAAACAAATACAATAAAATGAATTGAAATCAATCCAGTTAATAACACATCTGAATAAGTTTATTAATTCAATTCATAGTTATTTATAGGTAACTACAAATTTAACAAAAAAGCATTTTGTCTTCAGAATTTCAATTTCAAAAAATTGATTTTAAATAATCTTAATTGTTATCAGAAATTTTGGAAAATAATGTTCATATGCTAATGTTATATGCTTTGATAGTATTTTCGGGTATTTCGGGTTAAGTACGATTCATTATGATATGCAGTATATTTACTTGGGACTTGGTTTTCATATGTTGAAGTAAATTTACTGATTACAAAAATTTGAACCTAAAATGTGATGTAACATAAGTCTATTAATTTGAAGAAGACTTTTTGCTTACAAGAGCATCAATATGTAAGGTCGTCCAATGCCATATTTGGAAGATATGATAATTCTGAAATATACATTTAATAGCTATTAATCGAATTTCTTGATCCAGTCGGCTGTCAGTAAGTACAATCTTATATCCAATACGATTAATCTTGTGGCAACGGTCACATTTGTGAAAAGCGTTATCATTCGACCTACATCTCGGCTAATACCAATGTTTCGTTCGACATTGTGAGTTCTCGATCAAGGATTTACACATAATCGAAATTATTTGTAGTTCTTTTATATTATTTTGCAATAAATAATATAATCGTTTATTCATTATGACATCAATAGACGTGCAAACATCATATTTCCTCTCAGTAAAAATTATAAAAAATTTGATTTCAAATTATCTATGGAGATGGCATTAATGAAAATTGTGACAGTTAATCATTATTTGAAAATTTTGAAGCATATATAATATACAATTCTGAATAATAAGTATTCAGCCTATTAAAAATTCTAATTACTTTAATTGATTGAAAGAATTTAAATTATATATATTTTTAGCACTTTAGAATATTAGTTCTCATAGTTGTATTAGCTGCTCCAAACACATTTATTCGGAAAAATATTCAAAAATTGTTTAAAACTAATATTAAAAATGAGACTTGTTTTGTGAAATTATAAATTTGGTTCGGATTGTTACATTATGATTTTCATGTAGAGTTGTGTTTCGAACTTGAATTTCAATATTCTAAAATACTATTCATAGTATTTCTTTCTTGGATTATTTTAAAAGTTCAGAAAGGAGTAATAAATATTAATATTTAAAATATCAGACACCAGGAGCTAGAGCTATCACAAAAAATGATCCTTTTTAAATGGAAAACATTTTGAGCTTATATCTATTTTATGATTATGTTGCAATTGAAACTAGAAATGATTTTAAGCAGTATTTATAACTTTATTTGCATCTTTTGAATAGATTATTTAAAACTAATAAATATCCAGATATTCAAACATATAACAAAGGCATGTCAAATAGATAGATAGATAGATAGATAATTGGTTTTCATAAATTATGAAAATATGAACACCTCATAAAATTTAAACCCGGACCTGGATAATTTTACAATTAGTCAGCCTTACAGCTCCTATGTTAAATATTCCATCTTATTTCAAAACAAGCTCTAGTCAACGGAACCATTTACAACATGCTCCTTTGGAGTAATTAAGGCCACCTTGTATTTATGTACAACGTGACAACATAGTTTATCCAAGAAGGCGCTGAGAATCTAAATATTCCAATTTGGGAAGTAGAACGTGCGGTTAAAACACGCCCAGGATCGGTTGTTATTAATATTAATTATAACTCAAATTAAAGCAATTAAGCAAGTCTTCGTTGTACAAGCTTCTTGCACTATTATTGATAAAAATAGATGGTGAATATTCAAAATATTCTGTATAAATTATTAATAGATTATGCATGCCAAGATATAAAAGCGACCAACCTTGGGTGTATTAGAGCAAAGAAGCTTTTTAGTAATTATTTCACTTAACTTTTAATATTTGTTTGTGATTATCATTTTTCAAAAAAAAGATTTTTCGAAAAAACGACTTACTTGAATTTTATATGAATTATGATCAGGTGGATGTATTCTAATTTGCAAAATTATGTTATTGACACGAACGATGCCACCGGCAAATTTCCGGGCATAATTAGTTAATAAATTAGTTAACAATTCAAAATAAAAAATGACCATTCATTACCCACTTAATCGGTGTGTAATTATGTTCCGGAGCTTACCGCATTTTTTATTAAAAAAAGAACACATTTCGGTTAATCGATATAAATTAGACACGAGATTGAGATATCAATCAAATCGTATGAATATCAAATTTATTCAAAGAAATGAATCATGGTCTGAAATCATATTTGTTGAATATTTTCGATATATTTTAAATATTAAGATGCTTTGCTCTAGTTGCTTCTACATAATTTGAGAATTCATCCTTACGTCATCGAATATTTTTTCTTATATTAGAGTTCAACAAGTTATTTATGTGTAACCCAGATTATTTCAATATCAACCAATTTATATATGATTTTATTTTGCTGATATAAAACTGATATGCAGCTTTTTCATAGCTCGTGTAGAAACAGATGTAGGTATTATTCAGTATATAATATTTTTTATTATATTATGGTATTATTCAGTATATTTAATTTTTTGCCATGTATATTATAATGTAGTGAATATTAAAGTTCTCTTTCGATTCCTGTTTAAGTAATTATTTGGTATAAATACTAATAATGTAAAGCAATTATAATATAATGTAATTGTAATCGAAGTCGTCGTAATTCAGAAAATCAAATTGATTCGTATTTTATATGTATCTGTAGAACAAAATTATTTATATTTTATATATATTTCGTTAACCATAAAATATATGAATGTAATAAAAAGCAATTATCAATTATGTAATACCTATATAATAGACGTATGTTAAGTAACATAATATTGAAGGCATTTGCATGTATAACATTAATAACATTAGCCCTATTTACTGTTATTCAATGAAATTTTTAACTATTTATGCTATTAATTATTTAAAAAATTGTGTGCAGTTTTTGGTGGTCATTCTAACATATTTTTTGGTATCTTCGAAATATATACAAAAAGAGTACTTGGTTCTATACTTTGTCAATGAAAATAAATAATGTGAAAATGAAAATAAATAAATAATAAATATTTTGAAAAATTGTATAGGTATGTTTGATGTACGCACATTTTCTCAAATGTATTTCGAAATTATGAGCAGAGTCAAAATTTAAATAAAATTTTGTTGGAATTTCAAATATTACATGGGTGGTACTGCCCTAGGGGCAGGTCTGTGAGCTGAGTCAAACAAAAGTGTGAGATTTTCCATTGGCATTTCACACCGCAATGCCCAAAATTTTAATTGGAAATATATTTTTATCTATATTTTCAAGTAAAAATTGACATAGCAATTACAATATGTAAAGTTAATAACACTAATATATGCAAAATGAAAATAAATATATGTTTTACCACAACCTGAAATAAGTTATTGGTCGATTGTTTCAAATAGCAATTACTAGTTATAGAAACCGCTAATCAAAATACTTCAAAAGTAACAATAATAACGAATAAGTACAAATAAACCAGTTATTAACGAATCATTTTCATGCTTCAACAATTTGCAAAGAATGCTAATTAATTCACGGTAGAAAGTTGGAAAGACCGCACGATCATATCTACAGTTAAATAAAAGAATTATAAAAACACACTTCGCAAATATTCATAAGAAATTGGACCAAACGTTGTTCCATTTTTAGTAACAAATTAAACTAGCACAAGTCAAAATCGATACGATTTATCAGATATTGGAATAAAATTGCTCACGACTTCCAATTTAGAATGTATGATTATCTAAACAACAACATATTTTGATTTAGTTCAATATCTGATTATGAATATCTGAAATTGCTCATATAGAAATAAATTGTTGGTAATTAAGAGGTTATTAACTCATCAAAATTATGGTTTGCGTAGAGAACCAGTTCATACTTTACAAGATTTTTTTTAACATATTACGCTAATATTTTATAACTATGGAAAACTTAGTTGTATGTTGAATGAAAATATCTGAAATTACATTTCCAATTCTTCTAAAAGTGCATTTATAAACATTTTGAATTTTACCCCTTCGACTCGGATGCCGCCGCTACGGTGGCAAATTTCATATAAATCTCGGAATTCGCGAGTGGAAAGTGTTAAATAGTTAGAAAATATTGTTTTTAAAAAACACCATTATGCAATACAAGTTAGCATTAAGGCAAAAATAAATGTACCGAATTTAGCAGTAATAAAAATTATTTATAATATATACTTCTATATTAATCAATACTAGAAGGAATACCAATGGGTAAACTCTATTTTGGTCATAACATTACATATTGTCATTCATAATTTTTATTTTCTTTTTGTATTTTAATAACTGACTGTAATTGAATCTTGAGAAATGTATATATATATATATATATATATATATATATATTAATTTGCGCCGAATTATTTAATTTGGTGACGTAGATTTAATTGAACTTTTAGTTCCTGACGTCGTCCAAATTCAGCCGTTTATTAGTAAAAAAAAATGTTTGATACATTCCATAGGTTACATTTGGCGATTGTTAAAATATAGAAAATCAAATCGAATTTTTTATCGTATTTTACTATTTTTATTCCTGCAAAGATTGAATGGCATCTTAAGCTCACAAAAAAGTTACGAGCTGCCTATGGTGTCAAAGCTTTGAAGAAACGGCAGTATCAAAATTGGTTTACTAATTTTTTTCTGGAAGAAAACCGTCTGGTCGTCCAGTCCAACCATCAATTTTGATGTCTACATTGAACAACTAACAAAATTAAACAACGCAGTTAAAAAAAGCTTAAATTGACAAATCAAAGTTGTGATTTATTCCATTATTAACGCATCACATATCTTTGATCACTCGGAAAAAATTATTGGAGCTTAGTAAGGATGTTTTACCAAATTCACCATGTGGTCTTGATTTTGTACTTGTTAATTTTTGTTTCAGTCTTTACAAAACTCCTTGAATAGCAAACAGATCATTGATTACGATGTGTCACTTGATTCGGTTTCTTGTTTTAAAAAACCAGAAGATTTGTTAAAATGAGATAACAATGACGCTTGAAAGATGACAATGATTAAAATAGATACCACATTACGCAATGAAGTTATTTATTTCCAAAAAATGTTTTTGGTTTTCTAACATAAACCCGTTGCCAAACTGACATATAGGCCTCGGTCGAAATTATGGTAATTAAACCAACACATATTTTTCTCATAAAATATGCGTTGTCAAATTTATAATTGATCTATGCAATTAATAAATAAAATACCAATTTGAGAATTGTAACTGAAGTTCAAGTTAAAACTTAAAAGTGTAGTGGAATTGGAAACGTTGTTCGATTATATTTTATATGCAATTTTCTCCTAAAACTATTTGCCATATGCAAGCCATTTGAAAACAGAAGTGTTGTTTTACGTTTGCGCAGCATTGAATTTTCACACGCTATTAGTCTGAAAACACAAACGTATTAGCGAAGAACTCGTCTTCATTCATCTAGATTCATCCATCATCATTACCATAATTAAGTATTTTAGAAAATTCTATGAATAATCCGTCAGGATAATGAGCCAAGAGAACAACAGAGAGATGTTACTAATGCGAGATCCCATCAGATAATAGTAGTATCAGAGGAAAACCTTTAAGACATTTTGAAAATACATTATGTGATATAAATAGAGAAAACTGGCAGAGTAAGGCACGGTTTTAGATAGTGTAAGATGTAAGAAATAAATAAGAAAAACTAACAAAGTTAAGGATTTTTTTTTTCAAAATTTGAAGTTTCTCCAATAACGACATCCCACGCTAGTCTAAGCAAATCTATAACAGACTTGTCATTTTAAAAAATGTAAGATAAAAAATTGGTATGTAAGTGTACATTTGACTTGTGTAATATAACACAAGAAAATTTATTTAAGTTCTAAGCTTCATATTTCATAAAAAATATAAGATTTCTGGTATAAGCGTCTTACTATATGACAGTGTTATTATATGTATTGTTGATTGAACAAACTTATGACTTCTGTTTTACATATATTATAATTAATTTATTCAAAATAGATTCAATATTTAAAAGTAAGTTGCTATAGTAGCAAATATAATTTTAATATAATCCAAGCTTACTATTTTAAATGTAGAATCACAAATTTCCAACTCGCCAATATCATTTTCATTGCAGACTTTAAATTTTCGAATTAATTCCAATAAAATAATATTACTGAATTTCTATATAGTAAATAACTAAAATATGGCAATAAATCATTAATTGTAGGCACAATTGGCATTTTATTAATAGAACAGAAGTTATTTGGAGGTCATATTTCATGATTTTAATATAATAATTGAGCTATTGTTGCTAGAGTAAATTTAAATTAAAGAATGCCTTATAGAAGCATAAATTATCACATATGCAAAGTAATCTAATTCGTTTCAATCGCTTTGATTTAAATTCACAATTACCAAAATTTTGTCAATCATTTTTAATGCATACTTTATATTTTCTAATCAAACTGCAGATTTAAAATATTACAGTATTACTTTATAGTATGTAGTAAAAAATTAATTTTAGGTATAATGGGCAATTCAATATTGATGATTGAAATAATTACAGTATTATATGACTTCCTTACTATTTATCTTCATCATTTTTTGTGAATATTTGTGATATTTTAATACATAGGGGCCAATTCTCGAATAAATCGAAGTAACAACAGAAATTTGCTATTATGATAAAATTATGTGTGCCTTTTGGAGGTTAGGTTTTAGAAGTATATTTAGAGTAAAATGCTTGATCGCAAGCAAAGATATAACTTTTCATTACCTTGCGACTACCAACTAATACGATAACAACATTTTTTTTTTACCCGAAAATCGGCAAAATCATCCAAAAGTTCAACTGGTACAAATTAATACGATTAAAAAAGACATAAGATTTTAATATAATTCAAACCCGCTTGGGTAATATGTTGAGTTTACAATCACCAAAAATAGAAAAATGTCTTTTTAATACGTCATTTTAAGGCATACTTTATTGTTACTTTTCTGACCAATTTCGACGATTACTTATTGTTAGTAAGTACTAAAACATTGCCTCAGAATCATTAATCGTAAGCATAATTCGCATCTTAGTTATACAATAAGAATTTATTATCTGTATTACTTGCTTTGTATTTTTTATGATTAATTTTACTAAGTATTGTTCGTGATATTCTAGCATTTAAAGGAAAGAAAACTCATCCAAAAGATCAACTGTTAAAGGATAAAACTTAATCGAGAAATTTACACATGTTGCCAATCATAAACACGGTTGAACTTTTATTTATACGACAAGAAAAAACATTAGACAATAAGATATATATATCAAATTTAATATAATTAACTTCCCGTAGGGTAAGTTATTGTAATGGGCCGAAAATCGGAATTGAAAATTTTAACATTTCTCGACGTTTTGAAGGTTTTTGAACGTTTTGGCATACCTCAGAAAAAATGGATGTGTGTGTGTGTGTGTGTGTGTGTGTGTGTGTGTGTGTGTGTATGTATGTATGGATACAAATTTCCAGTCACGTTTTAGGGCGCACGGATCAACCGATTTGAATGGTTCAAAAAACATTCGATTCCTATTGATAGGGAAAAGAGCTGATTAGTTTTTGGCAAAGGCAGGTCCAGCCGTTTCGGAGATACGGAGCAAAGAGTGCAGAAAATAGAAATCGAATTTTTGAGAGAACGGAGTATCTGATTTGAATGATCTAAAAAGCATTCAATTAGTAATGATTGGGAGAAGTGCTTATTAGTTTTTGGCAAAGGCAGGCCCAGCCATTTCGAAGATATGGAGCTAAATATGTAAAAAATGGCAGTTTTTGAGAGAACTAAGCGTCCGATTTAAATGATTCAAAGAACTTTCTGCTTGTCTTAACAAAATAATTGATTTTGGAAAAAAAAATTTTGTTCAATTTTTTTTTTTTTTTTTTTTTTTTTTTTTTTAGTTTTATCAAAAATATTTCAGATTTTATTTTTAATTCTGGCTATAGTTCTAATATACTTTACAAATATTTTCAACTCTGCAATTCAGTTTATATAATTCTCATAAATATTAGACAATGTTACAATATTTATAATAATCTATTTGAAAACATTCAGTATTCCTCGAACATTTCGGTACGGGAAGTTCCAGCAATTTGCCTTAAGGCACGATGCCATAAATGCCTCAAGACAGAATTCCACTTACAGCTAGTTTGATTTTTATTTCTCCTAATTCTAAACTTCAGATTTCCTAATTATTTCGAAAAACATTGCACTAAAATCATTATTCGTAATTATGTATATGGCATGTTTAGCATTTATTTTCATGATCAATTTTACTATATATTGCTTATAATATTCTAGCATTTAAAGGAAATAAAACTCATCCAAAAGTTCAACTGTTAAACGATAAAACTTAATCGAGAATTTTACACATATTACCACCCACAAATACGGTTGAACTTTAATTTATACGACAAGAAAGACATTTACGTCGTTTAGAAATCCTGTTACAAAAAATCAATTTGAATATAAATTGTTCTGCATATGTATAACAATTATAAAAAAATATTATACATGTTATAATTGCAGTTAGTAATTTTACACATATTACCACCCACAAATACGGTTGAACTTTAATTTATACGACAAGAAAGACATTTACGTCGTTTAGAAATCGACAAAGAATCGTACGTTTGCCGTCTGCCGTCTGCCGTCTATATTTGTTTTATTTATGCGAAGCCGCGAGGTCGCGCGACCCAGGGCGCTCGAGGAACCGTCGGACTGTCAAAGCTCTGAGGCCACCTGTATTTCAATCATTCACTTGTCACGGAATTGTCCTCTGCTAATGAATGTACGAATATAGTATCATGGAGGGACGACGTGATGCACGTGAGCAAGATAATTTTATATTGCTAATTAGTGGCATTCATTTTGAATGACATTTAAGAGCTTAGATGTAATCAATGTTGAGGGGTTTTTGACTCATTTTCATTATAGAGTTTTTAATTAATAACCTTTATAATATTAGAATTCATGTATATGATATCGAAGTGACAACAGAAATTTGCTATTATGATAAAAATAGTGTGTGCCTTTTGGAGGTTGGATTTTTGAAGTATAATTAGAGTAAAACGCTTGATCTCAAGCAAATATATAGCTTTTTAAAAGTTTACAACTCATACGATAACAAAATTTCTTTCTTACCCGAGAATCGGCAAAATTCATCCAAAAGTTCAACTGGTGAAATTTAATAGAGAAGTTTATACATGTTGCCACCACAAATACGGTTTAATTATAATCAATACTATAAAAAAGGACATAATATTTTAATATAATTTAAGCTCTCTTGGGCAGTTATTTTCATGCTGTACTTTTTTGTTACTGATTTTTGATCAACTAAGATGATTAGATAGTAAGTACCAAAACTTTGCCTTATAATCATTAATCGTAAGCATAATATAATAATCTTATTCTGTTTTTTGTAAAACGTAATTGTAACCGTCAGTGTAATGTTTTTCATTATTGCAGTTTTTATCCCTAATTTTTCTGTTTTCTGCTAAACGTAATTATAAACGCCATGTAATATTTTTTTCTGTTGGATAATGTATTCAACAAAATTCAATTTTTCGTCTATTGTAAAGCCATAAAATAATAAAAAATATCTTTAAAAAATCAATAAAGTAAATTCAAATCAAAACAACATTCTTTTAAAATTATTATAATATCTCAATTTAAAATTTATAACATTTTTCTGGTTACCCCATAGCCGGATAATTAAAAACAAATAGTTGTTTAGTATTATTTGACGTATTATAATATTTTTGGTAAACCGTTCTGATCAAACTTATGGTCAGATAATTATTTATGAAATACATTGAACCTTATACTATCCTCACATATTAACTTAACTTATTAATTATCAATCGAATCTCGTATATTGCATATCTTATCTTGTAAAAAAATAAATTTGAATGTAAATTGTTCTACATATGTATAACAATTTTAAAGAATATTATACATGTTATATATATGCAATTAGAAATTTTTATCAAAAAAAAGGTTAAAACATTTTTCATAAATTTTTACATTATATTTATTATTATGAATATATTACGATTATATTAAATTTGCACATTACTATAACATATGACTTCTATTTGTGACGGCAGTGTGATACACTATAAAATTATATATGAACTTTTATACCTTTTCACAGTAAAATGAAATTTATCTTGAAAAGTGGAAATCACTTCTCAAAAATTAATAAATTAATGTATATAAAATTTTAAACAGTAATTTCAAACACGCAATTTTACACCAGTAAAATCGTATGTTAAATAGTAATTAAACAAAGTTTAATAGTAATTAAACTTTGATATCAATTCTTGAAAAATAGTGAAAATTGACACCTAAATATTCATCCTAGTGAAGTGACCACATATTCACTGGGATAATAGTGGAAAAAAAGAAATCGTTTTAGGAAGATAGGCTATGAGATATCAATCAAAAGTCGTATGTTTGATACCCTGTCGAATAGCCTAATGTCAAGCAGAAGTGATATCGGTTTTTAGTTGGATATAGAGATAGAAATATATTTTCAAGTTAATATAGCCCGTAGCTTTAAGTTGCTGCTTCAATGATAAAAAATAAAAAAATCATCGGTACTACAGAAATTTTGAGAAAAAAAGATACACATAGAGGCAGAACAACTATTTGTATTGCCATGTTTGAAATGAACTGAGATAATTAAGTCAAACAACAAAAGTTTAACTAAAAACTAAAAAAAAAAAATAAGTGTGAAATTTATTTTTCAGAACATCAAATAGTGATCAAATTTCTTTAAAAAGCTCGTCAACCAAATATTACTATGCATGATATTCCATATCATGTAAAGCTAACGTGATGGACAGGAGGACAACAAAACAAAACCAG
The DNA here is from genome assembly GCF_003426905.1 of Ctenocephalides felis. Taxonomy (NCBI): domain Eukaryota; kingdom Metazoa; phylum Arthropoda; class Insecta; order Siphonaptera; family Pulicidae; genus Ctenocephalides; species Ctenocephalides felis. Next base: position 24,803,078 of record NW_020537646.1, on the reverse strand, counting down.
CTCCACCAGGTGGACGTGCGCATTCAATTCTAGTTTACCAGTTTTGCAAAAGCTCATAACCTCGAAATGATGATCACGATTTCGTGAGTCCACATGTCAGAACATAGTTTACGATAGATCACAGAAGTACAAACTGGGTTTGTAGCTACATCAGAGATGAAATTCATATTGAAGCAAAAATCCTTAAGATAATTCATAAATTAAATAAATAATAATTAATGGTCTAGATTTAAAAATTTGAGTTAATTTGTTCTAAAAATGATTCTATGTAATATATTTTTCTTAAACTAAAGTTAAGAATAAAGAAAGAATAAGAATATAATATATATTAATTGTTTTTTTTTTTCAATCTCATTGGCTGCCCGCGTACGATATTCGGGCCAGAAGCAAATATTACGCATTTCGGGCACGGCCCGGTACGGTGGACGCAAGTATTACAAAATATTTATTCATACGAAACTATAAAGTACAAAATTATCTTTATTTTTGTGATAAACCGTATACTATGAGGAAAAATAGTCACAAACGCCGCGCCAGCTTGAACAACTTTAGCCCGACATTTTTGAATCTAAATCGTAAGTTAATCAATCTCATTTCTACAATTGATTTTTTTTTGTCGCCGCAAATGCAGTATAGGTGATAAAAGTATTGGTATATTCAGAATGACTTTATTGAACAATTAGTTACCAAATATTATTAAGTAGTTTTTAATGTCACCCAAGATATTGTTATATACGACTACAATAATTCGCTAAGCAATACTTCATTTTGATTCATCTCTATATGCCATAGAACTTGTATTTGGAACATGACCTTTGCAACAGTATTCAATTATTGTAATAGTACAATTTTACGCTTATCAATAAAGACGGCGTCAAATACAGAAATAATATTTCATAATTTATTAATGAACGTAGCGTGAATAAAATATAATTAATATCACTGCCAGCAAAATACTATTAATATTCAGGTAGTTATAAAACAAGAACAAGGTCGAACAAAAATTCAATAATATGATCTGTACAATAAACCGAAGTAACGCCGATTGATTTTGCAAGCCGAACAATGTAGTAAGATAAATCTGATTTCAAAGTACGATACTGAACAATGAGGAAACCGTTGCTGGTGCATCGAAATCGGTAGTTGTGTGTAATATTAAATTACCGATGAACAGGTATATTTCAGCGGCCAGAGGCAACAGCCATAAAGCGCGTAATATCCCATAGGAAAGTCTAGATAAGGTATTCGGAGCATACGGTAATTGCTTATTGCGAAATATGCGAACAATATTCCGCAGTCGAAGTCTATCAGCATTTCAATTAAACATGGCACCAAACGCGCTCAAGGCCGATGGAGATAAATAATTTTTCTAAAATGATTGATATACTTATTCTTAATGATAATTGTGCACTGATTCATATTGGCCTGCGTACCTATTATTGCCTGACATGGATCTCATTTACATGCGTAACTTATGGTGAAGAGCAGAGGGCGGAAACCTACCTACCTATCAACAAAATATAGATAGACAAAATCATTGATGTAAGAATATTCATTGGTTGTGATAACGAGATTATAGCTCTTATACATTTTCTTGCAATCTTGGAATATTTTTCACTACTTGCTTATACACAATTTTCTCACAACCATATACAAAATAATTTATTAAAAAATCTAATGCAGTAGGGGTTACTTTTATAGTAATTTAATATGAGATCAATTATGACCAAGGCTTAGTAGGGTAAGTTGGCGGTCAAAAATGATCATTAGACATATGCACATCAAATTATCAGATATCTTATAGAGATTTAAACATGTGAACTAATTTTGTTCAAATTTTTTTGGGTTCCATCCCAGTTAATTTTTAAAGTTCCCTCATACAGTTCAAAAAAATTTCAAATTTGCCAGATTTTTTTTTCAAAATTTTCAATATATATATATATATTATATATATATATATATATATAAATACATGAATTCTAAATTTACAATTCAGTTTAAAAATGTATATATTTCATATGCGTTATATTTTACTCGTAAAAAATATATTCCCAGATGGATTCATTCCGCTTCTCTTCAATGTAAACATTTTCAAGTGTTTAAGATAAGGTCGTCACTGTATATTATATAAACGAATAAATATATAAAATTATGTCTTTGAAAATATGTAAAACAATGGTAATTAATCATCGATAATAATTATTGATTAATAACTTTTTTTTTGGCTCGAATATTTAATTCTGGTACAGAAAGTTCGAGCAATTTGCCTTAAGGCACGATGCCATGCACCACTAGTTTAAAGTAATTAATTACTATAAATTATTAGTATCAATTAGTATTAGCAAGATTTATAATAATGAACATCTATAGTACAACGGCCTGCCATAATCCAGTATTTGATACCAATACAAGTTTTTGCTTATAAATCTCTAGACATCTTATGTATTTTCTTGCAATTTAAAGCTACTTGATTATAAACAAAATTTATTTCACAACCACATACTAGAAAATTTAATGAAGAATCTAAAGCTGAACTATATATTTGACCTAGAATTTGTTAATTGGCAGTAGCTGTTATTGATATGGCATGCACCAAAAGAAGCGCTTTAATTATTAAAATTTGCAGTATAATATGACCAGTACAACTTTTTGAATATTGCAAATAATATTAATCATTATTATTGATATAAAAAAACAATAGTAACAACCTTACAGCAATATGGTTGAAAAATAATTGAACGTAAACATGATTTTAAAATATAACCCTTTATTCCGCCCTCCAACTTGCTATAAAAATAGCAATGGTTATGTTAACTCGTAAATTAGAAAATTTTGTATTGCATTGAACAGGCAATGATGTTTTAAGGAAACTTTCATGGTAAAACAATTGTTTTAACCCTATATTTAAAGAGCAGTTCTCATACCCAGTACATACTCCATATAAATTTCGAAACGTAAATATGACCAATTTGGAAATTAACAAAGCGTATAATTCAATTAAAATTTTGAATTTGTGTAGTGTCATGAAATCACGAACTGTATTTTCTATGCAGTGTCCTCAAAAAATACTAGCTGGTAGCAAAAGGATTAATTGTACGAAAATATTTTTTATAATGGTTCACTATTATAAGGGTAAAACAATAGTAGCAGAAAAAAATAAATATGAAATAGTTCAAAAGTGCTAATTAAATTTAAAAATTACTATTATCCTCAATTATTTTTTAATCTTTTATTTACATGACGGTATTTATGTCTAATTTAGTAATAGTATAATATTTAAACTTTTACCTTTAATATTTTATGGTTTCAATAAATATTTTATTAAAGAATTTTGAACATTGTTGTCCACATCTGGATAGTAACAAAGATCTACAATCCAGGCGATCGATCAATCATGAGAACGAAAAAAGCAAAGGACGTTGCTTAATAAACATATGAGGTATTGTTTCTGTAATGAGTCTGTTCTCCAGAACACGAAGGGCAAAGTGGAAAATTACAATACTGACAGCTGTCTCGTAAATAAATTAAACGTAATTGGTATTTAAACGAATTTTACTGCAAAATTTGTAATACAAAATAAAATGTTTACCGCATTCTAACATCTGATGTATTACTGGCATTTACGCGAAAATATCAATTTACTATATGTAATAAATTTGACAGAAATTATATTGCAAGGTATAATTAGGAATAGTAATAATCCACAAATACAATTTACTACTGGATTTAATATTAACGTGAGATTTACAGCATACTATAATTATTGGCAAAGCTGACGCTGTACACATCCATTAAATTATTACTTTAAGATCATCCATGAAAGAGTACAAGAAATACCTTACGTTGTATTCTGCACTTTTTGAATTTTGGAATTTCGAAACAAAGATTTTATAGCTTGAATAAGGAAAATTATAGTTTTTTTTACCTCTATCAAAAGACCACATAACATGTGGTAAAAAAATAGTATCGTAAGACCAACCCACGTAACTATTAAAAAACATAAATGATAAAACTATAAATTAATCAATTACAAAAAAGTAACTCGATAAGCAGTTTCTAAAATCTACTGAAAAACTTGCAAGATCAATATGTGGACGTAAGCTTTCATAACAAGGATTTAAACTCAGCAAACATTAGAAAGTTCCATCTTATAAGTATTATAATTGTAAGAAATTCTTGTCGATTCATTAAGAGATTAAAGTATCAATATTTTAAGCACGAATATAAATCACAGTTCTATTGAATTTTACTTCCTGTTAATATTTAATTTTACGTCTTGTTAATATTTAATGGCATGTCGACGCCAACCACAAGTATTCATTTGGACTTATTTCAGTTATTTGTTTTGTTCAGAAATGCAAAACAATACTTGAATATTTAATTTTATAGTTATACAACATGAATTGTATATAAACAATTAGCAGATAATTGCTTTTTTAATCAAACCGTGAATTTGAATAACAAATTTATGATAACCATGAGTCTTTCAACTCGCAATATGTGATTTTACAATTATAAATTACTGTGAATTTAACAATTTATTTAAGTTAAAGCCAATTAGACATATAAATCTAATATTTATAATACCCACTAAAAATACGTAATGAAATTTATAATTTGATTATTACTATTGATTTTTATCAAGATTATTCAGCATTATTTAAATATAACATTAGCAATTGATAGTTTGTAATGTTCTTGCCCCACCTTTTTTTATTGATTAATAGAATGTATGTAATTATAAATTATTATGATTTAAATGAATTGTACATTTCATAATAATTTGTTACGACCTCATTCAAATATTATTAAATTCGTTATGTAAAATAGAACAATACTGAATAAAAAAGGCACACATTGGTATTAAAACATTAATATACTATTACTCAATAATACATAAATATTCTTTTTTCATTGTTGTTTTACCTTATCGTTAGTGAACTATTATAAAAAAAAAATTGTGCAATCGATCTTTTTGTCGAAATCGAAATTTTTGACTATAGATAAAAATGCAGCTAATAATAAATTTAATATATACTATATACTAAATATATGATTCTAATCAAAATATTTAATTACTAACCAGTTAACCCTTTGCCTCTCACTCTTGACAAAATGTCAAAAAAGAAATGTATTTGCTATGCCGTCAGGCGTTTTTAACATAAATGCTAACCTACAAAAAGAACGTGGAGTAACAACTTTATCACAAGTGCAACCTTGTGATATCTCATTGATAAGACATATGTGAAGTTAGGTTTTATGTGTAAAACGCGCAAACTCATACGTATATAGACCCGTAACAGATTATAACAACATTTCTACTTCATCATAAAATTGGCCCGTTAGTCTAAATGCACACATATCAATAAAATTGTTAATTTCTTGTAAAACAGGATAAAATCAGATCTGATTGATATGGAGATTGATAGATCAGTCTATTAGACTATAATGTATAGTTACTCAGAAAAATAATATTATAACATTTTTATTTGATTTGATGAAGTTAAAACGTGGGCCAGCCCAAACTAATCCCAGATTTGCTGGTTCTAGCCCAGCCATGGCCAGGTCTAACATCAGGCAATTTTGATGTCAAATTTTCATTTGATATAGATACCAAATATAACCCTAGGCTACTGGAGCGCAATCAATTCCATCTATTAACAATAAACTTCTGATTTACAAGGTTGTAATAAAACCAATATGGACTTATGGCATAGAATTGTAGGGCTGTGCAAGCAAATCCAACATAGTCCTAATGCAACGTGCCCAATCGAAAATATTAAGACAGATCACAGATGCTCCGTGGTTTGTTAGCAATAAAACCTTACGCGAGGATCTCCGTATTGAATTTATAAACAGAATTATACAAATCAACAATGTCAAACATTTTCATAAACTAGAACACCATACAAACTCTATAGTCACTCAGCTTCTTGAGACACCAACTTCAAGAAGACTGAAGAAGAAGCTGCCTAAAGATAATATGGAGGATCCTTAGAACTATCATAACTTTATATGAACGGAATAGTAGAATCACTTATTGAAGCGATTCTCTAAATATCGCTATAATATTTATCAGATTATTTTATATGTGTGTTTGAAAGTGTATGTGTATGTGTTCGATTGTATGACATATGCTAAATAGCTCATAGAATTGCCATGTATTATAATTGCTAATTAAAATAAAATTTAAAAAAAAGGTGAAAAATGCCTCTGATGGGTAAAGCAGGATATAATTAGAATAATGTCAACAAATATTCGAGTATAGTTAATTAGTAGCAACTGGATTGGACCACTACTGGGTTGCTGTCCATCCAAAAATCCATATAATAACGTCAAAACAAATACTGAATGTCTTAGTATAACAGATTGTAATGCAAAATCCATGAACTTAAAAGAACTCCTGTTTTGAGGAAACACGTGTATTAGTAACGGCCAGCCGGCCATGCGATGAGTTTCCCATCGGAAGCTGGTATAAAAATACGACAGGAGGCTACTGCTACTAGTAATAAGGATGCAAACGCAATAATCGATAAATTTAATGTTATCGTAGATTTGCATGTCTCAGAAACGGTGTCACGCAATAACCATTTTCGTATTAATCCGATTCAACGGTAGCTTCATCTGCATCCACGCGTAAAGTTCTGACAGTTACCGCTCCGAGTCTCAATTTTATGCACTTGCGTTATTCGATAAACATGAAATCATAATAAAAGCTGATATCGCCTGAAAATATATAGATGTTTGCTTGCACATTTCTGAGACTTATGAAGAGCCAATGTAAAAAGTCGAAAAACTACTTTCACACAAACACTATTCATCCATGACTATAAGCAGAAATAATCGAAAATAGTACTAATAAAGGAAACAGATAGAAGAGAACATTGATTTTGAGTAATTAAATTTTGACTTATCAATTTTGATTAGTTGTGACTACTTTTGTAAATCTGTTTTTTTACAATATTGTTAAAATTGTTCATAAATAATACTCTAAGGATTAAAAAATTAGCCCACTAGACTTCAATATTCTCTAAATATTTCAAAATAATCGAATAAAATATATAAATGTTTTTTACTGTAGAGCAACCTACTGTTGCCGTTATAATTTGGACAAAAAAACAATAAATTATCAAAAAGTTGATTCATCTATAATAAGTATACAAATAATTGTATTAAATTTACAATATTGTTTGAATTTTTTTCAGAGGTGAAGTAAAGTTGAATGACAAAAAATAAGGTAAACTAATTTTTGCTAAGTCTTCTCTTAACATTGGTCGAATTAAGTATTAAAAGCTTTTGATTGCAAATAAAATTAAAACAACGTAAATTTTAATAAAATCATTTTGTAGAATATAAAAATAATTACTGCTAGAATTTTTCCATACAAATGATAGAATTATATATTATATATAGAATTATATTAATTATATATATAGATAGAATATTTTCATCGAATTTTCTGGAAATGTTGAAAAAGAATTAATTTAAAGCAGATTACAAAAAGCGGACGGCTTTATATAACTTTATGAACGATATGATCAAAATATTTGATTGGTATTTAAAAAACACGTCGTAACTATTAATTGAACAAAATTACAAAAAATATTTTTTCAGCATGATTCTGTACATTTACTTTCCATAGGGTAAGTTAAAGTAATCGCAAAAAATCGAACAAGAAAATTTTTGCGATGTTCAGGAAATTTCAGGAACATTTTAAAGGTTTCTGAACATTTTGGCATACCTTAGAGAAATACCTTAGATACAAATTTCCGATCAACCGATTTGAATGATTCAAAAAGCATTGGGTTCCCGTTGATGGGAAGACGTGCAGATTAATGAATGTTTGACACACTCCAGCCATTTCAAAGATTTGTGGCAAAAAGTGCAAAAAATTCAGTTCATAATCAAAAATTGAATTTACAATTAAGTTTTAATTTCATCAAAATATTCAATAAAAAATCTACAATATACTTTCAAAAAATCTTAAAGCATGATAAGGCTAGCCGTCTCCATCCTCTTGATATCTTATTTCTCAATTAACTCTAAGAACTGTAAATTACACTCATGGTCCTTAAATTCACTACTCCTGGTCACTATATATAAATTACTCTTTTGTTAACTATACATCATGCAATAGAATACTAATAGCTAATAGAATCTACTCATAGCTAACAAGCATTTAAAAATTTCACGGGTAGTTCCAACAATTTTACTTAAAGCACGATGCCATGCACAAGTAGTTAATAATCAGAATGAATAATGATGAGACAAAAGAAGTATTATCATTCGAATTCGAAAAGAACATTTCAAGGTTCATCAAAATTTGTGTATGGATCGAAAAACTACTCGAACTGCGAACTTCGTTGGCATCCACCTAAATTTTCCTCCGTTACCTGTCACAATCTTAATTCCATGCGAATTATTCGATAAATGTGAAATTATAATAAAACTGATATCACCTGAAATATAGTTGTTTCTCGTTGCGCATTGCTGAGTGTTCAAAGTGTCAGTAGAAGAGGTTATCCACAGATAAGGCGTAAAAATATACGAGGAATAATTCAGACGAACGGTTAACGCGTGCTGCTATCATAGTAATAATTTCTTGCTGTTGATAATAACCAAACAAAATTTATTTGAATTGATATGTTTTGAAATAAACAGGATATCGAGCAGCGTTAAAGTCAATTCTTATTCGACTGTTGATTCCAATTGAACATAGAACTAGTTGTGAATGGCATCGTGCAACTAACCATACGGAAAGTTAATAACCAAAATTCAGATGAAAAATGTTCGATATTTCAATATTTGGTTTCCTTAGATATAGTACAAAGCAACTTGAAACAAATCTAAATTGCCATTTTTGGCACTTTTTGCCCTGAATTTGGTTGATCGCACTATAAATTTAAATCTTACTAATCGGACTAAGATCAAAGTGAATAAAATTTTACCTAATATTTTACCAATAACGGTATTCGAACTAACAGACTTATCGCGAAGAATATCAATAAAAATTCAATTCCATGATACACAGATGACTTATTATCACTATGTTCTGAATCAGGAAGCTCTATGATACATGATATCGACTATGCATGACTCAACCAGATGACCTCAAATAGCGTGTAATTATAATTATCAAAGTTCGTATGGTATAAATGATGAGAAAAAAGTATAAGCTGGGAAATGTAGTTTTGCCATGTTTTGTGAAAAATTATTAAGTAGTAAGAACTTACTTATTATTCTTTTTGAAGCTGGTCTTCTTATATTGTTTGCATTAACTTTAAGATACCGATCAATTCACAATTGTAGTTTTTTTCGATCGCAGAGATTTTGTTAAGAGATATGGGATATTTAGTTGCATTGTTCAGCATTATATAAAAAGCAAATTAAATCATCCCTTATAACTGTAATTTGGCTCTGAAATACCCATGTGTTTGATATCAATGTTCTATTAATTTGAATATTTGATACTCTAAATTTTCAGTTTTTCTAAATCATGACACTAAATAATATTCATCACAATCCTATAAATCAGAAGTATTTGTATCATTTTATAAATTAGCTTGGTATCACGGTATTTGCATCTGATAAAATGTTATAATTATGTGTTAATTCCAATATTATTCAAGCTCAATTATTATAGTTATTCATAACTCTACGTCAGAAATAATCAATGTTAAAATTTATAATTAAATCACTTTTTTCTGAGAAAACTTTTTGATTCAGAATTTATAAACATTCATTGTTGAATTTAAAGACATAAAATCAGACTTAGAATTCAATTATTATTATGTATTGAATTTTAATAAAAAAAATCCGTAGGGCAATTGTTGTATAGCCAATGCTACCACGATCAAATTGAGCTGGTATTTTGACAACAGAATTTTTTTTTGAGAAAGGGAAAAATATCTAGAAAGAAGTAGTAAAGAAAATTTTATATGCATATTTTAGAAATGGTCACATAGCTTTGGTAACAGTATTGTAACAATTAAATGTGTTGTTTTACAAAATGTTTGCAAACGGTCAATTTAACCTAATTCGTAAATTTACTGCTAAAAAACTAGGTAACAATTCTCTTGCTTTTACTCGAAACTTATATAAAAAACTCATATCTAAAGATTTGAAAAAGAATTATCAATTAGCATTCTTCAAATGACGAATCAGTAATTCTAAATCATTTTAAAATACAAAACCGGTACACGAAAAAAACTAATTTAATAAACTACTATATTATTAATATAACAAAAGAATTTCAAAAATTGAGAATGCTGTAGAATATTTTTGCATGCTTTTTCAAACTTTGTTCACACATTATTCGCAAATAAACACCACAGAATTATATATAGAATATTCTAGGAACAAACATCACAAATGTTTTATTATTTATTGTTTAGGGCTCGCCCGTAGGTTATCGGTTAAGAGCGGGACTTGTTTCAGAGGTCCCGGGTTTGATACCCACTTCGAGCAGCCTGTTGTCAGGCAGCAGTGATAACGATTTTTACTTGGAAATATAGATAGGAATATGTTTTCCTAGTGAAAATAGCCCTTGCCCGGCATTGCTGCACCAATAAAAAGTCAGCTCTATTAGATTAATTCTAATAACAAAAATCATCAAATATGGCATTGGGTTACCATCTAAAAATACGAAGTAAGGAGAAGTTTCAGCCCAACAGCTCATAAGACGTAAGGTTCTGATTGCTGTTAAAAATATAATAAAAAAAAATTATTGTTTATTGCAGATGTCCTCGTACAATGACCAACAATGACATTTATCATTCGAAAAAGTAAGTTTGAGTACCTCTGGGTTATGGTAAGCAAAAGCAATCCGCCCCAGGTGAGCAGTATGGTAATGCATGGACGATGGGAAAGCTGTCCGCGTCCGTGTCCGCCGATCGCTACTATAAAATATTTAAGATGAAACACGCCCCATGCGTGACCATCGTCCACATATCATGTTCGGACAGGCGACAATTTTATGATATTTTGCGGGTTAGAGAGTAGCCTATGATGCGATTAACGTAAATTTACGATCATTGTCACCTATAGTTAAGATGTATCAAAAAGTTAATGTGATGCGACGTGCATGAAGCGAGAAATGTAAAGATACTTGCACCATGTACATAAATAAAACGCAGCGGGCAGTTGTCTGTAGCAGATGATAATTTCAAATAAAAGGCCAAATTGTTTTGACAGAAGTAAAATTAAAGCTGACTTTTTAGACTACGATATATATTCTTTTTTGCATCCACGTGCTTGCATATACATAAATGTGTTATCAAACCGCATACAATATATTTTATCAAAGTCTAGAATAAAAATAATGGGGTTCTTTTGATTTTCAGAATATATCCGTAATTCCAGTTAATAAGTGAATTTTAAGTCAATTTTCACTATTTTTCAAAGCTTGATTTCAAAGTTCTATTACTGGTGCAATATCGCGTATTTGAAATTAAGGGTTTAAATTTTTATATAAAGTGCTTCATTAATTTTTGTACCTAATCGTTAGTTTTTCAATTTAATAACTATTTTCAGAGAAATAGTTAATACCGCGATTTGAAACATTTTTCTGATATTAACTACTTATTCTCTGATATGGTAGATATATCAAAGAACTTATAATAAATTCTTCCAATTCAAAAACCAACATATGTTATGAATGACATTGGTTGATGTTTTCGTAATCATTTAGCTTATGAAGGCAATATATTTGACATATCATTCAATTATCATTAAATTTAAGGTGCCAGTTTTCACAATTTTGAACTTTTTTATTTTTTAATTTTTGTTTTGTATTTTAATAATATTAATAAACAAGTGGTAAAAAAATGGATAGTAATTCATTGCTTTCTTTTACGACACTTTAAAAATGACCTAAAATTCATCGCTCTACACTAGAATACTCCCTTAAACAATAATTACTAAGTGGAGAGAGAAATGCTAAGTTATGATTTATCAAACAAATTATGCAAGATTTTGTTACCTGATCATCTAAGAAACCTTTAACTAGAATGAATTGCCGTAGGTGACTATGTTCGTCAATCACAGTAGGTAAGAATTCCGATAAAAAATATGGGTTGATTAAAAAAAATTAAAAATTTTACTACATTTACTTCGTTAACTTAACTGCGTATGTATTGAACTATGATTATTGTTTAAACTCAATGAAATATTTTACATGTAAATTTAAGAAAGCAAAAATAGTTGCTAATTGAAAGGAAAAACTCTTTTTAAAAATTAACAACAAAAATGTTATTTCTGCAGTAAAATCTTGATACTTATTGATTCTCAATGATTAAGAATATTAAGATGATTAAGTAAAACGCCACTTACAACTACTAATTTTAGCCATAGTTGCAGAATATTTTAAAGAACTTGGTTTTACAGAATATGTTGTTTATCTTAAAAAATTTTCGTTTAAAGAACAAATGGTCGCAGTTTAATGAATGATACACATGTTGGATCAAAATATAAAATTCTATTACAGTTCCATGATGAGTATATTCAGTTCACTGATTAAATTATATAAGTTAAAACAGACATATGTAAAGTTCTTTAACTTCGATTAAGTTTACAAGAAGTTGAAAATGTAATTTATGAAACTAAATACAAATTTATTAAAAAGAATGTGAAAATATAAATACCGAACATTATTTATGACTTTATCAAATACGGAACCCAGTGTTAAATATACGATCTATTAAATCGGCTACTTTGAGCAGGTACATGTTCAAAGTAGGTGGTATAGCCAATCATGTGTAGATTACTTCTTTTATTATTTACCTCATGCTGAGTCGCGTGCTGGGTCGCATTGCTTTTTTAGAAATTGAGTATGAAATAAAAAATATGTCGCTATATGTAGTTAATGTAGAATTTCTATATTTGTAACTATATATTAAAATATAGTGTTCTATTATAATAAGAGAAACATTAGTTTTGTCTGGTAATATTAGGATTTGTGAATACTTTTCTAAGCCAACAATTTATCAGAAACGCAAATTTGAAGTATTAACGTTGCATGGTACAATTTTCAGATTTCAAGTAATATAGAGAGCTGTGTTTATACATGTTAATTTCAGCGTTCTATAGACATGCAAAAGCACATGGATATTTTATTAATTCCATAAAACATATTATAAACTATTGGGGTGTATGGCTTCGTGCCTTAAGGCAAATTGCTGGAACTTCCCGTACCGTAACAAAATGTTTGAGGAATATTAAATGTTTTCAAATAGATTGTTATAAATAAATACGATTTCATTGTCTAATAAGAATTATATAAACTGAATTGCAAAGTTGAAAATATTTGTTTAAAGTATATTAGACCTTAAGTCAATATTACAATTAAAATCTGAATGATTTTCTATGTACAAAAAAAAAATTTGTTGAAAAAAAAATTTTGAATTTTTTTTCAAAAGCAATTATTCTGTTAAAACAAGCAGAAAGTTCTTTGAATCATACAAATCGGACGCTTATTTCTCTCAAAAACTGTCATTTTTTGCACATCCGAAACCGCTGGACTGGCTTTGCAAAAAGCTAATCGCCACTTCTCCTCGTCAATACAAATTGAATATTTTTTAGATCATTCAAATCGGATGCTCTGATCTCTCAAAAACCCGATTTCTATTTTCTGTGCTCTTTGCTCCGTATCTCTGAAGCGGCTAAACCTGCCTTTGCCAAAAACAAATCAGCATATCTTCCTATCCATAGGAATCGAATGTTTTTTGAACCAATCAAATCGGTTGATCCGTGCGCCCGAAAACGTGGACGAAAAATTGTATCCATACATACATACACACACACATCCATTTTTTCTGAGGTATGCCAAAATCTTCAGAAACCTTCAAAACGTCGAGAAATGTAAAAATTTTCAATTTCGATTTTTAGACGATTACAATAACTTGCCCTACGGGAAGTTAAAAATTGGACCGCAAAGTATAGATTGTTCTGTTTTCTGGTTTCTCATATGCTTGTGAATATTTTTGTTATATAAGTTATTTTATTGCTTTAGTAGATGCAGAATGACAAATCGTAGAATTTTCTTACAAGTTAAATAAGTTTTGTCATATTGCATAGTTTCTATGTGAAGATTCCAAAAAATAACTATCACAGATTATAATCGATCTAATAAAAATGACTTTGATAAAAATTGCATTTTTATATGAGTATTATTAACAGCGATTAGACCTTAACGAGTCCTATAAACTGTTGTGCTGACTTCTTAAGTGATGTGCTTCATAGATGGATATAGAATATTTCTAATTACTAAAAAATTTTTGATTCATAATGATGATGATGTTTCACATGTTTCATGGAGGAAATCATGATTATATTGCGAGATAAGTCATAAGATAGAATACATTGAATTTGCGATATCACGTTCATATTTATTTCTTCATTTTCTAATATGCATCTGTCAAAGTTTCAAATTTCAGCAACTCATATAAACACTATTTCATAGTTAGTCAGATTCAAAGTTGGGGTCCGTTTATCACCTGCTTGTACTCGCTTATCACATGAACCTGGCGATTCATCAAGCTCTTGGGGATTGATTACCCATGGGTCTCGGTGGCGTGCAGAGGTCGCGAACCTTCCATTTGATCCGGCAGGTCGACAATTTTTATCGGACAGCGCGTGCTGTGTTTTCCAACGGTTTGCAACTTCATCTCCAGGAAACGGAAAGGTGATTCGCGACTGATATGGCGTTAAAACGGTACGTGTGTACAGTTGATGAGAGTCCACTCACCGTATAATCTTTGTTTTGATGAATGACCAGTAATCGATATCCAACTGCATCTTGGAGTCCGTGTGCAAATGTTTATGGTCTAAACGTGCCTTAATTAGGCGGATCGGTGGCATGGCAGAGGACGCTGACCGAAACGGGTGTGGAAAATAATTTTAGGGAAGACTATCATTGGTAACAATCAGTTTCATTTCAATTATCTCAGATATGTACTCATATAAACGAGTAGTATAATAAAATGAAAGTAGTCACTAAAAATGATACATATATACATTCATGAGTATAAAAATGTCTTCACATTGGCAGATCTTGAGACACCAGTCCCAAAAACATTAAAAAAGATCCAATAGACGTTGTCCAACTCATTAACATTACCACATCTTTGGAGAAATGAACAGAATTGATAAAGCACTCATTGGAGTGACAACTATGGTTATGATGAAATTTAGCACAAAAATTTTATAAGTGGGTTTACATAGAATTTTGTAGAATTTGAATTTAAATTTGCTCATAGTATGTTGTATTCTGATTGCTAGTAAAAATAAAAATAATAATGATCTCGGCATATTAAAAATGTTTTTTTATACTTGAATTCTTGAAAGAAAGCTTGAAACGTCAATGGCTTTTAGATTTAGTATTAAATTAGCTTCATTATAACATTATCTTTTCAATTGTTAAACTAAGAAGATCTCACTGGAGTTCTTCTTAGACATCGCTCTCAAATATTGTCAATTTAGCTTATAGTAATCCTTATGTATATCTGATTGCTAAATAAAACAATAAAAAAATATTCAAATTCTTTCTAAATTTTATCACTTGTTAAAAGTTCATTTTCAAAATCAACTATTAATCTCTACTAATTGAACAATTCGCATTGAATTAATCTAAACCAGAGCAGCCTGGTGTCAAGAAAATTAGCATCAGTTTTCACTTAAAAAAATAGTTCTAATGTTTCCAAGTAAAAATATCCCTTACCCGGCATTACTGCATCCAATAAAAAACTATTCTCCAGTTATTCTGATAATATGTATATAAAAAAGAAGATAGGACAATCGTCAGGTTATCATCTATAACGTCAGATCAATTGAAAGACATAAAAACAAGCTTTTAGGACTAATATAGATCTGATTGCTAGTAAAAAAAAATGGAATGAATTCGAAAGATGTATATGTAACAAGTACACGTGAGGGTATATTTTTATGACTTTTCTGATGATAGAGGATATGAGCATATACAATATGTCAGCATAAAATATTTATATACACAAAATTTTATTAACTTTAAAAAAAAAAGCTTTTTTACCTAGAATCTACCCATACCATTTAGCTGGAAAGACAGGCGGATGTGTAACCAAAGCCGCTAAGAAGTTTGAAATTTTATATTAACGGGACCATACATCGCTAATGGATAATACCACAAAATAATTTTAATGAAATAGGACTAGTATACCAAATCGGCATTAAATATAGATGATAAAAGCAGGCTGAGCTATCAGCTCACAAGAATAGAACACAGGTGTTATATTATTGTTTCGGACAGGGCTGTGAAATTCATATCAACCATTCAGAGCAATCGGTTTGAAGATATTGATTTTTATAAATGATTAAAAATTCACACTCACGTGACTTTATAATGAACAGTAATTATACTGGTCTACTATAGTTTTCTACAGTTTTCAGATTGCTTGCTTTGAGAAAAAAATCGTCGTTTGTCTATAGAATCTTTTGCATATAATTTTTCAGAATACTTGAACATTTGTAAGTTACATGAAATTCCACTATTACCACTAGATAAAATAATATGAATTTACAGAAAAATAATTATAATTAGTATATAAAATTAAGTAATAAGAATAAAGTTTATCCATTGATTTCTAGATGATAAACGAAGAAAACATATATCTACAATTGAATATACAACATCTACAATTGAATATTTAAATAAATTGTATTTCCGGCAGCAAAGTTCCGTATTACAGTTTTAGTTCCATTAAACATCCTCAGCCCTGTTTCGCAGAAACATTAAGTTTTTTATATCAACGACATTAAAGACAATAAGAACTAAAAATTTACTACTAACTTTGTTTTTATGCCTTGTAATTAAAGTAATTAGGTTCATGTGGTCAACGTATATTATAGAAAAACTGAAATATATTTTTAATTTCTCGATCTCGTCCGCAATAAGTTTTTTTTATGATTTACCAGAAGTATTTACAGAATGATTAGTAACGAAATAACCCGCATATTATAAAAATATTCTAGATAGAATCTTATCTAATTTCATTTATTTCAGAAATCTTGACATCAATTTTTTCTCGGCTGGAACCTTGCAGAATATAAATACACATAGATCAAGATGTGTACTCCACTAGTTCAATAAAAACTAAAAACTTACTCCGCAAATTGAAATATATTTGTATAATTATATAAAAAATCAGTATGAAATATATAAATGTTATTGAGAAGTATCAAAAATGTTTCACGACAATTCACTAAAATCATGTGAATTTACGCACATTTTGCTAAAAAAAAGATTCTTTGCTGTGCAAATGGTTATAAACCCTATAAAAATATTATTTATAGCGACGACATTACTAATTATGCTAATCCAAGATACAATAAAACTATACATTAACTTTACACGATATTTACATATCTATTGCTGTAAATCTACAATCTGCAAGATATCTATTAATCAAATCTCAATCAAATAAAGCTTTCGAGCTAGTTAATAACATAGAGAAAACTGGTGTTTGTAATATATAACTGGTAAATTAGTTTGTACATAAAGGTATTAAAAATATTTTTTTATAAAACATTTTTTTGCATAAAACTACTCATTGCATGCCACTCGATCATTTTTGATAATATTTAGCTATTCTTACTTTGAAAATTAGAGAAAAATTATCGTTAATAGAACAAACAATTTTTTACTGATAATTGAATTAAACATGTTTGGAGATTTCTTCTATTTGTTAAATCCTAATTATTGGTTCATAAATTTGAAATAAATAAATAGATTCACTTCAGTAGAAGTTCCTATATCAATACTTTGGACGAAATCATTCCTATTACCATTTTATATCTAAAATCTTCCAAAAATGCTTTGACCCTATAATAATCGACAACAGCTTTTTATCAAATTCTAAAAATTTTCAAAAAGAGTATAACATCGTACCTAAATTGCATCTATTTATAGTAATATAAGAAATCGAATAAGAATTTAATGACTGATTATTAGAAATGTGATTTTGTTAATGTTGTTTTATGATTATGTCTCTGCACTTGTTCATATCAGGTCAATCCGTGAAGAAGCAAATGACATTAATCGTCCGTTTTTTATAAACTTTGAATGATTCGCAAAAACTCTAAACTAGATTCTGGATTTGTCATTTACATTCCTTACAATTTTTTGTTTTAAAGTATGGCAAATTCCTTTTTGTATTCTACATATTTATGATTCAGAGTTTCTCTATATCCTTTTGAAATTCAGTCCCAGATCAGGTACTAATTAGTTATAAAGATTAATTTGAGTGATTATAAACAATCATTTGACTAATCAGCTATTTGGCAAAAATTTCATATGCGGTAAATATGATGAGATGAGAAATGGTGGTTTATATGTTGACCGAAGAAGCATAGAAAAATACAAGAAACTTGTACCACAAAAAAAGAAGTTAATATTAGATCTAATTGCATCTATTAAAAACACATTTAAAAGATTAACCAAACAACTAGAACCAAAATAGCGATATATTCGAAACTAGCAATTCCTTGACCACATCCAAAATCATGCTAATTTTCCAACTTAATTTCGTATGTTGGAAAATCTAAATTAAAGATACTTAAATGTATTTTTAGCAAAATTTGAAATGAATAGGTAAAATTACATTAGAAACATTTTAGTCAGATCTTCTGTTTTATATAAAGTTTTCGCTGAAGTTTCAATATTATATCGATATAGGCAAAAGCTGAAGTGCTCTAATGAATACAATTTGCGTACGAACTATTAGTCTAAGAGCCAGTGAACTATTTGACTAACCTGTTTTCACAAAGCCAGAAATTTTTTTAATGATATTTTATTATCGGCCCATTAAGAAAATACCATTCTGGCAGTCATTCCGCGGTTGCGTCATCATCCCTTCAATTTGTGAAAATGTAAAAAAAAAAAATTTTATAACTTGCTCGCACAAGGCTCAAATTTTGAGGGTGTCTTCTTTTAACTGTTCAGAAAGCATATGTAAAAAGCCAGCCCATTCTGACGGTTGCAAGGGTCTGCCAGAAGAGTACATAATAGTCATGACGCGCAAGGGTGTGGGCGCATTGCCATACATAATTGACTAATACCCTTGTATTTGAATAATTTATACGCCATTTTAAAGGTCATTTTGAAAACATCGGTTATACCAAACTTCAACTTTGTATCTCACCTTATGGCCGAGATATCATTGAAAATATGCCAAAGTGGCCCCTTTTTCAAACTCAATTTTTGGCGTAACCATAAAAGATATCGAAAAAAAAATTACGTGATTCTACTCATATTGCCTTAAACCACATAATGTATAGTAATATATGCTAAATAATCCTTTATTATTGGCTAAAAAGGATAAAATAATTTTTCAATTAATGTTTTCGGATAGTGCGTTTTGTTCAATTACTTTATTATTAGCGTTATTTAAAAGCTTATTGTTTTCTCTTTTAGTACTGCAAATATGGTTTAAATCAAATTTGTGGAACACTTTGAAAAATGGAAGAAACCAGAACCAGTACACCCGCGCGTAACGCTAATAGTCGCCCGCATAGAATTCGTTCGGTCGGATGTGCGATGCGTTACGCGCGGGTGTACTGGTTCTGGTTTCTTCAATTTTTCAAAGTGTTTCACAAATTTGATTTAAACCATATTTGCAGTACTGAAAGAGAAAACAATAAGCTTTTAAATAACGCTAATAATAAAGTAATTGAACAAAACGCACTATCCGAAAACATTAATTGAAAAATTATTTTATCCTTTTTAGCTAATAATAAAGGATTATTTAGCATATATTACTATACATTATGTGGTTTAAGCCAATATGAGTAGAATCACGTAATTTTTTTTTCGATATCTTTTATGGTTACGCCAAAAATTGAGTTTGAAAAAGGGGCCACTTTGGCATATTTTCAATGATATCTCGGCCATAAGGTGAGATACAAAGTTGAAGTTTGGTATAACCGATGTTTTCAAAATGACCTTTAAAATGGCGTATAAATTATTCAAATACAAGGGTATTAGTCAATTATGTATGGCAATGCGCCCACACCCTTGCGCGTCATGACTATTATGTACTCTTCTGGCAGACCCTTGCAACCGTCAGAATGGGCTGGCTTTTTACATATGCTTTCTGAACAGTTAAAAGAAGACACCCTCAAAATTTGAGCCTTGTGCGAGCAAGTTATAAAATTTTTTTTTTTTACATTTTCACAAATTGAAGGGATGATGACGCAACCGCGGAATGACTGCCAGAATGGTATTTTCTTAATGGGCCGATAATAAAATATCATTAAAAAAATTTCTGGCTTTGTGAAAACAGGTTAGTCAAATAGTTCACTGGCTCTTAGACTATATGTGGCATGTGTAAATCAAATGCATTTGCATATTTGTTTCGAATACGAATTATTAATCGAAGTGACATCAATAACATTAATCAACGATCAACTTACTCTTTTTAAATTTTATCTATGAATTATACAATTTATTACGACAACGCATTGCAGCGCATAAATTGAAATATTTCAATAATCTGAAGGATAATTCATTTTAATCTACTCTTTGATACATGACAAGCAATATGACCTGATAAGCTACAGGTATGCGCTGAAAAACTTAATCTTAAAATATCTAACTAAACCTGTTATTTGCATAATACAATGTTTGAAAATTACGGAGTATAGAGAAAATATGGAACGGATTTATCGATTTGAATATCTTTAAAATTTGTACAGCAAACATCTACTACCCACTTTTGAATAATTTTATAGAAGTCAATTGCAAAACATATGAATGGAATTTATGATTATTGCAGTAATTATAAAATTGGTTCTAATGTAATGGTAAAGTTTTTAATAAGGACTTTACACGGATGTGTTTAAATGATAAACAGACTAGCACTAATACGCTAAGATGAATTTATTCTTTTTCTATATACATAGAAAAACAAATTACCTTGATGGAGTGCGAAGAACGTCCAAGCTTGGTCACTGGAGATGCTGAGGCGATGGTTTTTAAGTTTCTGGAAATAAAAAAATATATGTTAGTATTTCTAGTAAGTTATTAAATTATTTAAAAAAATTATACTACGCCTATATACAGTGAAAAACACATATACTAATGTGATCAAGTTTAATACTGTTTTTCAAATAATTTTCCAATTTACATTGAGCTCTACCCTTTGGGAAGTATTGGCCTTATTCCGCATAATACGTTTGGGAACCTTTTTAATCCTTGTGAAATCATCCTAAGGGGGTTTTACTGTATGTATCCTCCACAATATCAAATAGAGAATTTCAATAAAAATTTTGTAGAAATTTAATTAACTCAATTTGTATAAGCTGGGGGTAAAAAACATTTTATCCGGAGGCAAATTGTGTAAATGATTGCCATTCAAAATGAAGACGACTTTCAATTTCGGAAATAAAGTTTTTACGGTTTTTATTGAAAAAAAAAACTAATACATGAGATAGTATATACGTTATATGTCACAATGAATTCATATATCGATCAAAGAATATTAAATACTTTCAAATAGATTATTTTAAAATACTGTGGCATTTTCTAATATTTATAAGAATTACAGAATTGAAATTATTTATTTAAAGTATATAAGTGAGCATCGGAACTTTAACCAGAACTAAAATTAAGATCTGAATTCTTTACGATATACAAAATAAAAAAATGGAGAAAATTGAAATATTTTCTTTTCCAAAAACAATTGTTTTGCCACCACAAGCAGAATTTTTTAGATCATCACAATCGGATACTCCGTTCTCTCGAAAACTTGGTTTCCATTTTTTGCACTCTTTGCTTCATATCTCCGTAACGGCTGGACCTGCATTTGCCAAAAACTTATCAGCTCATCTCATTATCAATAGAAATCGATTGCTTCTCGAATTTTCAAATCGGTTCATCCATATGCCCGAAATCGTCGAAGAAAAATTTTCTTTACACACACACACACACATCCAATTTCTGAGGTATGCCAAAGTGTTCAGAAACATCTGAAATGTGAAGATATGCAAAAATTTTTTTTTTAAATTTTTGGCCCATTATTATAACTTACTCTACGGAAAGTTGCAAGATTATTAGCACAACAGATTCAACAAAAGAAAACGCAAAGTAATAATACTCAAAGTTCCTCAATATTCTTAATATAGTATTGCAGAAGATTCAAATCATTTTATAAAATAATGAGTGCAGTATTATAGTATAAAATAGATAAATATAGATGATTATATAGTAAAGCAGCAGCAGCAATAGATGATCTTTTGGAAATAGATTTAAAATACATTTGTAAAAATTCGCCTGAAATCAAATTACTTAATAAAGAAATTTTGGTATATATTATATAAGTTTTGCGAATGCAAAAATTTAGAAGAAAATTAATAAATATTACGTATGTGACTACGTCCCAACGCATTCGTTGTTCACTGCGATTCCCATGTATACAATTAATTCTCGCCAATTTTTTTGCAATACAAGAATAATATGTGATTATTTATTATCAGATCTATTAAAATTTTGCGTATATGAAATTCTTTCATTTCCAATCATGACATATAAATAGAATTGTATAACATGACGCCGTGAGAATTGTCTACCGGAGACTGTAATTAAAATACAATGCTTTGTGTGAATAACAATGCGGAACTTAAACAACTGTAACAACATGTGAGAGAATTTTGCGAACTTTAAACTATAACGACTGGATCAAATGTAATACAAATTATGAATTGTAACGGTAACAAAAGTTATCTCGGGTCAGATATAAATATAAATATTATTGAAGAAATGATACTGGACAAAAGATGGTTTTATTATAGTCATTGGCTGAATGACGTCTGCATTTCGACAACCTGAGTATAGAGCAAAGAACTACATTAGCAAGGTTTGCAGATGGCATGGAGTACTGATATCTCACAAATTTTCTGGCAAGTAATTTAACACAAAATTAAATTATCATACTAGAAGTTTGGTTAAAAAATTGAAGATAGAAATCAATAAACCAGTTCGAATTGGTGCAACCAAAACTGCCACCTATATATTTGAAGAATGTAGAGATTCCACAAAATAAATCTCTAAAATATCCTGAACTTTTTAGGGACAAATTAACCTGTAAAGTAAACATAATAACAAGTAACTGAGAACAGCAGAGAAATATATATGGTTTATAGACATACTATCAAACTTTACGGTCAATAACAAACTTTTGTATAAAATAATTGCACTTGTAGATCTGTCAATATTTAGTATGAAAAGATCTTCATAACATAGACTTGCCATAACATTGATGTTGTGCGGAAAAATCGGTCCATAAATTTAGCGTTACAATACAACAGAAAACACAACAATCATCAGAATGATCCTAAACATCATCCTGGTATAAATAATTTACAATAATCTTCATATGGAAAAATAGATGAAACAATTAGACTAATATCATCAAAACACGAAATTAATTTGTAAAGTCAGAAACCCATCCTAATCAGATGGTGTAATCTTCTACAAAATTACCAGAAAAGGAAATTGAAGAAAAACTTAGATTTATAAAAAAAAACTATCTTTGTTTTTATATACATTTAACTAATCACTTATAACTTTTGACTAATAACCTACCAATGACTTAGTACTGAGCTCTTAGTAATGTGCATTATTAGTTCTTCCCGAATGTATTATGTACGCAACACTAAAAGTTTCAATTCGTAAAAAGATTGCTCTATAAATTTGCATAGTAATAAAACAAAAAGTTATACTAAGAAGTTATGTAGAAATCAATAAATCTAGTTTTTTTTATTATGAAATCATTTTCGCAAAAACTTTATTCTGTCCGTAGTGATGTTTAGTTGAGTAAAAGTAAAAATTTGATTGATTTTATTAATTACTCATTTAAAAAATTACTTTTAGTGTGATATTGCTTTTGTTTGATAAATAAAGCTAAGCACAACAATCTCTGCAGTTTCCATTAGCTTTATTACATAGTTTGGAAATCTCTGTTCTCTTTGCGTAGCAAATTAGTTTATTGTTGATTAGTATTACAATAAAGAACGAACGTATTTGTATAATTAACTTACTAATTAAAGGCAACAATTGTAGACGATGCAGCTATTCATATACCAATCGAGACATGAGAACATAGACTTAACAATAGTGTACTTAATTTAGATTTTTACTAGCTCTAAAAGAAATTGAACTAATGTCCAAAACATTATTTGCTTATAGTTGATTGTAATTATGCATGTATACTTTCCCCAAAAAATATGTTGATATTAAAATATCAACGAATCGATAAAAATGTGCGACTGCAGCAATTAAAATGCGTTTAACTTCGACTTGCATCTCATGAACCAGTTTTTAAAGATAATTTAAATTTTAAGAATACCGGAAGAAAAATTGTATTACCATGATTTATGATCTCCTGTGTTGTTTATATCTCATACGAATGCTCCTTAATTCACACATTCTTATAAATGATTACTTCCACTTAACCTTATCAATGTGAATAAATTATTCCTGCGTAATTGTATGTCAACAAGCGTTAGCTATATTAATCAACAAGCCTGCACAAAATTTGTGCAAAATCCAGTTTTACTAGATAAAATAAATGCATTTATATAAACTTGATTATAGAAGTAACATTAAGGTAATGGCATTTAGATATCAGTAACGACAACGTTAATGCACAAAAACATATTAAGAAGCACGCCTTTTCTGACAAGCTGCCATAAAACTACAGTAAAGCACATTAAATAATCATGAATTTAAATTGCAATTTAAGGAAAGATATGATCGAAATTAATACTTATTATAAGGAACGAATAAATCGAAATTGTTAGAAGTTAGCTAAAGTTAATTGAAACAGATGTTTGTTTTATAATAAACAGTATTGTTTTAATTGTTTGTGAAACTTTCTAGATACTCATTAATAGATTAAGCTCGTGAATAAATATGAACAAATTGATCTTTTGTGGTGTTTTGGTAATTAAACTAGGCGAGTAAGCATTTCGTTGTAAGGTTGTATTTTGGTCTATTATCAATTTTATTTTTTTCGCACATTTTGAAGTTTAACTGTTCAAGAATATATATGCAGTATTTTTTTTTAAATTTAATTTGTCTTGTTCTTTTTTGAGCTGTGTTTTGATGCGATTTCTCAACTCACGATTTCTCAACTCACGATTTCTCAACTTCTACTGAACCGATTTACTTGAAATTTTTACACAATTTTATAGGCTTTTATTTAAAATGATCTATCAGTATGAACAGCACATATCCGGATTCTAATTTTTTACTATTTTTAAACAATTCAAAAATATGAAATAAAGTTATAAAAAATATAGTTCTCATTCAGGCAGTCGCCAATTTGTAAAAAAAAACATTTTTTTATCTTGTCCGTAGTTCATACGATGGCGTTGAATTATTCGAAATGACGCAATGTATTTTTTTTTTCATATTATTTGGAGGGCTAAAATCATGGGTACGGCCGGATGTCAATTTAGAAGACTCTCCACTTCATCATTTTCTAGAATTCAAAAATTCATTTCTAGAATTGACATGTTCTATTTTTTTGTATTCTCAAAATATTAATGAGTACCTTGAAAAAAATAACGAAAATATTGTTTGACTGCTTTTTACGGTCTTTTAAAAATCGTATCAGATTCAAACCTCTGGCAAGAATACCATATTAAGGAAATTTGCATGAACTTTCCGATATTTGAAAAAATCGGTATAAATATTTGATTAGAAGACGCTTTTTGTACTTATCAGTTAATTATAAAGAAATATTTTGACTGAAAGCCGCGCAACGATTAATCTATGTGAGTCCTTGAATTTGCCCTATTTGGATGATTAAAAATTGAAAATAAAATGTTCACGGGCCTGGAATTTATATACAGAGTCAGTGTAATATTAACATTCAGAGAAGAACGTATTCGTAAATTAGAGTAAAACTAGCTGTAAGTGGAATTCTGTCTTAAGGCAATTAAGGCATCGTGCCTTGAGGCAAATTGCTGGAACTTCCCGTACCAAATTTTTTTTTTTAAAAACGATTAAGATTTTTGAAAAAATTTTACTTCGAAAATATAAGACTTTTGAGAAACTATATATTGGACAAAAAATTACTTTTTTTTGAAAAAAAAAAAAAATTTAAATTTTTTTTTTTTTTATTTTTTTTTTTGAAAAAAAAAATGTTTTATTTTATTTTGACATATTTTGGAAGATCTAAACTTTTTTTCAAAGTAATCGTACTGCTTTAACTGCATAAAGACGAAATATCAAAGCGCGTAAGCGCCGCGTCGTCGTCTAACGCGTAAACATTGGTACGGAACCCATAGGAATGTAAAAAAAAATTATACTTATTGTTAAAATCTCTATAAAATATCTGATAATTTGATGTGCATATGTCTAATGATCATTTTTGACCGCCAAATGGCATTTTTTTTTACTTTTTGCATCAGATCTCCGAAACCGTTAGACCTGCCTTTATGAAAATTTGATCAATTCTTTATCTTGTCAATACAAGTAAAATGTTTTTTGAATTATTCAAATCGGACGCTCCGTTCTCTTAAAAACTGAGTTTCCGTTTTCGGCACTTTTTGCCCCGTATCTTTGGAACGGCTAGACCTGCCTTCGCCAAAAACTAATCAGCACGTCTCCTTATTAATACGAATCGAATGTTTTTTGAATTATTCAAATCGGTTGATCCGTGTTCCCGAAATCGTCGACGAAAATTTGTATCCGCACATACATACACACACGCACATACATACATACATACATACATACATACATACATACATACACACACACACACACACACACACACACACATACATCCATTTTTTCTAAGGTATGCCAAAATGTTCAGAAACCTCTGAAACGTAAAGATATATAAAAAATTTCATTTTCGATTTTTTTGCGATTACTATAACTTGCCCTACGGGAAGTTAATAAACCAAACATTAAAACATAACAGGACTTTCATTTTAAAAAAATGCTTAAAATAGAGATTTCACATTTCGTTGATCATCAAAATTACAGTCCACTAAAGAAGCAACAATCAGTCAACGTTATGTAAAATCGCTCCACCTTTCTTGAGAAACTATTGAAAAATTCGAAGTGCAATTATTATGGAATAGATTTAATTCACTTTTCATCTTAACGATCAATCTATTTTCAATTCAAACTTTCAACAAATATCGAAACTAAAACTGAAAATGTTTATACACATTTCAAAATACATAAGATACATAAATTTTAAGCAGTGCCTACTAATTTTGAATTTATACTAAAATCCTGCGAGGTGCGGACCACAAAAGTAAAACTTTCTGAACAACTTTACTATAGTACCATGTACCAAATATTCAAAAAACTAAAGAGTTTTTTCGTGTAAAGATTACATCGATTCATCACTTACACAAATACCAAATAACTGAAGTTCCAAAACACCTGAAATACATAAAATTTAATTCAGTACCTACTAATTTAGACAAATCCTTTGGGATGCGGACCACAGAGGTAAAACTTTCTGAACCACAGTACCATGTACCAAATATTCAAAAAACCAAATAGTTTTTTCGTCTAAAGATTACATCGATTCATCACTTACACAAAAAGTGAACAAATTGAAATTGTTCGAATCTGGTTGCAGTTTATTCAAATAGCGATAGATGATAATAAAAACAGTTTTAACGGCTCGAGTCTGGATATCTGACCGCATTCTTCGAAGACAGATTTTTGATGAAGAGGCGTTTACATGTAAATTATATCATCTGAGCCACGGCGCGTTAGCCTCGCAGTCATTAGTACATAATTGAGTCGTCAGTTCATTGATTTCATTTAAGGTTCTTATATTTAAATCCAGTTTTAAATTAGAAACCGTCCGATAAAAACATGAAACATTGCATTTAATATAAATAGACGGATAGAAACGTAAATTGGTAGTAATGCATCAGAGATCTGTTTGAAATAAACGTGTTTGAATAAAAACGTCTCAATTTTCACTTGGAATAAATTATTTTAATTTTGTCAGTCATTTGGAATGCATAAATATAAACATGTTTATATTTGTTTATATAAATATGCTTAAAAAAATTGGATGATCTTTCGTAATTCGTAAAAGACAGAATAAGACAACATGCAATTGTTCTAAAATCTACATTTGAGATGCACTTGTTAGAAAATTTGATAGAATCAAAACATTGCCACATAGAATCATTGATGTTTTAGAATATCCAACATCGTTTTCTGTTTCATAAAAATATGGTTGTTTTATATAGATCTCCTTGTAAAGAAAAATTCGGTAATGTTATAATGGGTTGTTGGATTTGGCGTTGTCGATAAAATAGTTGACCATTGGTTTTATATTAGTAAGATAAGTAAGATAAAAAAAGACTTTTAAAAAGATAAAAAAATATTTTATGATGGGGTTCTGAGTTTGCTGCTTGCATTTATTATTTTTGTATGTAGAAGGTGGTCTGCCCAGTCAAAAGAATAAAAACCTAAATTTTTGGCAAAAGTACTTTTTATGATTTTCAAAATATGATCAATTTTAGTATAGAAACATAATATGCAGAAACACAGACCCATAATATACTTTTAAGGTTAGGTTTTAGTAAAATATAAAAGTAATGAATGTAATTAATCACAAATTTTTATCATTTTTAATTAATAAACAACCTTAAGATATATTTTTACCAAAATATAATTACCTTAACAACCCAAACAACCTTAAAATATATTTTTACCAAAATGATTTTTCTCTCATGTATAGGATGTTAATAATCACCATTATGAAATTTCATTTGCAACATGATCAAAATTCAATCTTAGAAAAGCACAATTAAGTGCTGATGTCATAACTAAAATTATTTAAATAAATTAACTTAGACATTGCAATTTTGAAAAATATCGAAATGTATTTTTTTTATCAATTTATTCCATCAATCATTGTCAGAGTAGATATATACTTTGAGTACATTGTATAGTCTAATGATTGATGTATACGAAAATTGAGTTTTTTAATCATAATACCAAACTTAAGCATCTTTTCCAAGGATTTCCATTATAGTATTCATTGCTTATTTTCAACAAGATATTTCATGCAGAATTTGCAACTACTCGTTTCATATGAATGAAGTATTTTATGTGTAAATAAATTAATGTGTGGCAGTGGTCAAGAATTGATTAATTTCAATAAACGCTATGTTTTTATATTTTTGTTTAGAAATATGTTAATTATACTATATCAATCAATAATACCACGTTCGAGTCTTATACAAATTTAAATCGATCTGAATACACAAAACTACAAATATAACTCTTGCTTTAATTAAATATCTAATGATTCTAAATGTACAGTTGTGTATATAATTGCTGTTATAAATATGCAAGACCAGTTGACATAGTTGCTTTTTGTGCGAAGATACATTTAATTAATTACATATTCGCTATGTAATTATTTGTCTGATATCAATGTGATTCAATGTTTATTTACTATGATTTCAAGCTCTATATTCTGTAAGTAACAATTTTATGTTTGTTGTATTATTTTTTGCCGGGATGTTTTTTCTGTCTATCTAGGTTATGATAACTTTTTAGTATTTATATGTATCAGACGTACGTACTTTTGCTTGGTATTTAATTGCAGTAATAAACATATGAAAAGAAACAAATCTAGTGCAAATTATAGAGACATATATTTGAAACTTGGATCCGTGGTAATATTGAAATTTTTTACCAAAAAATAGTTTGATAACAATTAGTTAAAAATTTTATTTGTAACAATTAGTTAAAAATTTTACTGTCATTACACAACAATTATCTATGCAAAAACTCGCCCGAATTTGTAAATCTGCTGAAGATCTATAGATTTTATACTCAATGAGATATAAAATACAAGATTTTTTTATTCGAATTTTGTCATTTTCGAATTTTCAGAAGGAAGATTGAACTGATTTCACAAATTTAGAAGACAGCAAAAAAGTGATTTTTGTGGCTGTTTTCGCTGTTCTAAGTTGATCGATTTAGGTATTGTTCACAGAAATCAATTAAAAATTATCTAAATAAATTCTTTTTATCTGTCACCTATTGATCAGTCTACAAAGCTTCTCTAGCTGTGTAAAAAGTGTTACAATTAATGTAAATGATTAAATTATATCATGGACCAAGATTCATGATATATTTAATCGTGTCAGTAATTTTTTTTATAGCAGATACTAAATATTCTATAAAATGATTCAATTAAAAACAATGTTTTGGCGTTTTAAATAAAATTAGCATAGCAATAACGTCCATGTACTGAACTGTCCTACAAATATTGATCGATTAATATAAATTCATAAATGAGTAATTTTAAGGCATATTAAGCACATGTTTGTGCACTCTAATTAAATGCATATACTGTTGTTATAATAATACATAAATCTGTGTGAGAGTAAAGATATGGAAATTGCAATGTTTGGTTTTTAGTCAAAACAAAAATTTGAGTTCCAGAAATAAACTGTTCTTATCAAAATAGTTAGATTTCAAATTCGGTTTATTAAAGCAGTTATTTCACATATCGCGATGTTCATGTAACTTGCAATAAAGGAAAGTGCTACATATACCTAGTTCATAATCAAATCGATATTTATATGTGTGGATTGTAAAACTTCAACTCTACAAGATTTCCGGCGTTCAACAACAAGCATTTCATCCAGTTGATATTTGCTAGACTGTCTTTTCTTGTTTTAAAAATAAAAGCTGATAATGATCCTAGCAGGTCTTCTAAATGTTAACAAGTAGCATGTCATTTATAACTATCAATAATTACTTGTTGAAAATACGAGATCAACTAGGATAATCAACGCATGATACTGTGGTGTAAGAACTAGATTTTAGTGATGCAATGTTGTATGCAACCTTTATAAGAAATATTTTTCAGCTCTCAGATATATCCTTTACAGCGCGAATATCATTTGCAGGTGTTAAGTTGTGGCTTGTTGGTGCCTCAGGCCATCGTTGTTCTTACAAAAAGTATAGAAGTAATAGATCTTAATCAATTTGATGCAATACATCTTCGCAACACCATTATTAAGAGTAATTATTCATTATTTATTGAAGTGCTAATTGTTAGCAAATAATTCCCTATTAGCTTTATCACGTTTTTGATATTTGAAATAAAATATTTAATATTTAATCAAATTAAATTATTACATTATTGAAATTATTCAGTAACTTATTGTCTTGTTACCAATAAAAAAATTGGTAAAATATTGGAAATATTATAAACTCAGAAAATTTCATTTTAAGTAAAATATGAAAATAACTATTTTTAACTATTCGGTTTGATTCTATATTAGGGAGTTTTCTAGTCGAGAAAAATATCTAAGGGATGTATATAAAGAAAGCTCTGTAAAAAAATTATATATATGTATAAATTTATATATATATATATATATATATATACTATATATAAATGTATATATAATTAGACTTAATGATATATATAAATGTTTTACTATACCATTTATACCATCAATTTGACAAATAAATAAATAATGAAGATAATTTTGCAAACGTAATCTATCAAATAGTTATGTAGTTAAATGTCGCATGCATATCGACTTGTGTATAAAAAAAAATTCCTGCAATGTGTTAATTAAAAGAATTAGCAGAGACTATTGCTATTTTAACATGATACAAATTAGTTGGCCGTGCTAAAATAAATGCTTATAGAAAAACAATTAAAATGTAGATGATAAGCATCGAAAGTAATATATTGTTTACTAGAACACACCCGCTAATAAGATGATTGTGGAAAGATATATGATTACTAGCAAAAACGCTATACTACGTATAGAGTAAAATTTCAGATCGTAACAACCTTTGATAATCACTAGTATATATTTTTAGAGTCTTTGATTATTGGAATGAGTAATTAAGGTTCCTATGAGCTGCAGTAACAAATTTCGTACAAACTATGTATATTTTTATAGATAGCTAGTAGTTGTCCGATCTCTATGTATGTATGTATACCTTATCATATTGTTTTCTTCATATAGAAAGCTAACAGTTGTCCCATCTCTATGTGAATGACTTATAATGATTATTGTAATAGTGATGACTTTATTAGGCTATTTTTATTTGGAAACTTATTGTTAACTTTCCGTAGAGTAAGCTATACTAATCGCAAAAAAATCGAAAATTTTATATATTTTTACGTTTCAACGGTTTCTGAATATTTTGGCATACCTTAGAAAAAATGGATGTATGTGTGGGTGTGTGTGCAGATACAAATTTTCGTCGACGATTTCGGAAACACTGATCAACCGATTTGAATAATTCAAAAAAAACATTCAATTTGTATTAATAAGGAGACATGCTGATTAGTTTTTGGCGAAGGCAGGTCTAGCCTTTCTAAAGATACGGTGCAAAAAGTGCCAAAAACGGCAACTCGGTTTTTAAGGGAGCGGAGCGTCCGATTTTAATAATTCAAAAAGCATTTTACTTGTATTGACAAGATAAAGAACTGTTTAAATTTTTGGACACGCAGGCCCAGCGGTTGTGGACTCTCAAGAAATAAGTTAAAAAAAATGTCATTTAGCGGTCAAAAATGTTTATTAGATATATGTACATCAAATCATCAGATATTTTATAGAGATTTTAATAATATGTACACATTTTGTGTATTTTTTTTGGGTTACGTACCAAGATTTTTAATTACAATACGGAAAGTTCCAGCAATTTGCCTTAAGGCACGATGCCATGCACCCCACTAGTTATCTAATAAATGCGATAAGTAAACTTCATGAAATCGTTGAGCTTTGAATTATCGAAATAGACAATAGCGATATCCTTGCCGATGCATGTACCCAGTACCCACGATGGGTTGATTTCAACATAACCGCAAGACACGGACGCGCCAAGACCGCGTTCCAGTGTGAATTTAAACTAGATCAAGCTTCACACATGATTTATGTCATCGCGATATCAAAACTGCGTCTGAATACCTGCACCGGCCATACGTTAGTCACGGTGGTCATTATCAAGCTTGCGTCAAATAATATAAAATACTGAAATTTATAGTCGGCCGAAACAAGAGGCAGGAGTTAACAACCTTTTTAGTTGCGGGAATTCCTTGCGTTGAACAAATATTTTCCTTATTTCGACTGTTCATATACAAATTGTTCTTGTTAGAAGTAAACGACACTCTGCTAATGTTGCTCTTAAAGTTCTATTCGCACATGTTGTAATTTAATCTCTTAAAATATTCACTGATATGCACGCATATGTTGCGTGAGTAAAAAAGGTTGGGGAGCAGTATAAGCAACACAAACTTAGCAGCGAATGTAGTAATGAACGGACATCAATCAATAACAAGTTTTGGTAATAAAAATTATAAAATATATAGAAATCTGTAGAAGATATAAAAACAATATTTTGAGGTATCTTTGTAATTTCTTCCTTAATATAAATAAAATATTTCTTGGGCTTAGTATAAAGAAAGCTTGTTTCTGAGCAGTATTTTACTAGTATAGTCAATGCAATTAAAATAGTATTGAAACAATAAAGAACTGTTATTATTGTTTTATGGTTAAAAACAGCGCATAATTTGAAGTATTTCAAAAATAATAATAATCGAATTAAGTTAAAGCTTCCATTTCATATTTTTATTGCTTGCTTGAAATATTAAGAATGAATAACTCGAAATAAATCACAGGATTGAGAAGTATACAAATCAATTCATCATTATTCAATTCAGAAGTTGCAAAACGCTGTCTTATCAAGTGAATCTCGACAGACAATACAAAACATCTAGCGCACCTCAATCATACAAAATCTACCATTTCCTTGATTCTTTGTTTATTTTGAAGAACTGTGTTAAATAAATTATTGTGCTGAAATATTCGCCGTAAAATGCAAGACGTTTAACATAAAAATCATGTTCAAATTACGTATAGTTCCATAATATTGTCGATAAATAATCTGTAAGTAGATCTTAAAAAAGATCTTGCTGTAAATTAATCAAGGGCCTTATCCAACGCATGCGATCTAAATAATTAAGATTGATTACTAATGCTTCATAACTAGTTTATAATAACATAAATTACAACTACCTCATTAACCTTTTCGCAGTGGTTGATTAAAAGAAGTAAGAGAAATAGTATTAGCCATAAGTAAATTTATTCGACTAAATCCAACAATAGATAACTTTCTTGCTTGATATTCCACCGAATAGTAAAAAGCTCGAGAAGAACTCGTCATTAAAGCTTATAATCATGATTATGGAGATTTCATTTGACATTTAAAAATTGCATGATACGTAGATTAGTCTTTTTAGAGCTATTAGAATTTTGTAGCAATTTGAATTAAAAGTTTAAAATGATATGCATGAATTTTGCAATAGCTCATTAAGTAAATAAAGATTTCAGCTTAACAGAATAAATTTTAAATGATAAAATAAAGTCAATGTTGAGTTTTTTTTTATTGATAATGAAAAGTAAAATTAAAAAAATAATTTTTGTTGGAGCACTTTAGAGTATAAATTATAGTCTACTTGACTAAATTTGACTATAATATAGTATATATTATATACCGCCTATACTTCAAACCAGTCGGTTTTACAGATGGCAACCCAAAAAGTTGTCTCATATGTGTGATTATTGCAATTTCTGGAATAGACCAATTATTTATTAATGCTTTCTATATTTTTGAGTGAAAACCATCAACAGGCTGCCCGAAGCGGGATCAAACCTCTGATTCATAACCACTTCCCGAAAATATTGTCAAAATCTCGCGTAATGCTTTCAAAAAGCTTTGTTAACAATTCCTCTAAAAATTTTTGCTTGAATACCAAGCTTTATGCGAATTAACACAGAATAAAATTTGTAGCAAAATAACAAAATTTGTGAGTATCTAACTCCATAAATATATACTTTGTAATATATTATCAAGATCTCATTTTATGCTTAAATCTTTTAGTATGCAGTATTAAAAATTTTGGACAACTTTTCTCGAGCTTCAAAATCAAGTTCAATCATCCGAAAAGTAAAGCTCAATAGTCAAACGGCGCGTATATTAACACAATAAAATTCGTAGTAAAATAATATTGGCAAGGTCTTCATAATCCATAAAATATTTTCAAAATCTCTTGTAGTGTGATGTGTTTTGAAACCAATTTGGACCGAAGTTTCTCGAGCTTAAAAAAAAAATCGAGCTTTATCATCCGAATTGTAAAGCTCGGCCAAACGGCGCGTAACGGAACACTGGGCGCTGTAGCTCACAATCAGAATGTATATGTATATATATATATATATATATAGTAGTAGTGTAGTAGGTTTTATATGTATATGTATATGTATATAGTAGTAGTGTAGTAGGTTGGTTGGATAATACGATAATACTCGTACATACAATATACGATCGCGGTCCGTGGCTGGAAACCCGTCGTTCGGGTTTGTAAAATCCCTCGGAAGTACGGTGATGACCTTGAATAAAATCCGCTTGCAATCGGGACGTCTTATATTTTTGCAATTTCATTAGAAATGCGTGGATCTTTTTCACAACGACGTACTTCTATGATGCACACTGACCAATTACAACGCAGAGATGGATTATAGAAATAGATTGAGAATTGAAAAATTTAAACACTCGTAAAATAATCGACTATTATTAGAATCAACTCTTATAAATTATAATTTATTATAGATTTATAAGAATAGCAGAGACACATAAGACATATACCAAAATAATGTTGGCGTTTACAAGCAATGCCAAACTATAGCCTGAACTGCCCGTAGTGGCAATGGTACAATTTCATTCAACATGTATGTTCTTTTGTAAAGAAAATTATAACCATTTTCTCTTTTGTGGAGATATAAATTTTAGTCTTTATGTATTTGATTTGTAGGACATAATGCCTAGAAGTAAATCTTCTAAACTAAAATTATACAAAATGTAGTCAGCTTATTTATCAAAATATGGTTAAATTTAAAAAATAACTGATATTGGCGTGCTGGCTTACGAAGTTTCAGAAATATGAATTAGGATAAAAATATCTACTTGATTGATATTAACGTTCTTTAGTATAAAATTGGATCACAACTAATCTAATTTAGTTATTTCATGTTTAATCAAATTAAAGTAAGTATTTTACATAAAACTTAAACTTAGTTAATTATCTACTCAAATCTAACAAATTTTATTCAAACAAGTCTCTACTGCACAAATTTTTTACATATCATAAGTATAAGTATCAAGTATAAATATAAGTATAAGTATGTATTATTATTATTATTATTATTATTACTATCAAATTCTATGCATATTTAAAAAAACACTTAATGGTTAAAAAACTTCCATTGATGTATAACAAAATTATACAATTGTGTTAATAGTACAAAGATCAATAGGTTTGTTTGTCCAAATAGAGGATTTTATAAACCACAATAAAGTAATAATACTATAGACCTCGGGCATAAAATCCACGATTATAATACTTAGTAAAATTTAACAGGTAAACTTGTAAACATGAAGAAAATATTTGAGAAATTCGGGTATAAAATAGATATGTTAGTTAATTGAGAAACTTGGTAAAATTTAACAGGTAAACTTGTAAACATGAAGAAAATATTTGAAAAATTCCGGTATGAAATAGGTATGTTAGTTAATGAAAATAATTTTTAAGTTGAATTTTCGTTTTCAATTTAATTGGCTATGGGTTGAAAATTTTATACATTAGAGATCAACCATTAAACTTGGTAAAATTTAACAGGTAAACTTGTAAACATGAAGAAAATATTTGACAAATTCCGGTATAAAATAGTTATAATAGGTAATCTTAATTTGGATTTTAATTTTCAATGTAATCAGAAGATGATTAGAGATGAATCGAATTGAATTCGCACGATAAGATATTTTATCTAAAATGATATATCTTTACACATGTAACTTTTTTATATTAATACATGTTTTACCGAGTATTTCCATAGAAATTATTGTTCATTAAATTTGACGTCTATCAGAGATACCGGGTTCGATTTCGCTTAGAGCAGCCTGTTGTCAAGCAGTAGTGACAACAAGTTTTTACTTGGAAATATAGATAGCAATATGTTTGCAAGTAAAAATAGTCCTGATCCGGCATTGCTGTAACAATACCGAAATCGCCCAGTTACAGACATTGTCAATTTATCACACAGAGATGGGACAACTGTTTGGGTTGCTTTCTGTAAAACCGATTAGTATTGAGACAATTCAGCATAACAGCTTATAGAACTCGTAAGTTTTGATTGCTGTTTAAATTTAAAAAAAAATAGTTCTAAAATGTGGCATAATATAGTAGCACATAAACAATTATAAAAAATTGAATGGAAGGATAATCGGCTCTAAAATAGTTAAAATTTCCTTTAAGCTGTTTCCACTAGAGTACGCATCTGACCATCGACAATGTTTGACGCTATATATCATATTATTTCCTACGACTCTGTTGTATGTGTGTCAAACATAGTACGTTGATGAGATCTTGGATCTTCTTTGCATTCATGCACCTGGCCTGATTTCGCAATGTAATCGTTTTGTGCTTATATGATGGATTGAAAAATTCCTAATCACGCTCATAGTTTCGAATCATTGTTATTCTGGCTGCTTATGTAGAGTGATTTGGATCTATCCATCGAGAATAATCGATATCTTGGACAATAAAGATCTTTGCGGCATCGACCACGCGGCAGGGCGCAGTTTTGATTCTGCGGTCAAGAGTTAGGAAAAGAATGAGTTTGAATAACAATTCAGCAATTAGAGTATGAGTTGATTATAATAATGGACACAGTCAATATACGGATCTCTGAGGTATTGATGTAATGATAATGGATCTCTATCGAAAATTATATTGGTTTGTTCGGAAATATTTTTTTGTAAATCTACGCATACATTTGTAAATTTCAACATGACGTTAGTAGTATGTTTACCTTTACTCATATATAAGAGTAAAATTATATACTTTACTTTAATTCTCTGGAGTCTTTGAGAGGTAATGTATGAGAAATTTAACGAAACTCGCTTGATTCGAAAAATTTTGTCTAAGCTATTTATTATAAAATAATATAACTCAAATACATAAAGTTGGCAACTAAGTGACAAAGATTTTTTTTCATGGAAGTCTACTTTCATCCATGACTGTCATCTTTCAAGCAGTATCATCATCTCACTTTCATGACATGTTTGATATTTATTGGTAAAAATGACTGTAATCATTGAATTGTTTACCAAAGCAAGGAATTTCAAAAGATCGAAACAAAAAGTAATCAGGATATGGCTAAACATCTCAACCAAGATCCAAAAACGTCTGCCTATTGGCCAAAGATATATAATGTCAATAAATCATCGTTTCTATTTGTCAATTTAGGCTGTTTTTCTTTGACTGTGTTGTTTAATTTTAGTAGTTGTTTAATGTAGAAATGACAATCGATCATTCGGTAGATTAACTTCAGCTAGATGGCCAGAGCGTTTTTGATATTTGATTAAAAAAATTGCCAATACGAATTTTAGCGAACCAATTTTGATATAGCCGTGTTCTTGAAGCTTTGTCACCATGAACAGCTTATAACTTTGTGAGCTTAAGATGTCCCTTGACCTTTGCAGAAATTAAAAAGCAAAATATGCCAAAAAAAATCGATTTGATATTCCATCTTTTAATGAACGCCACATGAAAACTACGCAATGAATCAAAGAATTATTTTCTACTTATGGACATGTTGACTGCCTACTATCTATGAACAAAGGGTATATTTTACATTTGGACTGCGTCAGCAAATCTAAAAATTCAATTGAAACCATAAAAGCTAAAAATCGCGTTTCCATCTTGAATTACTGAAGGAAAACTAAGTAAAAAATTAGGGACAAGAGTTTATTGTCAACTCAAGTAGTTGATTAAAATTCAAAATAAACAACTGTATATGCAAAAGTCAATAACGAAGCTGTACGAATATATTTGAGAAGATAAAGCTGTTGAGTCATTCATCAAGTTTGCGTTGACTATGCATCCTGACTAGTCCAAATGATAGAATCTCACTTAAGAATACGCATTGCTTTAGAAAAGAGTATATTTTGCAAGTACAAATACACGTTTATTATTACTTCTCGTAAATTTTCATCAAACCACTATTACGGGTACAGCCTACTCATGAATGAGAAAACGAGGAACGAGTTTTCGCGTAGTTCGTCCAATAGATCCGACAACTCTAGACACGACAGATGTTTGCAAATATAAACGATAAACTAGAAAAAAATGTCAACATGGACAGAAGTTGTTTTTATTTACAATAGTAATCTTACGATAACAAATGTAATATTTAAAAAGAAACTCTAACTGTAAAAGTTGCAGTAGAAACATGAAGAACAAGCTCAAATAAACGTTTTACCATTTCCAAACTTCAAGTTTGAAAAATTTTTGAAATCGTAATAAATGAAAAATAATTGCAAAATAAAGTCAGACCTAGGGAAAAAAATAATATCAACAAGTTCTGGGTATGCACACAACCTCAATTTTGCGAAAAATCGACTTTCGTGGGCATTTCTGTAAACATATATTTGCTAATCTCTAGTGTTATATATATATATATATATATATATATATATTCAGTATAATAAACAAGGACAGCGGTTAACCGCTGGGTTGCCCTTCAGAGAAATATCTAGGTTGAGATTCAACAGGGAGAGATTATAGAGTACGTTGTTCTAATCACTGTCCAATTAAAATTGAAAAGAAAAATATGTAAAGGAGTTTTGAATGTAAATTATGCATCAATTATTATATATCCTATCAAAACAGAATAGATTAAGGCATATGTTAACTGTAGTTAGCACAAGATTAATCTTCTCCAAGTCATTGATTCATAAGGGAAAGTAGAATAATAGAAAAGATTAAAATTTGCTTTTCAATAATAAGATCTATTTGAAGTGAATTAAAGCTAGCAAATGCAAACTATTTAGTTTAAATATTTAATTATTATTATGGAAGTTATAAAAAATCATCACTGATTGTACTTATAACACCCTGCTGCTTCTGTCACTGATGATAGAGACAAGTCAAAATGGCAAAATGCGGTAAAAATGTCAAATAACTCAAATTTTCTTTATACATCGCTCTGTGCTCATGCCTTTGGCGTAAACTGCGATCAAAAAAGCAAAATTGCGCATATTGTTGTTCCCGAACAATCAGAGCATGTCTTTCCGCGGACGTAAGTTCGAGCCCGGGGTGCATTTCGCTGATACGAATATACTTCACTATAATTTATGGCAATCCGAGAGCAAACGGTATCACATTTTAAACATTTCAATCCTGATAATGCGGAATTGTACATATCGAAACGTCTGACTTACATTTGCAACAAACTACCCGGAAAAGCGTAGAAAGAAATGAAATCAGCGCAATGCGATTTGTGTACAAGTTATGTAACCGAAATGAGAATTATCAAATATATAATTCTGATATAAAGTTAAGAAAGTCTTGGTATAAATATAAAATCGATAATATATATGTGGTAATTATGTTCTTACTTGAAGAGCAATCAGAACTTAGAACTTAGAGTCCTAGAAGCTGATGATTTGTCTTAACTAATTGCGTCGGTTTTATAGATGGCAACCCACACAGTTGCCTTGTCTCTATGTGAATAATTTTTATTACAATTTCTGTAAGAATGATAATTTTTTTTATTCATTTACCTATGTCGAATAAGGGCTGTTCTTATTAGGAAATATATTTCCAATTAAAAATCGATGTCTCTACTGTTTGACATCAGGCTGCAGTATGAAAACTGGGACCTTTGGGAGCTATTGAGATTGAAAACCAATAGCTTGTAACCAATAATTTTAAGGGGCACCCAAAATATTTATGTAAATTCTATCATGTTAAATAATGATTTATGTAATAAAATTGTAAAATGACCTTTCTGAAAACCTTGGATAATATAAACTGAATCTACGTTTGCCTAAATTTAATACTTAGAGGCGATATCACTATAAAGATCTCTATATTCGTTTGATGTTCAGTTGAACTTATTTTTAAACTTATTGAAATTTTCATTTAGATGGAAAATAATACTATTAACTACAAACATATAAAGCACATTTACATATTTAGAATAAGCCTTTATTATGATAATAATAATTGCATTTTTAATTTCGTTCTAAAATTATATTTAGTTAAAGTTCTATTTACTTTTACAATACATGTTTGTTTATAGTAAGACGAATATTGATTCGCTTTTTCAGCTTTCGAGTTCATAGTAAATTTTGTTAATTTATGTAATGTAATTAAGCCAATATTCGTCGAAATAGTATCGTATAAGATTAATTGATTTTATTTCATTTTACATTATGTGAATTTATCGTATAAATGTGTAATAATTCGAATTTAGCTTTTGAGATTAATGTAATAGTATATTTTGGTAACTTTTGTAAAGTAATTAAATCGATAATTATCGAAACTTTTCAAAATAACATATATAAAAACAACATAAATTCAAGTAAATTTTTCTATAAAGTAGCTCTTTTTGTCAAAATAATTAACTATGTGTCATTAATATCGTAATCGACAAAAATAATAAAAACTGTAAATTGCGCTTATTATACACTAAAGCTCGAACAAACAAGTTAAAATTATCAATTTAATTCAGAGTGTTATATAAGCAAAATTTGTCAATGTGGATGTCGTCTATAGACCACCCTCGTTGCGAAAGGGTTTTTAGACAAAACTTATATAATACACAAATGCATGCAGAATGCAAGTTCATTTGTACCAAATTAAATATATTTTTTTAACTATTTGGCAAGAGGTAATGCTTTTAGAGAAATAGATCATTTTAGTAAGATAGGTCGGTCAAGAAAGTTCAGAAGTTAATTTATAAAAAAGTTTATTCAAAAACCAAGTAAGTATATTTAGCAAAAAAGAAAAAGCGCTAGGTAACAAAAAATTGTCTGCAAAAAATATAAAATGACAATAAATTAACGAAGCTGTATATATTTTTATATAAACTAATACGGAATCGCACATTGGTAATATTTATAAATGACTGCAAGGTCAGAAGTCAAAGATAGTTGGAGGCAAGACACGCAAGTTCTCCGTCTCATTACAAATGAAGCATGGTTAATAAGGAAAAGCGAATTAATGAAGACGTAAATGAAGATGGAGTGCTAAATGAATGATTACTATTACAATCGACTTGTATCAGAAGAGAAAGGTGGGACATCTGCAAATCGGCCAATTGATGCATTTCTATCAAAACAGAATAGATTAAGGCATATGTTAAGTGTGATTAGCACAAGATTAATCTTTGCGAAGTCCTTGATTCATAAGGGAAAGTAGAGTAATAGAAGATATTAAAAGTTACTTTTCTATAATAAGATCTATTTATTGTAAATTAAAGCAGGCGAATGTGAATTATTTGGTTCGAATGTTTATTTGGCAGTTGTAACATTTTAATACTAGGATTATGCAATTCTTTTGTACTCTTATTTTTGAATTACATTTAAATTTGAATTAAAAATCAATAATTTTTATAATTGAACCAGTTTCCGTAGGACTCTAATAGTTCAGTATGTTCATTAAGACCAAGTACTCTATCGTTATACCAAGTAAATCGTCTATTTTTAATTTTAACAAACGCCAAGGAAATACTCATTTTCTCAATTTCTGATGGATTTTTTAAGTTAAACTACTTATCGTAAGGCCGTAATATTCCAGTAAGTTCTATAAGACCATGATGTATATCACCAAAAAAGCTCCATACAAATCGGTTTCAATTTTTTTTAACAGAACTTAATGAGCAGTTATCCTATCTATATTTGATATATTATTATTACAATTTTTATTATTATTACAATACGCGAAGGGCTATAGTCGTTTTCTTGTGTATTACAAACAATCAGTATTACAAAATTTTATATTATTATATTATATAATAATTATAAATTATAATTAAGTCTTGGTGTATCACACAGGCTTATTACATCAAGTTTAAGATTTTTCTCCAATGAGATGACTCTTCATTACAAATAAATGTAGAGCTAATTTGGTAATTTATGCTATATTGTCTCCCCGAGGCATTCTATTGTCAAGCAAAAATATAATTTTGTTTTATGTTTTCAAGTGGAATTAGTTATCACTACTATTTAAAAAGTGTTTGTTCAGAACGTGGAAACTTTTAAAATAGTTAAAGATAGAGTCATTTTATTTATACTTTTATTCATTTTATGAATGAAAGATAGTTTATACAACTTGCTAGGTGATGAAACAAATTCAAAATTATTTACAATAACAATTAGAACAAAATTTCAGAAGAAATTTTTAGAAGTACCTGAATGTATCAAACTACTTATATAAAGTTATTTCGTCTATTTGGATTTCACAGCGTCCAGCTCTTGAATTTCTACTATATGTTTATTGCATAACAACAATTTTCTTTCTTGTTCAAAGCATTAAATATGCATTCTGCTTCCATAATATTCCCTATAAAATATATTTAACAATAAAGTTTTCAGATATATGTCCTACCTATTTATATAGGTAAGCGATAAAGTTAACATCTTCACCAACTGCAGAAGCTTTAGTAGAAGCTTAATATATAGCAGAAGAGGCAAACCTTTTCTGACGAGGTGTTCGTTTCAATTATATTGAGAAAGACACTACTTTATGATGAAATATTTGGTATTAAAATTTAAGAAACCAGTAAAATAAAAAATAGATTTTATAAATGTATAAATTAGGAAATATATAAAAGAGCAAATGAAACTAGTTTGGTAAGGAGATAAACTAAGAAACATAACTAAACAATAATAACTCTAATTATCTAGACATCTTTCAGCTATATTTTGAATAAATTAATAGTAATTATTAAATCATGTAATATAATTTGTTTTAGATTCCAGAAATATGCCCACATGCTTTTCTAAATTTCAAAATAATTAAAATTGAGAATCCTTTAGATATCCTCTATTTAAAAAAAATAGAGATCAAATCTATTTCAGTAATATCTCAGAAATTAAACTAAGATGTTTTTTGTGTTATTATATTATTAATTTATGCTTTTAATAAACTAGTTACATTTGCACCTTCAATAAATTTTATTTTACTTGAAACTTACGTATAAAATAAACTATGATCAGTTTTACACGATTTTTTTAAATTAAAAGTAACAAAGTTGTATCTTTTTCAATAGCATTAAAACAAACAACGACAGATTACATTTTACTTTTTGTGACTGTTTTGATAACTAAACTCGAGCTATTTATTTTATTATATCGCACTACTTATGATAATTTTATATATTGATGTCATTTTTTACATATAATTGCCAAAAGATTTACTCAATGTCTATGTAGGACAGTTGTAAATATATTGTTGAATAAAAAGAAAAAAAAACTTATGATAATTTAAGAATATTTTGGCAGGTTATTATTATATTCCAAAAAATAGATTCTACAAAATTTTGCATATTGTATTCCAGAAAAATAAAATAAAACGCTTTGGTTGCCAACTACTGTTATGATTCTATTCCTGTTATAACAGAATGCGTAAGAAATTCCTTTGATATCAGAGTAGTATTATTGACAACATGAATACATCATTGATTGTAGTGATTGATTAAAGTATTTATTTTATATTTTTATTACGGTGTTTTTATAGAGTACTCAGGTCGTGACACAAGAAAGCATTTTTGAGCCGACTGACAAAGATGAAAATATTTAAGATTCCTAAATAAGATAAATTCATCATCAAACTCGGTTTGATATTTGACCTCGATCAAATTAATATTCCATTTAGCAAATATCGATAATGGCATGCATAAAAGGCATATTATTAATGGTCGGTTTTGAAACACCTGCTGACAATTATTAAACAAATTGTAATATTCTTTAGATGAA
This sequence comes from Ctenocephalides felis, assembly GCF_003426905.1. Classification (NCBI taxonomy): domain Eukaryota; kingdom Metazoa; phylum Arthropoda; class Insecta; order Siphonaptera; family Pulicidae; genus Ctenocephalides; species Ctenocephalides felis. The sequence goes on along the minus strand of NW_020537646.1, from coordinate 24,758,191 downwards.
ACATCTGTCATAGAGATAAAAAGTGTGCTACATGTAATGTAATTTATCATATAAAGTTTGTTTTTAGGGTTAAATTCGGAAAGATTGATTGACGTGTCTTTTAAGAGAAATATAAAAATAAAATAAATTTTTTGCGCTCACATTGCGAATATTTCCACTATTTCTTTTCGTATTAAGTACATTATACTTTTTACAACAAATGTTAGTTTTTTTAGTTAAAAAATAGTGAATGCTGAAATATTTTGTATCGTTAGTTTTCAATGCATATCAACTAAGTAATGTTTAATTATATCAAATAATAATGTGTAATTAATAAACAAAAAGTGGTTTTGCATTGTAATAAATAACGAGATATTTCGATCAAATACGTGTTAAAAGAACGTTTAGTAGTTTTATAAATAGATTTAAATCAGAAAGTTAAATTTACTATGAAAAACATGACAGATTCACACATTATTAACAAAAATAGAGTTTTGAGCTAAAATAATTTATAATATTTCAAAGCTTAGTATTCAACGCAGTAGATCTATCCCAATCCAATGATTTATTATAGAATAAAAAATATAATAAATTACTTCTTAAAGTTTATTTTATGAAATTTTTTATGTAGACAGAGTATTCAATTTAAGATATCCCTATCCAATAGTTAAAGGTACTTTTGAAGGTATTACAAATGTTTTTCTAAAAGAAAAGAAAAGTACTATGAAAAACATTCTGGGTTTCTATATATTTAGTAGTAGATAATATATGGGTAGTAGATACGCCACTGGGTGTATCTATTAATTTCGAATCTATATTATTTTCTCATAATTTTGTTAACAATTTTTGCTTATTGTTCTGAACAAACAGATAACAGAATAAAGTTTAAAAAAAATTGAAGAAGTTTATGCTAAAAGCATAAAGCTAAGAATAAAGTTATGTGAATAAATAATGTATCTCAATATATGATATATAGTATCATATCGATTTTTGAAAGGCAACCCTATGATTGACCTATACATATTTGATGTAATTTATTACAATAATTTCTTTGTTCTATTTTTAATTTAGTGCAGCAATGCCGGGATGAAACTATTGTCATTAACAATTTTCGAAAGCTTCAAAACACTATTTTTATTTACAATTAAATTATATACTTCTAGATCTCTATTTTCTAGTAAAAATTTATGTTACTATTGCGTGATATTGGCTGGCCGAAATAGATATCGAATGTGGATCTAAAAGTGTTAAATTAGTGTTTGCAAGACAAAAGCTCTTACCACTAAGCTATGGCAATCCCGGAAGATCAACAAATTAATTTTAATGTAATATGGAAGTTATATACAAATCTCAATTAACATGTATAACTGGTTTGGCATATGTAATGTAATAACACCAAGTAAAAAAGCAGAAAAAAGAAGTACTTTCAGTGCAACCCTTTAACTATTACCGGTTTTAAGAAAAAAATTCTGGATTTATACTTCTAACAAAAGAAATTTTTTTAATGTTTAAAATATACATAACTGAGTGAAGATTTAAATTGGGATTGCAAAATCAATTTCCAAAATGATAATACCATAATATTCTCAGAAAGTAGTCTAATTAAAAAATCACATAATATACAGATTTAGTCCACGATCGATTTAAATATTTTTCATATCGTAATTGTATTTATCGTATTTTAATTGCGGGCACTCAGGAGAAAACTGTTATAACGGCTATGTTTTGATTCAGTTATGTATATTGACGATTTAAATAAAACTTCCATAAAAATATCAGTTTTTTCATTAAAATTATTATGATTCAATTATTAAATTTATAAATCATCGAATTGATGATCTGAAACTAGTTTTGATATCGTTTCATGTCGCGGAACTAATTTTATAAAAACGTGTTAACAGCGATGAAGTCGTTGAGAATCTAAATACATGATTAGATTCAAATAATATAATAAATTATGTTCTATATAAAATTATACCGACGCATTATATGTAACGGTCTTGGGTAACTTGAATAAACGATTGTAAAAAATTAATTTAATAGAGGAAATTTAATAGTTTCATTCAGAGATATAAAAATTTAAATAAAATTGAGTTTAAACTGAAATAGCATAATTTTTTGAATAATGTGACAATGACAATTGTCACAATGTTTGTGAAGATTGTGGAAAGACGTATCAAATTATACAAAGTTAATTTAAATTCTCTTCTTCTTCTATATTTTATACATAAATTAATGTTAGAACAGGGCTTGAAAGTTCACGAGTGAAAAGGTCCACCACCAATATCTCAAAAACAACAAAAGTAGGATTTTTTTAAGAACAGTATTTAAAAGTAAAGAGAAAAAGATGTGCGATCAGCCATAGCCATTAATCAAGCAATGTCTCTATCAGAAGATATACAGCCACATTTAAAAATCTAGAGCCAAAGTGTTATATGTAAGAACAGGGCTTAAAAGTCCTCAGGTAGAAAGGTCTATCAACAATATCTCAAAAACAAGTAAGGTTAGGATTTTTTTTAATAACAATATTTGAAAGTAGAGGGAAAAAGATGTGTAATCAGCAATCTTCTTAAATGAAACAGTATTCCTATCAGGAGATAAGCAGCCATATTTTAAAATTCTATTCAAAAGGTGTTTTCTTTCGCTGCTAATTTTTTGGTTGTGAGCGCTGTTGTTTAGTTTAGAAAACCTTCATAGTATTATCTGATTATATGTTATTTAATTGCTTTACATCATGTACCGTTATTTTGAAGTTATTTTCAACAGTTTTTTTTATATAAGCTCTGAAAGAGCTTTCATATGGGTAGGGTAAAAAAGACCAACTGAACTTTTACTCTAAACCAGGCATCGGCAACCTACGGCACGCGTGCCAGGCTTTTATCTATCTAGAAGACTATGATATCTACCGTCAAAAAAAATCATAAAAATCGTCAAAATTTTTTTTAAAAAACTTTATTACAAGAAAACGACCCGCCCGATCTTTACCAAAAACTAATCAGCACGATTCCCAACCAATATCTTTGGAACGATTTTTGAATTTTCAAAATCGATTCAGAATTGCGGGCTAAAACGTGGATGAAAAATTTTTCACTTTTCTGCTATTTATAAAGAAACGTCTCGGCCGATCGGCGCACAAACGCTAGGCCTCAGAAACGCTAGTCCTCATCGAGATATATCGAATGGCTTCTAAATTTTTGAAATCGTCCCAGCCGTTTTCGAGAAAACGTCGATTTACGGCAAAAAATCTGTTCACATACAGGCGCACACACACACATACTTTTTCTAAATTTGGTCTCATTTGATTCAGAATGGCTTGAAACGTCGAGAAAACATAAAATTAGCGAATCGAATTTTTTGATGAAAACAAACTTCTCCTTCGGGAAGTTAAAAAACGTCATTTTGCGGTAAAAAATTGCGGTAAAAAAACATTGTAGTAATTTTACACCCATTGTAGTATTGTTTACAAACATTATAGTAATTTTACACCCATTGTAGTATTTTTACACCCATTGTAGTAATTTTACAAACATTGTAGTATTTTTACAAACATTGTAGTAATTTTACACCCATTGTAGTATTTTTACAAACATTGTAGTAATTTTACACCCATTGTAGTATTTTTACACCCATTGTAGTATTTTTACACCCATTGTAGTAATTTTACAAACATTGTAGTAATTTTACACCCATTGTAGTAATTTTGCACCCATCGTAGTAATTTTACACCCATTGTAGTATTTTTACAAACATTGTAGTAATTTTACACCCATTGTAGTATTTTTACAAACATTGTAGTAATTTTACACCCATTGTAGTATTGTTTACAAACGTAGTAATTTCACACTCATTGTAGTATTGTTTACAAACATTGTAGTAATTTTACACCCATTGTAGTATTGTTTACAAACGTAGTAATTTTACACCCATTGTAGTATTGTTTACAAACATTGTTGTAATTTTACACCCATTGTAGTATTTTTACAAACATTGTAGTATTTTTACACTCATTGTAGTATTGTTTACACACATTGTAGTAATTTTACACTCATTGTAGTATTGTTTACACACATTGTAGTAATTTTACACCCATTGTAGTATTGTTTACAAACATTGTAGTAATTTTACACCCATTGTAGTATTTTTACAAACACTGTAGTAATTTTACACCCATTGTAGTATTGTTAACAAACATTGTAGTAATTTTACACCCATTGTAGTATAGTTTACAAACATTGTAGTAATTTTACACCCATTGTAGTATTGTTTACAAACATTGTAGTAATTTTACACCCATTGTAGTATTTTTACAAACATTGTAGTAATTTTACACCCATTGTAGTATTTTTACAAACATTGTAGTAATTTTACACCCATTGTAGTATTTTTACAAACATTGTAGTAATTTTATACCCATTCTAGTATTGTTTACAAACATTGTAGTAATTTTACACCCATTGTAGTATTTTCACAAACATTGTAGTAATTTTACACCCATTGTAGTATTGTTTACAAACATTGTAGTAATTTTACACCCATTGGACTTATGTACATCAAATTATCAGATATTTTATAGAGATTTTAATACTGTGTACATATTTTGTGTAATTTTTTTTGGGTTCAGTACCAAGATTTTTAATTTCAGGATGGGAAGTTCTAGTTTTTTGAATTAAGGCACGATGCCATGCAACCCACTAGTTAATAAAAATGTTTAAAAGATAAATTTGGTTATAATTCTTCTCCCCCAGAACCTGGTTATATATTTCAGGCGGCACCCTGAATCATATTGGTAGAGTGGCTCGGCACACCTCAGTTAATAGCTTGCCGACCGCTGCTCTAAACAATAGAAAACAGTAACGAAAAAGTAAGTAAAACAAATTTTTACAATTGAACAATCAAATTTAAAGTTGATTTAACTCTGCTGATGAATATTTAGGTATAATCTTGGACAAAAATATGCATATGAAATTTGTATTTGGCATTGGAAAATAATGTAGGTAGCTTTTATTTCAGAAAATCCCTTTAAAATAAAAAAAATAAAATCAGTTTTTTTTCAGAAAAAATATCAGAAGATATTTTTTAACACGTACAAATAATTCTTGTTCTGGTTTTTTATATCAAGTTAATATAGTTAACTGTTTGGATACAGCATGGATTTATTTTCTTGCAATAACCATTTGTGTTTTCAAATGTTTCCTAAACGAGAGATCATTATCGCACATTATGCATATAGCATGTTAATAATTTCTATAAATCAATGAATAAGGTCTATGGGCGCGTTTCTAGTGAATAATAGTTGTGCTCTTTCACGGAATTGAGCAAGGCATTTATTTTTAGGACAAACCTTTCAAGAAACGCAATGCAAATAACGACAATAAATTAGATAACTGAAATAGTTCCAATTGATCAAATCAAAATAATAGAACTCTCCTAAAATAAATAAACACAATATAAATTATGCTCTGATCTCTGACGTTATAGTTGGAGGCTTGGAGAATCATCAGAAATAAGTAATCTTTGCCATTTTTTGCAGGAAAAAATTATATACTACGCCTTATGTGCTACTACCTTATATATCGAAAATGACAGATTTTTTAAACTTTTGTTGATCTTACAAAAATTACCAAATTAATTAAAAATTTGCCAAAACACTGATTATGTATATAAAACATTGATCAGAAAATGTGTACATATATGTATGTATATAGTTATATCAGACCAATTGACTCTACATGGCTGAATCTTAACAAAGTAAGCGCGCATATATAGATAAATAAGAATTTATCTACCACAAATGTATAAATTAAAATTTACATAACACAATCAATTACAATCTTACAATAAATTAAAATTGGTTCGGTCAAATTGAAACAAGCGCAAAGACTATATTTGTGGCCTTGCTGATAAATTGCTTTTTAACAAGAGACACTTGTCTCATAGTAAATCTATCAAGCAAATTATTGGTTTACTTTCAAATTGTCCGATATAATTGACATTTAGTTCATTGTTATCTATCATCATTAAATCATACTGAACGAATGCTGACCTATGACAATGCCATGTACTTAAAACTTTATTGCTACAAGAATGGAATTAATAAATTTGCTGTAAATGTTGATTCAGCAAAGGTAAGATAATTAAATCAAATAGTTCGTCGTATTGTATGAGGTTTACATCATTTACTAATAAACATGGATCAGAAGTTTAAATAATCTTGTTTCATATATCTCATTATATTAAATGCAAGATTGAATTGATTGAATAACATATGCTACGACAAGCTTAGGAACATTACATTTTAGGTGGCGTATTTTATTTTTTGCCTAGATATTTGAGAAGCAACCAAGTTTCTTCATCGCCATTTTGTTTGTTAAGTTATATCTAAAAACATTTTAAATTTTTTTGAAAATATTTCCATGCTATTTCCATACAAAACTTGAATTGCGCACTATCTAAAAAACAATATTAAGAGCTAAAACTTATAGTGGATTTTTTTTTATCAATTTGGAAGCATTTGAGCCCCTGGAAGCAAGGAAATGCAAAAATATCCATATTAAGACAGTTATAGAAATTTTATTCATGATTGCTATTCCAAAGCTTAAATTAGGAAAATTGATATAAATCATAAAATAGCCAAATTTGGTCACTATTTCACCAAACTTTAGGCTGCTCTTAAAAGCTCATAATTTACGAAAAACATAAGATAAATTTTTATCAGAACAGATGACATAGTGTTCTAAAGCACCCTGCACACATATATATATATATATATATATATATATATATATATATATATATTAGGTTGTCAAATATCTCCCTTCCACTTTTTTGCTCTTGGTTTATAATACAAAAAGGCATCAAAAAGATATTTGACAACCTTATATATATATATATATATATATATATATATTTGTTTAGAACTCTACGTCATCCGTTCTGGCAAAAATGTATCTCATGTTTGAAAATTATGAGCTTTTAAGTGCAGCCCAAAGCTTTGGTAACATTTTAACAATGTGTTAGCAATTGTGGGTATTTTATATTGATTTTGTTCATTTAAACTTTTAATCCGTAATCGAGGACCACAGTCAAAAATATTGACACAATTACTTTAAGTTTTCAAGAATGAAGACATTTGTTTACCATGAATTTAAAATAGTATAAAATTGGCCGACTTGGAGAGCCCTTTGAGAGTTCTAAAAATAAGCACTAAAGTTTGTTTTATCAAAAGTTTAATCAGGATTTTATAATTGTAAAATAATTTAAAAGTTCATAATATTTTTTTAAAGTTAATTGTTAGATAACAAGAGTAGCCTTCCATTACAATGTATTATTATTGCGGTTCAATATGAAAGCATAGTAGGCATTTAAATAAAAATCAGCATCTAAGTATAGCTAATTCTGAGTTACAGCTCATGGTTCAACATTATTAATTAGAATCGTGACAATCTCGCCGCGTGCCATACAGTATACGCACAATTTGCATTTGTCAAGGGGCTTTGATCGTAGGATATTGACATCACATTTATTAGACAGGGATCTAAAAGCCATTTAGATCAATATGTAGTTAATGAAATAAAGTATTTACGAGATATGCTCTATGAACGGTCCAAAATCTACGAATCAACATTTGGAGAATGGTCTATATTTTGTACAAAATTCAGAGAATGAAGCAGGATATTATTTTAATTTTGCAAAAAATAAAAATTATCCAGATTTATCAGAGTTAATTCTGTCACAAACGCTGCACCAGCTTGAATAAGTTTGGCATTTTCAAATCTGAATCGTAAGTTAACATTCGGGGTTAACATTTCTTATTTCCTTCATCATCATTTTGTCTTGTAAGATTCTGAACATAAATTTTGGTCACTCAGAATTTTCTATTAATACGGTTAGGAACAATAATATAATTGAGACATTCTTTAAATGCACCTCATTTAAAACCGGAAGAATAGTACAATTATTAAAATTTTAAGGTATAATTTATAGTTTAACTATTCACAATTTGACAAAATAATAAATTTAACAGCCGAAAAGGGAATACGAACTTCTAGTACGCCTCTCAGTAATTTGAGAAAATTGGTTTGAAAAATAAAATTGTCGATTGTTATTATATTTGAGATTTTACAATCGTTAAATAAAAACATTTCGAGTTCTCCACGTAGCATGTGTATTTTTATTTTTCTTAAATAAAGATTATTAATTTAAATTTTTTAAGATTTTAAAATAGTCGATCTCATCATTTCTGCTTCATATTAAACCTGATCTGGTCATAATTCAAATAAAAAACGTTTCAAGTTAATCCTATCAGAATCAATAGTCCCTTTTTTCTTTGATAATTATTACTATTTTACATTTTTGAATCCTTTTCCTAGTCATATTTCACATATAGAACATTTGAATTCAACATTTGTCAAAATTAGACTTTTCATCGACGTTTTCCCAAAAACGCCTAAACCGATTTCAGAAATTTAAAAGCCATTTGATGTATCTCAATGAGGACTATCGTTTGTGCGGTGATCTGCTAAGCCGTTTCTTTGTAATTTAGAAAAAAGTGTTTAAGTTTCGTCCACATTTAAGCTCATACTACTGAATCGATTTAAAAAAATCAAAAACTGTTCGAAAGATATTAGTTGGGAATGATGCTGATTAGTTTTAGATAAAAATCTACCAAGCCGATTTTCTTGTAATTAACTGTTGAAAAAAAAATTGACGACTTTTGTGGAACTTTCATGGCGATATATCTCATGGTCTTATACAACTTACTGAAATATTACGGCCTTACGACAAGTAGTATAAATTTAAAAATTCATCAAAGTTTGAGAAAGTGAGTAGTTTTTTTGTTAAAATTAAAATTAGACGATTTACTTGGTTTAACAATTGAGTACTTGATCTTAATAAACATACTAAACCATTAAAGTCCTACGGAAACTGGTTCAATTACTAAAATTGTAGATTTTTTAAAATTTGCTTTTAGAAAATACTCCGAGAGTTAACGTGATCGTTCGTGTTCAATTATGTGTAACAAATCCACTCGGAATACTTTCAATCACCCATAAATTAATTTATTTTTTATTGATTAAGTCGATTATTTACACATATCGGAGAGTTCATGTAACTTGCCTCAAGGCAAAATACCAATACCAACTAGTTTATTTTATCCTTTTAACTCGATCTAAATCCTGATCTAGTTATACTTCACATATAAGCCATTCTACTGTTTTCCTAAATTATTTCTATCGATTCTTTGTCATTTTCATTCGAAATTAATCATAATTTAGCCATAACCTTACTTCTTATATGAAACTTTGATTCTTCACTCAGCATAAGCATCCCATTTTTCTTCAAAAATTGCAATTTTATTATATTATTAGTTATGGCGTTTTTTGTCATCAAAGTAGTTAATTTTGATAATATACAATTCTCAGCGGCAGAAAGTGATTTCTTTGTAAATATTTAGTATTTTTGCATCCAGATCACTGGCTCATATATAATTATAAATACAAATCAGCAAAATGCCTACTAATATTTAGCGTATGCCGTATACCAACACGTGGCCGTACCGTTTAATATACAACTTTATCGAGGCATTGGAAAGGATAAATGGACAGTAATGTATGCGTTGCTCTACTATTTTAACGCTAAATTACCAACGATCGCTATTATAAATATTAACGGTTCCAGCTACAAGGAACAACACATGCACACGAGCGGTGTCGTGATTAATGGACGACGATGTGTATATAAATAAATGCATAATTAAATGCATAAATGTACCTGCACGCCTTCGTGGGCTGAAACAGGAGGACCAGAGTACATTGCGCGGGACGGAACGATTTCCTTGATGATTTTAATATCTCAAATTATAAAAATAAACTAGTGGGGTGTATGGCATCGTGCCTTAAGGCAAATTGCTGGAACTTCCCGTACCGTAACGAAATGTTCGAGGAATATTGAATGTTTTCAAATAGATTATTATAAATATTGTACCATTGTCTAATATTTATAAGAATTATATAAACTGAATTGCAAAGTTAAACATATTTGTTTAAGGGGGTTGTTCTTTTTTCGTTACAAAAAATGCATTTATCATAGATACATGCGGTTTTTTTTAAACAAAAATTACAAAATCATAGAATATTACGTGATTTTCTTCTTTTCTTTTTGCGCCGTCATTTTTTAACCAGGGGGCGCCAAAGTCGGTCTTGCAAAATCGATCTCTTTTGCGGTGCCACAGATAAATCCGTTGCGCATCGCCCGAAACAAAAAAAAAAGAAATTACGTTGAAGAAGAAGTTTGTTTCCAGTCCCCCTACCAAAATAAAAGAAAAAAAGCAAGAAGGAAAAAAATTACAGCTATTTTAAAAAAAAGTGTCAAAAAAGACCTTTTTTTGGGGCGAGAAGCTTCGCGAAAATTTTTTGCGTAATGTTATCAAGTCGTTTGAGGTAGGGGGACTCGGTATTGCAGTGATGAACAAATTAAAAAAAAATGCAAGTCGATCCGACTTGTAGTTTTTTGTTTAATTTGTGGCACCGCATTGAAAAAAGTAAATTTGAGAAAAACGTATTTAAAGTTCTTAATATAATGTACTGAATACACCATTTAATTTAATGTACTAAATACACATTGGTGTTCAAAGATGCTGACACCTTAAAAAGGTCATGTGCATGAGGTATTATAATGAAAAAGAGGAATCTGGCATACAATAGCTCGCGGAGCGATAAAAAAACGCTTTCAGAGGATCAAACATATAGAGATATATATATCTATAACTTCGTCAAAAAAATAGATATTGAGATGATTTTTTTTTTAAATGATTCTAAGGTTTTTATCTTTCATAATATCAAAAAATCTCAAAACCGAAACAAAGAAAAATAAAAAAAGAACAACCCCCTTAAAGTACATTAGAACTTTAGTCAGAATTACGATTAAAATCTGAATTATTTTCGATATACAAAAAAAAAAATTGAAAACAAAAAATTTGAAACAAAAGTTTTTTTTCCAAAATCAATTATTTTGTTAAAACAAGCAGAAAGTTCTTTCAATCATTCAAATCGGATGCTCCGTTCTCTCGAAAACTTGATTTCTATTTTCTGCTCCGTATCTCCGACAGGGCTGGACCTGCCTTTGCCAAAAACTAATCAGCTCTTCTCCCTATCAATAGGAATCGAATGTTTTTTTGAACCATTCAAATCGATTGATCCGTGCGCCCGAAAACGTGACTGGAAATTTGTATCCATACATACATACACACACACATACATACACACACACGCACATCCATTTTTTCTGAGGTATGCCAAAATGTTCAGAAACCTTCAAAACGTCGAGAAATGTAAAAATTTTCAATTTCGATTTTCGGCCCATTACAATAACTTACCCTACGGGAAGTTAATAAATTGCCTAATTTGAAAATAATAGCACGTAAAGTAAATAATACTGACGAACGGTTAAAAATAAAATAAACAAATAGCATAATCTTCTTGGAATATTTCCATCATATCTAATCTAATTTGTATTGAACTAGTTTATAAGTAACAGTTTTGTGTCATCAGAATTCAGATAAAAGGTTTGTAAGGTATAATGTCACTTATATCTATTTATTTCATACCAACATAGCTCTAAAATATTCTTAATATTTTGACATTTGAGAGAATGTTTTAGATTTTTCTTTTCAAAAATTGCAATCTAAATAGCAAATGGTTGAATATTTATACGAATAACGAGTATATTGGTCACTACAAAAAAATTTCTTACTATGACGAGTATATTCGTCATTTATATATAATTGTTTAAGTAATCAAAATTTTTACATTAATGGAGTATTTGTGTTGCACTGAAAATGTAAGTTTTCACTCCAATGTGTTTCCATAAAGCGCAAACAAATGTGAAAAATTTATTATACTAAAGGTTTTTTTTGGAAGCAAGAATTGCATTGAAATCAACCAATTTTATTTGAATGCATTAACAATATGATCAGTACGAATTATTACCGAAATTGAATTGTCCAAATAAATTCATATAAATAACCAGTTCTTTTCAAAGAATAAAATAAATAATTTTATTTATTTCTATTAATAATTTGAGAAACAAAGCAAGCAGTTATTTTTCAGAAAAAAATTTAATTGTGCACAATAAATGACAAATTGCAAGTATTTATCAAATAAAGGAATAATAGTTCAGTCATTATAGTAAATTCACTTCGGAATTTGAGATACCCAGCTGTAAGTCTGTAAATACTTGTATATATTGACACCCTAAAACTGTCTCAAAGCCTACATATGTTGTGTATACCCTATCATATGTAGGTTTTGAGACAGTTTTAGGGTGTCAATATACAATTACTTACAGACTTACAAGTGGGTATCTCAAATTCCGAGATTCTTACCGAATTTAAGCTGAAAATACTGGACTATAAAGAAATTTTCTTCAAAAAAATTTCGATCAAAGTGCAATAAGTTTCCCAGAATATTTTTTGCATTCTTTATAGTGAAATATTTCTAACCGATATTACAACATGGTATTTGTTCGCAAAGTATCAAATCGTCACATAAATTGATCTACAACTATTAATTAGAAATCGGTTATTGTTAAATCAGTAATTAATTCAGAGATAAATAGAAATTAATAAGAATAATGAAATAAGTTTTGTAACAATGAACGCATCTTGGAGTAATTAAGATCTCATTATGTCGTAAAAATATCTCGTTATATTGTCTTAATTATAAACATGCAATTTATTTTTTATGTAGTGCTACAATTTACATTAAAAAAATACTAATATAAATACTAATATAAATAATTTACATTAAAAATAATTAAAACGATATAATTAGTGCATTACAAATTACTCATAACCGATTGAAATGTAAGTGATTTAATTTAATGTTGTAAACGTAAAGAGGTCTGAAAATATGAAACCAAAGACTTCATAGTATAGTGCAGTTTCAAGTTTTAAAAAAAGCTATGAATTCATTTTTACCAATCAATATGCATGTTTCCAAGGGAAAATAGACTTTCGGGCATTGCTGCATAAAAAAGTAATCAGTTTTATAAAAAGTGTAATAAATTAAACACAGCGATAGGATAACCATCTGGGTTGTCATCTACAAAGGTCTACGTCGTTTAAAGTCAGCACAAAGATTCATAAGGACTTGTTAAGTTCTGATTGTTAAAAATATAAAAAATAGAAAAAAAACTCCTAATATACAAGACAAATATTAAACCAATATGGTCCTACGGCCTACAACTATGGGGTGCGGCCAGTAAATTGAACATAACTATTCTACAAAGGTTCCAAAATAAAATTTTGAAAGAAATCGTGAACGCTCCAAAATACGTTCCCAATTGGTTGATACATGAAGATCTCAGAATTCGAACTATAGAAGAAGAAATTAGTCTTTACTGCACCAGATACAAAGCTCGTCTAAGTCGTCATCCAAACGTATTAGCGTTAGATTTGCTCAAGTCTTTACCACCAAAGTGTCTCAAAAAAAGAATCTGCAAAGATTTACTACAAAATATAACATAACATCTAAGAAGGCGCTATCGCAGGATAGCGATCCTTCTCACGCAGTCAAATAATATATAACTGTAACAAATGTAGCTGAATGTACTTTGTATAGCTTGCTATGAAAAATAAATAAAATATATATATATATATATATAAAAGTTACAATATTAGAAATGAGAAAAATTGTAGACGTTTGTTTTTAGGAACACCTTATGTATTCAATCAATAAACCCTCTCAAGTAGGTTGCTCAACAGTGACAACGATTTTCATTTGGAAATATAGATAGCAATATATTTTCAAGTGAAAATAGCCCTCACCCTGCATTGTTGCACCAATAAAAATGTCAGCCCTGTTAGATTAATTCTAAAACAAAAAATCAAATATGGATGGATTAACCATTGGGTTACCATCTAAAAAATACGAAGTAAGGAGAAGTTTCAGCCCAACATCTCATAGGACGTAAGGTTTTGATTGCTGTTCAAAAATAATAATGATAAAAAAAAGTAGGTTGCCCAAAAAATACAGAATTTTAAACATTTTTTTTGGCATTTTTTATCTAAATTACAAGATGTCTATAAATAGCCATTAAGTAATTGGTTTAAGAATTATCTGTTGCTTTTTAAAAGGTAAGCCCAATGGTTTACCTTTTACTTTTGTAAATTTAAAACTTAAACCAAACTAAATTAAATTTAAAACTAAAACTATGTGTGAAATTAGGATAATTTCCAGAACACATACAATAAAAACCAATTAACATCCAAAACAAGAAGCTTATCACGAATTTCGTTAAATTGGAGAAATGTAAATATGAAAATAACGCGTGAGAGAGCACGAACATAAAAGGCGATGAATTATGCACACGATATAATGGCCGCGCTTTTATAATTGCATACGATCAATTCAGAAATTGTTCATTTTCAAGTGTATTATTATTGTTAAGTACATCTGGTCACGATTCAAATTGTATTCGATTTTAAGATTAAACGGATACGTTTCGAGAAAAATATGATACTTGACTTGGACTGTTGCATTAGAACTTGTTCGAATCAAAAATACGATATGCAATTTATATGCGAAATGGAAATAACAAAGCCAGATATGGGTATTAAGGGCGTTTTCTTGTGAAATCGTTACACGAGATTCGTATTATAAATTTGGAATGGTAATTAAATATTTAGTTTCCTTATTGCATTTTTAACTATACATATTTATTATAATTATGTAATTACTAATGAAGATATTTATAATAATATGTAATATATGTACACAAGAAGAAAAATATTGACAAAATGTTTTAATAATAAAATTAATGTTGTCTCTAATAATCAATCGCGCTAAGAACATATGCGATTAAGTAATTCATTCATAGAAAATTATTAAATTGTATTAAACTTATTTATAATTTTCGGCATCATACAACTGTCCGTACAAAGAGCAGTCCTTATCTAAATTTGAACCACCCAAATCTATATATTGAACTAGAGCTTTTTTTTTCTGAGGAATTTTAAACTTTGCATAATAATAATAAAGTGAAAAATGTAAACATAAAATAAATATAAATTAAATAGTGAAGGTAATAAGAAGAAGAGTATTGATAGAACCATGTTTTTTAATAAATTTAGTATTATATCCAAATGCTAAGTAAAAACAGCATAAATTGAGCTAACAAATATGATAATAAAGTAACTCATTCACTTATATGCATATGCTTATATCTTCATATAAATTCGTTACATTTATATAATAAGGTACGAGTTCATATTTATATAATAAAATTATATAAATTTAAGTAATTAAATTTATATAATAAAATGATATAAATTTATGTAATAAGAAAAATATTTATAGGTATATATATATACAACATTAATTTTGTCTTTAAGATATGCGATTTTTTTTCTATTTCTGAGGTTTAAAAAATTTAGCTGGAATTAAGGATAATAGAAAAAGTTGATATGGTAATATTAAATTTTTGATTTAAATTATTTATAATTGTAAAAAAATTATTACTGTTACATAATGTATCAGTATGGTATTTTAATTTAAATGTGACCAATATAAATGAAGTAAGAAAACAAAGTAAAATTATTGATTAGCTTGTACTTAGAATTATTTGGTGATATATTATCAAATCATATTTGATTTTTGTTGTAAAAAGACAGACTTTAATCAAATCTTTATTTGTATAAATTCTGACACTGACGGACCACAAATAACTAATAGAAATTCTTATAGATTACTCAATTTACATTTTAATTGAATGCACACAATATTGAAAAAACTAGAACGATTCGGAGTTTCTGATGTTTAAATGAAATCCAACATAGCATAGGGAAAATTGTGCTTTATTGAAGCCAATAGTCAATAATTGGTATTCGTAATTATTTTTATTAATTTGTCAATGTTATTTTTTATCGAGTTAGTTGCATTTTTTAACTAATAAACCAGTGAAAAAATATCGAATTTAGAAGATTAGAAAAAAAATTATCAACTTTATGTAGGGTAAATTAAAGAAATCGACCAAAAACCGAAAATGAAAATTTTTGAATGTGTTCACGTTTCAGAGGTTTCTGAACAATGTAGCATCATATCTTGGAAAAATTTGATGTGTGTGGGTGTACGTGTGTATGTATGTATGGATACAATTTTTTGTCGATGTTTTCGGGGGCGCCACTCAACCGATTTGAATTATTCAAATAGTATTCGAGTCTTATTGATAAAGAGACGTGCTAATTAGTTTTTGGTATAAATTGTTCAAGCCGTTTTGGATATACGAAGCAAAGAGTGGAGAAAATAGCAATTGAGTTTTTGAGAGTACAAATCATCCGAATTGAGTGATTTAAAAAATACTCCACTTGTATCGACGTAATGAAGAATTGATCAAGTTTTTGCAAAGGCAGGTCCATCGGTTTAAGAAAAAAAGTAAACAATTGCCATTTGGCGGTTGAAAAAAATTTGTTATTTGAATCAACCAAAAAATCAATTTGAATTCCAGGAATTTGCCTTAAGCCACGATGCCATGCATCACTAGTTTCGTCTGTAAATTGACTTATTAAATATAATATAGCCAAAAGTCCATAATAAAAATTACAGTACATAAATGAAAATGTAATTCATTAGGTTTTTCTTTCAAAATACATACATTTAGAAATTAATTGATTAAACAATATCTTCCCCTACATACAGGTTATATTAGAATACATGTATTGCAAATATTAGGGAAACATATGAACGTGTATCATTGAATCTACGACCAATATCACAATAAAAGCATAAAATACAAACTATATACGATATGAAAGTTCTCGCAAAAAGCATTTTTTGCAAGTTTAATGTACCAAAGCATAAAGATAGTGTTGGCCGATTTGTTACACATACGCAAAACCAAGGAAAAATTCCATGCTCCAATTACATTGTCACTTAAGAATGCAAATCTCGCGCAATAATACAAGACCATACTTCCTGAAAACAGAATAACACACGGTAAGTGTTCGAATAATATTTTAGGAGGCCACAAAAACGCGATTCTCAAAAGAAATGTCCAATACGAAATGAACGAGCGTCTCACGATAAAGCCTTTATCGGCAATATGCAATTATATTTTTTTATTGCAAAGTGCGTCAGGAAACCCGCATTAAATGTGCGGAATCATGTCAGTATACGATATAATTTCGTGCATTTCGTGAGATAATCGCACTTTCACTGCAACACAAAAATCGATTTTTTATTGATCTTCTCAAAGAACAGGCCAAATCATAAATGGAGATTGATTATCGGTATTTCGATCCGATAATTACATGAAACGTTTCTTAATAGGCTGTATTTTTCCGGAGTCTGGAAGGATGTAGAGCGGATACACATTTGTGATCAGGAATTATACGAAATTTAAATAAATCGATATAATTAAACTGAGATACTCTGATACAAGACAATATTCATGCTTTGCAACTTCATTTCTGGTTTTGCAGTTATTGAATAAAGATTCAATGTCATTACTACACCCTGAATGTGCAGTAATTGCATATAATTGTGATTCCTTGAATAATATTTTTGCATTAGTATCATGAAAAATATTCGTTATTTAGTTGTAAGTAGCATTTTGCCTTAGACTAAGTTGCATGAACTGCCAATTACGTATGCATTAGGGTGGTCCTTAATATAGATATTTTCAAATTCTTTTGCTTCCAGGGGCTCAAATGCTTCCAAATTGATAAAAAAACATTCTGTGAAAGTTTTAGCCCTGAGTATTAACTTTAAGATAGTCCTCACTCCAACCAAAATTTCTTGGTTCTCCTTCCTAAGTTAATATTTATTTTAACTAAGATATTTTTTTGTAAATTTTTATTTATTATCAAAATAAGCAAATACAATGTTATTCTCAAAATTTGGTTTCACTTGTCGCTAAGTTATAAAATTCTAAAAAAACAAATACAATTTTACCCATGTTATTTCCATGAGAAAGTTTGGTGGGAATGCGAACTAACATTTTGGAAGCATTTGAGCCCCTGGGAATGAAAACAATCGGAAATATCCATATCAAGGACCACCTTAGTAAACATAATTAACTTAATAAAAAAGAATTGAGATTCAGCTATTTAGATAAAATATTAAACTGTTTATTTCAAAAATAAGATTTTAGTTTTCATTGAAAAATAATCGATACGATATCCAATTGGTGTCTTTCAAACACACATATAACATTTGTAATTGTATAAATGAATTTGTTTAAAACATTTGATTTTATCCTTTTCTTGTCCTAAAATGTATTTTATTTAAGCGTGGGCGTCAACGGTAATCAGTAGCTACCTACTAGACACCAAAGGACATATGATTCGGCATTGATTCTGACTAGAGTCGCTCAAGCTTGTGATGAAATTATAAACTAAAATTTGTTTTAAAATTTTTGAAAAAAATTTAAACATTTAAGTAAAGGAACTGCTCAAACGATCTTAACCAAAAATTAATCAACACAATTCCTAATATATAGCTTTCGAACACTTTTGGAATGATGAAATCAATTCAAAATTGTGCGCCAAAACGTGAACAACAATTCACACCCTTTTTTGCTAATTGCGAAGAAAGGGTTTGTCCGATTGTCGCGCAAAAATGGTAAACACTAGTTCATATCGAAAGACATGAAATAGCTTTTAATTTTTTAAAATCGGTCTAGCCATTTTTGAGAAAATGTCGAAGAAAGGTCAAAAATTGGCTCACATACCTAAATACACACATACAAATAAATACATACTTTTCCAAATTTGGTCGCATACAATCCAGAATGACTTGAAACATCGAGAAAAAATTAGTAAACCACCTTAGGAAAGTCAATAATTATATAATTTTGTTTAGTGAACGGTAATTTGTAAGAAATTTAGTAATCTTAGTGACCAATATTTAATAACAATCCGGCATACCTTCATTAGTTCACTCCGGTATTCAATAAATTTCTACTGTTGTATTTAAATTTTGTCCGGCATTTAGAGTAAGTAAATCAATACTACATTTAATTAAAATAATAATTTTATTACTACAAGAATCTTGTGGAATGAATTAATATTCCAATAAATTGTCTATATGATCGATATTCATGGGCTTACAGTTAGTACCAGCACTAATTGCATTAAGGATATTAATGGATGCAATCAATTTAAGTTTATGATATCAGTTTCATATTATTGTATATGCATTTAAAGATATTCGAATCCAAACTATTTACTTACAACGTAGTTCAAAATAAGCTATTATAGATGTACTTTTCATTCAAGTAAAAAAATAGCAAAAGATTTCATTAATTTTTGAGACTAGGAATATCATATCCAGAATAAGCAAATATTAAAATCAAAATTAACCATTTACAAATTTTAAAAAGGCCACTGTCTTTTTAGTATCAGTATTTTTTCGTTATGATTGGTTTCCACTTGGTTGAAAACAAAAAACCAATAAATTCTTTTTTGAGAACTGATTTTCAGTACAATTTTTAGTAGACTAACATATTTGATAAAATTTATTTCATCTGTGCATTGGCCTCTTCGTGAATATTATGAGGGCGGAGACAAATTTCCAATTAATTAAACAATGATGCAACTGAAGATTATACAAACATACAAATTTAAAACCTTTTTATATATAAACAACTGCAAAACCTGATTGTGAGTCAACGATCAACAACCTCTGAGCTACAAAAATTGGTTAATTCATTTTTGGCAATTATTTCAAAACCTAAAAATCTTACAAAAGTAAATGGTAAACAACAGTAAACAACGTTCGAATTTCAAGTGAATACAATATTTTTGTATTCCTCATCGGAATATTTTATAAGTATACATCAAACTGACATGACATTAACATACAATTCATATTAAGTTTGTCGGATACTTTGCGCATTTATATTAATAACATCTACTTTTTGATTTATTCAATTACGCAATTATTAGACTTGTATGATCATGTGGAGAAATGGAATTACGATCCTGCTGTTTTAAGCACCTCATATTGTAGAAGGTGATATGTAATATAATTTATCATAATAGAAGGTAAATGTGTTGGAATAGTTGAATTAATGGTATTAATATACTATGATAGTACTAATTCGCTATATACAAATAATGTAGAATTTTATTGTAGAGGGTCCGCCATCTATTTTTTTTTTTTTTTTTGGGAGCCATTTAGATTTTTTTCGCAGCCATTTAAGAGTTAGACAGCCAATTTGAGCGTTCTCAAACAAAGTTGGTCCATTATTAACTGGAAGAATTATACTTTCGAATAAAAAAACAAATTAAAAAAAATATTCAGTAGTTTTTTTATAGCATTTTAAAAAAATATATGGCGGACTCTATATTTGTTGTTATAGATACCCCTTGCGTATTTTTTCAGAATCTTCCCAAAGGGTTCAAAAAACTTATCACTAATATTCTAATTTGAGTTTGAGTTCCTTGCGATTTATAATTCAACATGTACGTCGATTAATATTATGCATGCAAGTTTCCAGTAGAAAGAAATTACTTATTAATTAAATCTGGTACATATACTAGTTCTTACCTCAGACTGCATGGATATCAGTATTTCTTCGCAAAATTGCAAAAGTCAAGTCTTTCACTCACACACACACTTTGTTTTACGCGAAGTTACACAAAATTGATTTAACTAGCACTTTCATTTTATTAAATAATTAATTTACGCGAATTTTATTACTCACTACACTCACTTCTATTTTAAAATTTTATTAAGCTGAAAAAAATTGTGGATTAGTCGGGGGGTACGGTCACAATTTTGCCTACACTAAAAATAATAATTATATAATTAGTTAATTATATAATTCCTAACTTCGACAGTTTCCTAACTATAACGTAGTTTACGGTTTTTGTGAACGCACGATGGAAGGTATGACCGTACCCTTAGAAATCATGCCTAGAAATAAAAATGCACTGACCTTTGTTTAAAATCACCGATTCTTCTGGAACATCCCGATTACCAATTTGTTGTCTGAAAAATAGAAAAAAATTGTTAAAATTGGTAAATCAATACACATAAAATGTCGATTTGTACTAAAATAAAAGAGTGCATTACCTCGTGATTTCCAGAAGAGAGCTGATCAGGAACCAGGAACCAGGAACCAGGAACCGGGAACAAGACACTATCACTGCACTAGAACACTATAAAGGCCTTTATAAAACACTACGCAAACACTAAAAACTCGGATTAAAAAAAAAACGCTCAAAAATCGAGAAAAACGATCACTACGAGTCCACTAAACAAATTATTTGACCACATGCGAAAATTTGTTTTTTTTTTTTAAATACTGTTCATCACTAATGAAATGAAGGATTTTTATAATTATGTCCTTCTGATCAACAAAATCATCATTCCACTAGAGATAAAATACTTAAAGATTAGTTTTTCCTTAGGCATGTCCACTTTCCTTGTAAAGCCTGGTATTTTTTGACTACTAAATGGATGAAGTCCAATCTGGTACCAAAGTCTTCCAACCGACATTTGGAAATTTATCAAGAACAACGCGGTCTAATAAACCGTTTAATGTCAACCAAGAGGTCTTTATCATCGAAAATTCACATCTAAATCCATCCTTCTGGTTTGAATTTCCAAGCATCTGGCAACATTTGAACCATATTTAGTGAATTTAATAGTTAAAATGTCAACTGCTTTAATGATTTATTTATTGGTGAAGTCATTGTGGTCAAAATTTTTTGCAAAACCGACACAACACTGTTAACACAAACAAAACACTTTTTGGTCCACAAAACGATCCAAATCGTCCATTTATTTCACATCACTACACTTTATTGTCCTTGTACTTCTTAATAGATATAATTAACTTATTTTGGATAGTAACATTTATAACCACTGATTTTATGTATTTTCGCTATATTAAGTTGACTTTGTCCAGTGAGTTCTTTACCTCGTTTTTGAAATGTATGTTTTTAACGACCATGTTCTTCTGAATTGGATTTCTGCTGTAAATATATAAATTGATTAAAATGTATTATATAATTATATACAAATTTATAAATCGATCAACGTCAAAAGTCAGACATCGCTAGACAATTCTCTAAGGAAATACGAAATGCTATACCAAATGTCCATTGGTACGTGACAAATTAAGCCGTTTATGAGATAAATACCTACTTACATTAAAAGTGCCTTTGTATATAGTAATGTCCATATTTATGTTTATAATCAGCAATACTTTTACTACAATATTGAACAGATTACCAGTTGTATTCAATATTCTAATTTTATGTAATTCTACATCGATTCTGATGGTTGCGCAAGAAGACGTACCGGTGCACGACTCGGCATGCATCGGCACGTGCAGATATATTAACATGAACGACATTGCACGATTTAACACTAGGTGGTCGAATCTATTATTTATGATAAGGAGAGGTCACATAAATTTACCTTAAAAATTATTCAGACTTTTGTCACACATTTAAAGAACTGTCCGAAGTGGATGGACGATACCAATATTTGTTGCTTAGGGGAGGCCATATCAAAGTATTTTAAATTTATATGAAGAAACTGCATGAACTATACAATTGTTCAGATTTTTGTAACATGCAATTTGATATAATTGCAAGTAGGACGAAATCACTAATTGCGCATAAGGGGACGTCTTTTATCAAAATATTCAACAAGGAATAATTTGCATTTTACATATATTTAATTTTGTATAACAAATTTGATGAGTAGATGTACTTAAAGAGTATTTTTTGTCATAAAAGACATTTAAAAATTCAAAATTTTTGAAATTTACTATCATTCATCTTTTTTTTTTATTAAAAACCTACTAAGTTTTAAACCTACTACTTTTTATTAAAGACCTACTATTAATTTATATTAATAGTAGGTCTAATGTTATATATTGAAGTATTAAAATAAACGCATACGTTTACAATAATTTAACTAGGTATAAGTGGCATTTTGGCTTGCGGAAAGTTCCAGGAACTTCCGATGTGTGTAAATAATCGACTTAATAATAAATCATCATATTACTTTGTAAGTATACCGAAAACCATGATCTTCCGTCTATACACATTTAATTAAATTTTAATGAATAATTAATATCTAAGTATTGCATAAGCAGTGATTAGAGAAATAATTCGTTTAACTGCAAATTCGATAAAATAAGTTGTAGGTGGTATGTATTTATATAGTTCAGATTCCTAAGTGTTTGAAATTTCCATTTTTATGATAGATCTATCAAAAATTCTCAAACTGTTCATTATATTATTTTTAGTATTTTAAATTCCTTTTGTAACTGATTAAATATTAGTTATAATAACTAAAGTTTTAAGACTGCATAATTGAATTTAATTTATAAAAATTCACTAGGCTTATTACTGGGTGACCTTCCAGAAGCTTAAGTCGTTAATTTACAAATATCCTCAAAATTACTGAATATTTTTCATAACGTCAGATGGCAATTAAAGGGGTTTACTGGTATATATTTTTAAAAATATCTGTGTTTTTTGGAAAATTTTCATAGTTTAACTATACAACATAAACGTACAAAACAATTTTAAATTATTTTCAGAGAGCCTTTTGACCACAATAATCTTTTTCTGTTTTCTCCCTCCACGAATCTTTAAACGCGATTTTTCAAAACTGTCTTTTTCGATACGATATTCACGATTTCTCAACTTTTACTATGCCGATTTACTTGAAAATTTGTTTGCGGAATCATTATTGATTCATCTTAAATAATAACTACGCTCATCCCCAAAGATATGCATTTTCCATTTAAAAAAAATCGAGAACATCAAAAAAAAGTTGTTTTTCAGACAATTGCTATTTCGTAAAAAAAATCAATTTAACCTGTCCATATTTCATATGTTTGCGACATTATTCTAGATGAATTATAAATTTTCTTTATTTTAGCTGGAAAACTATAGGTAATTATTGATATGATCAGTTGCCAATTTTTCAAAACCCCGCTATTTTGTGAAAAAAAATTAACTTTTCTATAGTTCATACGATTGAGACATTACTCTAAATGACTATACATTTTTTTCAGATTATTTGGAGAGCTATAATAATATGGGCAGGTGCCAAGTTTTCAAGATCTCCATCTCATCACCTAAAATATTAAATAATAACTTTTAAAAAAAATATGTAAGTACAAATATTGTTTGCCTTTTTTACTTTAAAAAAATGCATAAAATTCATGCTTCGAAACCCGAATAGCACATTAACAATGACAATTATTTAAAAAAAAAGGTTAAAATCAATATACGTAATTGCAACTCCTCCTCTATGATTTTATACATATTTATATAAATCCTACAATGTACAATAGCTCAGCTTATCATCTATTCCCAGAGATGTTGTGGCAGCTGTCTGATGTTCGTATAATGACCAAAAGTATTCCGTACTTAAGAAATACTTTCTAGCAATTATTGATTTCACGGTTTCATCAAAACGTTGCGAACCGCGGCAACAATGTTATAAACTGAATCAGAATCCAAACAATAATAAACACGTGAGAGACTCCGGGCTGTATTAACATGTAGTTTGGCAGCCATTTATGACTTTATGGCGAAGAAGAAGATCTTGGGCGAGATGAAAAATGATATACGAAGACGTTATTTATATTACATTTGATTACCGACGGGCAACTAAATTACAACAATTCAATCATTGGTGTAATAAAAATTGACGTCATACGAATCGAGAACAGGAATTCTTTTATTTGTGCGTTTTATTTGAAAATATTTTCGCACACATTTTTAGGTAGCAAAATCTGAACCAAAAACTCGGTTTGTTACCAATTCTAAGCTAGTCTGAGGCTTGACCCAAGGATCTTGCAGCCAGAAGATTTAAGGTTCAAGTATTGCATCGGATAAACTGATATCAAGCAGTAATGATGTCAGTATCACTTAAAAATATGAATCTGAATATGATTCTAAGTGGAAAGAAGCAAACGAGAATATAGCAACATTTCATATGACCATCACTGGAATGGCAACCAATGGTATCACAACCAATAAAATATGTCCACTATTCTAATACCAATAATACTAGTTACCAAATATATTCAAAAAAATATCACGTAATGTAAATGTACAAATCAGTATATATTATCAATATGTTCAAATCATCCCACAAGTATTAAGGAGCTTAGATGCATATACATTAGGATAAACTGATATCAAGCAGTAATGATGTCAGTATCACTTAAAAATATGATTTCAAGCAGAAAAAAGCAAACAAACATATACTCGTAGCAACCTTTCATATTAGACCATCACTGGAATGGCAACCAATAGTATCACAACCAATAAAATATGTCCACTATGCTAAGGATTGGATAATAAACCTGAACTAGTTACCAAATATATTACAATATATATTATAATATATCAAAAATATATTACGTAATATAAATGTACAAATTAATATATATTATCAATATTAACTTGAAGATAGTCCGCACTCCAACCAAAGTCTCTTGGTTATTCGTCTCAAGTAAATACTTATTTTATAAAAAAGTAATAAATTTTTGTTGTAATTTTTTTTTATTTATGATATATATGCAAATTTTTATATTACGATATATAAGCAAATACAATATAATTATCAAAATTTTGATTTTAGCTAAGTTATAAAATTCTAAAAAACAAGTATAGTTTTTTCCATGTTATTTTCATATTGGGGTTGTAGTGCAAATTATCTTAAAGTTATTATTAAGAAGTAAAACTTTCAGGCAATTTTTTTTATCATTTTGGAAGTATTTGAGCCCCTGAGAGCAAAAAATTCGGAAATATATATTTGTGTGTGTGGATAGTACTGCACTAAGGCAGGTCCGTGAGCTGTGTTAAACTCTAATTCAATTCAGGGAAGACTAGTGAGACCGAAGTGTCCAAAATGGGCAATTTTCATTTGGAAACTTACTTACTTTCAAGTAAAAATTGGTATCACTACTGCGTGATAAAGAAAATAGACAACCACTCTGGGCTTCCTTCTAATATCAGATTAAGAAATAAAACGACAACAGCTTGTGGAATACATACAGTGGTCTGATTTCTGCCCAAAAATTAAAAAATATAATATAAAATATAGAAGAACGCCAATTCATATCACAAAAGTTAAAAATGGGAACTTTCAATCTTTCCATTGACAAAGCTATATTACAAAATTTAATCAGTTTTTAAAAAGATTTTTATTATCTTAATTCGAATACAACCCGCAATTTTCTGAAAATGTAGTTTAATGTTCAAGTAACTAATTATATTAAACGGATAAATAATTATAAAATTGTGCAAAACTTTGTAATTTATTTACTAATAGCAAAATTTATTACTAATTGCAAAAGTTTGTAATTGCCAAATTATCATATGAATCAAATGTTATGAATGCAATGAACTTAATTCTCATATATTTTTCATACTATGTATTAGAAACTAATGCGCATTTGAAACAGATAATCGATGTTGAAATTTTATTTATATAATCTGTAAATTTCTATAATTTCTGTAATTTAATATATAAATTTGAGATAAGTTTCCTGAAACAGGTACTACGACCATTTCCTACGACCAATTATTAGGGAATGTGGCTATGACTTATTTTACTATTAATGTCAATAAACGCGTAATCTAACAACAATTCCTATAGACAGAGTACGAAAGCACTTGAGTTTGACCATTAGCATATTTTAGCAAATGTCAGAGGCTAAGTACCATAAATTTAATCAACAACAATATATTTTCACAAATCGTAAAAGCGTCACCAAACTAGTAATATAATGTAGCCTGTGGCATTATGAGAGTTGACAAAATGCTGCAATGATATCTGTGGTTTTGGCTTAAAGTAAATAAATTTGCTATTACGTTTATTAAAAAGGCCATAAACAATGGTTGTATGACATTTGTTCCATGTACAAAAATAATGATGTACCTTCGAAAACCCTTCAGCAGTATTGAAATATTGTGCAATAAATTATAATTTTATACTGAATTTCAATATCTGGAAAATGTCAACGTATACCAAGACCTGATGTATACTGTAATGATTGTCAATCAAAAGAAGTTTCTGACTAAAACAAGAGATTTTCCAAAATAACATCTCAATCGACAGGCTTAAAGAGACAATGCTTAAAAACTGAACAACTTTAGAAATGAACTGGCATTTTATGCAGCACATCAATCGAAAATGACACTCATTAAGTGGAACATTTTCTAAAATTTTGCAAAAAAACATATATAAATTAATTCCTTTTATTACATAATATCATAAAAGTGACCAGCTATTAATACGGGCGCTTGTGAAAAAAATTAAAGATCAATACACAAAAGACAATGATATAGTATAGTTTAAAAATATATATATATAATGATCAAGATTATTGGAGGCTTACTGACTTATCATTTTTAACTTGTACATTTTTCATAATTAAACGATTTTTTACCCTTCAAATTATAAAAATGTCGAAGGCGTTTGTTTGCCAATTTTACGAGCCTTCATTACGAGTGTTCTAAAAATGTTAGCAAATCTATGGTAACCCTTAGAAAAAATAAAACGTACATAAATCATCAACCATTTATTTTTTGTAATAAGTTTCAAATTACATTAAATACGAATAATTAACTTCAATATTGCAAATAATTAACTGAAAGTTTTGTAAAAAAAGAAATTGGTAAAATGAATTATGAATTTAAGGAACTCATGACATTGTATTTAACTAATGGGTTGCGTGGCATCGTGCCTTAAGGCAAATTGCTGCAACTTCAGTTATCGTAATTAAAAATCTTGTTACAAAACCCCAAAAAAATACACAAAATGTGTACACATTATTAAAATCTCTATAAAATATCTGATAGTTTGATGTACATATGTCCAATACACATTTTTGACCGCTAAATGACATGTTTTTAACTTATTTTTATTGAGAATCCATAACCGCTGGACCTGCCTTCCTAAAAATTTAATCAGTTCTTTATTTTGTCAATACGTGTAAAATGTTTTTTTGAATCATTAAAATCGGACACTGTGTTCTCTTAAAAACTGAGATACCGTTTGTGGCACTTTTTACCCTGTATGTTAGAAACGGCTAGACCTGCCTATGCCAAAAACTAATCATCACGTCTCCTTATAAACAACACTCGAATGTTTTTTGAATAATTGAAATCGGTTGAACCTTATTCCCGAAATCGTCGACGAAAATTTGTATCCGCACACGCACACGCACACACACACACACACATCCATTTTTTCTAAGGTATGCCGTAATGTTCAGAATCCTTTGAAACGTAAGGATGCATAAAAATTTTCATTTTCGATTTTTTTGCTATTACTATAACTTACCTACGGGAAGTTAAAACATGTTTTGTGAATGCTCAAGTTGAATTTTAAAAATCCCAAAGGTCAAAGGTTAAAAAAAAAAGTCAGAGTAAACAGTATTCCGTGGAATATTTTT
Source organism: Ctenocephalides felis (assembly GCF_003426905.1). Taxonomy (NCBI): domain Eukaryota; kingdom Metazoa; phylum Arthropoda; class Insecta; order Siphonaptera; family Pulicidae; genus Ctenocephalides; species Ctenocephalides felis. The sequence continues at coordinate 24,729,769 of NW_020537646.1, read as the reverse complement.
GTAGATCTAATTCTCAAATATATGATGTTATAAATGAATCAAAGCAATAATTCTAACTAATGAACAGCGATTATATATATATTAGTATATTGAGACTAATTTAACAAAAATTATTATGTTCAAATTAAACCCCTCATAAACATAAAAACTGTACCAAATTATATGAATACAATATCATTGTACAATACAAATCATAAAACCAGTTCCAAAGTAAGTGATTAATTTTACATTTATGATCTTTTATCATGCAGTCACGGATTAACCGCCACAGAACGATTGTGAAATCATTGAGTAATTTTATTGTTGTAATAAAACTAAGCTAAATACTCTTTGTGTATAGGTTGTAGTATCATGCAAATTTAGGTCAACGACTACATGAATATACCAATATATAAGATGATTGAAACTAATGGAATTATAGTAATAAACTTTGTTACAATATCTATGCTCACAAATCATAAATTTAAATGCCTATGTGACTAAGCAATCACGTAGGGAGTTGACCCGGCTCACCCTCTTGCATTGCCGATTGAACGTATGTGAATACTTTCACTGAAACCGTACTTTTTAAAGAATTAATAAAATTTCTAGACTCAATGGCTTTTATCACTAAGATAATGGCAAGTTGAATTAAATCCTCGATTCCAAAAAAATCTACGATTACGAAGAAACGGCCTGACCGATCTCCACAGACTAAAGCAGCAGGAACATTGCCAAAAATTCTAAACCGATTTTGAAATTCCAAAAACTGTTTAAAAGATTCCCAACTGATATCTTTCAAACAGTTTTTGAAAGATCAAAAACAATTTAGAATTTCTGGCGAAAACGTTAACAAATTTTACATTTACTCGTATATACTAATTATAAGATATATCTCATTGGAGAAAACTTTAAAGGCATAAATATCAGTACATTGCATTAAAAAATAATGTATATTTTGATTGGCAAAAATGCTAATTACAAAGAAACAGTTCAGCACAAAACTGATCATCGTGAGTCCTTCATAATCCTTATTATGAATTGTAATAAAAAATATGTATGTAAAATAATCAGAAGGTATAAAAATTATAGAATGAGAATTAAAATAAATTGAAGTAAAAAGTTTATAAGATGAAATGAGAAGTATAGTAGAAGAAGTAAGAAGTGTTTAGAAGAAGAAATGAGAAGATACTAAAGAAGAAGAAAGAAGAATGAAGATAAGTTAAGAAGTATAGAAAGAATAGAATTATATGAAATTATAGATAGAATTATATTATATGAAAAAGAAGATAGTATTAAATTGAATATTGTATAGGATATATGATTAATGATCAAATAGCTTTTAAATTTTTGAAAACTTAGACGAAATATCGGCTTACAAACACATTCACACTTTTTTACGTTTTGATGTCAAATGATTTAGAATTACTTGAAACGTTCAGAAAATGTGAAGTTAGCAGTTTGGAATTTCTGGGCGAAAACTTCTGATTCGAGAAAATATTGTAGAAACAAAGTTACATACAATGGAACTCTTGAATCAACATTTGCAATTGTATGAATGAAACGTATATAATACAAATTATAAATAAAACAACAATAATATTTTATTTAATATAAACTAAACTTTAGGTCGTGCGGCAACGTATTATAAAAATAGTAAAATTTTATTTTTGGATAAACCTAATTAAGTGATATATTTTTAGATCAACAGTGATTCAAATGTGATTAATGTGAAATCATCGATTCGTGAAAATTATTAATTATAGTACTATAATTATATATAACTAGTTATTATATTTAAATCTAAAATAATAATAGTTATACCCGGATTGTCGCAAACTAATAGGCTGATAATGAATCTTTGCTATTACTTTACTATTAAATATCTGAAAACGATATATACGACAAGTATAGTTTCATAAAACCAAACGTTACAAAATAGAAAATTTACGACTCCAAAAATCCAAAGATAGGTTAAAAAACCTCTCATTTTAATCATTTCGACCTTGCATTTTCAAATTTATGCAAATTAGGAAAAAAAAATACAAAATCCAACATTCTGGCCATATGGACAAGTAAGACAAATGAGACTCGATTTGAAATAGGCAAAAGCTAAATATTTTACTGAAGGTAATTAAAAAATTACAAAATTCGACTTTACTAAAGGTTATTATGAAATCCAACTTTTTACTAAACTTTACTAAAATTAATTTTCAAAATCCAACTTTTTACTAAAAGTAATTATGAAAAAATTACAAAATCCAAAATTCTTGCCGCCTGGCATGGCAAATGAGGCAAGTAAGACTCGATTTGAAATAGGCTATATTTTTTACTAAAGATGATTGTGGAAAAAATGTATGGAATTTTACACAGGGCTTAAAAATGGAAATACAAGCATTATATTTTTTGTACCTTCTCATTGTCGGTAATTCTAAAACAAAATTGATTCAATTAAAATGACTTATTAACATCCCGTAGGGTAATAAGTTATAATAATCATAAAAAATTGAAAATGAAAATTGTTATATATTTTCACGTTTCAAAGGTTTTTGAACATTTTGGCATAACTTAAAAAAATTGATGTATATGTGTGTGTGTGTGTGTGTACATGTGTGCGTATTTGTCTTAGGACACGATACCACCGATTCCCGCCAAACTGTCGATCGACTTACATCCTGTATTGCACAACTTGGAGATTATATACTTTTATCGTCATGGACTCATATAGAAATATTCCATATATATTCATATATGATATATACTTCAGAAAAAATGTAGATACTAAATTAATTTTAATTGTTCAATATCATATATCACATCATACCTACCCACTTCTACCTAAGATTCCCATACCCCCTACACCGGCTTACTTAACATTCCTGTGTTATACTAGGATGTAAGACATTGATCAATTTTAATTCAACCTTGCTCAAATAAATTAAACTTTCAATTATTTTTATATTATAATTATATAATCTATATTTTATATATATATAATTATATATTTTATATAATATTATATAATCACGTGGCAGAAGAGTACTTGACCACCCGTGCTTGTTTGCATGACGCGTATCTGCTAAACTAATACGGCATTGAATAGCGTCTGATGTTATTTTATATATCAAATACTAAGTTAAATCAATATTTCTTTACATACCTCATGCATAACTTCCAATTCATCGATTTACTGCTCACAAAAAAACACTCAACGCACTAAAGCCATATATATAAACTCTTTTTTATCTACGCACTCAACAGTATATATATATACTCTTTTTCTTATCAATGCACTCAACTACCCCCAAAGGAAGGCGAAACCAAACTGCAAGCTACGACGGCGTGCAGCAGCACGCGAAGAAGACACGTGAAGTTAGCTACAATTCGATTTTTTATTGATGTTGCATCGATGGTAATCGAACCTTTATATCGAACGTACTTCACATCAATGAATTTGAATGAATTTTAACATTTGAAATAATTCGTGATACAGTAGAAAGTAGAATTTCGTTTATCCGGACCTCATTTATACGGATCGCGATTATCCGGACTACCAATTGCAACCAATGTTCATGTATGTACATACCTACAATTTGAATTTTTACAAGATTAATGCTGCAGTTTAGTATATGTAATGTAATCTAATAAGAATCTAATAAGATGTAATCTAATCTAATAAGAATCTAATAAGAATATATATATGCACATACATAAAAAAGTTTCAGATTCCTAATTAACATTATTTTGTTGGTATCTATGTATGTATTTGTTATTTTTAATAAATACAGTAGAACTCCAATTATCCGAACTCCGACTATCCGAATCGCCGATTATCCGAATCACTTTCAGAAAAAAAATTGTCCAAAAAAAGTCTAAGTGAGCTATTATTCTTCCACCAGCAAAGCCATTGTAGGCACATTGTTTGTTTTGATTTGACGGAGATGTTTACAAAACAATGATTTTTATTTCTAAACTTGTACATAAGTACATTTTATTTATATTTAAAACATGTGAAAATGTCATGTTTCTTTCATTTAATTCAATAAACAAAATAGTGCAATATCAAAACATAACTTTTTTCTCTCCAATGGCAATTTAAAAAAAAACTCCGATTATCCAAATATTTGATTATCCGAATGGGTCCCGGTCCCCATTAAATCGGATAATTAGAGTTCTGCTGTACACAACAATATTCTTCATACAATCGATTATCCGGATTTTCGATTATCCGAATGCCTATTGACAACAATTAGTCCGACTAATCGAGATTCTACTGCATTCGTACATTTGCAATTTTGCACAAATTACTGAATCGCAAGGATTCAATACTAAATAGAACAAACTGGTTTCTTATAGGAATCAAACATGAATCTTTACAAGCAAAATTAATTATAAATACAATCTAAACTACAATAATTTGGTACACTTTTTTAAATTAACACATTCACATTTTAAGTGCAAAATATGTAGTATATATTATCGAATAAAATAAAATAAAAAAAAAAAAAAAAAATCCTTGATCCTGACAAAAACGCTGAGAAGATATAAATTTGAATCCAAGTTGAAGTGCATTTGGGTAAGTAAATTAATATTAATGTCAAATATATTTATTTTTATTTGCTAATTATATAGAAACAGAACCTATGCATAATCAACCGCAATTTTTTATATAAATATATCATTATTGTTTGGGTAATCAGTCAATGTGACAGAAATCCGTAAAGAGTGGTATACCACATATGTATTTCAGAATTAAGAAAGTTTTACAAAATTATAATTGTATATATAATATCTAGTAAGCCTAGTGTTAATAATCGTTACTCATGGGTGACATTTAAAAAATATGTTTTATTCATTATTGTTATTTCTCGAATGTTTAATTACAGCATGAGAAGTCTCAGCTATTTACCTTAAGGAATAGTGCTATGCACGCATGCACCACTAGCTCATTTTTTATATATAACAACCACTAGCAATGATTTATGAATTATATTTCTGACTTTTTTAAGGCATACTGTAAAACATTGATTAGTTTACCTTCAATATCTCGACATCGATTAATGATTCATATTATTAAATGCATCCAGCAAAAACATACAAGACCAATCTTCTTATTTAATTGCATTTTCGAACAGATATATTCGACTTGAATATGATATGATATACTAGTTCAGTATATGCACTGTATTTTAACATAAGGAATCGTTCAAATATTACGTAAGCAAATTTATTACAATTATTTACCCCCCCCCCTCCCCTTTATCATCAAAAGTAACCAAATTTCTAACCCAAAATAAGCTAAATAAGCAAATCAATAACCCCCCGCCCCCCTATAGTGCTTACGTAATTACTTGAACTTGAATTATTAAATACTTGAACGGCCCCTAACTAATAAAATTATTAAATTATTTCAGACATATCAATCGTATTATTCGATATTAATTTTAGTAACTTCTTTATTATACTGTAAGATAGAAATCTTGAAATTAAAATACGCAATAAAAACAAATATACTTTTAATTATTATATAAAACAATTCAGATCACACTTCCAAATTTTCTTAAAAATACATTGACATACTTATTACGTTAATCATAATGTCAAAACAATAAAAACAACTATTACTCACATACGCCTAAGAAAAATGAGTATGGATTACTAAAGTATATAAATAGTAAAAGATAATCGTATGTAGTTCATGTTAACCACTTTTGTTTGTTAAATCTCTTTCTAAAATGTCACTTTTGCATTAAAAACATAAAAGTTATATGATATATGAAAGTCCTACTATTTTTGTTAATAATAAATATCTACATTTTCAAACAAAAACATATTCGTACCAAATATGCATTTGTTTTATCTTCAGGTACAACTAAATCATCATAAACTTTAAATAATCCTCATCTCAATTTTTGGTTTTGGAATTTACTTCTAAATTATACATTTGGACCACGGTAAAGTCCCATGAATAATATGGATTTGAGTTTGCGATCATAAAGCAAGTAAACAAATGGATGATTGCAGACGAATTGGGCAGGTTCTAGAGGCCTCGAAGATCTGAAGCTGAAAAGAGCTGTAGCAGCAGCCGCAACTGATCCTAGACCAAAAGAAAAACGTTATTGCAAATTAAAGATATGTAATAAATATATAAGATACTGAGATAATACAATATTAAAAATAATAAAGATTTAAAATATAAATATAAAATTGTTTTTTCGATCAAATTAGGACTTTCCAATCCTGGATAGACGTTATACATCTACTTCTATATTATTGTGTCAGTATTGGAAATGGTTAAAGTATTATTCCTTCATCTCATGCAACCACTCTTACCTTGCTCATCGACTTCAATTTTGGCTTTGTGTACTGCATCATCTAAATGTACGTGGCCTTGTGGGGCTAATCCTGATAAATCTGCAGTAGCATCGAATAAATCACCTACTCCGAGTTGTTGCAATACCTATATGTAAATAACAAATGTGATTATTTGTTTACTACCATTATTATGCAAAAACTATATTCATTTAATGAAATACAGCTTTGATATACAATCAAAATTTGAGATACGAGCCTTGAGCGAGTTTGTGAGTGCAAAATAAAAATATGAAAAATTTCATCAATTGTAACAATGTTTTTTTTTTATTATAGAAATATATTGTCAGCTGTATGTCAGTGAATTATTTTATAGTTAGTCATTTCAATTATATATCAATTTCTAAACTAATTACCCTCTGAATTAATGAGGATTATTTTAACATTTGAAATTGTAACTACATATTAAGAGTGATTGTACAGTTATACATGTTGAGTTCGATTTTTTTGCTTTTTGTGCATTGACAAAATGTGATATACTTTTATAACCATGGGTATGGAAAAGATGGCTTCGAGACACGTGCGATTCGACGTACGAGCTTGGTTACGGACGGATTTTAACTTCTATTTCGGGGTACCACTGTATTTCAATTTTTATTTGCTTACCGGTTTCAATTCAATTTGCTTCTCAATTGAGAATTTGGGTATCTCTACATGAACTAATCTCTGTGGCGCATCTTCAGCCAATAAAGTAGCAAGTTCGGCTGGTGTCAAGCGATCTAAAGTGTCTTCTAGTCTGGTGTTTGTAAATGGTGGTAACAGAATTAACATAGAAATATCACCACCTAAATATGGCATTTCAAGTACGTGAACTCCCAAGTTCTCTGATTGAACTGTAAGAAAAAAATAAATAATAAATAAATCTAATCATATATTGGTCTAACAGTGCTATCTCAGAACCATACAATGTTGGAAATGTCCTTCTTGTCTCATCATGTCAACCATAGTATGTTTGGATGGAGAAGTGTAAAAAATGTCCTTTTTAGTAAATGCAGGATCGAATTGAGCTTGCCATTTACCCTGTAACGAATTTAACAATTATTAATATAAATGACACCATTTGTTATAAAACAAAAATTAAAAGTAATTACCTTAAAGTAAGCAGCATTGGCAAGTACTAAATCAGTAGCAGCAGTAATTCCACTTGGAGGAATTAAGTCTTTGATGTGGTCTCTGGTTTCACTTGCTACCCATCCATTAACAATTTGTCTGGCTGCTTCAGGATTGCTCTTGAAATCCAAATGTTGAATTTGATCTCTCATGACAGCTTGAATACAATCCCTTTAATAGAATTAATTTTAATTTATTAATAAAATCTAAATTCATTCCATATAAATAAAATCTTGTCATATTAATTACTGTGTATATATTTGAGCTAACATTATCAATAAAATTTTTCTACATTCCAAGCAAAATTTAATTAAATAATTTATAATCTTAAAAATCAATATTTCAATGTTTTCAATAATCAAGCAAATATTGGAGGTGTTCCAGGAAATACAATGTTAAGTATTTCACATCATTGTATTAACCCTTAAATAGCTTTAAAAATGAAAATTAGTAAACTATTTATTTCTTACCTAATTGGTACATCTTGAGCTACAAAAAGACGATCAGCAGAATTGAATTCATATGATTGATTCGTTCTATATCCAAGCATTTTTCTCACAAAGTTATATCCATGCAGAACTTGTAGTTTTGGCACATGTTCCTCGATAGCTAATGTTTTCTGCAAAAAAGATTATAATAATTAAAATATTGTAATTAGTTCATATGTGAAACAGAGTATTCAGAATAATTTAATATTCAATCAAGGGTTTCAAAGAGAATACATACTTAAAAAGATAGAATTAAAGTTAGTTGCCGTAGGTACAATATTTATATGAATTATTCTATTAACATTTACTTTAGTATATCTAAAAAATAAAATCTATAAAGACAGTTCAGAAGGGGAATTCAGAACTATATTTATCTAAAAGCAATTTTTTTAAATAAAATATTTAACATTATATTAATTATTTATTATATTACCTTCAAGTTAGCTTCGGTATGGTTAGCACTAGAGAAATACGCTAAGAGCAAAGCTTGATAAATGCTGTAAGGTGAAAAAAATACACTTTGACCAGGTGCAGATCGAACTGCAGCAGCTAACATTCGTAAAGAGAAGTCCAATTCAGCCGCGTCCAGGGCGTGGATGTTGCCATCGAAGCCTTCTATGCAGGCGGGGTCCTTGGGGGTCACTTGTGCTAATGCCAAGGATGCGATCAGCAGAAAAGAACTGAGCCATTTCACTGGAAAAATAAAAATAATTAGATAAGGGTAATAAAAGTATAGGAAGTAAAATTATATTACAATGTGTAATAGTAATTATGATAAATAGTTGTTCAGAAGACAGGTTCTTGGTATGAGAGCACCACAAAATAAATGATACCCTTTCCCTCCCCTGTTTTTTATTCCCATGATCATATTATTATCAATTCAAATATCATTATTTATTTATGAATAAATAAAATAAAAAATGAATAATTGAGTGGACGACTTAAAGCATTTCTACTTAAAGCAATTTACAACCACCAAGTACTATTTGGGAATACTGACCAGGGGAATTATTCTTTGTAAACAAGATCATGTTTTCTTCCAAGATTATGTTTATTGATATTTGTATCACGATTAAACAAAAATTATGAGTTATGGAATCTATTATAAAACTTGAATAAAGTTTTGACTGACAAAAAAAGTTATCGACTCTGCTTATTAAAGTTTACTAAAGTGCAACTCTTTATAAACATAAACATTAATATAGCATTTTTATTTATTTTCTGGTTACAAATCTCGTCAGAACAGTAGGCAGAATATAATTCCTGGATTTTTTAAATTAAAAAAATGTAATTACTTATATATTTTAATTAGGTTTTTATTATATTGAGCAGCAACTCATTATTATTTTAAAATCGTTGTATTTTTAATACACTTTTTTTGTAACTTTAGTATTACGCTAATTATTGTTCCTATTATTATTTTAATTATCTTTTTTTACTTAATGGAAAATCCTAATTAAGATAATGAAATTAGTTATTAAAAAAATACTCTTAAAGATTAGACTTTATGACTGTGCTTTACTAATTATTACTATTCATTTGTATTACAGTAATTACATATGCTTGTAATTATTTCATAAAATATTCAAATTTAAAAAATCCAAAAACCAAATGCTAAAATATTGTTACCAACTTGGTCTTTCGAAGAGCCCGTTAGGCATTCTGCTAATTTATTATAACTCCAAAATATTAAATGCGCCAGAATAATTTAGAATACCTTGAATTGCATTTATATAATTTTTATGAGCTGTCAATTTCATGACAAAATTTGTTTATATGTATGTTTGAACCTGTATATATAAGCCTCAAAATTAAAATTTTAATTGTCTACAATAGTTGCAAAAAATCTTAAAAGTCAATAATTAGTATAAAAATGTTTTATTATTTAAACTTAAATTATCAGCACATCAAATTTATTAGACGCCCTATTAGCGAATAATATAAGCAACATCTCAATTTTACTAACTTCTTTTTTATGATTTTAATCCATGTTCTTATTCTTATTATTGATTTTTTTATTTGTAGTTTTATATTTTAATTCAAATTAATTCATAATTATTAATAATTATTAGAACTTAAATAGTTCACTTTAAAGCAATTATTAACAATGAATGTATAAATTGCATATTTTACATATCTTGTATTACATAAGATATTGCAAAACGGTGATTCATTAGTACTATTACCTAGAATTACTTTGCACTTTCAGGTGACAATTACAACTTACATTACGTATATTCAAATGAATTTCAATAAATTATTGAAATGTTCTACATTTGAGCAATTTTGCCACTTCTTAATACAATTATTGCAAAAGAGCGTCTGCGAGAGACGAACATTACGCGGTTTCCACGGAACAATAAATGTGTCACTTAACTTTCACTTTAGCTATGAAAAGAAATGCGAATATAAAATAAACACATCATGAACGATATCGACATGAAATGTAAAAAATAAGCTAAAGTTTTCGTTATTTAATTTTAATCAAAGTTAAATTAAACTGCATTAAACTTTGCGCAGGCAAACTAGATCTTTAGCACATGTTTTGTTCTAAATCAAAAATACACATATATTAACCCTTTCCACTCGGATGCCGCCGGCGGCAAAATTAATATAAATCTCGGAATTCGCAAGTGGAAAGGGTTAATATTTTGTAATTATTATATATTTACATATGGAATTTGGAACCAGGAAATTTATTGATACCAAAAATATAGATTTATAACTTAGTGATGATTTTTGTTTTATATGACAAGCCTCGATCAAATAAAATATAGATAATATTTGTGTGTCTTCTATACAATGTGGGGCCATTGTGGAACTGTCTGCTATTTTCAAAGGGAGTTGCCATAGATTTATGTTCATACATCAAAATTTCATAAAAATATTGATAATAATAAAACACATTAAAAAAATATTACTTTACAACCGCTTAATATTATCATACTTAATGTAAGGTACTTGATAAATAATATATGAACTAGAACAATTATTGTTCAACATGAACTATCATCAAGTTCTTTTTCGTGAAACTTGATCTAAAATATAATGTTTTTTTAGATTTAAAATCTAATAAATTTGATGTAAGGGGGCGTCCCCTCTTATTGATGTAATCACGTGAGGCTTTTAGGGAGAGGGAGGGTTTGACAAAAAATCACGTGGGGGAGGAAGGGTCTAGCAAGATATCACGTGTATTTATTTTTTACCTAGATTTTCCAAAAAAAAACAAAAACTCTACGTAAATTCGGAAAATTCGTTTGGAACTAAAAATACACGTGATGTTTGGTTGGGGGGTAATCCTAAATATCACGATGTATTACCAAAGGGGAGAGGGGGTCCAAAAATCTCTCAAAATTGAATTACGTGATTAATGGTCGCCCCCTAATATATGTAACAGATGATTTTTTAATTAAATTTATTATTAATATATTTTTTGGTAAAAAAATATAAATATAATGAGTTTTAATATTTTCTAATACCACTATATCTAAATTAATTTTACATAAATTTTTCACAATATATTTTTATTAATAAAACATTTTTAAAAAATAATCATCTATCGAGGCATGGACTAGCAGAAAATTATATAAATGGATCATATGCTCAAAATAAAACAATTTTATGTAACAATTTATTAATTTTTTATATTTAAAAAAATATATATAATTTTTATAATAAAAATAATAAATTAATAAATAATATTTTGAAGCTTTTATGCAAAATAACCACATTATTTACGAATGGTAAAACAACCACAAATAATTTCACGAATAATAGGAAAAAATATATTATTCCTTTACTTTTAATAAACTTCGAATAATTTAAATTTGTACATTTACAAAGTCTTTATATTTAGGTAATTGCACAATAATTTAAATTGATTATAATTATAAACAACTACGTGTGTGTATAATCAAAGAAACGATTTATTATAACTCAATAAAATCTAAATATTTATTGCGAAAAGGCATCCAAATAAATCATTAAAACTGGAATATTTTATTCAATTTCACATACTATCATTTCGATGAATTAATTAATTGAATTATGCGTGAAAGTAATAATATGAACAAAATGAAATGTAAATTAATTTTTACATTTTTTATAAACAATATGATGACTTGAAAGAAAGAAGAGGTATATAATATTAAATATTTAAAGCAATTTTACATTTTAAAGAATTCTGGTACTGGTAAGACTGGGAAGAAGTTTGTTTTATTTGTTTTATGCAACATCTTTTTATTTATATATTATTAGTAATTACATAGTGAAATAAAAAAAATCCAATTGATTTCAAATCGTTAAGGGCTTCACCCAAAACCACTTTAGAAAACCTCAAAAGTACCAAACTTACTTATTATGTTACAGAAATTGAAACAATTTTGTAATAATTTATTAAAGACAATATAGTTAAATCACATATGATAAATAAATAACAATAGTAGAAGTAGCCAGTGTTACTTCTACTTCAAGAGTCAATTGGAATAGTAGAATATTGAAGATTTAAAAAAAATCCAATGATACATTGAACTGTATCCAAAACTTCTATATCGAAATTCATGATATATATCTTTATATAATTCATGATATTATTTCCAGTCATGAGAAAGATTCTTGTAAATATCTGTCTGCACATTATGCAAAAACATTCACGAATTGAATGCATTCTTTAAGTTTAACAAAACAAGTGATCGTACATGTAATGAATAATTTATTAGAGGCAGAGTTGAGTTCAAGTCTTGAGATAAGTTTAGTTTGCTTAAAACTTTGTTCATCAAATCAAAAAAGTAAGAGCTGCATATGGAAATGATTGGAGGCAAAATGCAATTGCTATTTGAGTAACTGTTTAAAAAGAATAGGACTATTTAGAATTTGTGCCCTAAAGATTTGTTGCTCATTTTCATAAATGAAATGTAGAGAAAATATATGAGGATTCATGTTATTGAAAAAAATAGTCTAAACCCCATATCCGGGTTAGAATGCTTCACATTAAAACCATTCATCAGCGCCCAATAAAAAATAATGAGTTATTTTCTGTTAAATTGTTATATACATTTTATTTATGCGTTCATATCAAATCTATAAATTATGTGTTCAGTTTTTACATTTTTCATAATAAACATATTTATAATTGTTTACTAAAATACAGAAAACTCAAAGCTTGAAAAAAAGTACCAAAAAACTAATCATTATTATCATATAAATCCATCATTTCAAATACCAAAAAAATATTATTAAAACATGAATTAAATTTAAACTTTTCACAATTCATTAACTTTTAATTATCGTTATATAACAACTAGCAAAAATAATAAGAGTGCAAAATAATTTTATTCTGATATCTCACGAACCGTATCGTGAGCCATTGTTATAATTTCATGTCTTTGTGATACGAATGTTGGAAATAACTCGATGTTTTGTCCTAAACAAAAAATTTAATTGTGTTTCTGAACAAAGACGATATTTTGCTTTGACATTAACGAATTTCCGACAGTGATCGAATGAAAAATAATAGTTAAATCGATTCTGTAACGGAATAAATAATTATATTTCAGTTAAGTAGATGGGAATTTAGTTTAACTTTTGTTTCCTGGTAGAATTCCAAAAATAATGTTTGTTATAAATTCATATAATATTATTGGTACCATTATATTATTGGACCACCACTGTGTTTTCTGATACATCTTTTCTTTCTTCCAAAAAAAAATTACTTGATGTCATATTATTAGACAGTTGTAATTATTAAAATAAAATTAAATTAAATCTAAAAATTCAAGATATAAAAATAAATATTAAATAAAAATTCAAAATAATATTAACAAACTAACAGATTAATAATATTAATAGTCTGTGAGGCTTTTATAAACGAAGAATTAAGTTTATTATAATTTATAATATTATACCCTTAGAGTATCAGAAGCTTAAGTTTCATATAGTATCACTTATATTACCAAAAAAAAAATAAACTAAAAGCTTCGACCATATGTTCTACAATGCAAAGAAACATGGTTCCTTCATTTTTTAAACAATTAGATGCACTGTTTGCTTATGTAAATTATTCATAAAATAATTTCTTTCGGCAAACCTAATCAGTAGCATGTATGCGACCTTCAAATTTCTATGTCAAGATTATCAACTAATAAAAATTAATAAAAAAAAAAGCTTTATACCGAGTGCGTAGTCGTAATCAACCATGTCAAAAGTCAATGCCAAAAATGTTTTTATCAAATAACTGTAGTTAACGGTACCAAAATAAACAGTTATCTTAGGTAAATAATATAAATTTATAGCAATGTAATAACAAATTTACAACTTTTGGTATAAAAAAGTGTAAAATGAAATATTTGGAGTTGAGGAATTCAGATTGCCTTCAAAAATACCCAAAATATTTCTTAAGTCAATTTTTTTTCAAGCCACATATAATTAGCAGTGTGTATTATGTGTATTTATTATGAATTATTAAAACCTTTAGCATCTAATATGCAATGATATTTTCAAAGAAATTTTATCTTAGTGATCTTAATGATCTTTCTAAAAATTATTACTACTAGTTATTATTTAGGTAAGGAAGACATATGTTTCTAGCAATATAGAGTCTAGTGTTTTCAAAGAGAACAACATTTATATAAATTGAATAAGACACTTATTGAAACTGGAAATTAGTTGATATATAATATCCTACAAAGTATAAATGAAATATCAAGTTCTATTAAACATTATATGAATTCTAATAATAACTAGTAGTAATAATTTTTAGAAAGATCATTAAGATCACTAAGATAAAATTTCTTTGAAAATATCATTGCATATTAGATGCTAAAGGTTTTAATAATTCATAATAAATACACATAATACACACTGCTAATTATATGTGGCTTGAAAAAAAATTGACTTAAGAAATATTTTGGGTATTTCTGAAGGAAATCTGAATTCCTCAACTCCAAATATTTCTCTGCAGTACAGAACGTGTTCTTAATGATTCTCTTTGGAAATTGATCATTACAAAATCCAAAATCAAGTATTAGCAATGACCATTATTTCTTAAGGCAATCACAACAGATTATCCTACAGGCTGATGTGACGATTTAACTTTACTAACTCTTTCGATTTTTATAGATGGCAACCCGAACAGTTGTCCTATCTAAATGGTGAACTATACATTTTATTTATTGAAGCAGTAATATCAGGTAAGGGCTATTTTCACTTGGAAGCATATTACTGCCTATATATTTAAGTGGAAACCTGTGTCATTGCGGCTTGATATCAGCCTGTCCAAGACGGACATAAATCCTGAAACTTCTGATAGAATTCCCATAGCATTCAACACTAAAGGATATAAAAATACTTTGACGATAATATGTTTCATATCATTATACTGCAATTTGTTTCCATTGAAGCAATTAAATTGTTACCAATTTAATACTAATTGTTATGAATAAAGATGGAAACGTTCTGTAAATTTTGTTCTGCAGAATGTTTCCATCAAGGATCTAACAGATCGATGTTCTAGTTTCTAGTATGAAAGTAAGGACATAGAAACTCAAAAATTAAACTAACGACCCATCGATCAATTAACTTGCCCGATACAGTTTTTAGCATTGAACTAAGCAATTAGAAAAAATCTTGATAAGAACTACCAATGACAAAGAATTGATACAAGTATGCGCGGAAGGTCAAACAACGCAAACACATTGTACCACGCGCATACAAAAACAATCGTAATGAAAGAGAATCAATACGATCGGCTTTATTACTTATTTTGCAGCCAGGTGAAAGTTGCGCACATGTTGGAGAAGAGTTGATAAGACATTCGTCTGCAGATGTGGTAAGCTTTGGAACGTGATTTTTACCGATACCGATCTTTCTACGAGGAATCATGATCGGTTTGACGTATTATAATACTAATTTAAATGAAAAACAAGGAAATAATTTATATTTACTGTTGGGGATCACGTGGTAACACACACAATAAAGTTTGAAGAATTTTGTGGTATAGATTAAAAATCAACATTGCACATCATTACTTTCATCATTCTTGCTATAAATTTCATATGGTGCCATAAAGCTCCCCCGGAATAATAAACTAAAATCTTCTTGCTATACTATTACGTGGACTTTTGCTGTCTTTTACTCCGAAGGATTTCAGGTTGATGATCAAATCTTTGCCCTATATTAGGAAACCTTTATTTTCAAATATTTATTTTATTTACTTCATAGCTCAAAAATATATTGAACAAGAATTCTATTAGAAGCAAGAATAATATGTACCCAAAGTATAATAAACAAAAAAATTGGGAAGTATGTATACTGCATCAAAAACATGAAAGAATGTAAGAAATGCTTTTACTATTACAGCATATAAAGCCATAGTTAGTCTAATGGCACTAAACTGACTAATTTAGTCATCAATTAATTTATTAATTAATTCAATAATTTTCATAAGAAGACCTATTTTTTCATGTTTATGAAGTAAACGAATAATGCACGGGTAAACTGCACAAATATACCATATTTTCATTGACAAATTGTAAGAAGTCTCAACGAAATTCAGGCTTTATACTAAAATTTTTAGTTACATCTTTACATATTTTATTTACGAATTTGAAGTTGAGAATACATGATCAGATACAATTTATAGAACAGTGGTCGGTAAATCGGGGTAAATTACCCAGAATCGGGTAAAAATGGAATTTTTTATGGTAAAAAGTATATATTTTTAATTGACATTTGCTACATAGTTGTGCTTATAGGAGTAATCTCTCTTCGCCATTGGGTAATATCAACTTAAACAAAAAAAAATTAGGAAAATGATTAAAAAATTTTCCGGACTGCTGTTATAGAGTGTAATATTTTTTACTTGGTTCCAAGACAAGTGCAATACTACCATACACGGAATCTTTTAATGTAAACATTTTTTGAAAATCAGTAACGCCACTGTCGGCATTTAAGTAGCCTTGAATAAAAGACATCCTATGAAAGCATTTAAAAATTTTATAACCCCTTGGTTATATTGGCCCATGGTTTGAATCAAAGTTGTAACATGGGAAGAGAGTAGCAATAATATTTCCAGAAACTAGCTCATCTATTGGCGGACTTTGCAGTTGTCCAAAAAAAGAATGGTTTCGGTATTGTCTGATAGAATAAGGCATTTAAAGGAGATTGGTGGACTTCAGACACAACGTGGTGAAACAATAGTCTTTGCCAAAAAAAAAACAATACCAAGCGTTCCTAAATGAACAAAAATCTATTGCTCATCGACGGCCTTATGAACAAGATATCTTTCTTTTGCTTGATTAAACTTAGATTCTAAGACTTAGAATATGGTTCTTTGCTCGCCAAATGTATTAAGTACTATGCTCTCAATTAGGATTTATAACCGTTCAGGTTTTCTTAATAAACTATGATGAAAATAAGTCTAGGCGTAGCCAAATTAATGCTAATAACAAACTTAATTTAAAAATAAATATCGACGTAAACATCCGCGCACGAGGCGACGGCACATCACAAGAACCGACGACGCCTACGAAATCGAATGAGATTTTACTTTCACCGTACAATGTACGATTGGAAACAGAATTAATTAATATTGCATATACATATATGCATATGGATATATGTATAGGCATTAAAAACTCGCGATATTTAATAATAGATTAAAATAAAATATAGATTTAATTGTAATCATTTTATAATCAGAATTTGATTTATTTGCGAATAGATTGTCGACTTTCATTTTCATTGATACAAACAATACAATTTTATTGATACAAACAATATATAATTTATAACTTTTTTTCTTATTCAGTAATGAATATGGTCATATAACAAGAACGTGGGCTAGAACAAACTAGTCCCTACTTTGATCTTAATCTCGGCTAGCTCGCGATGTCAAGCAGTATGATATCAAATTTCCACTTGAGGTCGTAGATCTCAAGTGAAAAATCGCTATTCTTATCTAATATAGTCTACACATGAGTTTAGAAGTGATTAACCACTGGGTTACCCTCTCGATAAAAATACTACTTATGTCAGCAGTTCATCTAACACGTAATTCTAATGACCATTAAATAATCAAATAAAATAAAAAGTTTAATAAAAATAAATAAAATTTGATATTATAAAAAAAATGCCACCTCTTATGGAGTCTATAGTAATACACATAAATTATAAAACAAAGCTAAACAGAATACAACTGAAATGTACACTATAAAAATTGTATAATGTTATTTACCGTACACTATTATGTTTACATACATATATGTAATCAATAAACAATTATATTAATCATAGGCTTTCCACTTAATTATACTTCGCCAGCATGTTTTTTCTGCATTGTATACTATAAAAAGTGTGTGATAATTATTGCAACCATTAATGTTTTATTATTAGATAATTCATATAATTGAGGACAAACGCATATATACCTGACATAAAGTATGAAAATAATTTGCAATGGAAATTCCAGAATAACGTGTATTTTATTAGTTTTCAGATAAAATTTATTACTTTATGCGGTGAAATATTTTTTCAAATACATTGATTGCTTTACTACTCTAAAAATAAGTTATTATTCATTCATTCAACATAATGCATTCAAAATATGTGAAACTAAATCAATTATAGCATTTAAAAAAAATATTTAAATGTAATTTTTTTTAATACTTGAAAATCAATTTATTGAACAACTTGGAAATAGTAATATATTCAATTAAGAATATAAAGCTAACTAAATACTTTGAATGAAATCCGTCAAGGCTTGTTTCTTCGAATTAAAGCTAAATTGATGTTTCTATGAAAGACTTGAGCAATACAAAAATATGAAATATATGTATAACCTTTATGAAATATATAACCTTATATATAAAACGAACATAAAATTCTCGTAGTATACTGATATTACAAATGGAAATCAAATGTAAGTTTTTTTTATATATTAATAATAGATATTAAATTATAAAGTAATATTAAATACAATAGGGCTAAGGAAAAATATTGCATACAACACTTCCAGGTGTTGATAAAGTAACGACTTATTTCTCAGGAATCTTTGCTTAAATCATTTTAATTAATATTTTTATATTATATTAAACAAGATACTATAATAAACATATAAATAAGCAAATAAATTCAAAATTGACCATTAATTATCAAAAAATATCTTTCATAATAGTTTTATTAAACGTTTCTCCAAATTATGAATTATGTTTTATTAATTTGAATAAATTAGGCAAAAGCTTATCTTTCTTCATTTAGTAAAAAAAATAGTTGTTTTTTATTTACTTCTTACCTACTGGTATTATTATCATTATTGATAACGTGCGCAAGGAAATCATTAACATTGAATATTATTCAAAACCATAATTGCGGTTTTTAAATATTATCTTGTTCCTAGTAAATTATTTAGCCACATAAACATTTACTATCATTCCAAAGCGATTGTCGTGCTTGAAAAACCCGTTGATAAGTGTGACAAATTTTTAAATTGTCGACGATTCAAGTCCCAAATATGCATGATTGTTTGCTATTTTGCATAATAATACAATATTTTTATGCAAATTATATCTTCAAAAATATAATTGAGCGATTTTCTTGGAAAAACATCGACGTTTTAGTGGAATCACAAATTATGCTTTGGATATTTTGGATAGTTTCTCATTTATATGAACAATAACATTGTAATAAACTGTATACTCAAACGAACCTAATAATTCGCACTTTCATTCATGAATTAAATAAATTAATTAATTAATTAAAATATTATTTGAGAAATATAATGAACTAATTTTGATTATTCGGTTTATTAAGGACTTTATCTTATTACGATAAATTATTTCTTGTCATATTAGATTATATAAAATAAATCATATAAATAAGTATTTTTCAGTATTTGTTGAGAGAGATGAGCAATAATCACGAAAGATACACTTTAAAAAATTCCATCAAAGGAATAATGTAAACAATTCGAAAACAATACCAAACTTGATTGTTTTTCTTTATCAGTATATAAACTTAGAAACAAAAATAGTAAATACAAATATATATGTGTAGAGTTTATTAGTTATGTTTTTTTTGTTTGTTTTGTTTTAGTTATGTTTGTTTTGTTTTAGTTATGTTTGAGTGGAATTCGAGGCTTTAATATTTCTTTCTAAAACAAAGCTTCAAAGTTTCATCATTTTTATGATAATCTGAGGAAGAACTAGAAGATATTAAAAACCATTGAATAATTATATGTAATAATCTTTAGAATTTTTTTAATCATTATTTTTGAAGAGCAATCAGAACTTAAGGGACTTATGAGCTTTTGCAATTAATTTCTTCAAAACTACGTTAGTTTTTTAAACCCAAATAATTGTCATCTCTATGTGATTATTTTTATTATTACAACTATTCTGACAATGACATTTTTATTGGTACAGCAATGAAGGGTAAAGGCTATTTTCACTTGGAAACATTTTGCTATATATATTTCCAGATGAAAACCGATGTCACTACTGCTTGACATCAAATTGCTTGAAATGGGAATCGAACCCAGAATCTCTGATTCAATGAGTAAACCCATTCATTTGCACATGCAGGTATTGAATAGAAATTCTTGTGAGATAGCGACAATATAGATATATACTACATTATGTAATATATTCATATACTATATATGGACAATTGACAAGACTGAATGAATATAAAAAAAAATCCTGAAAGTAGTCCTCATAGAAAAATAAGCATGTTATTTCGAAACTGATGGGACTGAAAAGATAAAATACATGGTGATATGTATATGAATAGAAAAATTGGTCATATTGCATCTCAGTTCGAAACCAACTGCCGTACAGGTAGCATCGGATCAATAAATATTCAATATTTCTTATCAGTTGACCTCAGTTCGCTTCGAACCTTCGGCCAGGTATACTGTGCCTCACGTGAGTGTAAACAAACATTGTTATCATCCAAAGTGACATACAAATTGAATTTAATAGTGAAGTGTTATATAATAATCAAATAAATGTACCCGTAAGGGTACA
Source organism: Ctenocephalides felis (assembly GCF_003426905.1). Lineage (NCBI taxonomy): Eukaryota > Metazoa > Arthropoda > Insecta > Siphonaptera > Pulicidae > Ctenocephalides > Ctenocephalides felis. The sequence continues at coordinate 24,708,801 of NW_020537646.1, read as the reverse complement.
TTTATTTTCGTTCATTGAATATATAATTTAAAAAACTGTTAATTAAGGCATAATTAATAATTATGCAAAATGAACCATATAATCCACCAATTCCGTTAGTTGAAGTTGATAAAGTGCTTAACTGCAGTCCCGAAAGTGAACATATTTTACATGAGTCACAGCCAGCAATTAATTTCGTAAATCCTACAATATGCAATAACAGCATGAATGAAGAACAAATGGAATCCTGCAACGAGCCCTCAACTTATAATTCCATTCCTTGGCAAGTTGTTGATAGTCCTAAAAGGAAACGTCCAAACCGACAAGTAGATCAGCCAATTCAATTAACAAATAGATTTAACGTATTAACAAACAAAGAGCCTATTGCTGTTTCAGAAATATCAAAAAAAATTTTGCCACCGCCAGTTTTTATTTACGGTGTGGTTGATTTCCGAGGTATGGTTGATGAAATCAGAACTATTCTAAATATCAAAAATTTTACCACTAAAACATTTCCTAATGATATAATCAAATTTATTGTTTCTTCTGTTGATGATTATAAAAACCTCGTTAAATATCTCCGAGGTCGTAGAGCAGTTTTTCATACCTATCAGATTAGCAGCGAAAGAGCATACAGAGTGGTCATGAAATATATGCATTATTCAACCGATATTACAGAGCTAAAAACAGCAATTGAAACTTTTGGGCATAAAGTTAGGAATATAACAAATGTTATTCACTTTAGAAGTAAATTACCACTCAACATGTTTTATGTTGATTTAGAGCCAAGCAGCAATAACTCCGATATCTTCAAATTAAATAAAATCCTAAATCAAATTGTGCATTTTGAACCTCCAATGAGATCATCAGAAATAGCACAGTGCAGTAGATGCCAAATGTATGGTCATACAAAATCTTACTGCAACCGGCCATTTAGGTGTGTAAAATGTGGTGATCAACATGAGAGTAAAAAATGTACAAAATCAAAAGAATTACCTGCATTTTGCACTAATTGTGAAGAGTCCCATACCGCAAATTATAGGGGTTGCCTAACTTATAGAAACCTCTTGAACAGTAAGCCTAAAATAAACACCAATAGCAATAGTGCGACTAATCAAAATTATTCGAATAATCATCCAAATTATGCAAAGCATTCTACTTTTAATCATCGTAATGAAAATCTTTTTAATTCAGAACATATGTCATATGCTCAAGCAATCAAATCTAGTAAATCAGAAATTTCAGAAAGTATTAATTCAAGTCTCTTCCATTTTTTGAATGAGTTCAAAAGTATGTTCAATCAGCTCATGCAGCAAAATACAATGATGATAAGCATGTTAACCACGCTTATAAATAAACCTAAATAATGTTCAAATTTCTAAGAGTAGGATTATGGAATGCAAATGGGCTTTTACAGCATAAAAATGAATTGATAGTGTTCCTTAATGAAAATAAAATTGATATATTACTAGTAAGTGAAACCCACTTCACTAAATACTCCAACTTGTTTATTCCTCAGTACTATATTTATCATACATGTCATCCAGATGGTACAGCACACGGTGGCTCAGCCGTATTGATCAAGTCCAACATTTCTCATTATGAACTCCAAAAGTATGACAAAGAATTCCTTCAAGCAACAACAATCCAAGTTCAACTTTCTCTTTTCCATTAACTATTTCTGCAGTATATTGTCCTCCCCGGCATAAGATTAGCGCTTCACAATTCTCTGATTTTTTTGGGTCGCTTGGAAGTAAATTTATTGTCGGCGGAGACTTTAATAGCAAGCACACGTTTTGGGGATCAAGACTGATCAATCCAAAGGGAAGAACACTTTATGAAGTTCTTGATCAACAATGCTATTCTACTCTTTCCACAGGAACTCCAACCTACTGGCCTACTGACATAAGAAAGAAGCCGGATTTACTGGATTTTTTTATAATAAAAGGTTTAAT
>NW_020537646.1:24676621-24705867 GCF_003426905.1 Ctenocephalides felis | reverse complement strand
TTTTTTCAAAAATGTTAATCGTTTTTAAAAAAATAATAATTTTTGGTACGGGAAGTTCCAGCAATTTGCCTTAGGCACGATGCCTTAATTGCCTTAAGAAAGAATTCCACTTACAGCTAGTTTGTTGATATCTATGTATGTATTATTATTTTTAATAAGTACACAACATATTATTCTTCATACAATCGATTATCCGGATTTTCGATTATCCTAATGCCTATTGACAACAATTAGTCCGGTTAATCGAGATTCTACTGTATTTGTATATTTGCAATTTTGCACAAATCACTGGATCGCAATGATTCAATACTAAAAGAACAAACTTGTTTCTTATAGGAATCAAACATAAATCTTTACAAGCAAAATTAACTATAAATACAATCCAAACTACAATAATTTTGTATACTTTTTTGACTTAACACATTCACAAGTGCAAAATTTATTATAGAATAAAATTGTGTTGATTAATTTCATGTGTAATCAGTGAATCTGACAAGAACCCTGAGAAGATATTGATTTGAATCCAAGTTGAAGTGCATTTGGGTGAGTAAATTAATCTTAATGTCAAGAAAATTTATTTTTATTTGCTAATTATATAGAAACAGAACCTATGCATAATCAATCGCAATTTTTTATATAAATATATCATTATATAAATATATCATTTTTTAAGTAATCAGCTGCTCCATCAATGTGACAGATTTCCGTAAAGAAAGGTACACCAAATTTTAATTTCAAAATTATGAAAATTCTTCAAAATTATAATTGTATATACAATACATTGTAATAAAATTATGAATTTACGATACAAATTGATGGTTGTTTCAAATTAATGGTCTCCATAAGCCTAATGTTAATAATTGTTGCTAATGGGTAACATTTAAAAGATAAATTTTATCCATTATTGTTATTTCTCAAATTTTTAATTACAGTATGGGAAGTCTCAGCAATTTACCTTAAGGTATTGTGCCATGCACCACCAGCACATTTTTTAAATATAAAACTATTAGCAATGATTTATTAATTATATCTCTGACTTTTTTAAGGTATATTGTAAAACATTGATTAGTTTACCTTTAATATCGCAACATCAATTAATGATTCATATCATTAAATGCATCCAGCAAAAACATACAAGACCAATCTTCTTATTAACTCCCGTAGGGTAAGTTATTGTAATGGGCCGAAAATCGGAATTGAAAATTTTTACATTTCTCGACGTTTTGAAGGTTTCGAACATTTGGCATACTTCAGAAAAAATGGAGTGTGGTGTGTGTGGGTGTGGTGGGTGTGTGTATGTATGTATGGATATACAAATTGTCGCCCACGTTTCGGGCGTACGGATCAACCGATTTGAATGGTTTAAAAAACATTCGATTCCTATTGATAGGGAAAAGAGCTGATTAGTTTTGGCAAAGGCAAGGTCCAGCCGTTTCGGAGATACGGAGCAAAGAGTGCAGAAATAGAAATCGAATTTTGATGAGAACGGAGTATTCGATTTGAATGATTTAAAAAACATTCATTAGTAATGATTGGGAGAAGTGTTTATTAGTTTTTAGCAAAGGCAGGCCCAGCCATTTTGAAGATACGGAGCTAAATATGTAAAAATGGCAGTTTTTGAGAGAACTAAGCGTCCGATTTAAATGATTCAAAGAACTTTCTGCTTGTCTTAACAAAATAATTGATTTTGAAAGAAAAAATTTTGTTCTATTTTTTTTTTTTTTTAGTTTTGCGTATATCGAAATATTTCAGATTTTATTTTTATTCTGACTATAGTTCTAATATACTTTACAAATAATTTCAACTCTGCAATTCAGTTTATATAATTCTTATAAATATTAGACAATTTTACAATATTTATAATAATCTATTTGAAAACATTCAGTATTCCTCGAACATTTCGTTACGGTACGAGAAGTTCCAGCAATTTGCCTTAAGGCACGATGAAATAATTGCCTCAAGACAGAATTCCACTTACAGCTAGTTTAAATTCATTTTCGAACAGAAATATTTGTCTAGAACATGATATGATATACCAGTTCAGTAAATGCACTGTATTTTAACATAAATCATAAAATTTCATTTCAGAAAAAATATATTAAACTGTTTCAGATATATAATTCGTACTATTCAATATTAATTTTAGTAACTTCTTTATTATACTGTAAGATAGAAATCTTGAAAATAAAATACGCAATAAAAACAAATATTCTTTTAATTATTATATAAAACAATTCAGATCACACTTCCAAATTTTCTTAAAAATACATTGACATACTTATTACGTTAATCATAAAGTCAAAACAATAAAAACATTACTCACATACGCCTAAGAAAAATGAGTATGGATTACTAAAGTATATAAATAGTAAAAGATAATCGTATGTAGTTCATGTTAACCACTTTTGTTTGTTAAATCTCTTTCTAAAATGTCACTTTTGCATTAAAAACATAAAAGTTATATGATATATGAAAGTCCTACTATTTTTGTTAATAATAATTATCTACATTTTCAAACAAAAACATATTCGTACCAAATATGCATTTGTTTTATCTTCAGGTACAACTAAATCATCATAAACTTTAAATAATCCTCATCTCAATTTTTGGTTTTGGAATTTACTTCTAAATTATACATTTGGACCACGGTAAAGTCCCATGAATAATATGGATTTGAGTTTGCGATCATAAAGCAAGTAAACAAATGGATGATTGCAGACGAATTGGGCAGGTTCTAGAGGCCTCGAAGATCTGAAGCTGAAAAGAGCTGTAGCAGCAGCTGCAACTGATCCTGGATCAAAATGAAAATGTCATTACAAATTAACAATATGCAACAAATATATAAGATACTGGGATAATGCAATAGAAAAATAATAAGGAAGCAGAGAACATATTATAGGTCGTATATGTATTATGATACATATACGATATCTATTCTATAGAATATAAATATAAAATTTGTTTTTCGATCAAATTAAGACTTTCCAATCCTCGATCAACGTTATATATTTAATCTACAGATATATTACTGTGTCAGTATTAGAAATGGTTAAAGTATTATTCCTTCCTCTCATGCAACCACTCTTACCTTGCTCATCGACTTCAATTTTGGCTTTGTGTACTGCATCATCTAAATGTACGTGGCCTTGTGGGGCTAATCCTGATAAATCTGCAGTAGCATCGAATAAATCACCTACTCCAAGTTGTTGCAATACCTGCAAATAAATAACAATGTAATTATTTGCTTACTACCATTATTATGCTAAAACTATATTCGTTTTAATAAAATACAGCTTTGATATACGAGTAAAATTTGAGATATGAACTTTGAGCGAGTTTGTGAGTGCAAAATAAAAATATGAAAAATTTCGATCAAAAATATTTTGCCTGTTGTATGTTAGTGAATTATTTTACAGTTAGTCATTTCAATTATATATCAGTATTAATTGTGTAGTAACTATTTACCCTCCGAATTAATGAGGATTATTAATTTCCCGTAGGGCAAGTTATAGTAATCGCAAAAAAATCGAAAATGAAAATTTTTATATATTTTTACGTTTCAGAGGTTTCTGAATATTTTGGCATACCTTAGAAAAAATGGATGTATGTGTGTGTGTGTGTGTGTGTGTGTGTGTGTGTGTGTATGGGCGTGTGTGTATGTATGTGCGGATACAAATTTTCGTCGACGATTTCGGGAACACGGATCAACCGATTTGAATAATTCAAAAAACATTCGAATTGTATTGATAAGGAGACGTGCTGATTAGTTTTTGGCAAAGGCAGGTCTAGCCGTTCCGAAGATACGTGGCAAAAAGTGCCGAAAACGGTAACTCAGTTTTTAAGAGAACGGAGCGTCCGATTTTAATAATGCAAAAAACATTTTACTTGTATTGACAAGGTGAAGAACCGATCAAATTTTCATAAAGGCAGGTCTAGCGGTTTCGGAGATCTAATGAAAAAAGTAAAAAAAATGCCGTTTGGCGGTCAAAAATGATCATTAGACATATGTACATCAAATTATCAGGTATTTTATAGAGATTTTAACAATAAGTATAAATTTGGTTTATATTCCTATGGGTTCCGTACCAATGTTTACGCGTTAGACGGCGACGCGGCGCTTACGCGTTTTGATATTTCGTCTTTATGCAGTTAAAGCAGTATGATTGCTTTGAAAAAAGTTTAGATCTTCCAAAATATGTCAAAATTTTTTTTCAAAAAAAAAGTAATTTTATGTCCAATTTATAGTTTCTCGAAAATCTTATTTTTTCGAAGTAAATTTTTTTCAAAAAATGTTAAAAAAATAATTTTTGGTACGGGAAGTTCCAGCAATTTGCCTTAAGGCACGATGCCTTAATTGCCTTGAGACAGAATTCCACTTACAGCTAGTTTTAACATTTGAAATTTTAACTACATATTAAGAGTGATTATATATTTTACATATTGAGTACGATTATTTTTTTTTTGCTTTTTGTGCATTTACAAAATATTATGTACTTTTATAACCATGAGTATGGAAAAGATGGTTATGGAACGAATTAAACTTTTATCTCGGCATACCAATGTATTTAAACTTTTATTTGCTTACCGGTTTTAATTCAATTTGCTTCTCAATTGAGAATTTAGGTATCTCTACATGAACTAATCTTTGTGGCGCATCTTCAGCCAATAAAGTAGCAAGTTCGGCTGGTGTCAAGCGATCTAAAGTGTCTTCTAGTCTGGTGTTTGTAAATGGTGGTAACAGAATTAACATTGAAATATCACCACCTAAATAAGGCATTTCAAGTACGTGAACTCCCAAGTTCTCTGATTGAACTGTAAGAAAAAAATAAATAATAAATAAATCTAATCATATATTGGTCTAACAGTGCTATCTTAGAATCATACAATGTTGGAAATGTCCTTCTTGTCTCATCATGTCAACCATAGTATGTTTGGATGGAGAAGTGTAGAAAATATCCTTTTTCGTAAAAGCAGGATCGAATTGAGCTTGCCATTTACCCTGTAACAAATTCAACAATTATTTATATGAAAGACACCATGTGCTATAAAACAAAAATTATAAGAAATTACCTTAAAGTAAGCAGCATTGGCAAGTACTAAATCAGTAGCAGCAGTAATTCCACTTGGAGGAATTAGGTCTTTGATGTGATCTCTAGTTTCACTCGCTACCCATCCATTAACAATTTGTCTGGCTGCTTCAGGATTACTCTTGAAATCCAAATGTTGAATTTGATCTCTCATAACAGCTTGGATACAATCCCTTCAATAGAAATAATTTTTATTTATTCATATAAAATAGATTTATTTAAAAAAATCTTAACACGCTAATTAAATGTATTTAAGCTAACCATACTAATTGATATTTAATCTACATTATTTAAAGGTTGCGGCTGTCATAAATATATTTTTTTATGAAAGATTATTTATTTATGCATAATTTTGTATAATTAAAATATGAAAGTTATAAAATTATATTTTACCTAATTGGAACATCTTGAGCTACAAAAAGACAATCAGCAGAATTGAATTCATATGATTGATTCGTTCTATATCCAAGCATTTTTCTCACAAAGTTATATCCATGCAGAACTTGTAGTTTTGGCACATGTTCCTCGATAGCTAATGTTTTCTGCAAAAAAGATTATAATAATTAAAACATTGTAATTAGTTCATATTTGTAATTAGTTCAAGTTTACCGTACATAGCTGATTGGCGTATATATAAATATATAAATAAATAAATATTTGAAACAGAGTATTCAGATTTTATTATTATTAAGAATCTAATTTGTTATCCAAAATACTTAAAAAGACATAAGTAGTTAGTTCGATGCCTTAGGTACGATATATATATGAATTATTACATGGATAATTAATGAAGTATATCAGATAAAAACCATAAAGACAGTTCCAAAGAATTAAGGAAATTCGAAACCAAATTTGCCTAAAAGCAATATTGTTTTTAATATTTTCGTTTTTTTTTGTAAAGTATTCAAAATTATATTAATTATTTATTATATTGAGTTACCTTCAAGTTAGCTTCTGTATGGTTAGCACTAGAGAAATACGCTAAGAGCAGAGCTTGATAAATGCTGTAAGGTGAGAAAAATACACTTTGACCAGGTGCTGATCGAACTGCAGCCGCTAACATTCGTAAAGAGAAGTCCAATTCAGCCGCGTCCAGGGCGTGAATGTTGCCATCGAAGCCTTCTATGCAGGCGGGGTCCTTCGGGGTTACTTGTGCTAATGCCAAGGATGCGATCAGCAGAAAAGAACTGAGCCATTTCACTGGAAAAATAAAAACAATTAGATATGGGTAATAAAAGTATATAAAGTATTCGTAAAATTATACTACAATGTGTAATAGTAATTATGATAAATAGTAGTGCAGAAGGCAGGTCCTTGGTATGAGAGCACCACAAAATCAATGATACCCTTTACCTCCCCTGTTTATTATTACCATGACCATATTAATATCAATTCAAATATCATTATTTATTTATGAATAAATAAAATAGAAAATAAATAATTGAGTGGACGACTTAACGCATTCCTACTTGAAGCAATTTACAACCACCAAGTAATATATGGGAGTACTGACCAGGGGAATTATTCTTTGTAAACAAGATCATGTTTTCTTCCAAGATTATGTTTATTGGTATTTGTATCACGATTAAACAAAAATTATGAGTTATCGACTCTATTATAAAACTTGAATAAAGTTTAGACTGACAAAAAAAGTTATCGACTCTGCTTATTAAAGTTTACTAAAGTGCAACTCTTTAAAAACATAAACATTAATATAGCATTTTTTATTTATTTTCTGTTTATATACTCCTGAACAAATCTCGTCAGAACAGTATGCAGAATATAATTCCTGGATTTTTTAAATTAAAAAAATGTAATTACTTATATATTTTAATTAGGTTTTTATTATATTGAGCAGCAACTCATTACTATTTTAAAATCGTTGTATTTTTAATACGCATTTTTAACTTCAGTATTTCACTAATTATTGTTCCTACAATTAATTTAATGATCTTTTTTCACTTAATGGAAAATCCTAATTAAGATAATGAAATTAGTTATTAAAAAAAATACTCGTAAAGATTAGACTTTATGACTGTGCTTTACTAATTATTACTATTCATTTGTATTACAGTAATTACATATAGGTACTTGTAATTATTTTATAAAATATTCAAATTAAAAAAATCCAAAAGCCAAATACTAAAAAATTGTTACCAACTTAGTCTTTCGAAGAACCCAATAAACATTCTGCTAATTTATTATAACTCTAAAATATTAAATGCGCCAGAATAATTTAGAATACCTTGAATTTGCATTTATATAATTTTTTTGAACTGTCAATTTCATGACAAAATTTGTTTATATGTATATTTGAACCTGTACATATAAGCCTCAAAATTAAAATTTTAATTGCCTACAATAGTTGCAAAAAATCTTAAAAGTCAATAATTAGTATAAAAATGTTTTATTATCTATATTTAATTTATCAGCACATCAAATTTATTAGAGGCCCTATTAGCGAATAATATAAGCAACATCTAAATTTTACTAACTTCTTTTTTATGGTTTTAATACATGTTCTTATTCTTATTATTGATTTTTTTATTTGTAGTTTTATATTTTAATTCAAATTAATTCATAATTATTAATGATTATCAGAACTTAAATAGTTCACTTTAAAGCAATTATTAACAATGAATGTATAAATTGCATATTTTACATATCTTGTATTACATAAGATACTGCAAAACGGTGATTCATTAATACTATTACCTAGAATTACTCTGCACTTTCAGGTGACAATTACAACTTACATTACGTATATTCAAATGAATTTCAATAAATTATTGGAATGTTCTACATTTGAGCAATTTTGCCATTTCTTAATACAATTATTGCAAAAGAGCGTCTGCGAGAGACGAACATTACGCGGTTTCCACGGAACAATAAATGTGTCACTTAACTTTCACTTTAGCTGTGAAAAGAAATGCGAATATAAAATAAACACGGAACATCATGAACGATATCGACACGAAATGTGGAAAATAATCTAAAGTTTTCGTGATTTAATTTTAAGCAAAATTAAATTAAACAGACTAGATCTTCAGAACATATTTTGTTCTAAATCACAAATACACAAAATTTATATTAACCCTTTCCACTCACGAATTCCGAAATTTACGTGTATTTTGCCGCCGGAGGCATCCGAGTGGAAAGGGTCATATGTAATTATTATATATTTACATATCGAATTTGGAACCAGGAAATTTATTGATACCAAAAATATAGATTTATAACTTAGTGATGATTTTTTTGTTTTATATGAGAAGACTTGATCAAAAAGATATAATTAAACTTTTATGTCTTCTATACAATGTGGGGCCATTGTGGGATTGTCTGCTGTTTTCAAAGCAAGTTACCATAGATTTATGTTCATATATCAAAATTTTATAAAAAATATTGATAATAAAACACATTCAAAAATATTACGATTAGTAATAAACGGATCCTCTTTAACGTTATTAACAACCACTTAATATTGTTATACTTAATGTGAGGTACTTGATATAAAAGATTAATCATATGTGTACTAGAAAAATTATTGTTCCACATCAACTATTAATCTATCACAATAATCAAGTTCTTTTCCGTAAAAATTGATCTAAAATATCATGTTTTTTTCATGATTTAAAATCGTATAAATTTAATGTAATATATGTAACAAATGATTTTTTAATTTAATTTATTATTAATTTATTTTTCGGTAAAAAAAAAGTAAAAATGTATTATAATATTGAGTTGATTTTCTAATACCATTATGTCTAAATTAATTTTACACAAATTTTTAACTTTTAAATTTTTTAACATTTTTTTAAAAATAATTTTATATCTAAAAGAATTATTTAAATGGATTATATGCTCAAAATAAAACAATTTTTATGAAATTGGAATCCAAAATAAGTAGTGTAAAAGTAGCTGAAGTTATTACTGTATATAAGTACTTAATGCAACGTTTTATTATTTTTATAAATAAATAATAATAATTTAATAAATAATATTTTGAGGCTTTTATTTAAAATAACCACATTATTTATTAATGATAAAACAACCACAAATAATTTCACGAATAATAGAGAAAAAATAAAAGGAATACTTCACTTTTAATAAACTTCGAATAATTTAAATTTGTACATTTACAAATGCCTTCATGTTTAAAGAATTGCACAACAATTTAAATTGATATTGTAATTATAAATGATCACATGTTTGTATAATCAAACTTTTAATTATCAATAACTCAATAAAATCTAAATATTCATCGCAAAAAGGCATCCAAGTAAATCATTAAAACTGGAATATTTTATTTAATTTCACATACTATCATTTCGATGAATTCATTAATTGAATTATGCGTGAAAGTAATAATATGAACAAAATGAAATGTGAATTAATTTTTATATTTTTTATAAACAATATGATGACTTGTTAGAAAGAAGAGAGAATATTATATTTTTAATAATTCTGGTACTGACAATACTAGAAAGAAGCTATTTGTTTCAAGCAACGTCTTCTTATTTAAATATAATTAGTAATAATTATATAGTGAAATTAAAGAAATCAAATTGATTCCAAAACGTTTAGGGCTTTGGATTTCCAAAGTACCAGATTTACTTATAATGTTACCGAAATTGAAACAATTTTGTAATAATTTATTAAAGACAATATAGTTAAATATTGATAAATAAATGACAATAGTAAAAGTAGCCAATGTTACTTCTTCTTAAAGAATCAATTGGAATATTGAAATATTGAAGATTTTAAAGAACTCCAATGTAGGAATTAAAAGATCTTAAAAAAAAGACGCAAATGATACATTGAAATTGAAATGTTTTGGATACATTGAACTGTATCCAAAACTTATATATCAACATCAATGGTATATATCTTGATAAATATTTCAAGCCATGAGAAAGATTCTTGTAAATTTCTGTCTGCACATTATGCAAAAACATTCACGAGTTGAATGCATTCTTTAAGTTTAACAAAACAACTGATTGTACATGTAATGAATAATTTATTAGAGACAGAGTTGAGTTCATGTCTTGAGATAACTTTAGTTTGCTTAAAACTTTGTTTACTAAATAAAAAAAAGCAGGTACTGCATTTGGAAATGATTGGAAATCCAATTGTTATTTTAGTAACTGTTTAAAAAGAAGAGGACTATTTAGATTTTTTGGTCGAAAGATTTTTTGCTCATTTTTATAAATTAAATTCAAAAAAAATATATGAGGATTCATATTAATGAAAATAAGAAGTCTAAAAACCCATCTCCGGGTTAGAGTGCTTCACGCCAAAAACATTCATCATCGTTGAATAAAAAATAATGAATTATTTTCTATTAAATTGTTATATACATTTTATTTATGCGTTTATATCAAATCTATAAATTATGTGTTAAATTTTTACAATTCTTTTCATATTAAACATGTTTATAATTGTTTACTAAAATACAGAAAACTCAAAGCTTGAAAAAAAGTACCAAAAAACTAATCATTATTATCATATAAATCCATCATTTCAAATACCAAAAAAATATTATTAAAACATGAATTAAATTTAAACTTTTCACAATTCATTAACTTTTAATTATCGTTATATAACAACTAGCAAAAATAATAAGAGTGCAAAATAATTTTATTCTGATATCTCACGAACCGTATCGTGAGCCATTGTTATAATTTCATGTCTTTGTGATACGAATGTTGGAAATAACTCGATGTTTTGTCCTAAACAAAAAATATAATTGTGTTTCTGAACAAAGACAATATTTTGCTTTGACATTAACAAATTTCCGACAGTGATCGAATGAAAAATAATAGTTAAATCGATTCTGTAACGGTGATTCATAATTAATTCTCTTGTTGGAATAAATAATTATATTACAGTTAAGTGTAAGTTTGTTATAAATCTGGGTACCATGGTATTATTGGTTCACCACAGGGCTTTCCGATACATCTTTTATTCTTCCAAAAAAATTACTAGATGTCATATTATTAGACAGTTATAATTATTAAAATAGAATTAAATTAAATCTAAAAATTCAAAATATAAATATAAATATTAAATAAAAATTAAAAATAATAATAGTCTGAGAGACTTTTGAGAAGATAGTTTAATATAATATATAATATTATATTCCCTTAAGAGTAACAGAAGCTTAAGTTTCATATGGTACCATTAGGTTACCAAGAAAAAATAACCTAAAAGCTTCGACAATATGTACTACAATGCAAAATACCATTATTCTTATAATTTTCAAGCAATTGGATGCACTGTTTGGAAATATGTCAATTGCTTATGTAAATTATTCATAAAACAATTTCTTTCATTAAACCTAATCAGTAGCACGTATGCGACCTTCAAATTTATTTCTATGTCAAGATTATCAAGTATTGAAAATTAGTAAAAAAAAAAAGCTTCATACCGAGTGCGTAGACGTAATCAACCATGTCAAAAGTCAATGCCAAAAATGTTTTTATCAAATAACTGTAGTTAACGGTACCAAAATAAACAGTTATCTTAGGTAAGTAATATAAATTAATACTCATGTAATAAAAAAACATTTATGGCTTTACTAATTTAGTGTATTTAGTGTATTTTTGCTTTTACTAAATTAGTGTCCGAATATATGTTTCTAGCTATTTATAATCAACCATTTTCAAAAAGAACAACACTAGTATAAGTTGCTTAGATAATCTATATTTAAATACATTTAGTTAAACATGGAAATAACTAAAAATAATATTTTTTATAAAACAGAACATAAATATTTATGTTCTCCTAAACAAAATATAAGCTCTAATAGCAACTAGTATAATTGCTGGTAGAATTATCATTAACTATTTTAACTATTTTAATTCGCTTGAAGGTAAAGTTTCTTTGAGAATATCATTTCATATTAGATGCTGAAGGTTTCAAAAATTGAGAATAAACTCGGACATAAGGTACACTGCTGCTTATATGTGGTTTAAGAAAAAAAAGACAAAATAATTAGTATTCTCCTATTGATATTGATTTCGAATATCTTTGAAGGCAATCTGAATTCCTCAACTCCAAATATTTCTCTGCAGTACAAAACGTGTTCCTAATGATTCTCTTTGGAAATTGATCATTACAAAATCCAAAATCAAGTATTAGCAATGACCATTATTTCTTAAGGCACAACAGATTATCCTACAGGCTGATGTGACGATTTAACTTTACTAACTCTTTCGATTTTTATAGATGGCAACCCAAACAGTTGTCCTATCTAAATGATGAACTATACATTTTTTTTATTAAAGCAGTAATATCAGGTAAGGGCTATTTTCACTTGGAAGCGTATTACTACCTATATATTCAAGTGAAAACCTCTGTCACTGCGGCTTGACATCAGCCTGTCCAAGACGGACATCAAACCTGAAACTTTTGATTGAATTCCCATAGCTTTAACCACCAAAGGATATAATAATACTTTGACGATTATAAGACATTCAATACTAATTGTTATGAATAACGATGGAAACATTTTGCAAATTTTGTTCTGCAAAATGTTTCCATCAAGGATCTGACAGACCGAGACTCTAGTTTCTAGTATGAAAGTAAGGACATAGAAACTCAAAAATTAAACTAACGACCCATCGATCAATTAACTTGCCCGATACAGTTTTTAGCATTGAACTAAGCAATTAGAAAAAATCTTGATAAGAACTACCAATGACAAAGAATTGATACAAGTTTGCGCGGAAGGTCAAACAACGCAAACACATTGTACCACGCGCATACAAAAACAATCGTAATGAAAGAGAATCAATACGATCGGTTTTATTACTTATTTTGCAGCCAGGTGAAAGTTGCGCACATGTTGGAGAAGAGTTGATAAGACATTCGTCTGCAGATGTGGTAAGCATTGGAACGTGATTTTTACCGATACCGATCTTTTCACGAGAAATCATGATCGGTTTGACGAACAAGGAAATAAATTATATTTACTGTTGGATATCACGTGGTCAGAATTAGTAATTTTAATTTATTATCCTATCACAATAAAGTGTGAATGAAACAATTTTTTATCTTGTTATATAGATTAATAATCAATCTTACTTTCATCCTTCTTTCTGAAAGTTTCATATGGTACCAACTTTGGATGTCTTTTACTTCAAAGGATTTCAGGTAGATGATCAAATCCTTGCCCTATATTAAAAAATCTTTAGAATATTTAAATATTTATGAAAAATTTGTTCTATTTACCTGTTATTGCTCCAAAATATATAGAACAAGAATTGTATTAGGAATAAGAATAATGTGTACCAAAAAATCGTGGAGTATATAAACTACTTAAGAATCGTACATGTTTTTATGAAAATTCTAATGTCAATTCAAAACAATAGCAATATATTTCCATGTGAAAATAGCCCTTGCCCGGCATTGCACCAATAAAAAGTCAGCCCTATTAGATTAAATCTAATAACAAAAAATCATCAAATATGGATGGATTAACCATTGGGTTACCATTTAAAAAATACGAAGAAAGGAGAAGTTTCAGCCCAACAGCTCATAGAACGTAAGGTTCTGATTGCTGTTAATATAAAAAAAAAAACAAAACAAAACATGAAATAATGTAAGAAGTAGTTTGACTATTATAGCATATAAGAATAGAAATTCTAAACAAACTAGTATAACGCAACATTCATGTCAATGAGAGTTTATTTTTATATTGTCATAGTTAGTCTAATGACACTAAACTGACTAATTTAGTCATTAATTAATTTATTAATAAATTCAATAATTTTTATAAGAAGACCTATTTTTTCATTTTTATGAAGTAAACAAAAAATGCACTTACAATTGACTAATTGTAAGAAATTGTACGAAATTCAGACGTTATATTCAAATTTTTAGATACACCTTTACAGATTTTACTTACGAATTTGAAGTTCAGAATACATGATCAGATACAATTTATAAAACAGCGATCGGGGAATCGGGATAAATTACCCAGAATGGTAATAATATGGATTTTTTAGGGTAAAAAGTATATATTTTTAATTGATATTTGCTACATAGTTGTACGTATCGGAGTAATCTCTTTTCGCTATTGGCTAATATCATCTTAGACAAAAAAATTGGGGAAATGATTGAAAAATTGGTATAGAGTGTAATATTTTTTCACTTGGTTCCAAGACAAGTGAAATAATACTACCATACACGAAATCTTTTACTGTTAACATTTTTTGAAAATCAGTCATGCCACAGTCGGCATTTTAAAAGCCCTGAATAAAAGACATTCTATGAAAGCATTTAAAAAATTTATAACCCCTTAGTCCATGGCTTGAATCAAAGTTCTTACATCGGAACAGAGTAGCAACAATATTTCGAGAAACTAACTCATGTACTGATGAGTTTTCCAGTTGTCCAGAAGAAGAATGGTTTCGGTATCGTCTGATAGAATAAGGCATTTAAAGAAGATTGGTGGACTTCAGACACAACATGGTGAAAAAATAGTCTTTTCCCAGAAAAAAAAACAATACCAAGCGCTTCTAAATGAACAAAAATCTATTATTCATCAGCAACGTTATGAGCAAGATATCTTTCTTTTGCCTATAGTTAGACTTAGAACCTAAGTCTTAGAATATGGTGCTTTGCTCGCAAAATGTAGTAAGTACTATACACTTGAACAAGATTTATAATCGTTCAGGTTTTCTCAATAAAATATGATGGAAATAAGTCTAGGTGTAGCCAAATTAATGCTAATAACAAACTTAATTTAAAAATAAATATCGACGTAAACATCCGCGCACGAGGCGACGGCACATCACAAGAAGCGACGACGCCTACGAAATCGAATGAGATTTTACTTTCACCGTACAATGTACGATTGGAAACAGACTTAATTAATATTGCATATACATATATGCATATGGATATATGTATAGGCATTAAAAACTCGCGATATTTAATAATAGATTAAAATAAAATATAGATTTAATTGTAATCATTTTATAATCAGAATTTGATATATTTGTGAATAGATTGTCGACTTTCATTTTCATTGATACAAACAATACAATTTTATTGATACAAACAATATAATTTATAACTTTTTTTCTTGTTCAGTAATGAATATGGTCATATAACAAGAACGTGGGCTAGAACAAACTACTTTGATCTTAATCTCGGCTAGCTCGCGATGTCAAGCAGTATGATATCAAATTTCCGTATGATTCTTGAGGTCGTAGATCTCAAGTGAAAAATTGCTATACTTATCTAATATAGTCTACACATGAGTTTAGAAGTGATTGACCACTGGGTTACCCTCTCGATAAAAATACTACCTAAGTCAGCAGTTCATCTAACACGTAATTCTAATGACCATTAAATAATAAAATAAAATAAAAAGTTTAATAAAAATAAATAAAATTTGATACTATAAAAAAAAATGCCCAACTAATATGGAGTCTAGTAATACACATATATTATAAAACAAAGCTAAACAGAATACAATTGAAATGTACACTATAAAAATTGTATAATGTTATTTACCGTACACTATTATGTTTACATACATATATGTAATCAATAAACAATTATATTAATCATAGGCTTTCCACTTAATTATACTTCGCCAGCATGTTTTTTCTGCATTGTATACTATAAAAAGTGTGTGATAATTATTGCAACCATTAATGTTTTATTATTGGATAATTCATATAATTGAGGACAAACGCATATATACCTGACATAAAGTATGAAAATAATTTGCAATGGAAATTCCAGAATAACGTGTATTTTATTAGTTTTCAGATAAAATTTATTACTTTATGCGGTGAAATATTTTTTCAAATACATTGATTGCTTTACTACTCTAAAAATAAGTTATTATTCATTCATTCAACATAATGCATTCAAAATATGTGAAACTAAATCAATTATAGCATTTAAAAAAAATATTTAAATGTAATTTTTTTTAATACTTGAAAATCAATTTATTGAACAACTTGGAAATAGTAATATATTCAATTAAGAATATAAAGCTAACTAAATACTTTGAATGAAATCCGTCAAGGCTTGTTTCTTCGAATTAAAGCTAAATTGATGTTTCTATGAAAGACTTGAGCAATACAAAAATATGAAATATATGTATAACCTTTATGAAATATATAACCTTATATATAAAACGAACATAAAATTCTCGTAGTATACTGATATTACAAATGGAAATCAAATGTAAGTTTTTTTTATATATTAATAATAGATATTAAATTATAAAGTAATATTAAATACAATAGGGCTAAGGAAAAATATTGCATACAACACTTCCAGGTGTTGATAAAGTAACGACTTATTTCTCAGGAATCTTTGCTTAAATCATTTTAATTAATATTTTTATATTATATTAAACAAGATACTATAATAAACATATAAATAAGCAAATAAATTCAAAATTGACCATTAATTATCAAAAAATATCTTTCATAATAGTTTTATTAAACGTTTCTCCAAATTATGAATTATGTTTTATTAATTTGAATAAATTAGGCAAAAGCTTATCTTTCTTCATTTAGTAAAAAAAATAGTTGTTTTTTATTTACTTCTTACCTACTGGTATTATTATCATTATTGATAACGTGCGCAAGGAAATCATTAACATTGAATATTATTCAAAACCATAATTGCGGTTTTTAAATATTATCTTGTTCCTAGTAAATTATTTAGCCACATAAACATTTACTATCATTCCAAAGCGATTGTCGTGCTTGAAAAACCCGTTGATAAGTGTGACAAATTTTTAAATTGTCGACTATTCAAGTCCCAAATATGCATGATTGTTTGCTATTTTGCATAATAATACAATATTTTTATGCAAATTATATCTTCAAAAATATAATTGAGCGATTTTCTTGGAAAAACATCGACGTTTTAGTGGAATCACAAATTATGCTTTGGATATTTTGGATAGTTTCTCATTTATATGAACAATAACATTGTAATAAACTGTATACTCAAACGAACCTAATAATTCGCACTTTCATTCATGAATTAAATAAATTAATTAATTAATTAAAATATTATTTGAGAAATATAATGAACTAATTTTGATTATTCGGTTTATTAAGGACTTTATCTTATTACGATAAATTATTTCTTGTCATATTAGATTATATAAAATAAATCATATAAATAAGTATTTTTCAGTATTTGTTGAGAGAGATGAGCAATAATCACGAAAGATACACTTTAAAAAATTCCATCAAAGGAATAATGTAAACAATTCGAAAACAATACCAAACTTGATTGTTTTTCTTTATCAGTATATAAACTTAGAAACAAAAATAGTAAATACAAATATATATGTGTAGAGTTTATTAGTTATGTTTTTTTTGTTTGTTTTGTTTTAGTTATGTTTGTTTTGTTTTAGTTATGTTTGAGTGGAATTCGAGGCTTTAATATTTCTTTCTAAAACAAAGCTTCAATGTTTCATCATTTTTCTGATAATCTGAGAAAGAACTAGAAGATATTAAAAACCATTGAATAATTATATGTAACAATCTTTAGAATTTTTTTTAATCATTATTTTTGAAGAGCAATCAGAACTTAAGGGACTTATGAGCTTTTGCAATTAATTTCTTCAAAACTACGTTAGTTTTTTAAACCCAAATAATTGTCATCTCTATGTGATTATTTTTATTATTACAACTATTCTGACAATGACATTTTTTATTGGTACAGCAATGAAGGGTAAAGGCTATTTTCACTTGGTAACTTTTTGCTATATATATATTTCCAGATGAAAACAGATGTCACTACTGCTTGACATCAAATTGTTTGAAATGGGAATCGAACCCAGAATCTCTGATTCAATGAGTAAACCCATTCATTTGCACATGCAGGTATTGAATAGAAATTCTTGTGAGATATATAGACAATATAGATATATACTACATTATGTAATATATCCATATACTATATATGGACAATTGACAAGACTGAATGAATATAAAAAAAAAATTCCTGAAAGTAGTCCTCATAAGCATGTTATTTCGAAACTGATGGGACTGAAAAGATAAAATACATGGTGATATGTATATGAATAGAAAAATTGGTCATATTGCATCTATTACGATATTTTAGGGCTAATGGCATTAGTTAGCAAAGACAATATGATCTAACCAAAATGGATCAATTTTGTTTGTAATTTACAGTTCTGACACACGATTGTAATTTGAAACAACGATACAATTACGTACAATAATGCATATAAATATTATTTCTGTGTCAGTTATTAGTCAAATTAATAATAATTAGCACATAATTGAATCAGAGCTATCACATTGCATATCACATTACAAAAGCAAGGCTGTCCAGGTGAAGCATTTGTTATGATCGATGCAATATTGTTTATCGAACGCGCACGTCAGATCGCGAAGGTTGATATGGGAAAAGCCCCACGATTTATAAATATATAGTGTTGAAATAGTAGAAGTACTATACAGTCTCGAATGTATGTTTTTTTCATAATATGATTTAAGATAGACGCAAATAGGAAGAAGAATAATACCTAAAACACTCAACAACCTGAGCCTACATATTGAATTATTTTTACTCCACTTTTGTATTGATTCAAAAATGATATATAAGTAATATATATAAAATTTATTTACTTAGAGAAATATATATACTTTATTAGTTTAAAAAAAGAGACATGCAAAAAACTCTCTAACAAGATATGTTTCCTTAATACTGTAATATCTTTTTTTAATTACTTAGTTTCATAAATGTGGATACAATAACTCATAATTTAATAACGTAACACTCCAAATGTCTGCATAATCTTTCTATCATAATAAAGAAGAATTAAAAGGTATGGAATGAATCACAGTCAAGATTTCAATATAAGTACCATTTATTTCAAGAAAACACATGTGCTACTTTTTGAGGCAGTATTGCATATTCTATAATGGCCATCAAAATAGAGCAAAGTCAATTTTATAAAATCAAAAGTTTATTTATCTACAAAATCGTATCGAATAATTTTGAGTCATATATAAAATTTCAGAAAAATTTAAATAAAATAATAGTTTTTCCATAGTCAATATGGCAAAAGTTCCACAAGTTCTTGATGTATAATATTGAAATATATTTGAATTTAATAAGACAAACGCAAAAGGATCATAGAGAAGAGTTTAAGAATTTATTTCAATGTTAAATGTTAACATTCAACTTAAGAAAATATACTATCACTTTAAAAAACTGAATGCATAATGCATAAAATATAAATGCATAACTGGTTGATTAGTGGTCAATAAAAAAGATCCAAAGCCACATAAAATAAATAGAATATTTTTTCAAAAATGTAAAAATCATATAGTTTTTTTTTTTTAATTAACTGCTTAAAAATAATTAAATAAAAATTAAAATTCTTGTTATATACTAACAGTTTACGTATTTTTAAACCTTTAAAATTGAAATTAATTCCATTTCAAAATTTCCAAGAATTTCAACTCAGCATCACTAGACGTATTATGAAAGAAATATTCCAGGCAACCCAACATAATGGGATCAAAATCCTTGGGAAAAACCAAAAACATTTTCGACAGTCCCTTTGTATTTCCAAATGCCAAAAATCCAATACGTAATCGGTAAATTAGTTATTTTAATGTCACCTGGGCACATTTTTATACAGGTATATGGCATTCATTGATTTTCTGATCATGCACGTAACAGTTTTGTCACAGATTGCAAAATATCTCCAAATATATATCATTTCAACACAGCATTAAAATTTCTTATTTTAACCTTGTTATACGGAACCAATTTTTTACAATCCAATAATTTTTAAGAATTCGAAGATGAAGATACAATGTTGAAAATTCTTTTCAATTATTCACCAATTAACGAAAACAAGTGTATATTTTTAGCAAGAAATGAAAGGGAATATTTACCCTTTTGATCTTTCTAAAAGAAATTTGTGTACATTACCAAAACCAAATAAGTACGTTTCGGAATTTTATTATTTTCATTTTCAAAAATCATAATAAAGTGGACAAGATAATACAAGTTTCAATATAGATAGGCTCGTTTTATATGCAAAGATTAAAAATTTAAAATGATTAAAAAGTTCAATGTCTATGTAGGACAGTTCTAAATTAATTGTTGAATAAAAAAAAATTAAAAAGTTTAAAAATGTTTTCGATTTTAAGCCCAAGATTATGAACAGCAAAGTGTGTAAAATAAGCACGAAAAAACATTCATTTCACAAACTACATATGTACATTAAAAAATATGTAATAATTATCTATTATATTTGATAAACTACTAATTTAAAGCAACCGTCCCTTGAATAAGCTTTCTTTTTTATCTAAATACTCGAATACTCTAAAGCACGTCATCTAATATAATATAAATAATAATAATTCCCTTTGTTTTGATTAAATTACTAAGAGTCAATAGTTTTCATGACATCTCTGAATATATAAAGTTTGACTTCAATGTGCAGTGTTATATCTCACCTATAATCTAGGATTTTTCAATAAGAACTTTGGAGGAGAGAGATGGTTTGAGAAAAAATTACAAAATATCACGTGAAGGAGACGAAGGTCTAACAAGATTTCAAGTGTATTTATTTTTTACCTCAATTTAAAAGAAAAAACTAAATTTAATAAAAAATCCAAAATTTTACGATTTTTCTAGATACTAAGAATAAACATGATATTTTGGGAAAGGTAATTTCAAATATATTAAGGACAATAAGGTGTAACCCAGAGGAAGGAGGGTCCAAAAATTCTTTGAAAAGAATGATCAGGTGATTAATGAACGCCCTCACATCATGTTTTAATAATACCCCCTTTTCCGATTTAGCCGAAATTTTAGTTAAACAATATTTTCCATGTCTTTGATACTGCTTCATTTTCTCAGAAAAGGCTTTTTAAACTATGCTAATCAATTGAGGGGCTCGATTATTTGAAAATGCTCCAAATGAAGACATAATATCAAGCCTCATATTATTATCAAACCTTTTTGGTTTAATTTGTTTTTTGATTTCGTTTGTTATTTTCAAAAATTCTGAATATATTTGAATTTAATATTGCAAAGTCTTGTAAATCTAAATTGATATCTAAACGTTTACATCGCAAAGTGAGGAAGTAGAAAGAAAAGCCAATATGTACAAATTTTGGCGCTGTTTTTTTATAAGAAATATTTATAATTTTCAAATTTTAAAACAAAAAAGATTATTTCAAGATATGAAAATTATCTAGTGTTGAAGGTACAAATTATTGCAGAAAAAGAGTTATTAAAGTTTTTATCAAATCTGATACAAACCTTATGAAACTATATAGTGTACTGTTAAAAAGAAAAATAAAATAAAAAACATGACAAAGAGAAAAGAAAACTAGTAATTGAAAAATAAACATGAAAGTGAGAGAAGCAGGATAATAATATAATTTATTTTTTAATTACAATCTGTCACACATAGGACATTCAGTAATTGTTTTGACTTTATTAGATATGGATTTTTGAATGGATGGCAGCCCAGTAGTTGTCTAATCCAGTATTGACTAATTAACTATACTCGAAGTATTTGCTGATATTTTATAATAGTAATATAATAAAAATACAACAAACGTATGGTGATGATCGTCGTAGGCTAATTCAAAAATTAATCTGGGTTTATTTTAAAAAAGTACTAGAACCATTTTATATTTACAATCAGAAATGATTGATTAGTGTAAAAAAGAATCGCCTTGGATGAGCATCGCTTGCCATCCCGGCGTAATACGCCATTGCTGTGAATAATAACCACGTGCTTAAGACTTCTTAATCAGATCCAAAACTTTCTTGTATCTTATTGGTAATTATGATTTTTAAATATTTATTTCAAAAATTATTATAGATTATTGTATTTTATAAATACATAATAATATACCAAATGGTCAGAGTTTTTATATTGATAATAATTGAATGTTTAGGCAAAAAAATTGCGTGTCGTATATGATGTCTTTATTTTAAATGTCAACAAAAACCAATTATGTTTTAGTATTACAATTGAAACAAATATGGACTATAAGATGCCTATCAAAATAGCTTGATAATTATCAATACATACCTATTAACGTCATGATTTTGCACTTATATAACACTTAAACTAATTAAATAAAAAACCACTTAATATCAATTGCAAATTCTTTAAAATCCGCCTTTTTTCTAATATTCACAAACGATGTTTCACTGACTTATTATTCTTTCAAACTGCAGTTTTCGAAAAGCAGTCGGTCGTGTATATACTAAACAATCGACACGAGACGATGGTAACCGACAGGCCTCGACCGTCGATTTCGTCGAACCAAGCGAATGAAGCGATTTAGTGGTAAATGAAATCTGCGCGATGTAAACAAGTCGAAGAATTCAATTGCTTGGTCACATTAAACGAAAACGGCCGTCAATACCACGTTTGGGTTTTTTGTACAATTAATAACAATTCTGTACTGTTGTATGTAATAACATATATTAATACGAGAGCACACGACACACCTGTAAAATAAATAAATATTGTAATGAAAGATAAAAGTCAGTGAATAGATAAAACCATCTAAGTAACCGAAATAGTTCTTCTAGTTTTCTTCGTGGCTTTATAGTAGAGGGTCTATAAAAATATCATAGGTTGGCAACCTGCGGCCTCCGCAAGGTTTTTGTGCGATCCTTTGCCACATAGCACAAAATGGTAGAGTTTCTTTCAAAACACTATTGTATAGGGTATGACATCTAACATTTTTCATTTTCATTATTTTTTCAACGGTCAACCGAGGCATTTTTTTCATTTTTGAATGAATTATTATAATCATTATTAACTAAATAATTTCATTATTAACTGAAAGGATTGTACTTTCAAATAAAAAAAAGAAACTGGAGGAAATATTCAGTAGTTTTTTTTTAAAAAAAGTTATTCGGCGGACTCTATACATCAACGTCATGATAGTTTCGCGAAAAATTCTACCAAAGACAGTCATATTATACTAGCCTGAAACACAGACTCTAACACGCATAAATTACTTTTCATCTTACTTTTTGTAATATTTTTATATTCTTTTATATGTATATTCTATTTAAAATTTTGTAGTATTTCATTTTGCTTTTTCTATATAAAGTTGTTAGGTCAATCAGCTAATTTAAATGCGACCTCTGATAGTAAAAAGGTTTCCCGCCTTTGGTCTATACATCATCTAGTAAGAACTTGGTCTTTACAACCCAAATTTCCAGGTATCGGGTATCAACTTGATATCAATCTGCAAAAATATCGTTTCCACTTGAAAATATATTTCTAAATAGAATATGTTTACAAGTGAAGATATTCTTTCCCCGGCATTGCTGCAACAAATTGAAAATGTATAATCAGTACAAGAAAAGATTAAATAATTAAAATATATCAAATATAGACAAACCAACCGTAGTACCATTACGACAACTCCTAGGGCTTTTATGTTCTAATAGCTGTAAAAAAAAATATATATGAAAAACACTTATCTTCATTACTCATGAATTAATTATTTATTTGTATTAATTTAACAGCAATCGAAACTTAACGAGTCTTGTAAGCCGTTGTGCTGACTTTTTAATCGACATGGCTTTTTATAAATGGCAACCCAAACGGTTGTTCCATCTTTATGTGATGGATTTATTTTTACAAATTACGCAATACTGATTTTTTTATTGATTCAGCAATGATAGATTAATTTAGAATAACTAGACATATAGGTAAAGCTATTTTCACTTCGAAAAATATTTCAATCAATATTTCCAAGTACGTATCATGTCATTGCTGCTTGACATCAGTCTATTTGAAGCGGGCATCAAACTTAGAACCCAGGGTTTAATTTCCATCGCTCTAACCACTATGCCACGAGAAAGCCCATTACAATAAACATGCTTCATTTATATAAGATTAGATTAAGGTGTAACTTACGCTTGCTTATTTTTTTGAATCAGATATATTTTTTTTTGTTTCTAATTGTAAGCATTAAAATGAATATCTCATACATCCCACATATCGCTCATTTATTCATCAAAAAGTCTTTCTATTTTATGCAACTAGAAACATTTACAAACATATATTTTCAAAATAAATCTAAAATAGTCTAAAAACGAGCAACTTCTTCAAATTGAAATCTTTATTCATAAATGACAAATGTTATTTTTTATTCGTGACAAATTAACAAACAACGGCAGACTTGAAGAAATAAAATTATATTTGACACTACATTGTTTCTAACATGGATCTTGTCACTGAAGAAGACCTCTACACATCTTGTTAGAGCATATAATCTTATATAGACATAGATTGATGAAAACTGATCTTTTCTCTAAAATAATAATAAAAGAATGATATCTCATTGTACTTCAACTACCCAGATTTTTTTAGTATACTCTTATGAGAGTCGTTTTCAAGTATTATGAGGGAGTTTTGCACATACTGTTCTATAACAAAATAATGGACTTAAACCAGTGGCGTCGAAAGCAATTTTTTGATGAGTGGGCTTGTTTTTTTTTTGATAGGCAGCCAGTGGGTTCGTTTTTTTAGACATGTTAGGTCATATCATATTTTGAAATTAATGGGTGGGCCAAATTGTTTATTGAGTATTTTGTAAACGTCTATACTATCTCTGTAAAACATATGACTTTACTTCCAATAAATGCTTCTAGATGACTGAATATGCTGTGTATTTCATTTAAGTATTTTAATTTAAAACAAATTGAAATTAATTTTGACCACTATACTAATTTCGGTATCTCTGTGTCTCAGGCTCTCGGCCTAAACTAGACATATATGTACTCTCGCAGACTAACAACATACACCTCCACAATCCTATTAACACAGGTTGAACATTAACCGGAACTAACGCACACCGTCATATGAGGAAGATGAATCAGAGTGCTGGACTTTCTTCTGCACAGATATTTTGTTGATGACGATGACGTAAGGACACCACAAGAAGACGTGAGCAGACTCAAATCCTAAGATTTTGATCTTGAACACAAAAGACTAGGGAAAAACGTTTATGCGATAACATCTGTTAAGGCAAATCAATAAATACCTGGAAGAGCTATTTACTTATAATGATTTTGAATATTTCTATAACCACAAAAGATATTATGAGAGAAGCGAAAACAAAAGCTGAAGACAATTGTAAATTATAAATTTTAATGTACATGCTATTTAAACCTATCAAGTGGATTACTTGCATAATTTTTCTTCATACCATTAATTTTTCTTCATGAATTTATTTTTCAGATATTTTTCCAAATAGTTGGAATGATAAAGCAAAATTCTTTTGAAACAATAATTTTGATGTTGAATCGACATATCATTAAGCAATAAACAATAAAGTAAAGTTTTATAGCAAGTGAATTCACAATCAAATTGTTCGCATAAGGGTCTAATCGAATAAGAAACGTTTACACATAAAAAATAAATTTGTGAATTATAAATAACAAAATATATCTTGAACAAGCGGTACCTGCATAACGCATATAGAGTTTCTCTATTTAAGAGTTCAACGACTTGGAAAAACTGGGCCGACAATAACATGCTTTCCACGTTTGTGGAAATCGTTCCCGTTGACATTATTTGAATCTCAATTATTCAAAGTATCAATATTAGCCAATCAATGGATGAAGGCCAATTTGATAAGTGAATGAAATTTTAACCAATTTGACTATTTCTAATAGTACCTGACAGACATATTGTCAATGTGTGGTTTGATAACAAACGGTTAATGAATTATTCAAATGTTGTCACAGACATTACAAAAAACCGCTGTCGAAAATTTTTAGCTGATAGCTTTTATGTAGTATGATGTGATGTACATTTTCATGACGTAATAATGAAATACATAAAAATATTTCCAAGACTTATTATTTTTTATTTATTCCTATATTGGAATTACCTAAAATCAGCCAATTGAATATAACAGGAATACTTTATAAACCATAAATTTTATGATAAATTCTGTAGTTGTAGAAATTGTATAAGTATTAATAAGAAAAATTATTTAAATCAGTTAGACTCATGCATGGATGATATTTTCATTGGTATATCCCATAAAACTTATAATTGACTGATAAAGTAAAAAAAGGAATTCCTATAGATAATTTAGTAGTTGAACGAATTTATAAAGATTTGTGCATGGATTGATTATTTCAGTTAGATAATTCATGCACAGGTGATATTTTTTATTAGCATATTCCTCAAAAATTATAATTTACGGACCAAGTTAAATAAATATATCTATTCGATACCTTTTCCAAAAAGGCACAAAATACACTTACTAGAACCCTGCTACGTAGAAGAAATTTAATTTTTTTCAATAATTTTTTTTGTAGAAACTTTTTTTACCATTGCTCAATTATATTCTACTAATTACCTATCATTCATTTATTATATTTTGGTTATTCTATTTTAATACGTTGTAAATTAAATGGTAAAATAAAAAAAAAGTGAAACCAACCTAAGAACGAGCATTCAACATGAAAATCTGCAATTTCCATTTGTACTTTATTTCAACAGTTTCATCGTAACATCAACAATAAGTCGAATATCGGCAACAATATATTTTAAATAGCTATATAAATTTTACGGAAATTGCATCTATTAAAAAATGTTGAATATTCTGTATATTTCCCAAATGTTTCAAGTTCAAACAATCCCTCTTAAACATTTGGAACATAAACATTGTATCAAAATATTTTTCTAGATGCCAAGTCTGTAAATTTCAAAACATATTTATATACATACCATGGTATTTCAAAATTCTATAAGTTCATCTACTAATAAATTAGAGTATAATATATAAATATCGTTCATGTTTATACTGTAGGAGTTTGACCTGTCCAAGTTATTTTTGCATCCTGCCATCTGAAATAAAATGCTTCAAACATTATTTAAGAACAAACATAAATTAAATTACCTTTTTATAATAATATTACTTTGTATGTATTAATTTTTCAAGAGGTGTAGAAGCCATATCATCTTTGCAGGAAGGTGATCCATCATCATCACATTCTTCATTCTGGCCACGTGTATCCACAGTGAAGACCACGTGGTTACCACTTGTGGTGCAGTACTGCAATTCGAATCTAAAAAAGTGATATGATAAACAGATTATGAGCCAAAAAATAGCTATTTTACTTCATATATTCATGTCCAATTAACACTTTGACTGCGGAAGTGTTTGGAACCAGCGGTCAACGTGTTAAGAAAGCTATCAAACATTGATTAAATATAGCATTTTAGTAATATATTGTCAATCAATAATATTGCAATTTTATTTTATTTGTTGGCGTTGAAAAATAGTAATAAATAAATAGTAAAATAGTGGCGATCAAAAATAGTAATTCATTTACCTTGAATAAATTTTGTATATAATTCGTTATAGCATGATACAATATAGTAAAAAAACACGCGACAATGTAATCAAGTTGTTATTCGATAATGAAGAAATGGTTTCGGTTAATGTTTCTAATAAAGGTATACACCAAACATGCATTTGATTCAGATATGGCGATAAGATTCATTATTTGGGAATGAAATACTTTTACTTTCAGTAAAATGGATTAAAGTTATGTTAAAACCAAGCCAAAAATCAAGACAAGTTAAAAAAATATCTATATATTTATCTAAACGTTAAAGGCGCGTTTAGTGGCTGAGTTTTTTTTAGTTTAGTTGGTTAATGAATAAAAAAATTATTTTAATAATGTATGTCAAAACTAAATGTTTACTATGAGCCACTCCCTTTTGGCAATCTCAACAACATTGTACTGTCAAAATTAATGGATATCTTATGCTTACACACTTCAGGAAGACAGGCTTTGGTTAACCTTTAAAGAATTTGCATACAATGTAAATTATAGAAACAATCTAATTGTTATATAAGGTGGACAATATGCCACATTGTCATCTATAATTGTAACATTGAATTACTATAATTCAGTGCAAAATCATCACGTCCTTCTGAGGAAGGTTACAAATATGCATTACTTATGACAGCAATAAAGTTAAATTGCTTTCGAGAACTGGGAAATTTTGCTTCTCATAATAAATAATTGCATCAGTCTCCGGTATTGATTTGATGATAGGCATCAGCGGTTTATTAAGTGACGTTTGAATAAAATATTTATATTATGATAAACATATTTCGATTTGAAATATAAAATCAATCAAATGCCAAAAAACTATCAATGCCTTAAGAGATACACCAGTTCTTTGAAAATGCATAATAGATATATATAAAGTTATATGGGGAACCATTGAGTTTCAGGTTTTCTTTTGCAATTTTTTAGAGAAATTTTAAAATTTGATTAGGCTTTTCAGTTCATAGCTTCAAATTAACTTTTACTTGTAAAAAATCGAATAAAATCATTTTTAAAATTATCAATAT
The DNA here is from genome assembly GCF_003426905.1 of Ctenocephalides felis. Lineage (NCBI taxonomy): Eukaryota > Metazoa > Arthropoda > Insecta > Siphonaptera > Pulicidae > Ctenocephalides > Ctenocephalides felis. Next base: position 24,677,369 of record NW_020537646.1, on the reverse strand, counting down.
CTGTTTCGATGGAATTCTACCAGGATTTCTGAAAAGAATGAGGTCATCGAAAAAATAATGAGGACGACAATAAGACAATAAATAATGTACCGTAATAAAAAGAGAGATAATGTTATCATATTTGGGTTTCTTGGATTAAACGCATGCAGCGATTATGCAAAAACAGACAGCTTTACACTTTTGAATGGCACAAGTAATTGGACTTTGAATAAAAGAGTTGGGTACACATTTTTTTGTAATATAAATAAAATTATTTTAAATGTGCTTTTTCAGAATTACTAAAAAAAATTAAAATTTTCAGTACACACATACGATTTCTAAGCTGTGCTTAAATTAATGTTGCGTTGGCATAAGTTTAGGCAAATAAGTATGTTGTTGGGGGCTTCAACAAACTTTTATTTACTAAATCAATTATCTATTATATCAGAACAGTTGTTAATTTTTATTTTCACTACTCATATAAAGCACGAACTCTACAGTACCACAGATTTAATACTAGCAGATAGTCAGAGAAGACCCTTTCAAAATAAATTACAAAAAAAACCTTTATTTTGCAATTATCGAATTACGTAAATTCTACAAACGTTAGTATGTTAGAGATCTATAAACGCAATTGATTAAAGAAATGAAGCATTTCTATACTTATCATAACCAAAGAGAAACTCTCAAAAACTGGTATTTGTTTTCATCTAACCTTTTTTCGGCATGATAATTTCTAAGCAATTCCATATTGGTGTTGAACATAACA
>NW_020537646.1:24376573-24675621 GCF_003426905.1 Ctenocephalides felis | reverse complement strand
CTGCGAGAGACGAACATTACGCGGTTTCCACGGAACAATAAATGTGTCACTTAAACTTTCACTTTAGCTATGAAAAGAAATGCGAATATAAAATAAACACATCATGAACGATATCGACATGAAATGTAAAAAATAAGCTAAAGTTTCGTTATTTAATTTTAATCAAAGTTAAATTAAACTGCATTAAACTTTGCGCAGGCAAACTAGATCTTTAGCACATGTTTTGTTCTAAATCAAAAATACACATATATTAACCCTTTCCACTCGGATGCCGCCGGCGGCAAAATTAATATAAATCTCGGAATTCGCAAGTGGAAAGGGTTAATATTTTGTAATTATTATATATTTACATATGGAATTTGGAACCAGGAAATTTATTTGATACCAAAAATATAGATTTATAACTTAGTGATGATTTTTGTTTTATATGACAAGCCTCGATCAAATAAAATATAGATAATATTTGTGTGTCTTCTAACAATGTGGGGCCATTGTGGAACTGTCTGCTATTTCAAAGGGAGTTGCCATAGATTTATGTTCATACATCAAAATTCATAAAAAATATGATAATAATAAAACACATTAAAAAATATTACTTTACAACCGCTTAATATTATCATAAATGTAAGGTACTTGATAAATAATATATGAACTAGAACAATTATTGTTCAACATGAACTATCATCAAGTTCTTTTCGTGAAACTTGATCTAAAATATAATGTTTTTTTAGATTTAAAATCTAATAAATTTGATGTAAGGGGGCGTCCCCTCTTATTGATGTAATCACGTGAGGCTTTTAGGGAGAGGGAGGGTTTGACAAAAAATCACGTGGGGGAGGAAGGGTCTAGCAAGATATCACGTGTATTTATTTTTTACCTAGATTTTCCAAAAAAAAACAAAAACTCTACGTAAATTCGGAAAATTCGTTTGGAACTAAAAATACACGTGATGTTTGGTGGGGGGGGTAATCCTAAATATCACGATGTATTACCAAAGGGGAGAGGGGGTCCAAAAATCTCTCAAAATTGAATTACGTGATTAATGGTCGCCCCCTAATATATGTAACATGATGATTTTTTAATTAAATTTATTATTAATATATTTTTTGGTAAAAAAATATAAATATAATGAGTTTTAATATTTTCTAATACCACTACTATCTAAATTAATTTTACATAAATTTTTCACAATATATTTTTATTAATAAAACATTTTAAAAAATAATCATCTATCGAGGCATGGACTAGCAGAAAATTATATAAATGGATCATATGCTTCAAAATAAAACAATTTTATGTAACAATTTATTAATTTTTTATATTTAAAAAAATATATATAATTTTATAATAAAAATAATAAATTAATAAATAATATTTTGAAGCTTTTATGCAAAATAACCACATTATTTACGAATGGTAAAACAACCACAAATAATTTCACGAATAATAGGAAAAAATATATTATTCCTTTACTTTTAATAAACTTCGAATATTTAAATTGTACATTTACAAAGTCTTTATATTAGGTAATTGCACAATAATTTAAATTGATTATAATTATAAACAACTACGTGTGTGTATAATCAAAGAAACGATTTATTATAACTCAATAAAATCTAAATATTTATTGCGAAAAGGCATCCAAATAAATCATTAAAACTGGAATATTTTATTCAATTTCACATACTATCATTTCGATGAATTAATTAATTGAATTATGCGTGAAAGTAATAATATGAACAAAATGAAATGTAAATTAATTTTTACATTTTTATAAACAATATGATGACTTGAAAGAAAGAAGAGGTATATAATATTAAATATTTAAAGCAATTTACATTTTAAAGAATTCTGGTACTGGTAAGACTGGGAAGAAGTTTGTTTTATTTGTTTTATGCAACATCTTTTTATTTATATATTATTAGTAATTACATAGTGAAATAAAAAAAATCCAATTGATTTCAAATCGTTAAGGGCTTCACCCAAAACCACTTTAGAAAACCTCAAAAGTACCAAACTTACTTATTATGTTACAGAAATTGAAACAATTTTGTAATAATTTATTAAAGACAATATAGTTAAATACATATGATAAATAAATAACAATAGTAGAAGTAGCCAGTGTTACTTCTACTTCAAGAGTCAATTGGAATAGTAGAATATTGAAGATTTAAAAAAAATCCAATGATACATTGAACTGTATCCAAAACTTCTATATCGAAATTCATGATATATATCTTTATATAATTCATGATATTATTTCCAGTCATGAGAAAGATTCTTGTAAATATCTGTCTGCACATTATGCAAAAACATTCACGAATTGAATGCATTCTTTAAGTTTAACAAAACAAGTGATCGTACATGTAATGAATAATTTATTAGAGGCAGAGTTGAGTTCAAGTCTTGAGATAAGTTTAGTTTGCTTAAAACTTTGTTCATCAAATCAAAAAGTAAGAGCTGCATATGGAAATGATTGGAGGCAAAATGCAATTGCTATTTGAGTAACTGTTTAAAAAGAATAGGACTATTTAGAATTTGTGCCCTAAAGATTTGTTGCTCATTTTCATAAATGAAATGTAGAGAAAATATATGAGGATTCATGTTATTGAAAAAAATAGTCTAAACCCCATATCCGGGTTAGAATGCTTCACATTAAAACCATTCATCAGCGCCCAATAAAAAATAATGAGTTATTTTCTGTTAAATTGTTATATACATTTTATTTATGCGTTCATATCAAATCTATAAATTATGTGTTCAGTTTTTACATTTTTCATAATAAACATATTTATATTGTTTACTAAAATACAGAAAACTCAAAGCTTGAAAAAAAGTACCAAAAAACTAATCATTATTATCATATAAATCCATCATTTCAAATACCAAAAAAATATTAAAACATGAATTAAATTTAAACTTTTCACAATTCATTAACTTTTAATTATCGTTATATAACAACTAGCAAAAAAATAATAAGAGTGCAAAATAATTTTATTCTGATATCTCACGAACCGTATCGTGAGCCATTGTTATAATTTCATGTCTTTGTGATACGAATGTTGGAAATAACTCGATGTTTTGTCCTAAACAAAAATTTAATTGTGTTTCTGAACAAAGACGATATTTTGCTTTGACATTAACGAATTTCCGACAGTGATCGAATGAAAAATAATAGTTAAATCGATTCTGTAACGGAATAAATAATTATATTTCAGTTAAGTAGATGGGAATTTAGTTTAACTTTTGTTTCCTGGTAGAATTCCAAAAATAATGTTTGTTATAAATTCATATAATATTATTGGTACCATTATATTATTGGACCACCACTGTGTTTTCTGATACATCTTTTCTTTCTTCCAAAAAAAAATTACTTGATGTCATATTATTAGACAGTTGTAATTATTAAAATAAAATTAAATTAAATCTAAAAATTCAAGATATAAAAATAAATATTAAATAAAAATTCAAAATAATATTAACAAACTAACAGATTAATAATATTAATAGTCTGTGAGGCTTTTATAAACGAAGAATTAAGTTTATTATAATTTATAATATTATACCCTTAGAGTATCAGAAGCTTAAGTTCATATAGTATCACTTATATTACCAAAAAAAAAAATAAACTAAAAGCTTCGACCATATGTTCTACAATGCAAAGAAACATGGTTCCTTCATTTTTTAAACAATTAGATGCACTGTTTGCTTATGTAAATTATTCATAAAATAATTTCTTTCGGCAAACCTAATCAGTAGCATGTATGCGACCTTCAAATTTCTATGTCAAGATTATCAACTAATAAAAATTAATAAAAAAAAAAGCTTTATACCGAGTGCGTAGTCGTAATCAACCATGTCAAAAGTCAATGCCAAAAATGTTTTTATCAAATAACTGTAGTTAACGGTACCAAAATAAACAGTTATCTTAGGTAAATAATATAAATTTATAGCAATGTAATAACAAATTTACAACTTTTGGTATAAAAAAGTGTAAAATGAAATATTTGGAGTTGAGGAATTCAGATTGCCTTCAAAAATACCCAAAATATTTCTTAAGTCAATTTTTTTTCAAGCCACATATAATTAGCAGTGTGTATTATGTGTATTTATTATGAATTATTAAAACCTTTAGCATCTAATATGCAATGATATTTTCAAAGAAATTTTATCTTAGTGATCTTAATGATCTTTCTAAAAATTATTACTACTAGTTATTATTTAGGTAAGGAAGACATATGTTTCTAGCAATATAGAGTCTAGTGTTTTCAAAGAGAACAACATTTATATAAATTGAATAAGACACTTATTGAAACTGGAAATTAGTTGATATATAATATCCTACAAAGTATAAATGAAATATCAAGTTCTATTAAACATTATATGAATTCTAATAATAACTAGTAGTAATAATTTTTAGAAAGATCATTAAGATCACTAAGATAAAATTTCTTTGAAAATATCATTGCATATTAGATGCTAAAGGTTTTAATAATTCATAATAAATACACATAATACACACTGCTAATTATATGTGGCTTGAAAAAAAATTGACTTAAGAATATTTTGGGTATTTCTGAAGGAAATCTGAATTCCTCAACTCCAAATATTTCTCTGCAGTACAGAACGTGTTCTTAATGATTCTCTTTGGAAATTGATCATTACAAAATCCAAAATCAAGTATTAGCAATGACCATTATTTCTTAAGGCAATCACAACAGATTATCCTACAGGCTGATGTGACGATTTAACTTTACTAACTCTTTCGATTTTTATAGATGGCAACCCGAACAGTTGTCCTATCTAAATGGTGAACTATACATTTTATTTATTGAAGCAGTAATATCAGGTAAGGGCTATTTTCACTTGGAAGCATATTACTGCCTATATATTTAAGTGGAAACCTGTGTCATTGCGGCTTGATATCAGCCTGTCCAAGACGGACATAAATCCTGAAACTTCTGATAGAATTCCCATAGCATTCAACACTAAAGGATATAAAAATACTTTGACGATAATATGTTTCATATCATTATACTGCAATTTGTTTCCATTGAAGCAATTAAATTGTTACCAATTTAATACTAATTGTTATGAATAAAGATGGAAACGTTCTGTAAATTTTGTTCTGCAGAATTTCCATCAAGGATCTAACAGATCGATGTTCTAGTTTCTAGTATGAAAGTAAGGACATAGAAACTCAAAAATTAAACTAACGACCCATCGATCAATTAACTTGCCCGATACAGTTTTTAGCATTGAACTAAGCAATTAGAAAAAATCTTGATAAGAACTACCAATGACAAAGAATTGATACAAGTATGCGCGGAAGGTCAAACAACGCAAACACATTGTACCACGCGCATACAAAAACAATCGTAATGAAAGAAATCAATACGATCGGCTTTATTACTTATTTTGCAGCCAGGTGAAAGTTGCGCACATGTTGGAGAAGAGTTGATAAGACATTCGTCTGCAGATGTGGTAAGCTTTGGAACGTGATTTTTACCGATACCGATCTTTCTACGAGGAATCATGATCGGTTTGACGTATTATAATACTAATTTAAATGAAAAACAAGGAAATAATTTATATTTACTGTTGGGGATCACGTGGTAACACACACAATAAAGTTTGAAGAATTTTGTGGTATAGATTAAAAATCAACATTGCACATCATTACTTTCATCATTCTTGCTATAAATTTCATATGGTGCCATAAAGCTCCCCCGGAATAATAAACTAAAATCTTCTTGCTATACTATTACGTGGACTTTTGCTGTCTTTTACTCCGAAGGATTTCAGGTTGATGATCAAATCTTTGCCCTATATTAGGAAACCTTTATTTTCAAATATTTATTTTATTTACTTCATAGCTCAAAAATATATTGAACAAGAATTCTATTAGAAGCAAGAATAATATGTACCCAAAGTATAATAAACAAAAAAATTGGGAAGTATGTATACTGCATCAAAAACATGAAAGAATGTAAGAAATGCTTTTACTATTACAGCATATAAAGCCATAGTTAGTCTAATGGCACTAAACTGACTAATTTAGTCATCAATTAATTTATTAATTAATTCAATAATTTCATAAGAAGACCTATTTTTTCATGTTTATGAAGTAAACGAATAATGCACGGGTAAACTGCACAAATATACCATATTTTCATTGACAAATTGTAAGAAGTCTCAACGAAATTCAGGCTTTATACTAAAATTTTTAGTTACATCTTTACATATTTTATTTACGAATTTGAAGTTGAGAATACATGATCAGATACAATTTATAGAACAGTGGTCGGTAAATCGGGGTAAATTACCCAGAATCGGGTAAAAATGGAATTTTTTATGGTAAAAAGTATATATTTTTAATTGACATTTGCTACATAGTTGTGCTTATAGGAGTAATCTCTCTTCGCCATTGGGTAATATCAACTTAAACAAAAAAAAATTAGGAAAATGATTAAAAAATTTTCCGGACTGCTGTTATAGAGTGTAATATTTTTTACTTGGTTCCAAGACAAGTGCAATACTACCATACACGGAATCTTTTAATGTAAACATTTTTTGAAAATCAGTAACGCCACTGTCGGCATTTAAGTAGCCTTGAATAAAAGACATCCTATGAAAGCATTTAAAAATTTTATAACCCCTTGGTTATATTGGCCCATGGTTTGAATCAAAGTTGTAACATGGGAAGAGAGTAGCAATAATATTTCCAGAAACTAGCTCATCTATTGGCGGACTTTGCAGTTGTCCAAAAAAGAATGGTTTCGGTATTGTCTGATAGAATAAGGCATTTAAAGGAGATTGGTGGACTTCAGACACAACGTGGTGAAACAATAGTCTTTGCCAAAAAAAAAACAATACCAAGCGTTCCTAAATGAACAAAAATCTATTGCTCATCGACGGCCTTATGAACAAGATATCTTTCTTTTGCTTGATTAAACTTAGATTCTAAGACTTAGAATATGGTTCTTTGCTCGCCAAATGTATTAAGTACTATGCTCTCAATTAGGATTTATAACCGTTCAGGTTTTCTTAATAAACTATGATGAAAATAAGTCTAGGTGTAGCCAAATTAATGCTAATAACAAACTTAATTAAAAATAAATATCGACGTAAACATCCGCGCACGAGGCGACGGCACATCACAAGAACCGACGACGCCTACGAAATCGAATGAGATTTTACTTTCACCGTACAATGTACGATTGGAAACAGAATTAATTAATATTGCATATACATATATGCATATGGATATATGTATAGGCATTAAAAACTCGCGATATTTAATAATAGATTAAAATAAAATATAGATTTAATTGTAATCATTTTATAATCAGAATTTGATTTATTTGCGAATAGATTGTCGACTTTCATTTTCATTGATACAAACAATACAATTTTATTGATACAAACAATATATAATTTATAACTTTTTTTCTTATTCAGTAATGAATATGGTCTTATAACAAGAACGTGGGCTAGAACAAACTAGTCCCTACTTTGATCTTAATCTCGGCTAGCTCGCGATGTCAAGCAGTATGATATCAAATTTCCACTTGAGGTCGTAGATCTCAAGTGAAAAATCACTATTCTTATCTAATATAGTCTACACATGAGTTTAGAAGTGATTAACCACTGGGTTACCCTCTCGATAAAAATACTACCTAAGTCAGCAGTTCATCTAACACGTAATTCTAATGACCATTAAATAATCAAATAAAATAAAAAGTTTAATAAAAATAAATAAAATTTGATATTATAAAAAAATGCCCACCTAATATGGAGTCTAGTAATACACATAAATTATAAAACAAAGCTAAACAGAATACAATTGAAATGTACACTATAAAAATTGTATAATGTTATTTACCGTACACTATTATGTTTACATACATATATGTAATCAATAAACAATTATATTAATCATAGGCTTTCCACTTAATTATACTTCGCCAGCATGTTTTTTCTGCATTGTATACTATAAAAAGTGTGTGATAATTATTGCAACCATTAATGTTTTATTATTGGATAATTCATATAATTGAGGACAAACGCATATATACCTGACATAAAGTATGAAAATAATTTGCAATGGAAATTCCAGAATAACGTGTATTTTATTAGTTTTCAGATAAAATTATTACTTTATGCGGTGAAATATTATTTTCAAATACATTGATTGCTTTACTACTCTAAAAATAAGTTATTATTCATTCATTCAACATAATGCATTCAAAATATGTGAAACTAAATCAATTATAGCATTTAAAAAAAATATTTAAATGTAATTTTTTTTAATACTTGAAAATCAATTTATTGAACAACTTGGAAATAGTAATATATTCAATTAAGAATATAAAGCTAACTAAATACTTTGAATGAAATCCGTCAAGGCTTGTTTCTTCGAATTAAAGCTAAATTGATGTTTCTATGAAAGACTTGAGCAATACAAAATATGAAATATATGTATAACCTTTATGAAATATATAACCTTATATATAAAACGAACATAAAATTCTCGTAGTATACTGATATTACAAATGGAAATCAAATGTAAGTTTTTTTTATATATTAATAATAGATATTAAATTATAAAGTAATATTAAATACAATAGGGCTAAGGAAAAATATTGCATACAACACTTCCAGGTGTTGATAAAGTAACGACTTATTTCTCAGGAATCTTTGCTTAAATCATTTTAATTAATATTTTTATATTATATTAAACAAGATACTATAATAAACATATAAATAAGCAAATAAATTCAAAATTGACCATTAATTATCAAAAAATATCTTTCATAATAGTTTTATTAAACGTTTCTCCAAATTATGAATTATGTTTTATTAATTTGAATAAATTAGGCAAAAGCTTATCTTTCTTCATTTAGTAAAAAAAATAGTTGTTTTTTATTTACTTCTTACCTACTGGTATTATTATCATTATTGATAACGTGCGCAAGGAAATCATTAACATTGAATATTATTCAAAACCATAATTGCGGTTTTTAAATATTATCTTGTTCCTAGTAAATTATTTAGCCACATAAACATTTACTATCATTCCAAAGCGATTGTCGTGCTTGAAAAACCCGTTGATAAGTGTGACAAATTTTTAAATTGTCGACGATTCAAGTCCCAAATATGCATGATTGTTTGCTATTTTGCATAATAATACAATATTTTTATGCAAATTATATCTTCAAAAATATAATTGAGCGATTTTCTTGGAAAAACATCGACGTTTTAGTGGAATCACAAATTATGCTTTGGATATTTTGGATAGTTTCTCATTTATATGAACAATAACATTGTAATAAACTGTATACTCAAACGAACCTAATAATTCGCACTTTCATTCATGAATTAAATAAATTAATTAATTAATTAAAATATTATTTGAGAAATATAATGAACTAATTTTGATTATTCGGTTTATTAAGGACTTTATCTTATTACGATAAATTATTTCTTGTCATATTAGATTATATAAAATAAATCATATAAATAAGTATTTTTCAGTATTTGTTGAGAGAGATGAGCAATAATCACGAAAGATACACTTTAAAAAATTCCATCAAAGGAATAATGTAAACAATTCGAAAACAATACCAAACTTGATTGTTTTTCTTTATCAGTATATAAACTTAGAAACAAAAATAGTAAATACAAATATAATGTGTAGAGTTTATTAGTTATGTTTTTTTGTTTGTTTTGTTTTAGTTATGTTTGTTTTGTTTTAGTTATGTTTGAGTGGAATTCGAGGCTTTAATATTTCTTTCTAAAACAAAGCTTCAAAGTTTCATCATTTTTATGATAATCTGAGGAAGAACTAGAAGATATTAAAAACCATTGAATAATTATATGTAATAATCTTTAGAATTTTTTTAATCATTATTTTTGAAGAGCAATCAGAACTTAAGGGATTTATGAGCTTTTGCAATTAATTTCTTCAATACTACGTTAGTTTTTTAAACCCAAATAATTGTCATCTCTATGTGATTATTTTTATTATTACAACTATTCTGACAATGACATTTTTTATTGGTACAGCAATGAAGGGTAAAGGCTATTTTCACTTGGAAACATTTTGCTATATATATTTCCAGATGAAAACCGATGTCACTACTGCTTGACATCAAATTGTTTGAAATGGGAATCGAACCCAGAATCTCTGATTCAATGAGTAAACCCATTCATTTGCACATGCAGGTATTGAATAGAAATTCTTGTGAGATATATAGACAATATAGATATATACTACATTATGTAATATATCCATATACTATATATGGACAATTGACAAGACTGAATGAATATAAAAAAAAAATTCCTGAAAGTAGTCCTCATAAGCATGTTATTTCGAAACTGATGGGACTGAAAAGATAAAATACATGGTGATATGTATATGAATAGAAAAATTGGTCATATTGCATCTATTACGATATTTTAGGGCTAATGGCATTAGTTAGCAAAGACAATATGATCTAACAAAAATGGATCAATTTTGTTTGTAATTTACAGTTCTGACACACGTTTGTAATTTGAAACAACGATACAATTACGTACAATAATGCATATAAATATTATTTCTGTGTCAGTTATTAGTCAAATTAATAATAATTAGCACATAATTGAATCAGAGCTATCACATTGCATATCACATTACAAAAGCAAGGCTGTCCAGGTGAAGCGTTTGTTATGATCGATGCAATATTGTTTATCGAACGCGCACGTCAGATCGCGAAGGTTGATATGGGAAAAGCCCCACGATTTATTAATATACAATACTGTTGAAATAGTAGAAGTACTATATAGAGTCAGTTATATGTTTTTCTCATAATATGATTTAAGATAGACGCAAATAGGAAGAAGAATAATACCTAAAACACTCAACAACCTGAGCCTATATATTGAATTATTTTTACTCCACTTTTGTATTGATACAAAATGATATATAAGTAATATATATATATAAAATTTATTTGCTTATAGAAATATATACACTTTATTAGTTTAAGAAAAGAGGAATATGCAAAAAGCATCTAACAAGATATGTTTCCTTACACTGTAAGATCTTTTTTTAATAACTTAGTTTCATAAATGTGGATACAATAACTCATAATTTAATAACGTAACACTCCAAATGTCTGCATAAACTCTTTATTAATCTTTCTATCATAATAAAGAAGTATTAAAAGGTATGGTATTAATCACAGTCAAGATTTCAATATAAGTACCATTTATTTTAAGAAAACACATGTTCTACTTTTTGAGACAGAGTTGCATATTCTGTAATGGCCATCAAAATGGAGCAAAGTGAATTTTATAAAATCAAAAGTTTATAAATCTTCAAAATCGTATCGAATAATTTTGAGTCATATATAAAATTTCAGAAAAATTTAAATAAAATTAATAATATTTTCATAATTAAAATGACAAAAGTTTTACAAGTTGTTAATGTATAATATTGATCGAAATATATTTGAATTGTATAAGGCAAACGCAAAAGGATCATAGAGAAAAGTTTGAGAATTAATTTCAATGTTAAATTTAAACATTTAACCTAAGAAAATATACTATCACTTTAAAAAACTGTATGCATAATGCATAAAGTAGATGTAAATGCATAACTGGTTAATAAAAAGACCCAAAGCCACATAAAATAAATAGAATATTTTTTCAAAAATGTAAAAATTATATTTTTTTTTATAATTACCTGCTTAAAAATAATTAGATAAAAATTAAAATTCTTGTTATATACTAATAGTTTACGTATTTTTAAACCTTTAAATTTGAAATTAATTCCATTTCAAAATTTCCAAGAATTTCAACTTAGCATCACTAGACGTATTATGAAAGAAATATTTCAGGCAACCCAATATAATGGGATCAAAATCCTTGGGAAAAACCAAAAACATTTTCGACAGTCCCTTCGTATTTCCAAATTCCAAAATTCCAATACGTAATCGGTAAATTAGTTATTTTAATGTCACCTGGGCACATTTGTATACAGGTATATGGAATTCATTGATTTTCTGATCATGCACGTAACAGTTTTGTCACAGATTGCAAAATATGTCCAAATTTATATCATTTCAACACAGCAATAAAACTTCTTATTTTAACCTTGTTACACGGAACCAATTTTTTATAATCCAATAATTTTTAAGAATTCGAAGATGATGAAGATACAATCTTGAAAATTCTTTTCAATTGTTCACCAATTAACAAAAACAAAAATTTGGAAGATTTAATGTGTAAAGAAAATGAACATTAATAACCTTTTTGATTTTTCTAAAAAAATGTTCACCAGAAGTATATTAACGTTCCCATTTCTTGAAGAAAATGAACATTAATAACCTTTTTGATTTTTCTAAAAAAATGTACACCAGAAGTATATTAACGTTTCCATTTCTTCTAGTTTAAATTCAGCTATTATTCATACTGTTAGTTTGATCATAAATTATATTTCATTTCTCACTTCAATTATTCGTAACTCTTTTTTTTTATTTATTTATTTTACATGGCTGTGGGTCTTCCGATCAGTATTCGTAACTCTTAATATTATTACTATAAATTCTTAAATTCATAGTAATAAATTCATTATAAAAATTTGCATGATTAAAATCTCTTATTAATTATAATTTCTTGCTCTAAAACGATGAAAGTACCTTCCTGAGAAAATATTCGCGATTTGCGCATTTAAAAAAAATCTCAGTATGAAAACCAAGCCATTCTATTTACACAAATATTTGACACATATATTTGACAATGATGTTTATGTAATTTGCAATAATATTTTTAGAAGACGAATCATCAGAATCAAATTAAAAAACAGGTCAATAGAAGAACGTTCTTGAACGTCAAGTACATGATGCATTGTACATTTAAATACGTCTTCAAGAAGTATAAACCAGTTTGATGAGTTAGAAACGCGCTCGATACGATAATTAGAATTTTTAATTATATATATATATATATATATATATATACATATATATACATATACTATATATATGCTCAAGCATTTATAAATAATTTTATTTTAAGTATCTCATTCTCTAGCAACACTACACTTTTGAGTTTTACTATTACCGAGTAAGTACGTTTTGGAAATTTATTATTTTCATTTTTAGCAATTTACGAAAATCTTAATACCAGACCAGATAATACAAGTTTTAATATAGATAGACTCGAAAATATTTCGATTATAAACTTAAGATTGTAAACAGCAGTGTAAAATAAGCACCAAAACTCATTTCAGAAACTACCTATGTGTATTAATAATTATGTTATAATTCAAAACGACCGCCTATTCTTGATTAAGCTTTCTTTATTATCTGAATACTTGAATGCTCTAAAACACATCATATAATGTCATATAGATCATAAATTCCTGTGTTTTGTTTAAATTACTAAAATTCAATAGTTTTGATGGCATCTCTAAATATATAAAGTTTGACTACAAGGTGTCGTGTTGTCTGTAGGATTTTTCAATAAGAACTTAGAAAAAAATAGAAGAGAGAGAGGGTTTGAGAAAAAATCACATGGGGTAAACGAAGGTCTAATAAGATTTCAAGTGTATTAATTTTTTACGTCAATTTAAAAAAAATACAAAATTTAATAAAAAATCAAAAATTTTTACGATTTTCTAGATACTAGTAACACACATGATATTTTGGGAAGGGTAATTTCAAATATATTAAGGACAATAAGGTGTAACCAAAGGGGAGGAGGTTTCAAAAATTCTTAAAAAAAAATTGATCACGTGATTCATGGACGCCCTCTCATCATGTTTTAATAATACCCCTTTCTCGGATTTAGCCGAAATTTTAGTTCAACAATATTTCCTACATCTTTGATTACTATGTTAATCAATTGAGGGACTCGATTATTTGAAGATGCTTCAAATCAGGCCTCATATTATTATCAAACCTTTTTGGTTTAATTTATTCTTTGATTTTGTTTGTTAATTTTAAAAATTCTGAACATATTTTAATATAATATTGCAAAGTCTTGTAAATTGATATCTAAACGTTTACATCGCAAAGTAAAGAAGTAGAAAGAAAAGCCAATGTGTACAGTTTTTGGCGTTGTTTTGAATAAAAAAAATTTATACTTTTCAAATTTTAAAACAAAAATAATTCAAGATATTTTCATATTTCAAGATATGAAAATTATCTTGTGTTGAAGGTACAAATTATTCCAGAGAAAAAACTTATTGAAGTTTATATCAAAACTGATACAAGCCTTATGATACAAAATAGTGTACTGGAAAAAAGGAAAATTATATAAAAACACAACAAAGAGAAAACAAAACAAGTAATTGAAAAAAAAAATAAAAGTGAGAGTAACATAATAATAATATAATATAAATACAGCAAAGGCATTGTGAAGATCGTCGCAGACTAATTCAAAAATTTAATTCGGATTTATTTTATTTATGGTACTAAAACCATTTTATATTTACTATCAAAAATGATTGATTAATGTAAAAAAAGAATCGCCTTGGATGAGCATCGCTTGCCATCCCGGCGCAATACGCCATTGCTGTGAATAATAACCACGTGCTTAAGACTTCTTAATCAGATCCAAAACTTTCATGTATCTTATTATTAATAATTGTTACTTCTAAATATTTATTTCAAAATTTATTATAGATTATTGTATGTTATAAATACATAATAATATACCAATTGGTCCGCGTTTTTAGATTGATAATTATTGAATGTTTAGGCAAAAAAAATTGCGTGTCAAATATGATGTTTTTATTTTGAATGTCAACAAAAACCAATGCTGTTTTAGTATTACAATAGAAACAAATATGGACTATAGGACGCCTAGCAAAATAGCTTGATAATTAACAATACATACCTATTAACGTCATGATTTTGCACTTATATAACACTTAAACTAATTAAAGAAAAAACCACTTAATATTAATTGCAAATTCTTTAAAATCCGCCTTTTTCCTAATATTCACAAACGATGCTTCACTGACCTATTATTCTTTCAAACTGCAGTTTTCGAAAAGCAGTCCGTCGTGTATATACTAAACAATCGACACGAGACGATGGTAACCGACAGGCCTCGACCGTCGATTTCGTCGAACCAAGCCAATGAAGCGATTTAGTGGTAAATGAAATCTGCGCGATGTAAACAAGTCGAAGAATTCAATTGCTTGGTCACATTAAACGAAAACGGCCGTCAATACCACGTTTGGGTTTTTTGTACAATTAATAACAATTCTGTACTGTTGTATGTAATAACATATGTTAATACGAGAGCACGCGACACACCTGTAAAATAAATAAATATTGTAATGAAAAGTCAGCGAATAGATAAAACCATTTAACTAACCGAAATAGTTCTTCTAGGCTTCTTCGTGGCTCTATAGAAGAGAGTCTATTGCATAGGTGGGAAACCTGCGGCCTCCGCGAGGTTTTTGTGCGGCCCTTTGCCACATAACACAAAATTGTAGAGTTCTTTTCAAACCACTATTGTACATCAACGTCATGATAGTTTCGCGACAAATCCTATCAAAGATAGTCATATTGTAATATGATGTCAGATGCTAGCCAAAAATACACGCATAAATTATTGTTCATTGTATTTTTTGTAATACTTTTATATTGTTTTATATGTATATTATATTTAATATTTTGTAGTATTATATTTTGCTTTTTCTATATAAAGTTGCTAGGTCAATCAGCCTATGCGGTGTCTCCTATTGCCGACCTCTGATGGTAAAAAGGTTCCCCACCTCTGGTCTATACCATCATCTAGTAAGAACTTGGTCTTTGCAACCCAAAGTTCCAAGTATCTGGTATCATCTTGATATCAAACTGCACAGATATCGTTTCCACTTGAAAATATATTTCTAAATAAAATATGTTTACAAGTGAAGATATCCGTTCCCCGGTATTGCTACAAAAAATTAAAAATTAATCATTAGCATTAAAAAAAATTAATAAGAAAAATATATCAATTATAGATAAACCAACCGTAATTAATCACAACTCCTAGGGCTTTTAAGTTCTAATAGCTGTTCGAAATATAAAAAAAATAAAAACATGAAGAACAGTTATCTTCGATTACATAATTATTATTCATAAATTAATTAATTATCTGTATTAATTTGATAGCAATCAAAACTTAACGAGTCGTGTAAGCCGTTGTGCTGACCTCTTAAACGACATGACTTTTTATAAATGGCAACCCAAACGGTTGTTCCATCTTTATGTGATGAATTTATTATTACAAATTACGCATAACTGAATTTTTTATTGATGCAGCAATGACAGGTAAATTTGAAACATCTAGACATATAGGTAAAGCTATTTTCACTTCGAAAAATATTTCAATCAATATTTCCAAGTATGTATCATGTCATTGCTGCTTGACATCAGTCTATTTGAAGCGGGCATCAAACTTAGAACCCAGGATTTAATTTCCATCGCTCTAACCACTATGCCACGAGGAAGCCCATTACAATAAACATGCTTTATTTATATAAGATTAGATTAAGGTGTAACTTACGCTTGCTTATTTTTTTGAATCAGATATATTTTTTTTGTTTCTAATTGTAAGCATTAAAATGAATATCTCATACATCCCTCGTATCGCTCACTGATTCATCATAAGAAGTCTTTTTATTTTATGCAACTAGAAACATTTACAAACATATGTTTTCTAAAATAAATCTAAAACAGTCTAAAAACGAGCAACTTTTTCAAATTGAAATCTTTATTCATAAATGACATATGTTATTTTCCATTCGTTACAAATTAATAAAAAAACAACAGATTTGAAGAGATAAATTTGACACTACATTTTTTCTAGTATGGATGTTGTCACTGAAGAAGACCTATATATATTGCTAGAGCACGTAAACTTATAGCCATATATAGGATTTTTTCTCTGAAATAGTAATAAACGAATGATATCTCATTGTACTTCAAAGAATCCTGTTTAACTACCAAGATTTTTATAGTATACCATTATGAAAGTCGTTTTCAAGTATTTTGAGGGAGTTATGCCTACAAAGTTTTAAAACTAAATAATGGACTTGAGCAATTTTTTTATTAATGATTAGTTTTATTTGAGTATTTTGTAAAAGCGTATACATGTGACTTTTTTCAAGTAAATGCTTCAAGATGACTTAATATGTTGCGTATTTCACCCAATAATTTTAATCCAAAAACAAATTGAAACTCCTTTTGAATACTATACCAATTTCAGTATCTCTGTGTCCCAGACTCTCGGCCCAAACTAGACATATATGTACTCTCGCAGACTAACAACATACACCTCCACAATCCTCTTAACACAGGTTGAACATTAACCGGAACTAACGCACACCGTCATATGAGGAAGATGAATCAGAGTGCTGGACTTTCTTCTGCACAGATATTTTGTTAATGACGATGACGTAAGGATACCACAAGTAGACGTGAGCAGACACAAATCCTAAGATTTTGTACTTGAACACAAAAGACTAGGGAAAAACGTTTATGCGATAACATCTTTTAAGGCAAATTAATAATTACCTGGAATGGCTATTTACTTGTAATGATTTTGAATATTTCTAAAACCACAAAAGATATTATGAGCGAAGCGAAAACAGAAGCTGAAGACAATTGCTAATTAAATTTTAATGTACATGCTATTTAAACCTATCAAGTAGATTTCTTGCATAATTTTTCTTCATACCATGAGTTGTTCTTCATAAAATTATTTCTCAGATACTTTTCTAAATAGTTGTATTGATAAAGCAAAATTCTTATGGAACAATAATTTTGATGTTGAATCGACATATCAAATTTGATCAGTAAGCAATAAACAATAAAGTAAAGTTTTATATGCATTAAAAACCAAAAAGCCAAAATAAATAGCAAGTGAATTGACAATCAAATTGTTCGCATAAGGGTCTAATCAAAGAAGAAACGTTTACACATAAAAAATAAATTTGTGAATTATAAATAACAAAATATATCTTGAACAAGCGGTACCTGCATAACGCATATAGAGTTTCTCTATTTAAGAGTTCAACGACTTGGAAAAACTGGGCCGACAATAACATGCTTTCCACGTTTGTGGAAATCGTTCCCGTTGACATTATTTGAATCTCAATTATTCAAAGTATCAATATTAGCCAATCAATGGATGAAGGCCAATTTGATAAGTGAATGAAATTTTAACCAATTTGACTATTTCTAATAGTACCTGACAGACATATTGTCAATGTGTGGTTTGATAACAAACGGTTAATGAATTATTCAAATGTTGTCACAGACATTACAAAAAACCGCTGTCGAAAATTTTTAGCTGATAGCTTTTATGTAGTATGATGTGATGTACATTTTCATGACGTAATAATGAAATACATAAAAATATTTCCAAGACTTATTATTTTTTATTTATTCCTATATTGGAATTACCTAAAATCAGCCAATTGAATATAACAGGAATACTTTATAAACCATAAATTTTATGATAAATTCTGTAGTTGAAGAAATTGTATAAGTATTAATAAGAAAAATTATTTAAATCAGTTAGACTCATGCATGGATGATATTTTCATTGGTATATCCCACAAAACTTATAATTGACTGATAAAGTAAACTAGTGGGGTGGGTGGCATCGTGCCTTAAGGCAAATTGCTGGAACTTCCCGTACCGTAACGAAACGTTCGAGGAATATTGAATGTTTTCAAATAGATTATTATAAATATTGTATTTTTGTCTAATATTTATAATAATTATATAAACTGAATTGCAGAGTTGAAATTATTTGTTTAAAGTATATTAGAACTATAGTCAGAATTAAAAATAAAATCTGAATTATTTTCGATATACAAAAAATTTAAAAAAAAAAAAAAAAAAAAAAAAAAAAAAAAAAAAAATGGTACAAATTTTTTTTTTCCAAAATCAATTATTTTGTTAAGACAAGCAGAAAGTTCTTTGAATCAATTGAATCGGACGCTTAGTTCTCTCAAAAACTGCCATTTTTTGTACATTTAGCTCTGTATCTCCGAAATGGCTGGGCCTGCCTTTGCGAAAAACTAATAACCCTTTCTCCCAATCATTACTAATGGAATGTTTTTTAGATCATTCAAATCGGATGCTCCGTTCTCTCCAAAACTCGATTTCTATTTTCTGCACTCTTTGCTCCTTATCTCCGTAACTGCTGGACCTGGCTTTGCCAAAAACTAATCAGCTCTTCTCCTTATTAATAGGAATCGAATGTTTTTTAAACCATTCAAATCGGTTGATCCGTACGCCCGAAAACGTGGACGAAAATTTGTATCCATACATACATACACACACACACACACACACACACACACACACACACACACACATCCATTTTTTCTGAGGTATGCCAAAACGTTCAGAAACCTTCAAAACGTCGAGAAATGTAAAAATTTTCAATTCCGATTTTCGGCCCATTACAATAACTTACCCTACGGGAAGTTAAAAAAGGAATTCCTATAGATAATTTAGTAGTTGAACGAATTTATAAAGATTTGTGCATGGATTGATTATTTCAGTTAGATAATTCATGCACAGGTGATATTTTTTATTAGCATATTCCTCAAAAATTATAATTTACGGACCAAGTTAAATAAATATATCTATTGGATACCTTTTCCAAAAAGGCACAAAATACACTTACTAGAACCCTGCTACGTAGAAGAAATTTAATTTTTTTTAATAATTTTCTTTGTAAAAACTTTTTTTACCATTGCTCAATTATATTCTACTAATTACCTATCATTCATTTATTATATTTTGGTTATTCTATTTTAATACGTTGTAAATTAAATGGTAAAATAAAAAAAAAGTGTAACCAACCTAAGAACGAGCATTCAACATGAAAATCTGCAATTTCCATTTGTACTTTATTTTAACAGTTTAATCGTAACATCAACAATAAGTCGAATATCGGCAACAATATATTTTAAATAGCTATATAAATTTTACGGAAATTGCATCTATTAAAAAATGTTGAATATTCTGTATATTTCCCAAATGTTTCAAGTTCAAACAATCCCTCTTAAACATTTGGAGAATATACATTATATCAAAATATTTTTCTAGATGCCAAGTCTGTAAATTTCAAAACATATTTATATACATACCATGGTATTTCAAAATTCTATAAGTTCATCTACTAATAAATTAGAGTATAATATATAAATATCGTTCATGTTTATACTGTAGGAGTTTGACCTGTCCAAGTTATTTTTGCATCCTGCCATCTGAAATAAAATGCTTCAAACATTATTTAAGAACAAACATAAATTAAATTACCTTTTTATAATAATATTACTTTGTATGTATTAATTTTTCAAGAGGTGTAGAAGCCATATCATCTTTGCAGGAAGGTGATCCATCATCATCACATTCTTCATTCTGGCCACGTGTATCCACAGTGAAGACCACGTGGTTACCACTTGTGGTGCAGTACTGCAATTCGAATCTAAAAAAGTGATATGATAAACAGATTATGAGCCAAAAAATAGCTATTTTACTTCATATATTCATGTCCAATTAACACTTTGACTGCGGAAGTGTTTGGAACCAGCGGTCAACGTGTTAAGAAAGCTATCAAACATTGATTAAATATAGCATTTTAGTAATATATTGTCAATCAATAATATTGCAATTTTATTTTATTTGTTGGCGTTGAAAAATAGTAATAAATAAATAGTAAAATAGTGGCGATCAAAAATAGTAATTCATTTACCTTGAATAAATTTTGTATATAATTCGTTATAGCATGATACAATATAGTAAAAAAACACGCGACAATGTAATCAAGTTGTTATTCGATAATGAAGAAATGGTTTCGGTTAATGTTTCTAATAAAGGTATACACCAAACATGCATTTGATTCAGATATGGCGATAAGATTCATTATTTGGGAATGAAATACTTTTACTTTCAGTAAAATGGATTAAAGTTATGTTAAAACCAAGCCAAAAATCAAGACAAGTTAAAAAAATATCTATATATTTATCTAAACGTTAAAGGCGCGTTTAGTGGCTGAGTTTTTTTTAGTTTAGTTGGTTAATGAATAAAAAAATTATTTTAATAATGTATGTCAAAACTAAATGTTTACTATGAGCCACTCCCTTTTGGCAATCTCAACAACATTGTACTGTCAAAATTAATGGATATCTTATGCTTACACACTTCAGGAAGACAGGCTTTGGTTAACCTTTAAAGAATTTGCATACAATGTAAATTATAGAAACAATCTAATTGTTATATAAGGTGGACAATATGCCACATTGTCATCTATAATTGTAACATTGAATTACTATAATTCAGTGCAAAATCATCACGTCCTTCTGAGGAAGGTTACAAATATGCATTACTTATGACAGCAATAAAGTTAAATTGCTTTCGAGAACTGGGAAATTTTGCTTCTCATAATAAATAATTGCATCAGTCTCCGGTATTGATTTGATGATAGGCATCAGCGGTTTATTAAGTGACGTTTGAATAAAATATTTATATTATGATAAACATATTTCAATTTGAAATATAAAATCAATCAAATGCCAAAAAACTATCAATGCCTTAAGAGATACACCAGTTCTTTGAAAATGCATAATAGATATATCGAACCAATAACGAGATAAAGTTATATGGGGAACCATTGAGTTTCAGGTTTTCTTTTGCAATTTTTTAGAGAAATTTTAAAATTTGATTAGGCTTTTCAGTTCATAGCTTCAAATTAACTTTTACTTGTAAAAAATCGAATAAAATCATTTTTAAAATTATCAATATCTGTTTCGATGGAATTCTACCAGGATTTCTGAAAAGAATGAGGTCATCGAAAAAATAATGAGGACGACAATAAGACAATAAATAATGTACCGTAATAAAAAAAGAGATAATGTTATCATATTTGGGTTTCTTGGATTAAACGCATGCAGCGATTATGCAAAAACAGACAGCTTTACACTTTTGAATGGCACAAGTAATTGGACTTTGAATAAAAGAGTTGGGTACACATTTTTTGTAATATAAATAAAATTATTTTAAATGTGCTTTTTCAGAATTACTAAATAAAAATTAAAATTTTCAGTACACACATACGATTTCTAAGCTGTGCTTAAATTAATGTTGCGTTGGCATAAGTTTAGGCAAATAAGTATGTTGTTGGGGGCTTCAACAAACTTTTATTTACTAAATCAATTATCTATTATATCAGAACAGTTGTTTAATTTTTATTTTCACTACTCATATAAAGCACGAACTCTACAGTACCACAGATTTAATACTAGCAGATAGTCAGAGAAGACCCTTTCAAAATAAATTACAAAAAAAACCTTTATTTTGCAATTATCGAATTACGTAAATTCTACAAACGTTAGTATGTTAGAGATCTATAAACGCAATTGATTAAAGAAATGAAGCATTTCTATACTTATCATAACCAAAGAGAAACTCTCAAAACCTGGTATTTGTTTTCATCTAACCTTTTTTCGGCATGATAATTTCTAAGCAATTCCATATTGGTGTTGAACATAACACCGTAATGCCCCTGACAACTCGTCACCCACACTGGCAGCCCGGGGGTCTTCAACCTCGAACCAGGTCGCCGAGACTCTTCGCCTGGTCCAAGAGCTGCATCGCCATCGTACACTAACAGACCTACCGCACTCCTGGACAACACTCCAAATTGCGGCATAGCCTTTAAGAGAAATATGATTTTATTTGAATGCGTAAATTATTATGACATAATTGTATTCTTCTTGTTTTACGAGTTTTCTTTTTCATCTTAATATAGTATTTATATTCAAAAAAATGAAAAATAGTCTTACTATAAATAGAAAATATTTTGCGAAAATCTTCAGTAACAAATTTAATTCGCACGCGCATATTCAAAACTTAGCATTTATTGGGAAGGGGTAGTTCGCAACCTGTTCGACTAGCTTAATTTTTTTTTAAATATAGTATTTTACAAATTTAAAATTCAGTTTTATACACGGGAGAAATTCTATAATTTGAATATATTCTTCTGATGTGAAAAATGATTTTATAAACGTAAAAAAGGCGGTGTTTATGCACGATTTATAGTCAAAGGTAATTACGTTTGAGCGAAAGTCTAAGTTCATATAGAAGTTTAAAAGGAGACCTCTCAGAAAGCATCACACCCATAACCAAAAACCACAAGGGATTTTGGCGAACGGTCATCGATAATGATCAAACTCGAAATGAAGTTCGAAAATCCTTCTCACGCTCAGGGTGCGACGCTACAACTCATCGTCGAGGTCGCATCAACTCCACTTTTGAGTGAAGAGATTGTGAAGACATACTACAGAAATGATCCTGTGAAGTATGATCTTGCCGAACCGACGTTTCGAACGAGCCAAGCTGATTCCTGTCAGGTTTGTGCGGCAATCACAGGTACAACGTGACGCTGGTATACGAACTGGAGACATCTACCGTCCTCTTTAACTGCTGCTAGTTATAGAAGAAGCGTTGTGCGTAATGCTCGTTTTTACTTTTATTATCACTTTTAACCCTTTCGACTCGGATGCCGCCGCTCCGACGACAAAATCCATAAATCTCGCAATTCGCGAGTGGAATGGGTAAAACTAAACACTGTATCATATATTTTATTAACAAGACTATATTATGAATTATGTATTAGAGTAAAATACCCCACTATATGTCAGTATTATTGCATCACAATTTTATTTATCACAAAGTTTATATGCGTTTATGTTATTGTTGTAAAAGTGTGTTTGAAAAATGAGTTCCTGAAGATAGAAATAAGTAAATGATAGGATATCTATATCATTCTTTCTAATTCAGCATTTATAATATTTTCTAAAATTTAATTCCAAACTTGATAAACCACCTTATCAAGTTAATACTGATAGTAAAATCATATATAACTAAATGTTTGAGTTTTATTTTTCTATGTAGCGCATGCCTTATCAGAATTATTCTGCCGTTCAGTCAGGTTGGCCGAGCGGTCTAAGGCGCCAGATTTAAGCTCTGGTTCCCGAGAGGGAGCGTGGGTTCGAACCCCACACCTGACAAAGCATTTTTTGTGTTTGATTACATAAAAATTTATTTCTTCGATATAAGCATCATTACCATTGGAGCACCAAATAAAAAAACATATATATCGGATTTTCTTTTTGTAAATTATAGTACAGATGTTTTAATTTTGGAACTAATTTAAATGATGAGTATATTAAATTTCGAGCAGTTTGAAATATGAAGAAGAGCATTGACAAATCTTTGTCAACGAATTTGATATTTTTATCAATTGATTTTTGATATTAGTCTTATAAGTCATTGAAGGTATTCCTGTTGAGAAAAGAAAGTTCTAACACGGAGCTGTTTTATACCCAAAGCGATCAATTTTATTTAACTTTGATCTCATTGTAAACATTTAATTGCTTTATTATTCTAGTACAACAAATAAAATAAAGTCAAATTGAGTAAGTTAAAAACGTATTTTATTTGATTGAACTAATAGCGTGTAACCATTTCTCGTCACATTTATTTTTTTGTACAAAATAATTTTATGTACATGTAAGGGAATTACAATAATTTAAATGCTATAAAACTAAAAAGCCAAACGACTATTAGCAGAATCTCAAAAAAAACATAGTTGACGAATGTCATTACAAATTTTGGAAGCAGTTAAGACAAGATAATATAATATTTAAAAGAGACCTCTCAGAAAGCGTCACACCCATGACCAAAACCCACGAGGGATTTTGGCGAACGGTCATCGATGACGATCAAACTCCAAATGAAGTTCGAACGTCTTTCTCACGCTCAGGGTGCGACGCTACGACTCATCGTCGAGGTCGCATCAACTCCACGTTTGAGTGAAGAGATTGTGAAGACATACTACAGAAATGATCCTGTGAAGTATGATCTTGCCGAACGGACGTTTAGCACGGAGTTATAACATATTCTGGCAGAACTATGCGGCGATCACAAGAATACCGTGATAAAATACGAAGCGGAGTCATCTGCCGTTTTATTTCGAACGCTAGCTATTTACAGACTCGTTGTAAGTGTATGTAATTTTTATGCGTGCGTAGTGGTTCGATATTTACGGCGAGATAGTAGGACGCATGTATATATACCATACAATCAAATTTGTATATTTATATACATACATATATTCTTGATAACATTTTTTAAACATAATTTGACATATTATATATCATCATTTATTGAATGAATTTCTTTTCCATTTTATTCACGTTTTTCTTCATGATTACTATATTTATTAATTTCAGAACCACTATTGTATATAAATGCATTGACACACGCTAAAATAATTTATCAAAATTCGAATAGCCGTTTTAGGAGCAGTTTAGTGACAACACACGTACAGTATATTAGATTTATGTAGATCTCCATTGTTTTTTTGGCGTTGAAAGATATTTGATATAATTAGCAACCATGGTATAATTTTTTTTTTACATTCCAACAATTAATATGTATCATGAATTAGTAAATCTAAGTAACAAATAGTTATTTCAAACCTTGAATATAATTTTTGAAATATCTTAAATCATTATTTTTTTAAATTTAAATTAAGTCAAAGTATGCATACAAAATTAGCTAAAACCCAAAAAAACAAAATTTTAACATATTTTTCAATAAGTAAATTTCGGTGTTAATTGCATATTGAGAAAAATTATGAATAGGAACAAAATATTGAACTAGTGGGGCGCATGGCATCGTGCTTTAAGGCAAATTGCTGGAACTTTCCGTACCATAACGAAATGTTCGCGGAATAATAAATGTTTTCAAACAGATTATTATAAATTCTGTAATATCGTTAAATATTTATAAGAATTATATAAACTGAATTGCAAGGTTGAAATTATTTGTTTAAAGTATATTAGAACTTCAGTCAGAATTAAAAATAAAATCTGAATTATTTTCGATATACAACAAATTTTTTTTGAAAAAAAAAATTGAAAAAATATTCTGAAACAATTTTGTTTTCAAAAATCAATTATTTTGTTAAAACAAGCAGAAAGTTCTTTGAATCATTCAAATCGGACGCTTAGTTTTCTCAAAAACTGCCATTTTTGCACATTTAGCTCTGTATCTTCGAAATGGCTGGGCCCGCTTTTGCTAAAAACTAATAACCACTTCTCCCAATCATTACTAAATGAATGTTTTTAGATGATTTAAATCGGATGCTCCGTTCTCTCAAAAACTCGATTTCTATTTTCTGCACTCTTTGCTCTTTAACTCTGTAACTGCTGGACCTGCCTTTGCTAAAAACTAATCAGCACATCTCCCTATCAATAGGAATCGAATGGTTTCTGAACCATTCAAATCGGTTGATCCGTGCGCCCGAAAACGTGAACGAAAAAATGCGGTCACACAAAACACACACACACACACACACACGTACACACGCATCCATTTTTTCTGTGGTATGCCAAAATGTTCAGAAACCTTCAAAACGTCGAGAAATGCAAAAAATTTCAATTTCGATTTTTCGACGATTACAATAACTAACCCTACTGGAAGTTCATAAAGCGAACATATTCACTACACTTTGAATAAATTTAAAAGAAAAAGTTTCATGAGGCAGTAATCAAAATATATCTAAATTTTAATACTTTTAAATCTATTACTAAATAACTCACATAATGGTCTTCATCACCGGCGTAGACAACACCATTGTGCAAAAATGGAGTCGCTCTTCCAGACACCAGCAAAGTCACTACACAAAGTGATCCTTCCTCATCAGGTCCTACCAGATGCACGTCAACAGGCTGGTCAAGATCACGCAATACTCTAATATTTAAAGAAAAAAATAATTTATATTGAAAGTTGAAGAAGTTGTATTGATATCTATATCTCGGAATAACAACAGCAAATAACTTAACAAATGTAGTCGATTTTAGATTAATGTTTAAAATAAAATAGGTTGTTATATTTTGCTCCCAAGATTATGAGATAGCAATATTAATAGTATATTACATAATATATTAATTTCCACATCGTTAATTAACTTACACAGGCGGTGATCTGGTAAGAACTGCTCCATATAATAATAACAGTGCACCGGCTCCCGGTTGCTCTTGAAACTATGCAGAAAAAACAGTATATTGTATTCAAAATCATATATATATATATATATATATATATATATATATATATATATTAGGGTGGTCCTTAATATGGACATTTTCAAATTTCCTTGCTACCAAGGGCTCAAATGGTTCCAAATTGATAAAAAAACAGTTCTCTAAAAGTTTTAGCTCTTAATATTAACTTTTAGATAGTGCGCAATTCAATCAAACTTCGTATGGAAATAGCATGGAAATAATTTTGAAAATTAAAAAAAAAAACAAAAAGTTTTAGGTATAACTTACCGACAAATTTTGAATAAAACTCATTCGTTTGTTCGCTAAATTATATCTAAAAACATTTTTAAAAATTTTGAAATTTTTTTCATGCTATTTCCATACAAAACTTTGATTGAATTGCGCTCTATCTAAAAGACTCTAAAGAGAATTGTTTTTTTATCAATATGGAACCATATGAGCCCTTGGGAGCAAGGAAATTCGAAAATGTCTATATTAAGGACCACCCTAATATATATATATATATATTAACAAAGTCTAATAATCGGGCATAACATCAATAAAAAACATGAATTTCTTTCAAAAATTTATTTTAAATCCATACGTTTCGGCTATAATCCTAGCCTTCATTCAGTGGAAACTAAAAATAAAATTAAAAACTAAAACAATTGAATTGGAGTGAAAAGAAAAAATAAAATAGTAATTAGTACTTACAATTAGTTGATCTTAGTGTTAATTTGGAAAACTTTAGTAAAAATATATATATATATATATATATATATATATATATATATATATATATATATATATATATATATATATATATATATATATATGAAATAAATATAAATTTATAAGAAGTTATGTTTTACCTACCATATGAAGATATAGCTTTATGAAGATCTGCAAGTCTTCCAAATGATTGAACTCAAATATTTTTAACTGCAAAAAATAATTAATCAATAATATATTTCCTTGATTAGTTTCAAGTAAATTATTCGAAACATTACTATTTTTTACCAGAATTATTTGCTACTTTACTAGTAATTAATTTATGCCTAAGGAAAATAAATCTATTTTTTTTCTGTTTACCTATTTTGATTTGGTAAATGAAAATATAATACACACGGTATTAAGGTAACCTGTTGTAGATTTTGTAAGCAATTAATTTCCTTTTCAAATGACTTCGATGACCAACAGTTAAAGAAACGTAATTAACATTGTTAACTTAACAAATTAAAATAGTTAGGTATTAGAATCAATTTTAATTGAAATGCGATGTTAAAAATAATTAAATTATGAGTATATTTACTTTTTCTGTAATGCCATCATGAAAATATAGATGTGACTGTTCGACAAATATTGTTTCGTCAGGTAATGCAACGCAAGCCGATCGTTTCTCGCCGACTGTCCATAATATAGAAGCAATGCAGGTGCATAAAGCCTCCGTTTGTGCAGCCTGTGATGGCTTCAGAAGACTGAAAAATTGACATCGTTAAATAATACTCCATTAACTTTGGCCTCTAGAATTTTACTCAGTTTTATATACTCACATTTCGGGAGGGATGCTTTTGCCTGTAGGGCGTTTATCAAAAAGAAAATGTTTGATCAGGTATGCCTGAAGCACGGATAATAGTCCACGACAAGCACTTCTTGGAGCACGAAGACAATATGCAAATTCCTTTAGTCCAAAGAGATGATTATTTTAGAATGAAAAAGTGTTATTTTAGCTTTATAAAGTTAATATATTACTTGTCCAGGTGTTGAGAATACGAAGCCCGTACGTAACCATTCTCCCTTCAGAGGTGAAGTAGCGGATCCAAATATTACTGTGCGCAACTCCTATAATAAAATTAGAAGTAATTGTAATAATATAAGAAATATTTTTATTGCCTATCATTTAACATTTAATCAATGATAAATTATCTTACTTATTACTAAAGTAAACTGGTAAACAAAAAACACTCACCAAAAGTAAAACATTATATTCAAAATGTTTCAAAAAAATTACATACCAAAATGACCCTATGACTAAAATCTGCAAGGGTTGAAAAGACTTACATAAATAATATTTCGTTTCAAATTATTATTTTACTTTATCTACAAATTGGCAAATGCGAAAGATAATCTTGCAGCAAGAACTAATGAATTACAAATACTACAGTTTTTTAATATTCTAATCTAACTGCATGTAAATAAACTCATCATCAAATTCAAGGCTTGATGTTTATAATAAAGTATTATTTAATGAATTGTCAAAAAATTAACAATAATATCGTGGAATTGAGTTCAGTTTTTGACTTCAGAGATATTATCATTCAACTAGACCTTAAAACTTCTGTTATGAAATGCATTAGCGTGTTTACCTTATAACAAAGTTTACCTTAATTTTGAAAATGAATTTGCTATAATGTTGCTTTTTATGTTTTATGGGAAAGCAGCAAATGAAGATAATATGTATATACGAACAACAATTATCAACAAATGGTGATCAAAACTATGGAAAGTAGACAAGGTAATATTATCATATTTAATAGGAGACCTCTCAGAAAGCATCACACCCATGACCAAAATCCAGGAAAGATTTCGGCGAACGGTCATCGATGATGATCAAACTCCAACTGAAGTTCGAACGTCTTTCTCACGCTCAGGGTACGACGCTAAGACTCATCGTCGGGGTCGCATCAACTCCACGTTTGAGTGAAGAGATTGTGAAGACATACTACAGAAATGATCCTGTGAAGTATGATCTTGCCGAACCGACGTTTTGACCGAGCTAAACCGATTCCTGTCAGGTTTGTGCGGCAATCACAGGTATAACCTGACGCAGGTACACGAAGAGGAGACATCTACCGTGTTCTTTACAATTCTTGCTCTTTATAGAAAGAATCTTGAGCGTATATGCGCGTTTCAGCCATAGTTTGTAAATGGCGTTTTGAAAATTGCAACCGCTTCTAATTATAAATAGAAAATAATTGGCCTACGTATACATTTAATATTTTATTGATTCTGATAATTGTTAGGTTCAATAAATCATTGAAAAAAGATATCAGGTTAAAATTTTGCGGATTTGTTATTTTTCTGAAATGGTTTGAATATATGCGCACAGGTAAATGCAAACGTTTTCTTTACGTCAAAAATCTATATCAGTATAAGGCCAATTAAAATTTACGAAAATTAAAATCAGTTAATTTTATATATGTGTGTATCGAGTTATCTATATATACATATATATATATATATATATATATATATATATATAGGGTGTCCCGGACTTGGACAATCCAAAACAGCTGTTGGGACGCCCTGTATATATGTATACATATTTGTGTTTTTGCGTGTGTATAATTAACAGCATAATCAATTAATAAATCCATCAATTATATCCCAGAAAAGTCAATGTTTATTATATGTAAAAAATGAAGAATAATTATAGATTCATGCGTCTATTGATACTTCTTGAATTTAAAAAGGCAACATAAAATAAAGCAAAATCTAAAGTACGACTGGGATTACCAGTATGATCACGCATACAAAAAACTTTATAATTATATTATATCTTGTTCGATTGATATACTAAACAAAAATTTAAGACAATGTGAATAAAGTGATGTAGTTTAACGAAATACATAATGAATAATTATTACAATAATGTACTACAGTATTTATTTATTTGGTAATATTTATTATTTACCACAGCTTCTGTTTGGGTTATGGGACGACCACCAGTAACGCGAGGTTTCGAGGACATTCCGCCTCGGCCACGTGGGTAAAGAATTCTTTCTGAAAGAATAAAAAGTTATTATGTTTATTAAATTAATTATTGATTCTATAAAACATTGAAATTTATGCAAAAAATAACACTAACAACACGTAATTAATTGAATACAAAAAATATTATTATTAATTATTTGTAAAAGTATTGCAATATTTCCAAAATGGTTTTTGATAAGTAAAAAGATTTAAGAACAAATTCTAAACTTTCGCACTTACTGCTTGCTCGATTTCGACTGACCGTATAAATTTGAAATTGAACTTTCAGCTACTTTTCTAGCTAAATACGAATACACTTTATATTGCATTGGCTATTAACACGTCAAAAGCTTGCATTGATGTTATACGATTTTCCTATAACTGACTCGTGAACTGATTTCAATAAAATATACTCATACGATTGTCTAACTGCACAAAACAAGTAATATAATGCATCGTATTTTACAATATTAAAAATTTAAATTTTTAATGTTATCTAAAACGTTTAAAACATAAGCACTATTCAAAGTATGTACGGAATAAATAAAAAAATCTAATGAAAAATGATAATTAACTATAATAAAAAATACGCTTTGAAAAAAGTTAGCACTTATTTTTATTTAATTTAAATAAATTTATTCAAATTTAGTTCAAGATTGATGACTAATAAAATCTGCTTGTTAGGAGATCTTGCATACAAATTCATTAATTATTTGTAAATGTATTTTTAATAATAAATCTTATAATTATAGTTGTCTTGTAACTATTTAGAAATAAGTTTTATAATTATTGCTGGCAATACAAGTGTAATATATTTTTGTTCAATTTATGATTTTTGTTACATTGTATATGAGTACTAATTATAATAGGGGATTTCAATAATGTATAGCAATTAAATCAATCATATGTTATATTTTTATCGATATACTTCCTGGAATTTGATGTTATAAAGTCTTGTAAATTAATGTGTGAATAACATTTAAAAAATGACAATATGTTGCTAATTAACATTATTACACCATTTCATGTACGATAACGAGTTTATATAAGCTTACGGTTTTAAAAAGTTTTGAAAAACATGTATTTCATTATTCGTAACATATTAAGAATCTTTTGTAGCCATATATGCATAAAATGTTCGTGTTCGTAAGGCATAAACGAATAACATCGTTTCAACGCGTTTGATTACAAATATGAATTGTCTATATAACACATAAGTAAAACATTCAGCCGATCAATCAATGATGACAATGTGATTGCTCTAATTCGTTATAATGCTGTTGGATTGTGCCATAGAATAATTTGGTATATGTCAGAGAAAATTGTTAATAATAATATTTCCAGTAAATTCAAAACACGAAAATATTTCTACAATTGGGATGGATGTCAATTTTCTTGGCGATCACTGAAATCGTTGTCGATTCAAATTATGTAAGCAATAAATAAAAAGCAAGTATACTTGATCCAACTAATAAAGCAAGTATACTTGATCCAACTGTGCTTAAATTTTAACTACATCCTGCTTATCTATCTTTTGAATATTATGATAGTTAAAGAACGCAAAGGCATTGCATTGGAAAGTTATGCCAATAAAGAAAGAAGAGGAAAATTAAGATAATAACATAGAAGCAAGTCAAGAGACCTCTCAGAAAGCATCACACCCATGACCAAAACCCACGAGGGGTTTTGGCGAACGGTCATCGATGATGATCAAACTCCAGATGAAGTTCGAAAATCCTTCTCACGCTCAGAGTGCGACGCTACGACTCATCGTCGAGGTCGCAGGAACTCATTCTTCTAACACACTTTTACAACTATAACATGAACTAGCATATATAAGTTCAAATTCAATACAATTTATTACTTACTATTAGACCCTAGATCAGTTTACTACAGGAGGTATTTTACACTAATAAATTGTTCATAACGTGGTCTTGTTTTTCAAATATATCATACAGTGATTTGAATTTAAAGTAACAATAAAAGAAAAAAAGCGCATTAAGCACAACTGAGCTGCAGTTGAAGAGGACGGTAGATGTCTCCTCCCGTCTGAGTGAAGAGATTGTGAAGACATACTACAGAAATGATCCTGTGAAGTATGATCTTGCCGAACGGACGTTTCGACCGAGCCAAGCCGATTCCTGTCAGGTTTGTGCGACAATCACAGGTATAACCTGACGCAGGTATACGAAGAGGAGACATCTACCGTCCTCTTCAACTGCAGCTCAGTTGTGCTTAATGCGCTTTTTTTCTTTTATTGTTACTTTAAATTCAAATCACTGTATGATATATTTGAAAAACAAGACCACGTTATGAACAATTTATTAGTGTAAAATACCTCCTGTAGTAAACTGATCTAGGGTCTAATAGTAAGTAATAAATTGTATTGAATTTGAACTTATATATGCTAGTTCATGTTATAGTTGTAAAAGTGTGTTAGAAGAATGAGTTCCTGCAATAAGTAAATCATAGAATATCTATATTTTTTTTCTAATTTAGCATTTATCATATTTTCTGAAATATTCTTCAAAACTGATAATCGACATCATCTACTGGATGCAGATAGTATAATCATATGAAACTAATATTTATTATATAAAACGATTTGTGGTAGTTTGAGTTTTTTCTATGGAGCCAATGCCTTGTCAGAATCTTTCTATCGTTCAGTCAGGTTGGCCGAGCGGTCTAAGGCGCCAGATTTAAGCTCTGGTTCCCGAGAGGGAGCGTGGGTTCGAACCCCACACCTGACAAAGCATTTTTTGTGTTTGATTACATAAAGATTTAATATTAGCATTACTTATAATACCATTAGGACAGCAAGCACGAACACTTATTACATCATACTTATTTCTTATAAATTATAGATGAATGTTTTAATTTTAGAACTAATTTAAATGATGCGAATTTTAAATTTCGCACGATTTTGATATATGCAGAAAAAAAAGAACGTTGACAAAATATCTTTGATTTTAGATATTATCTCCATAAATCAACGAAGATGCTTCTGTTGAAAAAAAACTTAAAGCGAAGTTAATTTATACGCAATGAGATCAATGTTATCTAACTTTGATCTCATTATCGGCGAACTTTTATGGACCGGTTCTGACAAGAAATAGACCAATGTGATGGCAAGGCTTAGTTACGTCGCGCTTGTCATTCAAAATTGGTACTAAATTCAGTCAAAATGCAATGTGTGTGCTATGAGATCAGGCGTTTCACACATAAAATATTACTTCAGTCATATGTTATCATGCCACATCACAAAGATGCAGATGTGGTAATATTGTTTTTTTACATTAGTGTGGTTTCATAATTATACAGTTAAACATAATGAATTATAACAAATATATGATGTAAATGAAAATTAATAAATGTTAATTAAAAACAATATCGATACAGTATACAGTAGTAACAGGATTCTAAAAAGTCTATATAGAAAATGTTTCTAAAGAAGGAAGAACTGTTCAAGCATCGATAATTCAAAAAAGAAATATTAGAAAGCAGTAAGATAATATACAATTGTTTGAATGGAGACCTCTCAGAAAGCGTCACACCCATGACCAAAATCCACGAGGGATTTTGGCGAACGGTCATCGATGATGATCAAACTCCAGATGAAGTTCGAAAATCCTTCTCACGCTCAGGGTACGATGCTACGACTCATCGTCGAGGTCGCATCAACTCCACGTTTGAGTGAAGAGATTGTGAAGACATACTACAGAAATGATCCTGTGAAGTATGATCTTGCCGAACCGACGTTTCGACCGAGCCAAGGCGATTCCTGTCAGGTTTGTGCGGCAATCACAGATATAACGTGATCCAGGTATACGTATTGGAGACATCTACGGTTTCATTTTGTATATATAAAAGGAGTATACGTGGTAGAGTTGATAAAAGGCGTTTTAAAAATTATGATAGTCTTTAATTATGAGAATCAACAAATTATTGAACATATATTATTATTATATAATTTATTCTATAAGTAATTTTACTACAAGAAGAAGATTATTGCAGACATCTTGTATGCGTTCGTATACTCTCGATAGTGTTCAAATTAAAAAATAAAGAAAATATAAATTGTTTATTTATATATTATTTTCATCGGGGAAAGCTAATCGATTTTTTTTACATTCTGAGCTAGAAATTAAACTTATCGTAATAGAAATGGTGTGATCAGAAGGCTCTAAAAAAACGGCAAAAGCATTTCATAAACTGAATATTTCCGTATTGATATAATAAAACCTTGAATGTAATTTTTAACCATGTTGAAAATTAAATTAAGTTTAGTAACGTGTTAATATTTTTAAATACTATGCTCTTCATACCTAGTGCAATTAAAATTTTAAAATAAATCCTAATTAAATTTAACACGCAAGAAAACACATGAACATTTAAATTGCGTACCTTTTCGTACCCTTGTAATAGGTGGAGCTATATCTTTTGGCTTGGTATCATTGTTTACAAGGTTTGGGGTATTATTTTTGGTAAATGATAAGCTTGATATAGGCTGTCCTCTTATCTCACATATCATTTTGGCTGGTTCTTCACTCGTATCTTCATCCATAGTTTCTGTAAATAGAGTATATCATAACTAAATAGCCAAAAAAGTCAAAATTCATTTGAAGACTTTAGCATAACTTCTTTTTTTTTAAAAAAAAAACAAATACGGTATGTTTTTCACTTCGATCATATTCTATATGAAAAATCAAATAAATAATAATACAAAATTTTCTCTTGCAATCAGTTTTATCTTCTACCAGTTGTTAACAATTTCAAGTAATTTCGTATTTCCTACATTACATAATCTCAGTAATAGTTATTTGCCCATAAAATTTCCAAATATAATAATTATTTAATCATTCGTTTCATAATTAAATAAAATTATACTCACTAGGCTTTATTATAATATTTCTACAACATAGCTGAATTCGATAAACTTTCATGTAAAAAAGTATATCTTTTGCATATAATATATAATGACAAAAAACGGAAAAATTAGTTAAAAATGCAATATTAAATTTGTAATAAATTTCGTCATATAACACATGTTCACTAGTACTAATTGGTCCATAAATATTAACTATAATTATTAAATATATTAATTTGTGTGATAAAAAAATAAAAACGTACTTACTAATAAGCTTATTATAATACTACAAGTACAAAATTGTACATAAGTTAGATAAAACTTTATTTTAAAAAATATAAAGATTGTTTCTTATGACATAATGTATATATGTAAAAACATAAAATGTGAAAAAAGAAAAGTTCATGAAATCGCCCACGACGTTGTGCTTTGCAGCTTTTACTTATATCAATGCACATAATAATGATTGTACAATAATTATTTATTTTTAAAACAATATGTGAAAAAAAAATATCTATAAATTTCTACACTAAATTTCAGTTTATTTTTAGACTTATTTGTACTTACTTTTACAAAATTAGAGTTTAAGCATATGCCACTAACATTAACTTTATTCAAAGGTTTGTATTAAAATAAAACAGATATGAATGAAGCTACGAAAAATAAGTGCCCTTCGTCGGACTTTGCTTCAGACTGAAATATGAGTTCTTTTAAAGGTAAAATATGCTCTATTCATAAAGTGCTTGTAATAATAGCGCGGAATATAATGGTTTTTGATTACTTACAAGTGGTGGTATGGTCGATACCTCACAACGGGCTAAAAGTTTTGTTGCTCAAACAATTCACGCTTAAATTCGTTCGCAGATAATTGCTTTATAATTGGAAAACTTTTTAATTGAGCACCTTGAGGTGTATTTCACAAAATCAATTGCGATGTGGAAAATCTATGAATGAATTTCTAATTGATCGGAAAATAATTTTATTTATTGCTCATGTGAGAATAATAACTGGTATCAAAAATATAAATTGGTATATGGTTGGTATAGTTCCTTAGTACCTTGTGGATGTATGCATATAATAATTCGGACATGATATGGATGATATATGTACAAAGGACAAGGCAAAACTCCCTGTTTATTTATTTTGCTGCAAACTACAAGCAGAGTACATTTTGATAATACCAATAAAGTGGACTTTGATGTTCCTCTCTTCATGGGGGATTCCAAATGTAAAATTAACGCCACAAATAGTCCACAAATTGTTCATGTGCATTGTCTATTTTGGTTTTATTAAATACATTTTTTAATTGACTCAATTCATGTATGTAAACGAACATGTCATATAGTTTTACAACACGTGCAAACCAATCAATCGATTGTAATGAAGCCTAACATTGCACTAAATTTAGATTCTGCAGTTTGACGCTTTGATTGACTGCGTCCATTACTCCTCTATCTACTACTACTATACATCATGTTTTAAAAGTTTATAAATAAATGAATTTAAGAATGCGCATTTAAAGTAAGTTTATAATTTATATCTAAACGAAAAGGTTGAAAGCTACAATAAATGTAAAAAATGCAGTTTACAAATTTTAATAATCTATTACCATTCAAAGCTTTCCGAAGGAAATATTTATGTCTATACCAGAAAACGTGATTGGTTCCCGAGGGTAAGAAAAAGGTATGAACATGTTTAAAAATTTTTACGTTTCAAAGGTTTCTGAACATTTATCCATATCTTAAAAAAATGGATTTATATGTGAGTGTGTGTGCGGATATGCATTTTTGTCAACAGTTCCGAGAGCGCGGATCAACCGATTTGAATGCAAATACATTTGATTGCTATTGATGGGGAAACGAGCTTAAAAAATAGATGAATGAATTCTTATTACCAATCCAAACTTTTTAGGACATCTAAAAATTTCAGTTTGTTCATTATTGCTTGCAAGAATATTCTTAAATTTTTGATTATTTCTAACGCATGTGTAATATTAATATTTGGGTTTTGAAATAATTTATTTATTTTAGGGGTTTTATGCGATTTCATATCCGA
Source organism: Ctenocephalides felis (assembly GCF_003426905.1). Classification (NCBI taxonomy): domain Eukaryota; kingdom Metazoa; phylum Arthropoda; class Insecta; order Siphonaptera; family Pulicidae; genus Ctenocephalides; species Ctenocephalides felis. The sequence continues at coordinate 24,637,819 of NW_020537646.1, read as the reverse complement.
ATCTCGGTGTTGGCGCCCCCTAAAGCGTGCGCCCGCGTTTTTCGCATGCATTGCATTTAAGGTATGACTGACCCTGTATGTGTGCATGTGTGTGCGGATACCAATTTATATCGATGGTTTCGAAAGCGCGTATCAACCGATTTGAATTCATCAAAAAAACATTCGATTGCTATTGATGGGGACACTTGCTGAATAGTTTTTGATGCAAGCAGGTTCTGACCATGGAAGATATACGGTGCAAAGGTGCAAAAAATAGCCATTCAGTCTGTATGAGAACCAAGGGTCAAATTTAAATTATTAAAAAAACATTTCAATTCCATAGATGGAGTGAAGAACTGGTTCAATTTTTAGGAATGCGGTCTCGAAAATTCAGAAAAAAAGTAAATGAAATGCTGCAAGAAATGTAAGAAATACATTTTACAAATTATAATAAGCCAATATCATTCTGAGCTTCTCGAAGGAAAAAATTAAGTCTTTACCAGAAAACCCGATTAGTTTACTTCCCGTAGGGTAATTTATAGTAATCTCAAATAATCGAAAATAAAGTTTTTTGAAAAATTACGTTTCAAAGGTTTCTGAACATTTTGGTATACCTTAGAAAAAATGGATGTATGTGTGTGTGTGCGGATACAAATTTTCGTCAACGATTCCGAGAGCACGGATCAACCGATTTGAATGATTCAAAAAACATTCGATTGCTATTGATGGTGATACGTGCTGATTAGTTTTTGGCACAAGCAGATTCAGACCATGTGCAGTCGTTTTGAAGCTACTGGGCAAAAAGTGACCATTCAGTTTATGAGAGAATCGAGGATCAAATTTAAATGATTCAATAAATATTTCAATTATATTGATGGAAAACTGGTTAAAACTTTAGGGAGGCAGGTCAGCGGTTTGAAAAAAAGTAAACAAAACGCCATTTGGCAGTTAATCATGTTTCCAAACTATAATGTTTACGCCAAATATTCGATAGATGGAAATATAATCTCTTTCATAGTTGCACGCTTCATAACCTAAAAACTTTTACATTTGCATGCTTTGCAGTAAATATAAAATAATGTTATTTACAAGTTATGTTTGTTAGTAAATAAATAAGAAAATGAAGTTTGCATATAAGGTGAATAGTAATAATAGATTTTCGATTATTTCTCATAGTTAATTATCAAGATGTGTGATTTATACTAATTTTATATCTATCAACTATCACAAAGTGATGTATCTATTAATAATTATTTATTACAGTTTAGTAATTTACTGGGAACAGTTTATAGACAAGGAGATTTAAAATTCACTCCAGATGGATATTCTGTAATTAGTCCTGTGGGTAACAGAATTACTATTTTTGATTTGAAAAAGTAAGTTATATTATCTCTGTTCTTATTGATAAATAGTTAATGTATATATATATATACATATATGCATGTATATATATATATATATATATATATAATATAAATAATATAAATTAATATTCTAGTAACAAGTCATCAACACTTGCAATTGAAAGCCGATTTAATTATGTCTCATTGGATTTATCCCCTAACGGCAATGCCCTAGTTGCAGTTAATGAAGGTAATGTGTAATTTATTACGAATAGAGAATAAGTTAATAAATTTTTGGTTTTAATATAGATGGTGAGGCTTATTTTATTAGTTTAATATCAAGGACTGTCGTGCACAAGTATCATTTCAAAAGACCAGTACCAGCGATTAAATTTAGCCCTGATGGCAAACATTTTGCAGCTTGTAAAGAAAACAATGGTATGTAAGCAGCAGTGTTGTAAATCAATTCAACAAAGTTAAATATAATTTTACTTATTTTTATGTTTTAGTGTTTATATTCAAAGCTCCAGGGCCATACAGTGGAGAAGTCAATGCATTTGCAATGGAAAGAGTTTTTCATGGTTCATTTGATGCAACGACATGCATTGAATGGGCTCAAAACTCTGAAATATTGGCTGTCGGCTCAAAAGACATGTCTACTAGAATATATAGTTTGAAAAAATACAAAAACTTTAGGCCATTTTCATTGGGTTCTCACACCGACATCATTGTTGCATGCTTTTTTGAAGAGAACAGCCTAGATCTTATCACCATATCACGCAATGGACAAGTAATATATATTTGAATTTAACATATACTGAATTGTTTAAATCCTTACAATTATGAATTTGAAATATTTATCTTTAACAGGTGTGTATGTGGGATTGCAATATCAAACTTACGTCTTTAGTTCCTTTTGAGGAAGATGCATCAATAAAAAAAGCTAGAGTTGATGAAGAAGATGTAGAAGATGATGGTCCCGAAGAATCAATTGAGAAATCTCAATCTAAAGAATCAAATAACATGAATAATCAAGAGAAAATTACTGAATTCGTAGAAGATGAGACTGTTCAAGAAAGGGATGATCAAGGAAAGGTAGAAATTTTGTTTACACATATTAATTGAAGATATTATGATAAAAATATGAAATTACAAAATATTTTTCTATTATATAAGCATATGTATTAAATATCAAGCATTTGTTTTAGATTATATTGAAAACAGATGATCAGAAGCATAGTTTCTTTTATCGAAGACATTCCAGACATTATTTAGCTGATGAAGTAAGAAAGGAGGATAAAAATGCTGTATTAACAGCTGCAACATACCATAAAAAGACAAAGATTTTAGTTACAGGTAATAATATAAATAAACTAGTGGTTAGCTGGAACTTTGAAAAAATTAGGTTTTTGAGAAATTTAAAATTTTTGAAAAAAAATTACTTTTTCTCAAAGCCAATCGCACTGCTTTAGCTGCATAGAAACGCAGTATCGAAGCGCGTAAGCGTCGCGTCGCCGTCTAACGGACAAACGATGTTACGAAACCCATAGAAATGTAAACAAAATTGATACACATTATTAAAATCTCCATAAAATATCTGATAATTGGATGTGCATATGTCTAATGATCATTTTTGACCTCAAAATGGCATTTTCTTTTACTTTTTATATCAGATCTCCGAAATCGCTAGACCTGCCTTCCCAAAAATATAATCAGTTTTTCATCTTGCCAAAAAATGTTTTTCGAGTTATTAAAATCGGACGCTTTTGGCACTTTTTGCCCTGTACCGAATGTTCCCGAAATTGTCGACGAAAATTTGTATCCGCACACACACACATACATCAATTTTTTCTAAGGTATGCCAAAATGTTCAGAAACGTCTGAAACGTAAAGATATATGAAAATTTTCATTGCCGATTTTTTTGCGATTACTATAAAATGCCCTACTGGAAGTTAATAAATTATTATTTAGATTTACTGAAATTAATATTAAATTTAAAAAAATGTAATACATTACAGGTTTCTCCAATGGGTCATTTTTCTTACATGAGATGCCTGAAGTCAACATGATCCACTCGCTTAGCATATCACAACAAAATATTACAGCATTGAGCATAAATAATACGGGAGATTGGATAGCACTCGGATGCTCTGGTGTTGGTCAATTACTAGTCTGGGAATGGCAATGTAAGTGCTATTGTGATGAAATCAAAATATACCTTGCATATTTTCAAAAATTGAAATTAATTCATATTTTTAACTCTTAGGTGAACAATATGTAATGAAACAACAAGGACACTCTTCAAATATGACTTGTTTGAGTTATTCTCCAGATTCTGAATTTATAGTCACTGGCGGACTAGATGGAAAATTAAAGCTTTGGAATACATCAACTGGATTTTGTGTTGTTACTTTCAGTGAACACACAAGTGCAATAACACAAGTTCAATTCAGCAAGAAATGTTTCATCAGCTCATCATTGGATGGTACTGTACGAGCATTTGATATAACGAGGTAAATTTAAGATTTGAATGGAATTTTAATTTTATTATTAATGTACAGATAACGCCCTTAAAACACCATAGTTACGTTCCAAAAATGTAGTGTGTTATGCGAATACGTGTTATACGGGATAAAGAACTAGTACAAAAAGGGGTTACGTTCCAAGAATTCAAAAAAATATGCAACATATCATGATTTTATAATAAATATTGTTATATTTATCAACTTTTTTAAGAAGTAATATACAACACATAAATTATAAATTTTAACTTCCCGTAGTGTAAGTTATAGTAATCGCAAAAAAATCGAAAATGAAAATTTTTATATAAATTTACTTTTCAAAGGTTTTTGAATATTTTAGCATACTTTAGAAAAAATGGATGTATGTGTGTATCTTCGGAACGGCTACACTTGCCTTCGCCAAAAACTAATCAGCACGTCTCCTTATCCTTATCAATACGAATCGAATGTTTTTTGAATTATTCAAATCGGTTGATCGGTGTTCCCGAAATCGTCGACGAAAATTTGTACCCGCACACACACACACATACATACATCCATTTTTTCTAAGGTATGCCAAAATGTTCAACCTTTTTAAACGTAAAGATATATAAAAAATTAAATTTTCGATTTTTTTGCGATTAATTTAACTTACCGTACGCGAAGTTAAAAAAGAACAAGTACGCTATCAAATGGAGAAGAACCAGGGCCGGTCCTACTTTGAATGCAATGCATGCGAAAAATGCTGGCGCACGCATTAGGGGGCGCCAAAACGAGATTCGGAAATAAAATTTACTATGTATTATTTATATTAGGTTGTCAAATATCTCCCTTCCGCTTTTTTGCTCTTGGTTTATAATAAAAAAAGGCGGAAGGGAGATATTTGACAACCTTATATTTATATCTTTTAAAACACGTTAAAAATGTAACTTTAAAACAACAATCTGATGGGAAAGTAAAGATGTTAAAACAGTTAACATGAGGGGCGGGTACGCTAGAAAAAAATATTGCATACGGGCGCTGAGGACTCCAGGACCGGCCCTGATAATAACTATTACACTCTGGAAAGGTGTAATGAATGAATTAAATTAAATTAAGTGATTAATTAAAATTAATAATAAAAATTTATAAATAGATATCGCAATTTTCGAACGTTTACCTCACCATCGCGCCCTGTGCAGTTTTCTTGTGTCGCTGTAGACTCTTCTGGTGAATTGGTTTGTGCTGGAGGCCAAGATATTTTTGAACTTTATCTGTGGAGTATGAAAATGGGCAGATTATTGGAAGTGCTTAGTGGTCATGAAGGACCTGTTGTAAGTAATAATTTGAAGTTTAATAAATAAATGCTATTATGTAATAGACAAAAAGGTGACACATCTTAATTGTTGTCCAAGACACAACAATTTTACCATAATATTTTAGTATTAAATTATCCATTGACATTTTCCAGGTTAGTATAAGTTTTTCTCCAAGTCCTGGTTCATCATGTCTTGTATCATGTTCATGGGATGGAACGATTCGTGTATGGAACGCACTGGAAAGCAGTGCTCAAAATGAACCGATTATACTTGGCTCTGATGCGTTGTGTGTCACTTTTAGGCCTGATGGAGAAGAAGTAAGTATATACAGGAAAAGCGCTCCTTATTTGTTAATCTAAAAAATGCGACTCAATTTCGATATTAATTGTAAAACTGAGAAGTTCTCATTGGAGTTCTTCTTAGGCATTACTCATATATATTGTCATTTTAGCTCATAGGAATCTTTATGTATTTCTGATTGCTAAATAAAACTGAGTCAAAAAAAAAAAAAAAAAATTCGATATTCAGCTAAAAATTTATTTCTTAACTGATCTAATAATAAGTACAGTATAAAATTCAATTTTTACATGTAGTGACTTTTATTTATAGATTGCAGTTGCAACATTGGATGGTCAGATAACTATGTTTCATGTAAAAAGTGGTTCACAAACTCATAGTATAGAAGGAAGGAATGATTTAGGCTCTGGCCGAACAGAAACTGACCTAGTTACAGCTAAGCAGAGTTTGAAGGGAAAGTAAGTTAAAATTGTGATACCAAATTATTTTACAATGTGGTTATAAATATATATGAGTAATTCAAATGTTCTTTTTTATTGTTTTTAGAGCTTTTACCTCCTTGTGTTATTCCGCCGACGGAGAGTGCATATTGGCAGGAGGCCAATCTAAAAATGTTTGTATATATAATGTGCAGGAAGGAATTTTATTAAAGAAATTCCAAATAACACAAAATAGATCTTTTGATGCGGTGGATGTGAGTCTTGTTTTATACATTTTTGAAATTTGTTAAAAATTAATTTGTACAATTCTAACACTTGTAGGATTTTATTAATCGACGAAAAATGACAGAATTTGGTAATATTGCATTAATTGAAGAAAGAGAAATATCAGAAGGTGGAAATGTAGCTATAAAACTGCCTGGTGTGAAAAGTGGTGATATGGCCTCAAGATCAGTGAAACCTGAGGTAGGATTAAAATTGAATTATTATCTATAATTTTATATAAAGTATACTTTAAAATTCATTTCTGTATATGAACAATGTTGATGTTTATATAAGTATTTTATTATTTTGTAGGTGCGAGTTTTATGCTTACAATTTTCACCTGCTGGTCATTCCTGGGCTGCTTGTACGACTGAAGGGTTGTTGCTTTATTCTCTAGATAATGCTTTTGTTTTTGATCCATTTTTATTGGATCTTGGAACAACCCCTGATGCAGCAAGAAATTGTCTTAAGGAACAACAATATTCCATGGCATTAATTATGGCATTGAGACTTAATGAACTTGCACTTATACATGAGATAATTGAACAAATACCTTATGCTGACAGTACGTTACAATTATAAATTATTGTGTATTATTGTTAAAATTATGGGTAGAACCATTACGTTAAAAATAGTTAATGCTTTCCGTTATAGTTTATGCTTGGGCTTCAAAATATTTTAAAAGTCTTTTTTTTCTTCTATTTATCTTTAAATAGAATATAGCATATAAGTAATATTTTTTGTTGCGTTTCAATTTAATATTTTTATATTATCTTTTTATTTTATATTTGCAGTTGAAATCACTGCCAACTCGCTTCCTCAAGAATATGCCAAGCGTGCTTTGAAATTCATTTCCAAAACGCTTGAGGGAACAACACATATTCAATTTTACCTGCGATGGACAACGGCCTTTCTTGAAATGTTAGGACCTCGTGACCGTGGAACTATTTTGCCTGAGACATTAGTTGCTTTAGAAAAAAGTTTGCTGAGAAAATATGATGCACTTAGTAAAATGTGAATATACATTTTTGTTTATTATGTTAATAACTTACCTCAAGTTCTGAAGAAATATTATTAATTTCAGTTGTGATTTTAATAAATACACTCTTCAATGGGTCAAGAAAATGGGTGAATTGGAAGAAGCTAAACAAACCCAAGTGATCAATGATGATGATTCAAATGAAGATGAGATGGATTATTCCGATCATGATGATAGTGAAACAGAAATTACTGATCTTTTATCTGTAAAATTATAAATTATATTAATAAACAAAATTAATAAATAATGATTTTCTTATTTTAATATAAATAATTATAACCTTAAATGTTGATTAATTTAAGTTCAAGATTACCGGATTTAGGATTACTACAATTTGATAACTGAATAAAATGAGTGAGCAAAACTTAAATGATAAAATTTTATGAAGATGTATGATATAAATTATGCAAACGTGCAACAAAAATAACGCTAGATAATTTTATTATATTATTTTTATTTAGATTAATTGTGGAAAGCTTCATCTTATTAAAATATATGACTGAATACATATTCTGAATGATATATAACTTATTTTTGTAATACTACTTTATTGTGCATTTGAAAATAGCAGCACAATTTTTAATAATTTTCATCAATTATTTAACTATTTCTATATATTTTATACATTGAAACTATGTTTGATGTTAAATATTTATGAAAATAGATTGGAATGACATTATGTATTTGATCTTTATTTTAACAGTGAAACATGTCAATAGTAATGAGTGTTTTAATATGTAATTATAGAAGTAATTGAAAATATTCTATATAATATATTATTTACAATGCGCGAAAAAGAAAAAAAAAATATTTAAAAAATTATACTATTTTAAAACTTTACATTAAATAAATTTGTTGTTTTACATTCAAAAATTGGATGCTATATAATAAATCAATCTATTTGCACAATATTGTCATATTTCTTGTAAGACACGGTATACATGATATTGTCAATAACGGCTGTACTAACATAAAATAAGAATGCAATTATGAAAATTGCATAATTGGTAGTGGTTTTATTTGTAATTATATATATATATATATATATATATATATATATATATATATATCAAACAAAATCCTGGTTCATTCGTATAGTTCTATAAAAGTAACCCCCACAGGAAATTACAGGCTGTATATATCTTTACGTTTAAGCGATCTTAGCTGAGAAAAAAATTGACAATAATATACTAATATCTTATTTACATCATATCTTATCATGTTCGCAAGAAACTCAAAGTATCACTTGCTCAATTATATTTGTTCATCTTATTTATCTACATCAAAAAGAAATAAATATATTTGGTTGTACAAGATCACAGATATACTAAAGTCAGCATTAGATATTAAATAAAATAACTACTTATTAACCCAAGCTGTTGATTAAAAGTTTCTACCTATTAATATGAGATTTTCATACTAATACTTATTAATTATTAGGCATTATAATATGTACATCATATTTTACCTATCAATAATATATAGGCACTAAAAAGGCTTAGTAGATAGAATTATTTTATACACAGATCATTCTATTCAATATGTAAAAATATAGTCTTCGAGCCAAGGTTGCAAATATTATCAATAATATTATTTAATTTGCAGTATAATCGAAAAAATGCCACGATAAAAATATCAAGCAAAAAGCGAATTCCAAAGCATTGTTCAAAAATCAACATCGAAAATCGTGCGACCCCATGTCTTTTACATAGGTTTTGGCGAATCAACGAATTTAAAAATGAATTATTTAGTTAAAAGTGTGTATTCATTAATAATTAAGTATTAACTAATTTTATATAAATTTCAAATTTGCTAAATGTTATTCTAATAATTTGTTAAGTTATGCCCATAAAGGATTCAATGTACATGCAACTTTCTAAATCATTTATTATCGATATTTCCATCATCTTAAAATATTGAAGTTTTTTCAAATGCATATTATTATTATTAATATTATTATACAATTGTTATTTACAAAGAACAACAAAAAATATGTAAAATCCAGGCACAGAAATTTACTATATAAATAATTACAGCTATTTAATCTGTTAAATTACATTAAAGGCAGTTTGTACACGCGAATCTTGAAGACCTTATTGATACAACCTTTTTTTTATCCTTTGGTTAATTCAGCTTTCGGGAAATTTATTTTACTATTTCTAAAACATTTAATAAATCAAGTATACCTATTATGATATTTTAAAACTTGTTTTACTACCATGGTTCTGGGAAGCTATTCTTAGAAAGACGCAATGAAATAAAAATATGTATTAAAATGTGTAATGTTCAGCATATTCTGATATTATATGTTGCCGATATTGGCGAAGTATAGAAAAATAATTGTGGTTCTACTTTTGAAAAAAACTTTCTTTAAGAATCGACACATTTTCTGTACATTCAATGTATATTGCAATGGTTGTTGTAAGTAACGAATAAACTTGTCCTGTTTGTATTTGCATAAAACAGTCAGATCGCCACAAATTTCTCCAAAATAGAAACTTCTTCTATCTTCAGAATATTTTCTATGAGCACATATAATTTTAGAACCAAGTTGATCAGTATAATATGTATTTAAAAAAAACTATTTGTTGAACTAGCATGAAAACTTATGATTAATTATCAAATTAATTTTAGCTCACAACCTAGAAATTAACTTTGCGTGCAAAATATACATGATTAAAAATTGATAAATCTTTATAGAGAATCATTGTATGAATGTCAATATGTATGTAAGCTTCATTACTAAAATATAAATTTATGTTAATAATATTTTAGTGACTTTTAGTTTGATGTGATAACAAGAATTTTTCTAACGCCTTCGCTAAGAGCGACATATATATACCGCCATTTTAACTCATTGCGATACCGTTCCATCCCCATAGCATACTCGTATTGAACCCGTTGGGTTGACCATGGGTCAAACTACGGTTCTGACGTAAGTGTCGCTATGGGTTCACATATGTTCATATATGGTACCAGTGGGTTGACCATAGGTTAAATCTACAGCCCATTGTGACGACCATAGGTCGACCCTATGTCAACCATGTGCTGTGTGGGTTGACAACCGGGTGTACGAGTATCACCTATAGACCACACTCGACATGCAGGTATCGACCATTGATAATGATTGAAAAATCATTGTGTAAAAACTACCTGGGCGGCTGCCTGGCCCGTACAGCAGTGTCACTCCTGAGGACAATACTCTAATAACAAAAAGGTCAATGCATATATGTAATAATTCTTTAGAAGAAATGCTCAATGTAAACCCATTTTATTTACGCACATTAACTTTTGCCCAGAAACAAAAATGTCTCTAACTTCCAACAATTATTCTCAAAAATAATTATTATTTCTATTACCCAACCTTGCTACCTACATACTGAATCATTAACCACGTCTTCAACAAGATGATCCGCAGTGACGTCCGGCATTTCAAAGTCGTCCTCATAGGACGGAACGCCACTGGGACCCCTGTCTCACGATGCTGCCGTTTTCAGCAAAAGCACAGGCCAATAGACGATCACGAATAGTAAGAATAATGCGGGGAAAACTATGCGGGACATTTTGTCTATCTCTCGCCACATCACTTTCTCCAGTCCGGTATCGGTGTCCGTCCAAGCCACGCTCAGCATACTCTGACGCCTTGTGGGACCCCTAAAATAATAGATACATAATAATTAACTTTCGGAAAGAGAAGTAACTTGCCTTAAGGCCACTAATAACTAATTATCTTATTAAAAGTAATATTTGGATCTATATGAGATTGGGTACCTGTGAGGCACCGGAGGTCCTTGGGTAGCATTTGAATTAGTGGAACAGTTGTTTTTCGTGGAAGCAGCGCTGCTTTGCAAAGGAAGTGGTGTAACTGCTGTCCCAGGCGGAGTTTTCCGGCTTCGCACACCAGCATTTGGACCTTCCCAAGTTGCTACTGTGTTGCACTGACCTTTCTCCATCGCATTTATTCGCTGCATAAGATGATTCCATATAATTTAATGACAATAATATAATAATAAGAATAAAACTTAATTATCTCCAATGCTATGCAGAATAATGTAAATGGAATTATCTCAATACATTAAATATAAAGCAGTAAACAGATATCAAATTGATATTTTTTCTATTTACTATGGTATCACTTGGGGCACAACTAGTGTGAAATTTTCAAAAAATCGAATTTTCAATTTTTCCCTATTTCGATAAGTTATACCTTTAAAAATAACATACCAAAATTTTAAATCTATATCTTAAATAGTTTTTGAGTCATAGCCATTTAAAGAGTATATATATAGTATATAGTATAACGATCATTTAATCTTTAAACGCGTTTTTCTCGAAACAGCATTTTCCGAATTAGCTGCAACGATTACTCAAAAACAAATGATCCCATCGCTATCAATTTTATTTAAATGTTCTATATATAGTTCTCCGTAAAATGAACTATCGATTTTTTGATCGGATCAAAAATCGAATTTTGGCAGTCCAAAAACGACCAAAATTTTGGGTAAAATTTTACTTTTAAAAAAACAACGCCGTCATTTTGTCAATTTTTGATTTTTTTTCGTAGTTCATTTTACAGACAATATTATCTAGTTTAACGAGAATTTTTTTTTTAAAATTTCATCCACGTAGAAGGCCGGAATCACTGCAGCAGTTAATGGCCCTTTTTGTCGCGCCGTTGGAGATCGACGATGATTTAAAAAATATCTAATTTTTTTCTTTAAAAATTTTACTATGTATTCTCAAAACATGTATAAATATATTTCTGAAGTTTTGAAATGATTGATAAAGTAGTTTTTTTGATATAAATTCCCAAAAATCACCTTTTTTTCGGCGGTTACACTAGTTGTGCCCCTTAATGCCTGATTAATAAATGCAGCTTAACTTGCACAGAATTGTTTTAATATATTAGCAAAAATGTTGACTCCTTTTATATTTTTTGCTTATTTTTAAACTGCAATTAAAACTAAGAGCACTTAGAAAATTTGTGATTCTCATGGTTTTGTAATAGTTGGTCTATCTTTGACATAGTTTTGGCCAACCCTGTAATTGTCCTTTTTTAATATTAATAATATATTTTAAATTATAATAGCAATGTCGGAAAGAACTCAATTTATATGGTAACATACTTTGAAAATTTGAAAAACTTGGTGTCACTATGGTGACACACTTGAAAATTTCAAGTTAAAATGAATACCACTTACAGATAAAAAAGATTATACCTTGAGTTGCTTGAATTAAAATATACAGGTTGATATACATATATTATTATAATTGGAATTAAATAAAGAATACAATAAGTCAGTTGAATGGATAAATCATCAAATCATTTATAAAAGTTAATCGTAAGTTGATGAATTAAATAAGGTAGTTAGAACAGTTCTTGCTAAATAATTTAATTAATTCAAAATTAAAATTTATGATCCATAAATTTGTTTTTACTCGTATTGATGTTACGTCCAATTATTAGACTCTCCATGCACATGGCTTAATAGTATTTTGAGTCTTTTATCCTGTTCTTCATTGCACTTAATGAGTTATCAAAAGCCTTTCTAATATTTCTCACTTTTTTCAGATATAACAGATTTGTTCCGGTTTTCTTGTTTATTTAAATAAATGAGATTTTAATTCAGATTTATAAAAAGCAAATATCAAGAAATTTTGAAACTGAATGCAGTCAAACACTGAATGTATCAGAATTGATCATGTTTTTCACAAATCGATTTGGGCTATATAATGATATATGCTGAAATTATAACAATATCATATACGAAAAATTATAACAATTATTCAGAATATGCCATTATGTTATACCTCAATCGTAAATAAAGATTTTTCTATTATCAGGTAAATAAAAGTCTACTTTCTTGTCATACCAGACATGACGAGCACTTACAAGTTGATATATTAAGTTATTATTACTGTTTGTAACATAAATGATGCCAATAATTCCCGGCTACCGCGAGAGCAATTGGCCCCCGGCGAGAGATGCAATCAGCGACTCACCATATTGGGAAGTACTTTGCTGATCGCGCCGCGGTTTACTTGGTACTGCACTTGGAGAACCTTCACCACAACGAATTCGCCCAAAGCGGCGAACACGAACACCATGCAACCGGCCATCCATAGGTCAAGTGCCTGTAATCAATTGTAATTTAGAAATAATCAATAGATGATGTAATTACAGGCGCAGTAAATCTTTTCTAAGTGCATCTAGTTAATTACAAAGTTGTGGATTAGCAAAACGAAAGCTATTGTTAATAATGTTCAGAAAAGCAGATTTAGAAAGATTTTGTTAGTCAAGAGTCAAGTCTGACTGACTGTCAATTGTCTGACTGAGATACAGTATGTATGAATTATACCAAATAAATAAATTAAAAAAAAAAAAAGTCATTTGTTTGATTGCTGTAGATAACCAATGTATTGGCAAAATGCATACATACACACAAACATACACAAACACACGCACACACACACACACATATATATATATATATATATATATATATATGTATTTATAAATATTTGTATTACTAATATTTTTTATTTATGTAATTTCTGATGCGACGAATGATTAAATGGATTCATTCATTGAAATATTTTTATGAATATTTTATTAATGTTAATATATATTTAATTAGTATATACTATATACTATAGTATATACTATATAATAATATATATTTAATTAATATGTATATTTATATCTATGTATTTTTATATTTAAATATATATTATATATATATATATATATATATATATATATATATATATATTATATATATTAGGGTGGTTCGAATTTCTTTGCTCCCATATATATTAGGACATTTTCGAATTTCTTTGCTCCCAAGGGCGCAAATTCTTCCAAATGAATAAAACAATGAATCTCTATTAGTATTAGCTCTTAATATTTGAGTTTCAGCATCAGCAATTAAATAAATATTTTGCAGCAAAATTAATCTTGATTCCATGATGAATAGAATTTAAGTGGTTTATGAATATTCTTATGTGTCATAATATTTGAGTTCACGAAATATTAAATAATAATAATTGTTATTTCTGATGGATCGAATCGTTAAATTTATTTGTTCAATAAAATCAATTATCAAATCTGGATATTTTTGAAAATATTTTAATTAATTTATTATATTATATTAATTATTATATTAATATAATTAATTATTAACAATTAATTATAATATATATTATGTATTGTTTATTTGATATTATTCATTAGGTTAGGTAAATATGTTCATTCAAGAATATTTTGATTAATTCATGAAATAAATTAATTGTTATTTTAATTTTAATAAATTCGCAAAATTATTCATTTGCGCCGGAAATATTAACAATCATTTATTTTTTGTCATTTTGTTGAAAGACTGTGATACCATAAATAGGGTTAAATGTATTAAATTATTAACAAAGACAAAAATCAGTTGAATTATGATTAAAGGTTATCGAACCCTGATATTAAAAATGTTTGTCTATATTAACAGAAAGTGAAAAGAGTTATTTATATGATTCCGAAAATCATTATTCGAAACTCATTAAGCATTTCACACACATTCGATAATGTGTGCAATTAAATAGTAATTAAGACCAACTATTATTGATGATGTTAGGTAAATCGACATATTTATTTGGTGTTTGACATATATTAATCACATGATTCATTAGCTTTTTACAAAGAATAGTAAATAGAATAGAATCTACGATCACTGCATGTTATGTATTTTGCATATTATAGCAGTATTAAGAGAAACACAGCCGCGAAGCTGGATAAAATTATTTGGTTTCAAAGTTCAAATATCATTTATTAGTTTACTAGTTAGCTTTAAATAGTTATGCATTTATTTAAATGGCATAACTAGCCATTAATAAAGAATATCAGTACCATATTAATATACTACAAATAACTGTTCACACAATGTATAAAATTAAGAATATAAAATCATTCCCCCTTTTTTTTAAATAAACTGATAATTACTTCTATTGTGTACAATCATTCCAACATTCAAAAAATAAAGTGAAATTCAAAACATATATATTTCTAATTTTACTCACTTTAACATATGCAACTGGAGGTATATCGGCTCTCAACCCTGTAAACATAGTAACCAATGTCAACATGCAGGTTACTAGTAAAGTGACACGTCCAGGAATAGCGTCCAGACCCAACCAGAAGCTGAACCAACTTAACATTACCACAAGAGATGATGGTGCAAATGTCTGAATTAAATGATGGCCTATTTGTCGTTCGAAACGAAAGTATACAGCTAGACGAGAGAAATTTCCTAGAATGAAAATTAATTTAGGTCTTTTTTTGATGAAGTTTTTTGATGAAGAGGTTTATTTTTTATTTATTTTTTTAAATAGTTCACTCGCTTAATAATTATATAGTAATTGCTTAGTTAATTATGAGCACGTGTATCAATTGCTCAATATCGATCCGAAGATTTCTGATCAAAACTTTATGAAAAATAAGTGTAATTTTCATAATTTAATATTTTAATAACTTTCATTACTCATTGTAAAATATAATAATAAAATAGTTATTTTACTTACCATGTTTTTCACTCATGTAAGCATTAGACTCTTCCAACTGCAAAGGTCTGCCAATATTGTACTGTAAAAGTTTTAGTTCTGGATTTACTGTAACACCAGACCTACTCCAACGCAAACGCACTTTCTGATTTGGATAAGAAACTGAAAAAGGAATCATACGAATTTAATAATAATGAAATAAATAAAAGAGGCTAATTACGAAATTAGAGGAAGTCCTTTCTCTATTATGATCTATAAAGGCGGTTTTTTTCAATTCATGTAACGAGACTTTCACATTTGAAAATGCGCCAATATAATAGTGATAAAGAGTAACAAAAGCATAAGGAAGCAAAATCTAATCTCAATCAAAAGGTAGTATAACTTAAAGCTGTAAATATTAATGGTTCGAAGAGTAATAGATAATAAAACAAAAATAAAATTCGTTATTATATAATTAATAAAATTATCATTGGTATTTTATCAATCGCTTGTTACTTCTTTTTTTTTTAATAATAATCAGCATATAAAGAAAATTATTTTATAAGATTTAAGACACATTTTAATAGTTTTAAAATTCTCTCTTAATATGGACATTCTCGAACTTCGTTGCTCCCAAGGGCTCAAATGGTTTCAAATTGATAAAAAATAATTCTCTAAAAGTTTTAGCTATTAATATTAACTTTCAGATAGTGCGCAATTCAATCAAACTTCGTATGGCATGTAAAAATAGCATGGAAAAAATGTTGAAAATTTAAAAAAAAAAATTAGGTATAACTTAGCGACAAATGAATTAAAAGTGAAAATTCGTGTCATTTTTTACTGAAAATTCGGCGCTCTGCAAAATTTTTGAAATTTTTTTCATACTATTTCTATACAAAACTTTGATTGAATTGCGCTCTATCTAAAAGACAATATTAAGAGCTAAAACTTTCAGAGAATTGTTTTTTATAAATTTGGAACCATTTGAGTCCTTGGGAGCAAGGAAGTTCGAAAATGTCCATCGTAAGGACCACCCTAATGTATATATTGAACGGTGAATTCCAATTATGAATTAGACATAACTTGAGATGAGAAATCCAATTCAAAGATTACCAATTTTTATATGCAAATCAAAAATTTAATTAATATCAAAAATATAAGTTTTAAGTAGTTGAATCTAAAAAATAAGTTTTAAACAGATATGGATTTTAATTTTATACACGAATGTCCTCTGTTTCTGCTTTTTAACATTGAAACTGATTTTATTTTGTCTCTTATTATGAGAAAGTGATATGTAAAAATTAAATATAAAGATACTTAATTCAAACTTTAAAATAATCATTTTGCCAAAAAATGTATTGATAATTTTGTGATAAAAATTATAAAACAAGGGAATGTAAGCAGAAAGTGGACATGCGAATACAAAATGCTGTTTTATTTTATTGCGAATTATGATTTTTTCTGAGTAAAATTAACTTTAAATAGTTTTATTTAATTTTGTTAATGAAATATTTTAATTAATTTCGAATATTTAATGAAATCATTAAAGGAGTGATTGTATTACAGAAAACTATGTAATTATAAGCGAATAATATGTAAAATATGATAGCCCTGATCTAACTCCAATATAACCATTTTATAATTTTAAATTTATTGATATTTAATTAAATGTTATGTGCTTATTGAATATAATTTATATAGTTATATTGGTATTTATGTGGTTGCTCCATTGTGTAATGGAGCGTGTGAACGGGGTCGTGAGTTCCAATTCTAATCTGGACAATATGACATCGTGCAGTATCAATGTCCATTATTACTTGAAAAAAAATAGGTAAAAAATATCAAAATTATCAAAAATATATTTGCAATTGAAATAGCCCATTTCGGTCACTGCGGTATGAAATGGCAATGAGAAACCTCCCACACTATTCATTCCTTAATCTAGCTGGACTTTAACTCAGCTC
Source organism: Ctenocephalides felis (assembly GCF_003426905.1). Classification (NCBI taxonomy): domain Eukaryota; kingdom Metazoa; phylum Arthropoda; class Insecta; order Siphonaptera; family Pulicidae; genus Ctenocephalides; species Ctenocephalides felis. Next base: position 24,620,170 of record NW_020537646.1, on the reverse strand, counting down.
ATGAACCTGCCCTAGGGCAGTACTATCCATTTATTGGTATTTATAAGCTAATTAGAATTCTAATATAAAACGTTTTTTGTTTTTGGTAAATTTTGATAAACTTTGGAAAATTTACTATATTACTTTAGCATTTGCCAGTGCAAGGGTGCAATCAGTGTCCAATCATAAATTATAGTTGACAAATTAATCGCAACTACAATAGGCAATACTTTAAAGGCATCGCGTGCGTTTTCTTCGGATTAGAAACTAGTATATCTAAATGCATTAAATTTGCATAAAAAGCCAAAGCTATCTAATTGGTAATTAAGGATCTACTTTAGTAGACATTAAATTCAGCATAATAAATTTAGTCGGTGTGACTTACAGCTTTCTATATATATGGGGCAATCTTGAATATCCATGGGGTATAGCTGGAACTCCATCTGGCACGCTATTATAGCATGCATGCGAGCTGCATATCGCACGGTTTTGTTCCGGTAAAGAGTCACTGAAGAGAATTTATGCTCCAGAGCGGCAATTTCTAAAATGAAAAACAAGAAAAGCGATTAAACTCATTTATGCTTCGATAATAAAAATTATAGTTAGTCAGATAACGATTGGTTAATAAGTAATAACTTAGAGATATAAACTTATGAAAAACTTCAATGACGAGATAGAGATTGGAGAAAGTACTGTGAAATTAATATATTATATATCCTTGATAAAACAGCTATTTCATTGTGATAGTGTCATTATACATATTATTTTATTATCGTTTTCTTGAAATAATTATGACTTTATAAAATGTTCAATTCATTTTGTAGTAGCAGTATTTGTATGGCATTTGTAGGCATTTTCATTATCTTTTTTAGTTTTCACTAAAACTAGCAAACAAACAGATAATTGATCAAAAATGATCTATTATTATTATTATAGAGTCATAGAGCAAAAAGAATTAATAGAAATGCATCTTCAGAAAATAAAAGTTTTACTCTAAAAATATAAAAAACATGAAAACTTATAGTTCTTAAGCGACATGACTTGTCCCATTGGACTATATTTTAACCGTGATACACAGTGAAAATCTTTTTCTAAAACAAACATAAGAGATATTTGAATATTAAAATGTTTTTTGTTTAGAAAAATCTATCGAAATGTTGAAAAATTAAGATTCTGTATATTAAAAAAAATCAAATAGGGATTACAGATTGCATATATATATTATGTTTTATTCCAGAAAACTCACATAGGGGTCTTAGGATTTTTGCATATACAATTTGGTAATCATGCGACTACAACTACATAATTTTATTATTTAACTTTTAGTTTAATATTTTATTTTATCTAATGTTTTGAATTTTCAATTAAATAATGTTTTTAAATAATATTTTTTAAATTTGGTATATCTTCTAGTAATTTTGCATTTTTATAAACTTGTAAAATATTTTTTAGTTATTTATCGCATTTCATTTCAATTATTTGGTTGCAAATAAAGATTTCAAGAATATGTTTCAATGTCGAATAAAAAAAGTGAAATTTTTCATATATATAATTATAGATTAAAAATATCTAATAGGCAACTATCCTGTAATTAATAAAAAAAATAATAATATAACTGCAACTAAAGTAAAACTATCATATAAGAATATTTTGTTTTGAATGACCAGTGTTGAAACATATGAACTCATAACATTCAATATTCAATCAATAATTAGAAACTTTAATTGACAAGAATTAGTTCAACTGTGCATTTCGAGTAAGAAAAAAATTAATTGGTTTAAATTTAGTTCAAATTACCACTGAAGATGACATAATATGTGTTTTATTTTGGCGCATTGGCTGATAAGTAAATTATATACAGATACAGGGCATTATATATATTCGTATTTTACATTGAATAAATAATGTAGCTATTGTTTAGTGAAATCTCTATAAAAAGAAAAAATACGTTGGATCTGTTTGCCTCCTGACAGTATCTTTTCTCACTCTGCGCATTGGGCAAAAAGGGTCGGATGACAAGCTATTAGAAAAAAAATGTGAAAAAAAAGTATTTTCATAATTCGGAAGACTGGACTCTCATTCGAACCCCTCTATAGTAGAAATTACTAAACCTTATGGTACAAGAAGATTAAAACGACAATGGCCTTTAGACTTGGTCTTAGATTAGGTCTAATATAATATTATTATATTAATTGTTAAACTGAGATGATCTCATTGGAGCTCTTCTTAGGCATCGCTCTTACATTGTCATTTTAGCTCATAGGAATGTTTATGTATTTCTGATTGCTAAATAAAACGAGTTAAAAAAAAAAAAAAAAAAAAAAGAAAAAGAAAAAAAAATCGGAAGAGTTAACTGAGAATTTTACTGAACATAGTTGAATAGTTGGTAGTTTGATACGTGATGTGTTCTATTTGAAAGTCCAATTGGACCTTAGTGCCCTCCCGCCTTACCATATATATATATATTTATATATATATATATACAAAATTATATATATATATATATTTACAATATATATATATATATATATATTATACATATATAAGTTATTGTTTAATGAATAGCAGAATAATGAAAAAACAGATTTTTACAAGATTTGCAAATTACTTTTATACATACTTCAATTATAGAATCGTAATATCATCAATACTGACAAGTGAATGTTATGTTAATAAATTATCCCGATCGAGAAACTTATATTAATCTCCGATAGTATTAAATCCCAGTAACTCACCTGCCACTTTGGAATTGAGGAAGTAAGGATCCGGATGCCATAAGTTATCAAAGAATTCCGGAGGAAGTGTTACATAATCATCTCCTTCTTCAAATATATCATCCGGAATGGAAAGGCGAGATTCAAGCCAATTTTGCCTCACAAACATATCCACGCTGCAATGAAAAGCGAAAATTAATTATCATCAGCCAAAGCTATTAAAGACCTGTTAATAGTGTAAATTTAATTTGCAAAATGATTTAGAGCTGAAATTAGTAATTTATAATATTAATTATAAAATGTAATAGCTAATTCACTACTGGAATGCTGACTGAGTTTATGAGTTTAATGATTAATAAGAGTCATTTGTCTCGTAACCCGTGTTAGCAATATGAATAAGAAGTCGATGTGAGAAAGAGAACTACTGGATATTTGATTTTACATAGAGATATAATAGGTAAAAAACTCACTATTACACCGATACTTACGTTTATAACAGGGGCTAACCAAAAATTAAAAAAAACTGTTGAGTCTGAATAATAAACTAGTGGGGCGCATGGCATCGTGCCTTAAGGCAAATTGCTGGAACTTCCCGTACCAAAAGATATTTTTTTTAAAAAGATTAACATTTTTGAAAAAAATTTACTCTGAAAAAATTAGATTTTTGAGAAACTATAAATTTTTGACAAAAATTTACTTTTTTTTGAACAAAAAAAAACCTTTTTGAAGAAAAATTGATTTTGAAATATTTTGGAAATTCAGAACATTTTTTCAAAGCAATCGTACTGCTTTAACTGCATAGAGAAGAAATGTCGAAGCGCGTAAGCGCCGCGTCGCCGTCTAACGGATAAACATTGATAAAAATTTATACTTATTGTTAAAATCTCTATAAAATATCTAATAATTTGATATGCATATGTCTAATGATCATTTTTGACCGTCAAATGGCATTCTTTTTTACTTTTTTTACTAGATCTCCGAAACCGCTAGACCTGCCTTCATGAAAATTTGATCAGTTCTTGTTGTAAAATGTTTTTTGAATTATTCAAATCGGACGCTCCATTATCTTAAAAATTGAGTTACCGTTTTTGGCACTTTTTGTCCCATATCTTCGGAACGGCTAGACCTGCCTTTGCCAAAAACTAATCAGCACGTCTCCTTATCAATACAAATCGAATGTTTTTTGAATTATTCAAATCGCTTCATCCGTGTTCCCGAAATCGTCGACAAAAATTTGTATCCGTACACACACACACATACATCCATTTTATCTAAGGTGTGCCAAAATGTTCAGAAGGTTTCAAAACGTAATAATATATAAAAAAAATTATTTTCGATTTTTTTTGCTATTACTACAACTTGCCTTACGGGAGGTTAATAAAAGTAAAAAAATTGACTTCTAAGTCAAACTTATTTTTGTATTTTATGACTAGCAAATATTTTCATATTAGTGAAAAAAACCTATTTTTATATTTTATGACGAGCAATCATAAAAGTATACGCTTCAGCATAAAAAGCATCAAGCAACAAGCATCAAGCATTCGTTTATATATAGCGCTAAATAAATATTAATTAAATCTAAGGTCTAAAACAAATCAAAACTCGTAGTTGTCGGTAAAATATCGATATGCCATAAACAAACTGACGCCAGACATTTTTGAGTATCACATATTTGCGATGTATAAACTGTACAAATAAATTATTTACACTTCGTCCAGCGGAAGCGCTATTGCGAATTAGTATTTCATATATGCATATGTTAATGTTAAAATTGCGAATACAAATACAGGCCACGGTTGTTTAGAAATACTCTGCATGCGTTCTGAATGTATTAATCTAAAATTCATATGCATCATTACATTGATGGTCGATCTAGTTGCTTGGGCCAAGGTTAGCGAAAGCAAAATAGGGTAAACATAAAAAGGGTTGAGCATAATTTAAAACTAGTTGAAAGTTGAATTTTTCCTTAAAGCAATTTGAATAAAAGTCGTGCAAAACTGACAAACGCTAGTCTGTAATATCGAGTTACATCTAATGGGTTTTAAAATTTTGAAATCGGTTCATCCGTTTTTGAGAAAACGTCGACTGAACGTCATAAATCGGCTCGCATACATGCACATACTTTTTCCAAATTTGGTATAATTCGATTCAGAATAGCTTGAAACATCGACAAAACATAAAACTAGCCAATCGGATTTTTTGGTAAAAACATGAACTTCTCCTTTGGGAAGTAAATAAATAAGAGAAAGAAGGAGCTCAAGTTGAGCCTAATGGAATAAAAAATTTTTTTTAATTTTTTTTTTATTTGATCATCTATCTACAAGAAATATAAAATCAATTGCATGACATAGAATTGAACAAAGAAAAAAAAGCTAAGATTTACATTCATTGATGCAGTTCTTTACAGTATGATATATGGATTGTCAAAAAGAAGAAAAACAAAAAAAAAAAAAAATTAGTACTCATTATTAAACCTAAAACAAGTCGTGGGGGCAATTTTTTTTCAGTCATCTGAATTGGATTGGTTCTAGCAGCTTTCTTGCAAGGCTATTTGGGTGAAAGGTGAGCCTGTTACGGTACTTTAGTCAAAGTCTGGGAATCTCTTCTTTAATAAAAGAGACACCCAGTTGAATAAAAAAAATATATTCCTTGATCTTTCTTTTAAGGTAGGATACAAATTAAGAGAATTCAAAAATATTGAATTAACGTTTTTATTATGTTACGAGATAATTGTGAAAACAAACAATGTTCTTTGTGTTCGCAAAATAAGACAGAAATAGGAGAATAACGTTTCAAACAACATTCAGTGCTTTGGCATAAGTAGAATTATAATATGAAAAGACTATTTATTATTTTGACCTTGTTAATTTCATGTTACGAATATTTATTTATAAACATACTTTATTATTGTCAGTATTATAAGTCGTTATGCAAAAAAGTCTCAACTAAAGTGCAACTAATATGCTTTGAATATAAGAATAAATAATTAGGAACAAAAATATACAGTTTTGAAAAAAACGGTTAACATTCATTTCATTTTGTCTGAATGTAGAAAAATCGTCAAAAAGACGTAGAAAACTGAGAATGCAATACCCTTTGAACAAGTAAGATTTTGAGAAAAAGAATATGATTTTAGAGTGCTAAATAGCGATTACTTAGTTAGCTTAAAGAATATCTAATATTAAATATTAAATAATTACAAAGTTGCAAATTTAATTACAAAATAATGAAACAATAAGTAGTCTTGTATAATAATGAAATAATAAGTAGTATTGTATTTGCGGCATTATGTTTCCCAATGTGGTTTTTACAGCTAAACACGAATCAAAATTGACGAAAGTCAAAATTGAGGAATTTATTTATCATTCCTTCTGATAATGAAAGTCCTATGATTTTTATCGTTTCCTGGGCTTTTTTATTTTAAATAACTTCTGATTTACTTAAGTGATCTATCAAGTTTTTTTTGTAGAATGCAGCAGTAATTTGCAAACATATTTTTAAATATTCAATTTCAAACCTGTTTGCAGATTACTCAGGAGCAATAGGGAGTAAGTATGTTTTACCTTGGCATAATATGAAATTATATTTCCCAAACCCTGGTGTTCAGATCTGATCCTTTCGAGCAAAAAATATTAGACATTGTATTTATGTAAAATGTACTATGAACTGAGCATTCGCATGTTCGCTTAGTAATGCAATCGTTTCAATTGTAAGTAATTGTTTAAGTGTGCCTTGTAATTATACTCAATGACTTCTAATTCATATAATAGTTCGAAAGGCGGTTTTTATTTGAATGTCACTTCTCTTTAATAATATAATAGTGACATAACAAATGAAATGAAATATTTGATATTTTGAAGAAATAAAAGCTTTGGGAAGTTTTGGATTGATGCAGTCGTAAAAAATAAGCTTTGTAGAAATCAGTTGTAACATCTGCTGATAAAATTAAATGATCAAATATTTTTGGTAAAATTAAATATTAAAATTCTTTAAATTCAAATTCAAGCACTATATATTACAAAGGTATCGATTCTATTAATGTAATTTGTCATCCGAAAATGGAATATATTAATGTATTCATGTATGCAGAATCACCCGACATTACGCAAAACCAACTAAATTTTTGAGTATACACGTAATTGTTTTTTTTTGTCCAGACAATGGAATAAATATTGATTTTTTTTAAATTACGAAATCACAAAACATTGCTAAATATTACGTTGGACTGCATATTTCGTCTAATATGGTAATTGTATTTGTAGAAAATATTATTTTACTTGCATGCTCATGGACTGATATAGACAGTATGTTATAAATATAGTAATAATTTTAATAGAAGGTAACAAATGTAGTAAAGAAATCTGTCATGTTTGCAAAATTGGACAGAAAAATGTATTGTTGACTGAATAACTTTTCGAAGTAGAAGTTTGTGTTCTCGCCGTTCCGAGTCTTTCTCAAAAACGTCGTTTTCTCAAAAACGACTGCACCGAATTCAAAATTTTAAATTTGTTTTACATTTGTTTATATTTAATTAAACTCAATAAGGACTCAAGTTGATTAGTTTAACGAGACGATCAGCCGATCCATTTCTCTACAATTACCACAAATCTGCACAATTTTTCATATATGTTCTCGCTAAAAATCTTGAACCGATTTTGAAAGTTCAAAAACTGTTCGAAATATATCAGTTGAGAATGATATGCAGATAAGTTTTTGGTTTAGATTCGTCGAGCCATCTCATAGTAATGAATTGCTAAATTTCTTTCTCATGATTTTTTATGAAATTGTTTAAAAAAATGGTTTGAAGTTTAAAAAGATGAAGGGCCGCGCTTTACGTTCCGGATTGGTCCCGGATTGGCCGGGACAGTCCTGGATTTTCACTTTGTTTTCCGGGTTATTTTAAAAGCATGATGTGTATCGGATTCGGATTTAAATATTTTGACCCGGATTTCTAGAAATTAGTAGATGAATTAACAAATATTATGAAAACAAACAAGTGCTAATTTTTTAAAAATATTTATGAATAAAATTAAATAGAATATTATACAAGGCACAAAAGCTCAAAAAACATATAGATCCATATAAGATATAAAATCATAGTTGAAAAAATAAAACATATAATCGAATAATAAAGTTCTTACTAAAAGCCCGTAATTATTATAAAAAAATTATATAAAGAAACTGTTATTATATATATACCCCCCGTCTTGGATTAGCATAACTAAAATTTGCCGTCCCGGTTTTGACTTAGAAATATATGGTCATGCACTAACAAAATATCATATTTGTGATAAATTAGAAATATGTTTATATTAATAATAATATCAAGTTCTATGTATTTATGTTACGTAGTTATGAAATTTATTAAAACTCTCCTTCGTTAACTCAGGTTGTTTGGTTATAATTTAACCCTTGTTTCTTGGACTGTATTGAACACTTATTTCTTTGTATATTATGTATTTGTTTCAGTTTTTATTACAATCACTGATTTGTCACTAAGTTATAAGTGAAGAAGATATATTTATTTGATATTTATTATATATGTTGTTTCGCGGACTTTACTTTTAGAAGTAAACAATTAGTTCCATTAAAACACTCTGCCACCCCCTCTACCAGGGGTAGCAACCATCTCGTGCAAAAGCTCAATGCCATGAAGATTGTCACCTTCATGGCCAATATAATAAAACGAAAATACGTCCTAACATTCAATTTTATTTTATCCTAATCATGCAACCTTTACTTAAGGTTGTGCGGTATTCTATTCAATTTTTTATTTTTTAACCACTTCTAAAGTGATATAGATTATAGATAGCACGTTTGGAAGGTTATTGATCTGGTGACATTCGATAAGTAATTTTAGAACGTTATTTGTTACTAAAAACTAATGTTACTTGATTGCTCTTCTGGACAGATGAAAATTTTAAAAGCCAGTATCATCTTCAATTTGGTTCCGTGTCTTGTTCGAGAAATTTCTCTTAAGAATCAAGACAAAGTCAATTCTGCTACCGGAAACCGATCTAAATTTGCGGATATCCTTCGACGAATGTCGACATGCACGTTGCCGAAAGATCCTAAATGAGCTGTTACAGTTAATTGCATCGTGTGTTGTCAGTTGTCAGACACGCGAACTTCATAAATGTACCGGACAAATACCATCAACTCGAATTACAAGATTAATGGCCGAGACGTATTACCGAACGCTCTGCCCTGAGAGAGGCATCCGACCATCCGACATCGGCGGAGTCGCCCACGCCTCCACTCCAACGAATTCTTGTTGCTTTGTATTAATGTTCAAATTACGATATCAAAGTAAGTTGAATTATTCATTTATTTTTTGCCTTTAATGTATTTCTTTATATTTTGTTACACTGACATTTAGAAATGAGGTCGTAAACAAAGATATGGGTTAAGTGTCTTCAAAAATAAATGCAGATAAATAAGGAAATATTTTGAAGGTATAGGAAATTCTGAAAGTAAATTAAATTGATTTTATTTGCAATGCTATAGCTAGTACAATATAATTTTATAACATGATTTTATCTGCATTTACATAAGCAATTTAAATTAAAGAAATATATATTAAGTTGCAAGAGAAGAAAATAATATTTATTGTGTCCATTTTGCGTTATGAATCTAATTCTCGTAAATGATTAAATGCAATATGAATTTTAATATAATAAAAAATAATTAACGGAAAAAACACTACTAAATGAGATAATAATTTAATAATTGTGGGAATTTTGCATCCTTGCTTAACTTTTGCTTTTCTTTGTTTTTGAACAGCTATCAAATCTTAAAAGTTCTATGCGCTGTCATGTTACATAACTTCCTAAGTAATCATACTTCTTAAAAAACTTCCAAGTGGTTGACCTATCTATATTTTTATAAATTTTATAATACCAGCAAAAACTAATTATTGGTTGGTAGCACATTTAGATCTATATTATATCAATTAAAAACTGATATCACCACTTTTGTATGGGGTGAGTATCGTACCTGGATCATAAGGTTGTAAGATCAAAGACTTTACCACTGTGTTGAGTAAAAACCCCGAATATGTTGTTTAAGTATTAACCCTGAATATAATGTTTCATTCCTTTAATAGATAATTACATATATAAACTTTATCGGAAAATATAGCTCTAAATATAGGGGGAAGTCCCTGAGTGCCGGACACCTGAGGTTATTTATAAATAAATAAAAAAATATTTTACGATATGTTTATTAAATTATGACTTATGTTAGATAACAAAGTTAGAAATCAAACTAAATTACCAAAAACGCAACCTGTAAATTTTAAAAATAATAAATGCTATCATTCAAACTTTGGTAATTAAAAAGATGATTTTACAAAGTGGCACCTAGTACCGGACATTTCAAAATAACCAGCATTGAACACATATGTAGCCATCTCCACACTCTGGAATGTCTGCACATGTGTGTTTGACGAATATTCTTAGATATTGCAAAAAAAACAACTCTTTTGGCTGGACCACACCGATGCCTCAGCTGGAGCATTCATCATAAGATTTTCATTCTTTAACTAGGAAAAACAAAAAATGGGAATATGCAGTGGCCGTTAGCTTTCATACAGACAAAAATTAAATAATTAGAATAAATTACGTCAATTCTCACAAGAAATATCAATATGTTTACTGTCCGGCTCTAAGGGACGACTTAGTGTTCGGTGCTAAGGGACAGCCATGTTCGTTCATTTGATGGTGTCTACTAAAATTGTTTAAAATACCTAATAATATTCTACTATTTTACGGATAACAATCAAGTACTACTCTTATCTTTGAATGCCACTCAAAAGTAAATGCATAAATATACTAGAATTACTTCCATTGTTATTTAGGTGACGCCATGATTTTGCGCCTAAAACTGCAAAGGGTACCTCCCGCCGTGGCGGTGTGTATCACAGGTGAGTCTTGGCGCGTGATCCTGCACCTGTGTGCCCCCCGCGCCCCTTTCACTCGTATTTTTAAATATAAAGATTTATACTCGCTTAAATAATACGTGTTAAATAGAGTGTCCGGCGGTAGGTGCCGTCCGGCGGTAGGTGCCGTCCGGCGTTTCGTGACTTCCACCTAAGTAACATTAGGAAGTAAATGATTATTGGCAAATCAAATAAGTCGTATCAAATTAGTAGACGCGGAAATATATATTCTGTAATCAAATAAAAGTCATACATTAATAGCATTTTTTATTTTTATATATATATATATATATATATATATATATATATATATATATATATATTTATACGCGGGTAAAATTTTTTTGTCAGTATGACATTGTGCAATTCAGAATCAATATAAATCTACGGATAATGCCAGCTTATAGATTATTCTACAATTTTTATAGAATGTAGTATCACGTACTCGCACAAAAAAAAATTTTTTCTATGATAAATTAATTCAAAACGATATTGAAGATTAACCACTAACAAGTAAAACGGTTATAATTCTTTCAGTTGAAAATAGCTAAATTTTTGTACAAAAAATACATACATTATATATATATATATATATATATATATATATATATATATATATATAAGTACACTTGTGTAGTTTTAATTAGAAACGAACTAAAATAAAGCCACATTACCGTTGCGAAAACTACAATGTGATTGTCATTCTGCTTCATAACAATCCAAGCGCCGCTATTTTAACAGTAGCAAAGTTATTTAAAGTAGAATGTAGTTTTCACAAACGATATTACGATCAGTAATTACATTGTTCCAAGTGCTAAGAAGCCTGTAAACGAACTAACTAATCCATTCTTTGTTAAACTAGCACAATATTCTCTTTTGTTTAAATTACAAACATAAACTTACTGTAATTTCCGCTAGAAGTGGATTGTGGAACAATAAACGAAATGAGCAAGTAACGACAATGAAGGAATAACAAAATATTTGAATATTTTTCTTTAAATTTCAGTACTTTTGAAGTACATATTTTTTGTGAATTATAATTATTTTTTGAATGAATAAAAAAATTTTTGTGAGAAAATCTGCAAAAAGTTGCATTTGCAAAATACTGATCAAATAAAAATTGAAATATGACATATTTATGTCTTTTGTTACTCCGTTAACTACATACATTCATAATAAAAACAAAGTAAACTAGTGGGGTGTATGGCATCGTGCCTTAAGGCAAATTGTTGGAACTTCCCGTACCGTAACGAAATGTTCGAGAAATATTAAATGTTTTCAAATAGATTAATATACATTGTTTAATATTTATAAGAATTATATAAACTGAATTGCAATGTTGAAACTATTTGTTTAAAGTATATTACAACTTTAGTTCATTCAAACCGAATGCTCCATTCTCTCAAAAACTCGATTTCTATTTTTTGCACTCTTTTCTCTTTATATCCGTAACTGCTGGACCTGCCTTTGCCAAAAACTAGTCAGCACATTTCGCAATCAATAGGAATCGAATATTTTTTGAACCATTCAAATCGGTTGATCGCTGCGCCCGAAAACTTGACCGAAAATTTGTATCCATATATACACATACACACACATCCATTTTTTCTGAGGTATGCCAAAAAGTTCAGAAACCTTTAAAACGTCGAGAAATGCAAAAATTTTCATTTTGATTTCTGGACGATTACAATAACTTACCCTATGGGAAGTTAATAAAACAAAGGACGAAAATTTCAAAAGATAAGATGTAATTAATAATCAAATCAATGATTAATATATACCCAATTAACTAATCGAATACTTAATTAAATTGAGAAATATTAAATAAATTTACCATACAGGTAATAAATAATGGTCCCAAGGAGTACTTCTGTGTTACGCACATAATTTTTTCATGGGTAGGTATGTTCATTATCATTAAATGAAAAAGATTTAGAAAAATGCACAAAAAAGTATTTTGTAAGTAACAAAAGGTTGTAATGTTGATTAAATTATCATTTTAATCATTAAAATATCATTGCCTTTGGTGATCCAAAATTCCAAAACTGGATAAGTATTTCCCTATTTTAATTTTACTTATTTGTATTACTGATTACAGTATTACTTTTACTTTTAATTATATTTTTAATTGCTGTTGTTGAAATTAAAATGAAAATAACTAACAAGTTTTATTTCTAGAAATTAATCAGTAATGAACTTATTAGATACATATATGTAGATCATACTATCTGAAAGGATTGCTCATCTATTTCAATTTTTTTGTCTTCCAATCACTTGCAAAATGAAAGTTTTGATTTGTAAAAAATCCATCCATAATGACTGACAATAAATGCCGAAGAATTTTATATTGAATAACACAGTGTCTATATACTGGGAACATAATTACAATTTTGATTAGAAATATGTGGAACTAATATAAACGTAGAAAGCTGAATAAAACGTATCCTCATTCATCTCGAACGGCGTGAATAGCAAAACTTTCGATTGGAATAGAAATTATGGTTTAATAAGCGATTTGAATTTGGCTCATTAAATTTAATATACAATGTAAAAGCAAAAAGTTTTTGTTAGTACGATATATTGTCAATAAATATTTACTTGTTGTGTAATATTTATTTTTAAAAGGATTGAATTTACTAGTTATTGATAATACAAACTGAAAGCGAAAGTTCTATTGTTAATTAATATGAAAGGTTAGAGTCCGTTGGTAATAAATTTAAAATGTACACTTATAAATATAGTATGGACGATTTAATTTTATAAAATGATTTTAAAATATCTTATAACAATTAATTGATTAATAAATATTTATAATTTGCAAATCATTTGCACATAAACTTGACAAATATTACTGTAACTTCTCGTAGGGTACGTTATAGTGATCGCAAAATAATGGAACATGAAAATTTTTGAATTCGATTCTTATTGATTTAGTGAATATCTTGTTACATTTTTGCGAATCGGAGATATGCAGCAAAAAGGGTAGTTTGAGAAAATGGCGTATCCGATTAGAGTGACTCAAAAAGCATATTGCTTGTGTCGTTTATGATGTTTTTGTTCTTGTAGAGAAATATAGATAAAAATCGTCGCCTAAATATAAGCACTTATATTGTGTTAAATCTATAAAATACGATTTACAGCATTTATAATAATCATTTTAAAATTTTTAAAACAAATTGTTCTTGCTCATTGATAACTTTTTATTGAAAATTGGGAATGTTTAACTCAGAAGTTCCAGCAATTTGTTTAGGACACATGCTATGGTCCATTAGTTGTAGTAATAACGCAAGTAATACATATTCTAATAAAACAATGAGAAAGATTTTTTTGTAAAAAATTATGACAGTAGTAAATAAAATAACTTTTGTTAAGTATACCCAGAAAGGAAAGAAAAATGATAGTTATGTAAAGGTAATTTTACTTCGAGTATATGTTTTTAGCAATATTGGTTTACTTAAACCAAACAAAATTTGAGGACCATTTATCGCAAAAAGTCATCAATAAAGAATGATAAACGAATCGAAATCATATAAAGTTATTTCAATTAACAATTTAACACCAGAAAAAAATTGGATATGATTGGATCTCGATAAGGTGAATATCATTGCCCTTTCATGGGAAAGTAAATTTTTTTTTTTAACAATTACTTTATCCAATGGATTGAACCCTGATTTTGTTCGAAAACCTATGAGCAGTTATGGATGTATTTTTCGAGTATTTCATTAATATTTACAAATTTGCGCGCAGTAAAGCAAGCAAAAAGCTTTGCCTACCTTTTTCTCAAATACCGTAAATTGTATATTTCATTATACATTATGTGTGTTGCCGTGTAAAAGCTCCAAAGAAATTATACAGCTTTTTTGTTCTTATTTTATAATGGGCTAAGATAAGAAAACGAGCCATGAACAGCTCGTACATATTCTAGCTTTTGTTCAATATAATATACACCGTGTGCAATAAATTTTGATATGCACAATTACTGTTCACGAAACAACATCGCAAATTATTCATTTTAAATACTGATACAGGAAAAAATGTAGTAATGAAGACATTAAAACGATATAAACGATAAACCAGTCTACGTTATAAAGGAAAGGAAAGATTTTATCGCTTCGTGAAAAGTAGCTAATGTTACACTTTTTTCGTGATATATTACAAAGTACACAATTTTGCTTGAAGTGCTAAGTGCTCGTTCTAAATTTAATCAAATTTATTATAATTGTAAATGAATCCAGGATTTTTAATTATTCATAAAAAAGCAAGTAAGTCGGAGTTTGAACGTATTGTTTTCAAGGCATAATTTTACAAAATATATCCATAAAATTTACTCTAATTAAAAAACATTACAATATTTATGTAGTTATTTTTTATATGATAGCTAATGAAAATATATAATCTATGATGGAATCGATATATATATATATATATATATATATATATATTTATAAAGTCCAGTATCATCAGTACATATGTGTTCGCAAATATAAAGCCACAATCTAGCCGGTTTGTGTAAAAATGAATCCGACAAACCAATATTGGGTTAGCATACAAATCGCCCAAGATCAACACAAAAATAGGAAAAGAAAATGAGAAGTAATATATTTTGGAATATAAAAGATTTAGCTAGATAAAAATATATAACCGTTGTTTATAAAATAAAGTAATTTAAAATAATTCATCTATTTTAATCCGTTTTATTGAGAGTACTGCCCATTTGTTTATAATTTTCTTAATTTTATTTAATTTGTGGAATGAAGGTAAAAAATAACTACAGAAGAGAAAGTCAAATTACTCTTTATGCCATGATATTTTATTATATTACTTTTGTAACTGAAATTAATTATAAGTAATGTAAGTATTATTATTATTAAAGGAATCGAAAATAGTCGCATTGTGGATTATTGAATAGAGACATTTTCATTTTTATAACATTATTAGTATTCAGACAAATTCAGAATAAATTGAGAATGCGAATGCTTAACAAAAGGAAGTAAAGACAAGGTTTTGATTTTATTATATAAATGTTTTCTGAATATCAATAATATCTGATATAAGCAATTGTAGATTAATAATTCATAGAAACCTTTAAAATAAATTTAAACAGTAATATTTTATTTTATTGAGAAATGCGTAGAGCGTATAACGTCGATTATTAGAAATTGTATCCTTAGCAATAAGGATGTTCCAACTATTCAAATATTTGTACATATCTATTCATAATTTACATCATAGTAGTAACATATTCATATTCATACACTGTCAGTAACTGTCGGTAAGGTAATGCATAAATTAACAATAATAAATGAATTATTTTCCATGCATATGTCTGTTTCATCATCTACTGAATGGTTTAAATTACTATTCAATTCAAAAAATAAAAACTTACCGAAAATCCATGTCTTCTACATTGATTGAATTTATGTCTACTACATAAATGCTAAAGTCGACAATTACTGGATGTCCTTTCCGAGAAGGTGGTCGAACTTCTGCAAGAACAAACAATTTATAAATTATAAGATACTTTTAATTGTAATAAGATCTAAGTACTAAATACTGTTACTGGGCAATTTTGAATCAAACATAATTAAAAAATATTAATTTCAATGTGAGATACCACATAATATAATGAAATATTCAATTTAATTAAAAATATTTCCATGTTATATTCCACACTTACTATAGTTGGAAAACTGCAATTGTTTTAGATAATTCAATGTAATTTTAATTATATATAATTGTATTAAATTAAATTCAAGAATAAGATTCAAGAATAAGTCTAATTTGTTCACCTTTAACATAGTGTTCAGGTAGAACAACTCTTGGTTTGATGCTGTAATTCTTTTTGCAACCAACTTTGTTGCAAACACTGTGAAAAGAAAAAAAAACATGTTAATAAGGTAGAGACAGTTTGGAAATGAAAAAATATTTTTGATAAATATCTTTAAAATGTAATAAAATAAGTTTCATACTAAAAGTTTAGCTAAAGAAATGTCACAATTAATTAAATTATAATATAGCATAAACAAGACGAGCCTGAATAAAATATTCAAGAATATATTCATAGTATATAAAATAAAAAATGTTAAAATCATTGTATAAACATTTTGCTAATATATTAATAATGCGATTGTTTTGTGAAGAAGTTTTGCATATATTTATGATTGAGAATCAAGACAACAAACTTTTTTAAAACTTCCGTGATTTTAATTATGGCTGTAAATAGTTTATATAAAGCAGAAAATATTACTATAATATTGGAAAGAAATTTGCTTATCGAGTGAAAAAGTTGCGTGAATTGAAAAAAAATTTAAATCATAATTGTGAATTTTTGTGAAGCAGAAGATATTATAATATTGGAAAGAAAGTCTTATTTAATCAAGCCAAAATAGTCTGATAAATTTCTAGAAGGAATCATTGATTTCAATATTTTTGTTTATTTATAAAAATGAAGATAAAATTGCAAGGTTATACCTATGGTTGTGAATATATTTTTAAATTCATTTATAAGTTTAATTTAATAAAAGCAATATCTATTTTTATCAGAAATACGTAAAATGACAAAACGCCCCGGTTTGGCCGGGACAGTCCCGGATTTTCACCTTGTGTCCCGGGTTTTTCTGAAAGCAATATTTGCAGGGTTTCGAAAAAGTACATGTATAAATTGCAGTTACTTAATAATAAAATTACAACAATCCATAAAATATTTGATATATACAACGAGTATCGTTACCTACCTAAACAATATCTTTTAAATGAAAAAATTGCCTAATGCAAAATTCCAAAAGCCGATTAAAATAGCAACTCACATTGATAAATTTGTACTTTCATTTTCAATTTTACGAAAATTACTAAAAATTATGAAAACAAACTTTTACTAAAGTTAATTATAAAGAAATAATATATGATATATTTAAAATAGCAAAACTTAAAGTTGCCGTCCCGGCTTTGTCTCAAAAAATACGGTCACCTTAATATGATATAGGCCTATTAGATAAACATAACAATTTTCTATTTTGAATATTGTTAATAAAAAGCACCCATCATTTTTCATCATTTGAAGAGTAACTTTAACTATGAAGAAAGATTTTATGCTTGATATGAAAATCGTATAATTAATCTTACAATTAGTATGTCAACATAAATTATTTTATTTGACTATGACATATGTGATTGAGGTACGTAATTGATTACATATTTATCTCGAAACATGAAGATAAAGTATGATTTTATACAAAGACTATAAACTGTAGATTTCCATCTTCCATTCTCGGCTTAGCAAATTGTGACTTACGTTGTTAGTAATGAATAAATAGGAAGATCTTTCGGTTTGCAATAAGCCATTTGCATACTAAAGAAGTAATTTGCTATGCGCATTCGAGTGCGAACAATAAAAGAAGTCTTCTCGAGGCGCTGGATGCTGCAAGTAATATAATGAGGATATGCGTCGAGACAGCGCGAGGTAAAACTGCCTACTGCAAAGGCAAATAAAACAAATAATTTATTGATATTGACGGCTTTATACCAAGCGCAAAGTGGTAATAAAATGGATTTTATTATTCAATAAATGTTTAAATCAAAATATAAATGAGATAAATGGCTTGTTTTACATGTATGATGATTAATTTGAAAGGCTTGCGTATAAAATGATTTTGTGATCATATTGAATTGTGAAGTGCATAGGAGCTACGTTTTCTAAAAAGATTAGACAATTTATCATAGTAAGTAACAAATGTAGTCAAGTGAAAACTTGTACAATTTTACAAAAATGTTTTATATACATCTTTTACGTAAGATTGTGTTTGCTCTTCATTTTACTTGAACAACAATGATAAACTGAAATTATTTATTCGTCAGAAGTAAATCACTGCAATATAAAACTAAACTATTATCTTTAAAAATTATCTATTGAGTTTTTTTTTCATATGTCATTATCAAATATAATTCCGTTCATAAAAAATCGGCTAACATACACACAAACATACACATACTTTTTCCAAATTTGGTCTCATTCGATTCAGAATAGCTTGAAAAGTCGAGAAAAAATAAAACTAATGAATCGGATTTTTTATGAAAATAAACTTCTTCGGAAGTTAATATTTGATATTCTACAATAATCTAAACACTAATTTTGTTTAGAATTTTCTTTTATTTTTTCACTTCCAACATCAATCAAAACTTATACGTTAGTAGTTCTACGAGCTATTAATTAATAATTATTAATGAACTTTTTCGTATTTTAGAATGCCCATCGGTTGGCTTTTTATATTTGATATGTTTGTATTATTAGAATTTAGTTAATTTATAATAATATATTAGAATTTAGTTATTTTTAATAATAATAATTTGTTTTGAGGCAGCAATGCCAGGAAAAAGCTTTTCACACTTGTAGACATATTTTCATCTAAGTATTCAAGTAAAATTCGATATCACTACTGCTTGGTATCAGACTGTTCGATACGTTCTAGTTGCAAGGCAGAAGCTCTTACCACTTAGCTATGAAAAATCTCTTCTTTATGAATATATTTCATGTGTTAAGTTTTATACGATCATTTCTTCCGATCTGATTTAATGCAAACTCTTAATTAGCACGTGATAATATCGAGCAATAAAAATGCATTAAGCCACTTAAAGAAGTGCGTCATTCGCATTTCGTTAAGTAAAATCAAAAACCTAAATCTATAAAATATACAATGAATCTTAATAGTTTTAATTAATAGAAACATACCTAAATAATTTTGAAGTTTTCTTGACAAGCAGATTAAAAACTTATACATTAATTTAAAGACCAAAGTAAGTGATAATTTGAAAGTGTACTCTGTAAAAACGGTACTATAAATCAGTGTAAATATGGAGAAGTTCTTGTAGAGAATAGTCCCTTATTGCTGAATTGTTCCTTATTGCTTGGACCTAAGTTTACCTCTAAGCCGTCCCATTTTATTTGCCTATGGGGTAAAAATACCAGGTGGCAAATTTAAATAAAAACAGCAAAAAACTAATTTTTACAAAAATAAATTATCAGGCAGTTTTACTGAATATAGTCACATTATTGTTTGTTTGATATGTGTTATTTTATGTAAAATTATTGGTTTTTGTAGAGAATAGAGCCACTTGCTTTAGAGCTTATTATAAGGGAATGCAGATGTTCCATATGCTTTTATTTCAGAAAATATATTTGGCTTTTTATCAGCAAAATTATATAAAAACTTGATCTAAAAAATTATGATCAGATTTTTTGTTAGAAGCTATTAGAAGAATTGTCGGAAAAGAGAAAACTTACGGCAAACAGTCTCTTAAGTGCAAATGCAGTATTAAATATGATTATAATTATAAGTTTTGTTTTCAATATAATGTTGGACTAGAAATATATAAAAATCCCTATGTTTACGATAAAGACACTGTAATGTTGTTTCATCCTTATATACATGCATTGAGAAATTTGGCCGATATATTGATACTTTATCTGTATATATAAATATTTATAATTATAATTTCTTCATAGTTTAAAATTTTTTATTGCTAAATAATTAATTCAACAGAAACAATATGCAATATTCAATAATATTAATTATGTTCTTTCATATCTTATGAATAAGTAAATAAATGAACATTGACACCATTTCATATAAAGAATATGTAATTAAACAAATAAATAACAGATATAAATGAATATTATTTAGGTCACATGTAGTGATTCATATAAGTATGTTAATTATAAAACATAAATTAATTGCTACAATTTTCAAATCAATATTTTATACGCTCTTGTTAATAATAATAATTTTATGTAACTGAAGTAATGTTTTTCTTTATTGGCTAAATTGCATAACGAACAGAAATGAAAATTTATGACGGTCGTTATAGTAAATTGATAACTATCGCAATAATTTATTTCCATAATTCATGTATATCGTCGTGTGGTATCAAAATTTAAAAATTTTAATAGTTCATGCATTATCGCTGAATCTTTTATATCCAACGCCAAAGAATTCAACGTAGCGCCACGGTCATTATCTTGATCGAAGTACGGTATATGCAAAAATTTTTAGATTTGCATGATAACTTTAAAAAATATATAAAAATATCTTTTATTATAAATACAGGTTTATGCAGGCAATGAAGGTAATTTGCTTTTAATGTCAGGTCATGCATAACACTACCGACGCAACCCACATTGCACGCCGTGACGTCAAAATATGATCTAGATTCTTAAACATACAACAAACTGGCATCGGCGCTAACATTCCGTGTCATTAAGCGCATTTCATAATTAGGATTTAATTATACACAACTTTAATAAGTAATGGAATTTGCATTACGACATCGCGTAATTTAAAGCTTTTTAAAGGTTAAGTACTTTAGTTTAATTTTAAATCATAATGGTTGTAATAAAATAATTTTATGAACCCATTGAAACTTCTTCATGACCTTAGGTATCTGCATGGGTATATAATATTTGATTTTATAAAATAATTTTTGCAGTAGAATGATTTTTTAAACATATTAAAGTATCTGCACATATGTATTTGTGTTACATAATTATAAAATTTATTAACCTTCGTTAACTCAGGTTGTTGGGTTATAATTTAACCCTTGTAGCTGTGGACTGTATTAAACACTGATTTTTTATATATTGTGTATTTGTTGCAATTCTAATTACAATCACTGATTTGTTACTAAGTTATAATGAAAAAAGAAGATATATTTATTGGTTATTTATTATACATGTTGTTTTACGGATTTTAGGTTACGTTTTACTCACTTTTAGAAGTGAACAATTATTCCCGTCAAACTCTCCGCTACCCCCTCTACCAGGGGTAGCAACCATCTTATGTAAAAGCTCAATGCCATGAAGATTGTCCCCTTCATGGCCAATATAATAAAATGAAAATACGCCCGAACAACATACGTTATAAAATGTAATTTATATATTCAGCACCAGTACGATTTCGATTTCGATTTCGATTTTTCTAAAAACTTTATATTTATCCTGTTAGCTAAGTATCCTGCGCTAGTACATTTAAAAATTTTTTAAAAGCTCTAACTTCATGTTGATAGCTACTTTAAAATTAAGTTATTAAGCTGGAAAATAGCGTACGTGTGTTTTGTGATTGATTGTTGAGTTGTATTAGGTTCATCTTCGAGTGAAATATCCCCTTCAGCAACGCATTATTGATGAAGGCTTTAATATTGATAAAGGCTTATAAGCATATGAGTATTTTTGACTCTCAAAATTCAGTAATTGTACAGTAAAAACCAAACAACATACATCACAGCACATAACCCACACCATAAGACAAACGTTCAAAATATGTTAAAAAATCTTCCCAGTTTTTGCCCAAATACTGAAATATGTTTATATGCTATTTTTTGCTAAAATTTTTTATCTGTCCGTTTTTGGGGCGATAAGAGCTGCATTATTTAACAAATGCTAAATATACGTAGACATATTTTTACAAAGATTATACATTATAATTTTTTTTTTAATTATGCTGTTTCATAAGCTCAAAAATCGAGACTGTCCAAAATCGAGAAAAGAAATGTTGTAATTACTATAATAATTCTTACAAAATAAAATTTTGTGGTTAGAGAGTAGAAACTTAAGGTTTTGTATTTCCATATACGCATTATAGAAAATAAAGTAAATAAAAATTGATTGAAAAAATAAAAAAAAGTTTTAAGAGTGGCCAACCCTTACCATTTGGGTTTAATGAGAATATGTGAAAACCTGCGTTTGGGTATACCTAACATTTTCCCAAATTTTTATGCCAATTGGTTTATAAATGCATAGGGCACACATATATATATATATATATATATATATATATATACAAGCAGAAATACATCCGATTTACTACTGCTTACAATGACACATTCTTCAATTTGAGAAAAGAATGTTTAAATAATATAACTCAAAGAATTTCACCTCGAGTATCACGCATGTTTTCCAAAAGCCTGAGAGCTTTTATTATTAATAGTTTTTGTAATTACGATAGAATACAAAAATATAAATAATTTATGTATATATAATCTCAGAATGTGTAAGATTTAAATATTATAAGATTTTCATTCTAAGCATGCTTTAAATGTCTATGCAGCATTTTCATTAATATTTTATGTATTTATGATTTATACAATTTAAGAACAGAAATGCACTCTACATATTTATATAAATTTGAATTAGTTATTGATATAAATAAATGATCAAATGGCCAATTATAATTTAAACTATATATATCCAAATTAAATATATCGGCAGAACCGTCCCATATATTACTATCCCATAATTTTTAATATTATATTTTAATATAATTATAATAAAAAAAATCATAAATGTTGGTTACATGTCCCCGAATCAATCAAAACACATTAATATTCCATTTTCAAAACATTGCAAAGCCAATTATACACTTTTCCATACAGCTAATTACTGCCCAGAATTGAATAACGTTAAATATCAACTCATATCGATTTACCTCTGAATTTATATACTGAAATACATGTCACTTATAAAAATGTCAATTAAAAAATGAGTGTGCTTGTAATTTAGAGTTCTGTTTGCAATTATAGCAATTCAAAACTATAAACAGTGTATTTTTATCTCACGCAAACGAACTAAGCAGGAAATAATTTAAAATCAATATTTTTAATGAGTGTTAAGAGTCAGATAATTATAACTGAATTATTTCTATATAAATCAGGGAATCATTATTTATAAATTCTAAATAAAATTAGTATTCATAAGAATTCATTAATTAAATTTGTGTCATATTAATATCTGTAAATTATCAAAATCTCTGCCAATGACCGAAAGATTCTGTATTTTTAAAATCATTTTTCTAAATCCTGCAGTTTTACAGACGGTTTATTTTAAGACAGAAGAAAAACTACTATCTAATAAAAAAAACGCTTATCAAAGTAAAAGTACCTTTTTGACTTTACACAGATAAATTGACAGCATATTTTTATTATATATTTATCTGGGCCTGTTGAGATTCTTATATTTACAATCCAATAGCAACTAATTATATAAAATATCACTTGATATTGTAAAAAAAAATATTGATCTCTTCATGATGTTGAAATATATAAAAATCAAAATATAATTTTTTTATTCTCTGTTCTATTTACAACTGTCCAGTTAAGGACATTCAATAAATTTGGGGAATTTACAATTGTCAGCCGTAAAGGGGCATTGTATACTAAATGGGCATGTTGGAAAAACAACTCAATAGTTGTTTTCCAATTTATTATAATATTAACAATATTTTATTGATAATTATATAATCTTAACTATTTACTAATAAAATATTTTTTATAAATAATGACTAATTATCAAAATATAAATGAATAATCAAATTGTAAATGGTTGAACCAATATAGAACTTGATCAAAAGTTACAAGGTGACAAGATCCTCATAAAGTGATAAATAAATAAAAAACAGGGATCATTAAAATCAAAAGCATAAAATTTTATGAGAAATGAAATTTCACACGAAACGAATTTCTATCATGATGAAACCACTTCAAAGGGTGAAATGGAGTATTAATTAATTTTCATAGAACTTGATCAAAAGTAACAAGGCAAGATGCCAAGAATAGGAATTCTCAATAATTATTCTAAAATAAAAATTAAGGTTATCAAAATTATAAACATCAAATTTCACGTAAAATAAATTTTCATCATGATGAAATCACCTCAATGGGCAAAGCTTGCGAGGAACTTCAACAGCAAAAAACGTCCCCGCAATTTCCCGGCCAATTTTTCATGTGACGCGATACTTGACACAATTTCATATTTCGTTAGTGCAATTAAATCAGAACGCTCTAAGTTCTGAATATTCTAAGTAACCGCCGCTGTCATCGCCATAAATTCTGTCTAACAAGAGCTGCAAAACCACGGCATTGTTTGTTTGTATTTCTGGATGTTTTATTGGTCTGAATTATCAAACGAAGTCGGTCTAATGATGTTTGCGTGCTTAACGTTTGTAAATCATGTTTTAAAACGAGAACTATGCAGATATTTAACTGCATAAACTGCCTAGTTGCATTTGCGATAGTGATATGCATAACTCTTCGAGAAAAATGCTGCTTTTGCTACTAGTCGAAGCATTTCGAGAATTTGAATTCGTGTACTACATGGGTAAATAAATAATCGAAGTTTGGAAGGTTGCATGTAAGGGAATGCTGGGAGTTAACAAATAGCAATATTATGTAAGTCAATAAGTTATTTGACAAAATCGTAAATAACTTTAAATTATAAATTTAGAGTGAGAAAAGTGGGCGAAGAAAGGAAACTGGATTGGACCCATTCTGCAAAAAATGCTTTCTACACGACGTCGTCGAAGGTAAAATAGAAAAAATAGGAAAAAATGCAGACTCTTGATGGCTTACGCAAGAAGGAAAAAATACAAGAAATTGCAAATCGAAGCACAAAACCAGGAAACAAGCAAAAAATAAAAAAAGCGATTATGATAATAAAATATCAAAGAAAATTAAAAAAAAGTTAAAAGAAAAAAAATAACATTGATTTGTGGTGATCTTATATCACGGACCTGGTGGAACTACCATGGAACCAGTCAGGCTATCATTTTTTTATTCTTCGAAAAAACTTTGTTCGTACGAAAGATGCAGAATAAAATTACAAATAAAATGGTATATAAATGGTTAAGTATGTTCATATAATTTTCTCGAGATTTTCCAGTTTTTCTGAAATTTTACGATAGCGACTTGCCTGTAGGCCACACCGTGCAAAATTCGAAGTTGCGATATATGGAAAAAACTAAGAATTTTTAGACCTTTCTAACGATGTATAATACTTTATATGTTTTCTTTACAGAAATATCTAAACCGTAAGATCACTAGATCACTAGGACCACTAGATGGACCACCCTGGACCACCCTATATTTAGGGTGGCCCATTTGAAGTAAAAGTGCATTTGAAGTGGTAGCATTTATTTCTGAGAAATAAGGTAAAAACACTGCAACATATCATCTTGAATCAAAAAAAAAATCATAATCAAAATGAAAATGTAATCGTTATGCATTATTCTCATATATATTCTTCAGACACAAATGCATCACATTAAAGAGCTCTTTCTCCTTAAATGGCCACTTATTAATTTATGTGTTTGTTGCTAATAGAATTGTTAATCATGAATATAATTTACCTTTAATAAAATCAACTAAATTTAGCTATGTAAACTGTATATTATTAGTATTTCCAATATATTTTTATATAAATATCACAAAAAACACTACCAATTAAATCGAAGTTAAGGAATTAAAAAAAATACAAATTACTGTTATGGAAATTGAGAAGCTGAATTAGTTCAAAAAATTCATTTGTCATCTTGTACAAACTTTAATATCAATAATAAAAATCACAAATAATCGTATTATAAAATTAAAGAAAATTCTGTATCGTATTAATTAATTGCTGGCTGTTCATATCGCTGATTGAATAAAAATTGCCCCAGAAGAATAAATCTTAAAGGAGTAGTTTCATACCTCTATATTTAAGCATTGACCTATATAATTTCCTAATTATAAGTTTGAACAAATATGGTCTGAATCATAGAGAAATTACAGTCAAAAAAGTTTTTCATGATAATGTTGTTATTTCTCATGAGAATATTGCAGAATTAATGCAATATGTTGTAGTGTTGTATTTTATAATATATGTAAAAAGTTTGTTATTCCTATTTATTGCTATAATTCACAATTTTCTACTAAGAAATTTACCACAAAAATGATTAGTTATATCTCATTATTATACTTCCATTATTGAATATCCTTTTTCCAATGACAAATCATTTTGAAGCACTAATAAAACTAATTACGTGTTCTTCGTTGGCATCAGATGAAACCGAGGATAATAAATGCAAAAGGAGATATCATTTATTGATTCCGTCAACTTTATTAATAGCATCCTTCGTGAATTAAATTTCCATTTACGACGAATAATGCCAAAAGAACATTGGATTAGAATTATTTCGAAATATTATTTTTGAAAGCTTTTTTAATTCAAAGTGCGATGGACATTTTCTTATAGAAAATATATAAAGATAATAAAAATATATATAATCTATACACACACATATATATATTTATATTTATATACATATATATATATATGTGTATATATATATATATATTTATATATATACGTCAATATTAACACATCATTAATAATCTAGAATAAAGGTTTTATGTCTACTATTGATACTATTAGAGAAAAACCAAGTGTTCTTTGCTGTGCCCTAAATGTTTGATTGATCCTAAATATTTTATTACATAAATACTATAGTATTTGATCCAAAATCTCTAGTGGTTGATGGCATACAATTATAATTTATCATTATTTATTTATTATAATTTACACCTTGAGTACGACATTTAAGTATCTGCTATTAAATGCATACAATATTGAATGATTAAAAAGTACATTGATGTAGTGTAGAACTTCAAAAATTGGATTTGCACCCTGCATATATTTAGCAACTGTGTTTGTTTGTTACAAAATTACAGTACTTTTTAAATTCATAATTGCAAACAAGAGTTACCATATTATGTTTATTTTGTAGCAAAATCGCAGTGTTTTTTTAAGTTCATATGATAATAAATAGATAATTCGTGTGACAAAATTACAAATTGCTATTGATCCACTTATTTTGAACAAACGTAGACAGATGTTCATAATATTATTATCTTTTATACAGAACTAATTTATCGATATGCAATTAAACATTGTAGTCGAAAGCTCTATGTTATTTCATATTTCGATCATTTATTTTTGCAACATTTTCTAGTATATACTATAATTGTTGAAAACGCGAGAGAATGAATGGATTTATTTTAAATGCAAATAAAAATATACGGTATCGTATTGCAGTACACGAATAGCTTAATTCACTTTACAATATCAAAATGATAACAAAAGATATGTATTTAAATTGATACACGTATCAAAATGCTTTTCCAAGTAAATTACATTTCCATACATATATCAAAATATATTTCCAAGAAAAAAATAGCATATCCCGAAATAAATCAAAATCTATGAACACTCAGTTGTAGATCAGGTGAACAGGTGGACAGGTAGATAGGAAGAAAGGTAGATACGTATACAAGTCAATAAATGGACAGGTAGACAAGTGAATAAGTAGAGATGTGAACAGGTAGAGAGATAGACAGTCAGTGAGGTAGAATAGAGACAGGTAGAGGTGCAGGCAGGTGGACAGGTATACAGATATCATTTATATATTAAAAAGTATTATTGATTAAGTCAAGTTCATGCAACTTGCCAAAAGGTAAAATGCCACCTACAACCAGTTTTATAAAATAAATTGGTATTGGCATCGAATTAATGTACCAGTACACGTACTGCATATAACTATTATCCATAAACATTGTATATAACTAAACTATTATCCATATATTTCTACATAGCTACGATACACCTACGGAATTCCGTTTGTATTCAAATGAGATCTACATATCGAAATGGGAATTCATGCGAGCAGGCATTTCTCCATTTGATCACTGATAAGCTTAATTATAATGGAACGAAGGATTTATGCCCTTGCGTTGTACACTTTTCTAATCTATTCCGTAAACAGAATTTTGCTTTACATCACATTTGGCCATGCGAAATTCACAATCGATAAAACATTAAAATAATTTGATAAGAAAATATTACATAACAAGAAGATCTATTAGCTAGAGCGAGTAATCGATTCATAGGTTTGATAATACATCATTTGCTGCACAAAAAATCTAATAACTAATAAATTTTGATAGAAACTAGTTGTATGTGGCATTTTAGCTTGTGGAAAGTTGCATGAACTTGATTTAATCAATAATACTTTAAATATTATTTATATAATTCATATATAACCTCTCTACCTATTTATCTATCCATCTGTTTATCTGTTTAACTGTTTAGACGTCTATCTGTTCACTTGTATCCTTTCTACCAGTCTACATGCACACATATTTAAGTATCCAGCTGTCTACCTGTCCACCTGTTTGTCAGACACCTGGCCACCTGTTTACCTGCCAACCTGTTGACCAGTCAACTTGCATATGAATCA
The DNA here is from genome assembly GCF_003426905.1 of Ctenocephalides felis. Taxonomy (NCBI): domain Eukaryota; kingdom Metazoa; phylum Arthropoda; class Insecta; order Siphonaptera; family Pulicidae; genus Ctenocephalides; species Ctenocephalides felis. The sequence continues at coordinate 24,591,446 of NW_020537646.1, read as the reverse complement.
ACAATAATCATTTGTAATGATCATATTTGACCAAAAAATATAAATTTTTGAACCACACATATACCTACTTTTTCTAAGGTGTGCCAAAACAGTCAGAAACCTTCGAAACGTAAAAATAAGCAGAACTTTTCATTTTAGATTTTTTGCGATTCACATGAAAAAGAACTATTCAATTACAACAGATAATGTACTTAACATCCCAAACTGACATTGTTTGAACATTTAACTAGCCAAGAATTATATTATATAAAATTAACTACATTTATTTTCCGGTTGTTCAAATTGAAATATTTTGAGTAATCACAAATTAGTCACACCTGAAGATCTATTTTTGCTTAAAACTAATACTTAGGGTTTTCCATATTGTCCTTTCGTTCATAGGTAAGGCTTGATATATGAAGCAGATTTAAAGTAATTCAGCAGGTGTATGAAAATTTATATTTATTTGAATACCTACTACGATGTTTCATGATATCTTTCGAATTTTACTTTATAACAAATTCTAAACATTAGTAAAATACTCGAAAACAATTAAATTTGTGTCTTGTATATAAAATAAAAGAGGTAATATTTAGACAAAATACATATTTGAAAATTATGTAAAGTAAAGGGGCATATAACTACTAGTACTGATCTTCACCAAAATATTCATGTTTGGAAAATTGACTGACAGAATTAAATTGCATATAACGTTTTCTTCAGTTTGATACATATTGCGTTATCAAACAATATGAAAATCATGACCATGAACATATTATGTAAGAAAAACTCAGAATGTGAAGTGTCTGTCTAGACTCTCAGCTGTTATTGTATCAGCTGACACATGTGACGGGGTAGATTCTTGAACGATATCGTGGAAATAAAGATTCGAAAGGTAAAAGTGCGAAGAAAATTGCTTTTGTAAAGTTACTACTGAACATACATTTTATAACATGACCATTCGAGAGATTAGAAATATGTAATAGCAATATAAACAATTTGTAATTATTTTCTATATTTATTAATATTAATTTGTGTTTGCTCATATCAATAAACTACACCAAAAAACTAAACAGATAAAAGTTCATGGATTTAACGAATGCATAAAATCACGCCAACTTATATCTATTAGTTTTTAATGCAACTGTGCCTTTCCCAAACATCTACAGACAGCTACTTAATGTCTATTGAGCAGGTATAAATTATAAACACAATAAAAAAATTGTGTTTTCATATTAAAAGTATTTATTTTGTCAAGATTAATTTCATGATTAAATTACAATCCGTTTTTAATAACAAAAACATATAGCAAATATTATAATTAATATTCAAAAACTTAGAACAAAATTTAAAATACCAAGTTTAATTTTGTTGATTAAGGACTGCCAGTATATTTGATTAAAAAGTATTGTGTTGATCATCATTACTAATTATTTTAAATAATGAAGAATTGCTTTACCATTATCATACGCAGAATAAAATGAATTTAAAAAATATTGAATTTTAATGACCAATTTAATGTGAAATTAATTGTAAATAAATTGTGATATGTGCTTCTTGAAATAAATATACCTAGAACCATTTACTAAAAATAGAGACCTTATCTACCTTTATTTCATAACAAAAATGTAGTTTTAATAAAAAACATAAAAAAAACAAGTAAAGAATATCTGAAATATTTCTAAATTTTCTGTTGACGTTTTCATCTTCGTCATATTCAAGAAAAGCTATTTTTGTATCGAATTGTAATAAAAAATACCCACAATGTAACATTTCGACCGGTATGATTTTAAGCATGTGATTTATACCTTTTTTATATTCTTTATTCGCTTTTGCTGATTTATGATACGTTCGTGCAAAATACATCGATCATTTCAGCACGGAGTTATAAAATATTCCGCCGTGGAAAACAATTGATGGGTTGGCAGAGTCGCGGCCTTGCATTGCATTGGCTTCTATTACATGCGACATTGTCCTTTTCGTTGTCATCCATCGATATCTGCAGATTAGCATTTGCCATTTGCAGAGATGAACTATACATTGAAAGATATTATTTCTATATGAAAATCAACAGAAATTTCTAATTATACGAAAAAAAGATATTTTGTTGATACTCCATTGACGATGTCTCATTACGCATTTTCGACTTATAGCAACGAAACTGATTATGCTGTAGTCTAAGAAGTAAATTTTTGGCAATATTAATACTCTGCTTACTTATACATTTTTTAAGCATTATCGATGAAAAGCTTCATTATAGCAACTAGGATATGTCGAATGTATACCAATTTCATCGTTAATTGCTTTTCTCGTTAATATTACTGGTTAATAACTGCATTATAATTTCACCTGAGCATACATATATTCCCATATGCTGTCTATATAACATGAGCTTATATTACTACTATGCTTTATTGAGTTACTGTATCAAAAGTAGTGGTGCAAGGCATCGTGCCTTGATGCAAATTGCTGAAACTTTCCCTTTCGAAATATTGTTTTTTGAAAAAAGCTTTAAAACTTTGCCATAGGCTAACCAATAAACTTTGGCACAGAATCCCCCAGACGCTCCGTTCTCTCAAAAACTGAATTGCCATTTTTGGCGCTTTTGCAGCGTATCTGCAGCGTAACGGCTGGATTTGCCTTAGCTAAAAATCAGCACGCCTCCTTATCAATAAGAATCGAATGTGTTTTGAATCGTTCAAATCATTTGATCCGTGTTCTCGAAATCGTCGACGAAAATTTGTATCCGCACATACATTCATACACATACTCACATACAGGCATACATACATAGACACATACACACATATCCATTCCTGATTTCTAAGATATGCCAAAATGTTCAGAAGGCTTTGAAACGTAAAGATATAAAAAAATTATCATTTTTGATTTTTTTGCGATTACTGTAAGTTACCATACGGTAAGAAAACTGTGTAAAGCTGATTCGCGTGAATAAAACAGAGAAATAAATAATTTTTCACAACAACTACATTTCTTAATTTCATTATTGATGACATATTACTTATTACAAATTTACTAATTATTAATAGTTTTATTAATTTTTTTGCAATAGTTGGTCTACATAGACCAATTTGAGATATGCTGAAAAAACTGGAGTCACTACCTTTTGATAAGGCGCTGGCCGAGATGGGTAGCAAATTTGAAACCTTGTGGTTGCAAGACCAAAGCTATTTGGTCTATTACCACAAAGCCCTGTTGAATAAAGTTATGAACCACAATATTCACCTAATTGCTCTTTTTGTATTATATGTACTTTAAACTCTTCGTTTTGTGGCGGGAATAGCTCACTCAGCAGCGATCTCGACTCGCACGCTGGAGGAATTCGGTTCGAATCTCCAGCAATACCAGAATTAAAAATATAAAATATTAAATCGGATTAAGAATTGTTAATTTATAGAATACAAGGAAAAATTGAATTAGAAGTAAGAAGAAAGAAAGAAGTTTAGTTTAGAAGATGAGAAGAACATATCGAGAAACAAGAAGATGAATAAAAATTGAGTGGAATTGAAGAAAGAAAATTGAATGGAAAATTAGATACAAGAAGAGATAGTATAGATATGATGAATGTATAATAAATATATATATGTAAGAATAGTATAGAATATGATGAAAAATGATATGAATAATGTAGGTGGCTAAAAATGCTGTAAAGCGGTGGCTAATAAAATAAAAAAAAACTCTTCGTTTTCAAATACTATACGATTGCACCAAGAAGTCAGATATTTAAAATAAATAATTTATAGTCAAAATAAAACTTTTATCTATAATTATAGTCAGAATATATATTATTCCCACCAAGTTCGTCACTGTCTACTTACATATCAACCACCCCCCAATGTTGATAATCATTATATCATAACCGTCTAATTCATGTTCGTACTATGTTATTTCAGCATATAATAGCACGTAATCGTTCCATAAATTAATTGCCTCAATAAACTGCATTGTCATGTGTCGTTATCTGTGCAAGTATCGCAAAACGTGTAAATGATTAAACCATGAAGGTTTATTTTTTGACCTTGCACTTAAGGTAAAGTTTGTCTAATTGAATCAATATATTTACATTAGAATCCATATAACGCAATGGCAAATAGGTAAGTACTTCACGAAAAGCTCGATTAGATTACTACGACGTAATAAATTATAAACGAGTTTTAAAAATAGCTTTTGGCATACGGGGGTTTTACAAATCACTTGATTAGATATTAGTAAGTATTGGATTGGTATATTAGTAAATACTGGATTAGTGTATTGTATATATCTTGTTACGATGTTGCTATCAAAGGGACTCCTGAACTACAGAATTAAATTTAAACTTGATTTGCACACCTTGTGCTTTTGAATCTTACCTTAGGTGAAAGATTATATTCCAATTTATAGTCGTAATATTATATTATTAGTAACAAATTGGCAATTTGTTGAGTCACAATTATATGTTTTTAATTCAATTTACACACTGCAATAAGATCTAACTTCACATATAGGATAGGATAAGATAGAATATCTCAATTTATGGTCGCAAAGTATATTTATATTTCATTATCACAATGAAAATCTTTTAATGCCTGATGATAATAGCACTAGTAATAAGATATAAGTGATTTTGCTATATTTATAGTAAATATAACAGAAATCGAGCTTTTTCATGAACAACTAAAACTCAAATAGGTTAATAAGTTTAAAATAATCGCCAACAATAATAATTTATGTAATTGATACCAAGCGGTTTTTGATTATAATCTAATCAACCGATACAAGCAACATGTAGGGAGAAGTCCCCTAGTGGCGGACACCAAGTTTATTTATAAAGTTAACAAAGTTAGAAATCAAACTAAATTAACAAAACCGCAATAAAATAATAAAAAAATAATTAATATTATCAAACAAACTTTGGTATCAACAAATATGATTTTAAACAGTTGCACCTAGTACCGGACATTTTAAAATAACCTGCATTGATCACATATGTGGCCATCTCCACACTCTGGAATGTCTGCACATGTGCTTTTGACGAATATTCTTAGATTTTGCAAAAAAAGTCACTATTCATCCACCTTTTTTGCTGGGCCACACCGATGCTCTCAGCTAGTGCATTTACCATAAGCTTTTCATTATTTGACTAGGAAATATGAAAAATGGGGGTATGTAGTGACCATTAGTACTCATACAGAACAAAATTAAATAATTGGAATAAATTACGTAAATTCTCACAAGAAATATCAATATACTACTGTCCGGCACTAAGGGACGACTTAGTGTCCGGTGCTAAGGGACAGACATTTTCGTTCATTTGGTGGCACCTACTAAAATGCGCACATAAAACAGGAAGGAGTTGCTCTCGCCGTAGCCGTGTGCGTCACAGGCGAGGCTTGGCGCGTGATCCTGTTCCTGTTTGCCCCTAGTGCCTCTTCCACTTGTATTTTGAAATGAAAAGATTTATACTCGTTTAAATATATTAATATTAGTCCGGTGCTTGGTGCCGTCCGGCGTTACGGGACTTCCCCCTACTGATTTATTTTAAATTTGAAGGAATTTTGGACAGAGTGACAATTTAAGTTCAGAGCTCTTTAGTCTTCTAATCAATCATACTCATCAGTGGCTTTCAAAATTATATTATTTGTGCTGATATTTTCCCAAGTTTTGCATTCATTGTCGCTTGTTTTTTTTTTCAAATTTTGTACGCCACAGTCATAGATCTTATATTGTAAAGTTCTATGGCCACAGTGCTCAAAATTTCCGCACTCGATTAGAAACATTAGACGAATTGTTTTTTGGCGGCAACAGTTATTTTTGTTCGGAAAGCCTAAACTGATTTTTTCGAGTGCCATATCTAAAATTGGAACAAATTGTTTGCATCTATCTTTTTCCAAAACTGTCAGCAAACATAGGTTGGGCTAGAAGCCCTGACCGTTTCCGACAACGTCTACCATTTCACAGTAAACTCCCATCTCGTATTCAAACATGTTAATGTTATTAGTTCACCATCTGCAAATGCAATTTCCAGATATCATGTATTATTCAAACAGTGATTTCACCCTATTGAAGGTCATTGTAATTTTATCCATAATTTTAAAAAATCGATTGCATTTTATGAATAAATTATTAATGTAGCAATGATTTGTTCTCATTGTGGTTTTCAAATTACGTAAAAGCAGGAAGAATCGACAGAATAATCTATACATTTTATTCAATAACAAAATATTGTTTTCTTTAGTTCAATGGTAGTGCAATAAAATTGCAGCAGCTGTGCAGGTCTTGCATATAAATCAAATTAAAAGTGTGGATTTATTGGGTTTACGTTCAAGTCCAAAGATATTTCTTATTTAAATTATTTACCATATAAAACGAGAACGCTTGGTTTTTCTTTGCTTTATCATTTTTTAATACTTATTTTTCTCAAATACAAAGAAGACCAAATCACATTTAATTTTTTCTAAACTCTCATTATTATATGTTTCAATAGTTCTTGACGGATCATGACTATTAATTATATTTGAAGTATGTTAAAAAAATTGGCTTGCATTTCTATTTTAAGTAATTAGATTATAGTTTGTCATAATTTATGTTTCAATTTTACTCACAAATGATATTAAATGATTAATTCGCTAGTTATGTACAGTTTTTTGCATAAATATTTATCATATCAAACATTATTATTTAATAATTAAACCAGAATATATATGAATTTTGCTAAACATGGGAAAGAATTATTAATTTTGCTTAATCAATTTTAATTAATTTAAAATTATTCGTGTTACTCGTATTACTTAATTTTTCATTCCATATCTAACATTAAATTTTTAAATATTTCTTTTTTTTAAATTAATTTTAGTAATATGCATAAATTGAACTTATTGGAAATTAATCATGGTAATACTTACTGGTAATTATTAATGAAAAAATTCAAATTTTAGGTGAAACATTTTTAGTTACATTAGGAACGACTTGCATGTGTTTGTATATAAAAATTTATTTGCATTAATTTTGACTATATTTGTTTACTTTATTTCACCAGAAATTTGAACAAAAAAATAGAAGTGCGACATTTGCATATAATAAACCCCATGGCACAAATATCTCAATATTAAATTTAATATCATATCTAATGACAAATATCTAATAATTATGGATGATCAAAAGCAGAACGTAATATTATATTAATAACCAGAATGTATTTGCAAATAACCTAGCAATAGAAATTCGTATCCCCATTCAACGTGTATCAGCAGAAATGTATCATTCAAAAATTTTGTGTGAACAACATTATCAAGAAATGTATATAATATATTTCAAATTGTACAAAATTATCATTCCATTGACTTCATGAGTATACGCCTATGTATTTTCTATACATTCCTATATAATTTCACTCATAATCAGTAGAAGAAATATGCAATCACGGTCTTTTATGTACTTCTGTGATTGCCGGCTCTCTGTATGATCTTCGCTTATATTATTTGATCGTTATTATAGAGAAGTTGTTCGAGAAGAAGATTTTCTGGTGAAATTATAAGAAATTCAGTTGTTGTTGAGAATGAAAAACAAACAGATTCTGTAAGTGAAAGCTGTAACGAATCTTTCATTCTAATAGTAAAATGTAACATTCTAAGCCTCGTCAGGTCATTGGGTTAAAAGAAAATAAATCATACAATATACCAAATTTAAATATTTTTTAATATATAAGATTGATATATTTCATAATATATCATATAAATTTATATTATATATTTATAATTAGACATAATATTTAAATAATTTTTTTTAAATTTTTAGCACATACTAACTACAGTATGACTTGTAACACTCTGAGAAATTTGATTAATAAGATTTTTTCTTAGGTTTCTTGTTTAACTTTTTTTTTCGGAATTATAGTATTCGAAATACAGTATTATCAAAAAAGCATAAGAGTGGTGTAATACTTGGTTTATTAAACTTAATATGAATATGAATATTAAACAATAGACGTCAGCTGTAATCAGTAGCTGCTTACAAAACACGGAAGGTACATAGATGTTCCGCATAGATTCTGATTAGAATCGCTTAAGCGCATGAAATAAATTTTGAATAATTTTTATAATTCAACCGCTTAGGGCGAGCCTATAACATTTTACTTTGTTATTTCAGACAACGAAACCTATCGTTATACAAAGTTTTATCAAAATCATCAATAAACTTTTTTCGACATTTAATTAGGATCAAAATCGTCTATAAAATTATTTCAACATTTAATTAGAACAAACGGTCCGGCTAATCTTTTCATAAAACTGGTCAACGCGATTCCCATTCAATATTTTTCGATCGGGTTTTTTAATTTTTAAATTAGATTCAGAATATTATGGGCTAAAACGTTGACCAAAAATTTTGGCTGATTGTCGAAGAAAACTTACAAAGGCTAGTCCTTATCGAGCTCCATCGAATTATTTTAACTTTTTAAATCGTTCTAGCGGTTTTTGAGAAATCTTGAGAAAAATCTACTCACACGTTTTCCTAAATTGGAACGTCAAACATCAAATTACCAAATCGGATTTTTTCGCAAAAACAAGCTAAATTTATAAGTATTTTCTCTAGATTTTATTTTTTATGGAGGAAAAAGTCTTTTCGCTCATTTATCAATATAAAATTATATTTCCTCGAGAAAACCGAACTCTATTCGCGTTGACAGTAATTGTTGAATGTTGAATGATTGAAGAAATGGGTTAACGCGCGTCTGATTTATTATTATTTATGGATTTCGAACTGCGCTAATGATATTTATGATACACCAGGCTAGGTAAATATAGAATGCAGAAATAATTAATGAATAAGAAATGAATTGTTATAGGAAGAAACTTTCCCCAGAATTGAAATTCGAACAATGTTAAAAATGCATGTCAAATAGTAGTTTGTAAAGTTTATAAATTATTAATAAATATGATATTAATGAAACAAAACAATAATAATATTAAATGAAAAAACTAAAAATTTAAAAAATTTTATAATTCTTTTAAATTTAAATTTACTAAAAATAAATTCTTTTATCAATATCATTATAATGCTAAATATAGAGCAAAATTACGAAGGCAGTGTGCAAATAAATTTAAATCGGAATCAGATCATACATTATAAATAACAGGTACTGGAAATTGAAATCAATATGACAATTGCAACAAAAATTGTTTTAATAATAGGAAGTATTGATAAACGCGCAAAAACGGTTTGAATTTAAGGTACTATTTAGAACCATAAAAAATTGCTTTTTTGTTTATATTATTTTAAAAAATCAATATTTTTACATAGAATACATATATTGTTACAGCAAATATTTTATAGACCGATTGCAAAAGTCTTTAACTAGTTACGAAAGTTTTTAATATTGAAATTAAATAAAATCAAATTTATATATTTATATACTAAAAATCAAAAATACTCTTGTTAGTATGTTTTTTATATCCAGATAAAATCGCGAATTTTCTATTTTAGAGTATTATAATAATACTCAACGTTTTATAAACGTGCTTCGTATAATTTAACTATCTGATTATCCTTAAATAAAATACCAATTGACATTTCGGAGCCAGTTTTATCGTGTAAGAGCAATCCGGAAATAAATTGATTCAAAAAAGTTTTGAATTGACCAAGTGTCAGCATTCTAACTGTAAGATATGCTGGAAGAAATAGAAACATAACACAGGACCGCAAGTTTTTCTACCATCGGAATCAATTCGACTTTCAAATAAATAGTAAATATTCTCCGAACATGCGATTAAAGTTTCATCAACTAAAACTGAAATATATGATCAGAGGGTTTTGAAAAAATTACTTATAATTAAATAAAATTTGCTTATATAATAGATAAATATCAACTTGAAGTAATAAATGAATAAAAAAGCAGCAATTGAAATTTTGTTGTTATGTGAACAAAAATAGAAAATAATCTACAATATTTTTAAAATAATTTGTTCTCAAAAATTATTGGGTAAAGGTATAAAATAGTTGAATAAAAAATAAATAGTAGAATAAAATAAGTCGAATAGAATAACAAATATTAAAATTTATCTATAATGGAAAATATTAGGAAAATCAATATAAACCTACATAAAAATAGATGTTTAAATCGACTCGAATTTCACAGCAGTTTTTCCCATTTTTTTTCGAAGGCATTATCGTCCTGTTTCTTTCAATACGTTAGTTCTCATCGTCATAGCATAAAAAGGCAAGTGCCGACTCGTGATTTTCTGCATGTCTTTACTAAAATTACATCGTTTGCATCGCGATTGCAAATTTCTGAGGGTCATTTAGAGGCCGACTGTAGGCGTGATCGGCTCTGAACTTTGGGAGAAACAAGGTCGAGGAATCCTCCTACCAATAAAATTACCACATTACATGGATATCTACACTAGACTTCGCATTGACTGTTGGTCAATTCAGTCTTTTATAAAGAATATATAGAACATTATTATTATTGATTTACTGGCTGTAATAAAATATACATATTGTAATATGGAGCTTTATATATAAAAAATATTGTTGACAAAATTATTCATTTATTTGATTCAAATAGAAGAAGCAATAGATTCTATTTATAGATTTTTTTCATAATGTTTAAAGATTTCAATTATACTGATATATTTATTATATATATTGAAATCATATATGTTATATAAAGTACCCATGGGTAGACAAATATGTAGGTACATAAAAAAACAACAATGTAAAAAGTACTCTAAATTATTGCAAATATATATATATATATATATATATATATATATATATATACTAATATTTGTCATGTAGTATAGTTTTACCAAAAAATTTTAAAACTATGGGTGAAATAGCGGAACAAATTGTAAGGCTAGATAACAATCCGTTTTATATGTGATAGATAAATTTATTTTAGCTTGGCAACTATGTAATTGCTGAGTTTTATTAGAAAATTAAAGACATTTTTTATGGAATCAAGTAACTTTAATTTGTAATGCATCGCCTATTTTGTTCAATGAATTTTTGCCATTTTTCAAGAAACATCATTATCCAACTTTCATAAGACTTCTATTGCAAAAGTATATTTGACATCGGAGTCAGTGAATTGTTTACCTTTCAAAGAGTTTTGTAATGTTTTAAACAAAACATAATCAGAACGTGCAAGATCAGGACTGTATGGAGGATATGGTCAAACATCCCAATCAAACTCCAATAATATTTGACTGGTAGCCAGATTTATGTGATTTGAAAAATGGAACAAATCATCGTTTTATATTGTCAATTCTCTTTTTGAAATTTGCTTAGTTTGGTTTGTTGTTTAATGTGGACGTCAGAATTGATCATTCGGTTGGTAATAACAGTTCAAAGTAGACACCTTTGACAAAGTAAACCCTTTTAATCAATGTCAACTGGACGACCAATGCGTTTTCCGTCTTTGAGTGAAAAGTCAACAAAATGATATTTGGCAAACCACTTTTAATACTGCAGTTTTTAAGGCTCAACACTTTATAACTTTCTTGAGCTTATGATGCCTCTTTACTTTTTAATAAAAAAGCAAAATGTCAAAAAAAATTGATTGTATTTTCCATATTTCCAAACGCAATGGATCAAAAAACTTTTTTTGCACTGATGAACATCTAAAGCTTCTACTATCCATTAAGAAAATATATTTTAAATTTGGACTACTATCCATTAAGAAAACGTATTTTACATCCTTTATATTTGAAAGCATATTAGGTTTTACTAAAAATGTAGAGAGTTATCATAAAGAATTATAATTTAAACATATGCTTTTATTAACATTTTTAATTGAGAACGTGCTTATGTTTTTAATATATGCATTACTTTGATATCATTTTATTGCAGGTTATAAATGAGCTTTGATGAAACTTTGAATGTTGTTCTATAAGAAATGGTTGACAAAGAGCTATTTCCAAACATTTGGACTTTGTCAGCAAACCTAAAAATTCAATTGAAACCATTTAAGCTGAAAACCGCATTTACTCAGTTTCCAATCTACATGGACATTAAAATTCGTGATTTCGTTAAAAATCAGAAACAGCATAAGAATGTAATATTTTTTTGAGTGAGTTATAGCAACTTATTATATATAAGAAAACGAATTTATAAATAAAATCATTAGCTTCGAATAAACTGATGCAAGTTCCAATGGTCATTATTCATTATTCCGTGCACAAAATTTAATTTCCAAACAAATCTATTAATCTATCCGTCTATTTACAGCATGCGGTTTCTCTGTTCATGTTTAACCACACCAAAACCGAGTCCTTTCCATCATCCGGCAAAATGTCAGAGCGGTCCATTTGCTCAAGTGGAATGGTGCATCTGCAATGCGATATCGCGTCGCGTACATAATTCTCATTTTAAGTGTCGGTCATACGATCCTCGGACGAGTGAAAATTCATGCCGGCCTTCCCATAGGATCGGCCTATTCCCACACGACGAAGCCTGACACCCGCTTAAAAGGATCGAATGGCTGCGAACGAGCACCTAATGATGATGATTGGAAACCAAAATGCAAAGTCACATGATTGTTGGAGATAATCATTCAAAGATGTTATTAAAAATTGTGCTTTTGTTCATGGATATATAAGTATTCCATAATTCCTTCTATCAAATATGCAGTTTATAGAATGCCGCTTTATAAACATGGAAATGAGGATCAGGCAGATTGTACGCTCCAATATTGTATTTTTTAAATTTAGTGTGTACTTTTATAATCCAATATTTTATTTGGGAGTTATTATAAAAACATAACATTTTCCTAAAAACATACAATTACAATTACAAATTATTGTAATTGTTTTATAACAATTTATTTGAGAGTACTTTATGCTATGACATATTGCAATAGATTACTGCCAAAAAATTAAAAACACGAGTGAAACTCATTTTGATACTACATACATTTTTTATTTGTTTATAAATCTGCAGTCGTTTTTAGGAAAGCATTGACGATTATAGAGTTATACTAGATTATATAGTGTGAGATTACAGAGTGTTACTATTTTAATTTTTTTTTACCTGTCTACATTCATAATATTAATAAACGATTCAAACGCTTATTTGTTTCAGTAAAAAAAAGATTGCGAGTCACGACAACCTTGATATTGAGCAGTAACGGAATCAATTTTCACTTGGGTATATAGATCTTAAATATGTTTCCAAGTAAAAATAACCCTTTCTGCACCAAACTCAATAAAAGGGGGGGAGTCTCCTAGTGGCGGACACCTAAAGTTATTTATAAATAAATAACAAAATATTTTACGAAATGTTTATTAAATTACGATTTATGTTAGATAACGAAGTTAGAAATCAAACTAAATTAACAAAACCGCAATCTTTGCTGGAAAATAATTATAACTACCAATCAAACTTTGGTGGCACCTAGTACCGGACATTTTAAAATAACCTGCATTGATCACATATGTGAATCACGTGTTACATAGATAGAGTGTCCGGTGCTTGGTACCGTCCGGCGTTACGAGATTTTTACTTATTGAATGGCGCGTTAATAATTAATATTATTTGCTGTGCATTTCTCTTTCATATTCCTATAACAACATTTAAAAAGACTAGAATCTTGTTCACTATGATAAATTAAATTTAAAACCTAATTCCTAAAATGCAAACATATATTCAATTTTATTCATATCCTTTATATTTGAAAGCTTATTAAAAATGTAGAGAGTTTTCATAAAGAACATATAATTTAAACATACATCATTTCAGGCAATATATTTCTATTAAGATTTTTTATGATTTGCTTTTATTAATATTTTTAATTGAGAACGTACTTATGTTTTTCATATGTGCATTACTTTGATAACATTTCATTGTATGTTATAAATGAGTTTGATTAAGCTTTGAATGATGTTCTATAATGAATGGTACAAATACGGATGTACATGAACGTATATATGATGTACGTATATATATTAAACTAGTATATATTTATGTTTCAATTAAAATGTTTTTTAATTGATACGCTCTGCATTGTTAATTAAAAATTAATTATAAAGTTTGTTTTCAATTAGTAAACGCAAAATTAGTGAGACTGTTATTTCATTTGCTTCAATTGATAGTTGTAATTGTAATTGTGTTATGAACCCGATAATGTGACATTTTATATATTGTAACGACAATAGGCATTGTTGTCAAAGAATTTCACAACCCTTAGTGCATAATGCATCCTCCACCCAGAACTTCAATTTTAATATTAGAGTAGATACTATTATGAAATACAAAATATTTCAGTGAAATAAGTAATGAAAAGCATAAACAAGAATATAAAAATGTTTTGTAATGCATAAACTATAATTACTATATATATATATATATATATATATATATTAAAAAAATATTTTTACCTGGTAAAGTTGCTGTTCTAAAGTTATTTGGGTATCAAGCGAAATTTTCAAATGCTGTTTTTTTGTAATGTTCATTTGTTATTAATGAGAAAATGTATCAGAAATTGAACTCAATGACTCTTTTTTATTTTATATTGCACTTAATATAATGCATTTATTTTAATAAACAATTGTTATTATTAGACATTTCTCTATTAAGAATTGCATAGAGAAAGCATAGATTATTTTTAACGCTTAGAAAGCGCTATCAAGCAAAATGACTTGCTGAGTTTCTCGATAATTCAAACCAAAAAAGGCAAGAGTATATTTAAACAGCCAATGGCCACAGTGATTAAATTTGTTTTTGCAAGTGTAAATATTTACTCCCATTTTCTAATAACTTACGAGTGACGTTCGATCATGAACAAATATATATATATATATATATATATATATATATATATATACAGAAAATTATTTCCATTTTCTAAATATGCTCACACATAAATTTAAAAAATTAAAATCATATTTAATATGACTTAAAAATACAATTGAAGTACGATTTAAAGATTGTGAGTATTTAGCATACTTACTGTATAAGTTAATCATCAAATACTATTAAAAATAAAATTCAAGATATCAAGACAAAGAAGAAATCGTTCTAAATCAGTAGCATTTAATCTTTGCTGGTAAGCACTTGAGAGATGAAAAAACCTCCTGACTACAATGTCCAAATAGAATCAACGGCATTTTGTAACAAGTGTAATATTAATTCCTTAAAAGTTTAACTATCAGATATAATTACAAATACAATAGTTTAAAACTTTTGATTTAAATCATATTTAATTCTTACTACTTTTGTAATTAAGCTGAAAAGGCCATCAGAATATTTTATAGCACAGAAGTAAAAATGATTCACTTCGTTAGTTTACGAGTGTAAATTGCAATTAAACATGTTTTTGTCCTACTTTGTAAAATATTGTTTCACAAACTTTATTTCCAGTTCCGCAGTTGGAAGCTTTTGAAGTGCCAGTATTCGCATTGCCGCCCCATACATTGTATGAGCTCAGCAGTCAAGTTGTAAAACTGTATTTATTGTTTGTACCTACACGTTTATTTACAACGAAGAGATTACGCATTACTTGTTTTCTTCTTTTATTTGCTCTTGAACTTAAGTATGTCGATCATAAATGTCCAAGTTATAGATGTTTCTAAGAAATATCCATGTAAAACTTGCAATTAAGCTCTAAAGCTCTTTCGCGGCAGTTTAATAGATTTTCGTGATCGCAGCAAGCGAGATGAAAGGTGAGCCACTTCATTCGATTTTGTAAAAAATCGAGGAAACTAGATTTGAAAATTAGGTGAGAAAATATTATACACAAATACATACATCCATTTTTTTCAAGTAACATATGTCAAAATGTTTAGGAGCTTTTGAAACCTTAAGATATACAAAAGTTTACTTTTTTGCGCTTACTATATTTTACTCTGTGGAAAGTTAAAAAGTCAAAAATTGATCAAAATATATTGTAAAATACAAACTACGTTCTCCAATACAAATTAATTTTGTTGAAATATTATATATGCGCAGCAAATAATATCATGTTTATTACACTGACTATTTCAATAAGTAAATAATATTCATTGCGCAGTTGTAAATAATATGTAGCTTAGGGTGGTCCTTAATATGGACATTTTCGAATTTCCAAATAGTTCCAAATTGATAAAAAACAATTCAAACTGAGTTTTAGCTCTTAATAATGTTTTTTAGATAGTGCGCAATTCAATCAAACTTCGTATGGAAATAGCATGGAAAAAATTTTGAAAATTAAAAAAAAATATTACATATAACTTAGCGACACATGAATTAAAAGTGAAAATTCGTGTCATTTTTTATTGAAAATACGACACCCTGCAAATTTTTTTAAATTTTTTTCATGCTATTTCCATACAAATCTTTGATTGAATTGCGCTATATCTAAAAGACAATATTAAGAGCTTTCAGAGAAATTGTTTTTTATCAATTTGGAACCATTTGAGCCCTTGGGAGCAAGGAAATTCGAAAATGTCCATATTGAAGACCACCCTAATGTAGCTCACATAAATATAGTAAAATAATTAATATTATGATAATAATTCACGAATTCATAATAAAGTTAACAAACCAAGAAAAATCTTTCCATCGATAAAAACGAACTAAGATTCATAATTATATCATGGAAGAATACACATATCGATCAAAAAAATGTTGTATTACTGGTAAAAGTTATAAAAATTATTAGTATGTATTGACTTGCATTTAACATTAGAAGTACTTTTTAGATAAAATGCACAAAATAATATTTTTAAATATCTCTGTGTTACAAATGTCGGAGTCCAATATTGCGTTATGATCCTTTTTATTCGCATCCATTCCGCGAAACATGGATGCCTTTTATTCATCCATTAAAATAACTGGAAATCCTATGAGATATCAAGCAGGTACTAAACTTGAATCCACAAAAGGTGTGTAAGGCAAAAACCCAATGTATGTACAGAAAACATTGCGAAAATTCTTTTACGTCATTATTCCCATAATACGTTTGACCTATTTTTGCAAAACGCGCGTGATTGCGAAAAATTAAATCTTCGTAATATCGCGCAGTTGAACAGTTAACACGAATATTTCACTGACAATTATAACTACAATATTTGCACATAAAAATCGGAATTGTGAAGTTCTTTGCATAACTTTTTATATTTGCTGAAATTGTTTTATAATCGATTACTATAAAAGGCAGTAAAGTTCTCATAGTTTAAATTAGCTAGATTCAACTCAAATTCACATCAGAAATGGTCAAAAAACAAAAGATTATTCAAGCTACATTATGATAAAATCTATTATACTTTACACTACAATGATAGATTATGTACAAACAATAATGTTTGTATTTAAAATATTTGTAAAGAGTGTTTTTCGCAAAATAAGTTTTAATATGTTATTAATATATTTTGTTCTCAAAATTCATTTTAGGTTTATTCTAAGAAAATAAAATAGTTTACTCATCCACTTGAAAGCCAGAGACATATATAAACTTTATCGTATTAATAAAAGGATTTTTTTCTTCTTTCTGAATAATTTAATATTTCTAAGATTTAAAAAATATGGGACATATCAAGCATAAAATCAAATATATAAAATTCAATTTTATGTATTCGGTTTGAATTTGTTCTACAAATAAGTAAGCTACTTGTATATCACTTGTATAACACGGATTCGATATAACACGGTTCGAGAATTCCCCAGAAAACTGAGCAAATAGCTAAAAAATAAAAAATATAGTAAACTTTATGAAAAGCAATAAAATTAGTAAAACCGTCGTATAATAGTTCAATAAAAATGATGAAACTAGTGCAGTAGATAACTCATTTGACAGAAAATGAGGATTTGTTGTCATAAGAAGCCGGTGGCGTTGGATAGCACTTGCTTGTTAGTTTTGACTAATAATTCATTTAATGTGTTAATTAGTTCTTAAGAAAATTTAATAAATATAAAAATCTTTATTATAAGATTATAATATGTGGCATTTTTGAATTCTAAATTCCCGTATAACCAAGATTTGCATAATTATGGTAGTTTTTCGGAACGTAACTACCGTGTTATACGATGTTTACCATAATATATGAATATATATTATGATAATCATCTACGTTAATTGCAAAAATATTAATTGGCCAAAAAGCAGACATAAATCCGTCACCTACTGATAAATCCGACAATCTTTATAAGAACTAATATTTTTTTATTAGTCTTACCTTACTAGCACAAAGCCTGTAAGAAACCACAGCACTCTGCAATTCATTGCTGAGCCAATTCTCTACTCCTGACTTTTCCGCAAATCGTTGAAATATCTGTCCGTGTCGCTCGCAGGGGCTCCGCACAGGCAGCATCGCCCGGCGGTTGCCCTATCTCCTACGCCACTGTCTTCAATCCTCAAGGTTGGGGACGCACTTTGCCACGAAAATCTATTCGGGTTCGTGGTCTGAAACATAAAGAAAATTCGGTTAGGAATAAACGTATAAAAATCAGGTAAGTATCAAAGACAAAATCAATGCCGTGGAAAATACAAATATTTGTAGTCTGTATGTCTGACATTGAAATCATTTTCTTCTCTAGTTAATCATACACTACTATAATAAAAAACATTAATGATTCACATTTAGTTATTTAAATGTTTATTTAATTTAACTAGCTAATCAGTATACTTTTAAATTTTAATATTTAAAACATGTATTTGCAGAAAATCTTCTGTAATTATTCATGTACCTGTAAACTTCTGTAATTTAAGAGATGAAATAGTAATGAAATAGACGACGTTTTAAAAGGTAACTAGGTATTTCTTATGAAAACTACTTTTGTGTTATAATCAATTATATTTTTTGTTACAATATTTTTAATAATTAGATTCATAATTTGAATTCATTTCATTGTCTTTAATTAGAATTTATCTAATTTTCATATCATCTTACACAACCGTACACATGTTCACAGTATTTTCAAACTCTATTTGTATACCTAAATTCTAGTGAAAATAAATAATCAACGAGCCAAATGACTGAAATTTCAAGTTTTACTATTAATCTCGCGGATATTTAGAGACGCTCATGTCGATAGGCATCACGTTTTTTATATAATATTATATAACGAGTGCACTTGATTTCGTATGTATTGGACTACTTATAATTTTAAATAAATTGTAAAATAACTGTAAAGGCCCAAATTATAAATTTATATTTAGGAACAAAATATCTTTTGAAGGTAATGAAATTCTCAAAAATTATTGGAATGAAATTAGATTTTTAAATAATTTCATTAACTTTTACTTATATTTCAACATACACCTCATTAAGCCTGCGCGTTATTTTTTCGTTGTGAGTTTTGTTAGAAGAATACATAACGATCTGTTTTTTAACTACAATTCTAATTACAAGACCTAATAGACTATTGAGCAATTATATTGTAACAACCGAATTCAAACAAATAAAACATATAAAAAGTCATTATCTGACTTTTATTATATTCATTTTATATTCAGTAAAATTCCAAGATAACCAAGCATTGCAGAAATTCGTTTCTTTACAGTATTTCAAAACATCAACGGCTGCTTTTTACCTCACAGGTTGGGTACAACGGAAAGGCTAGAGGACAAATAGGTCCAATGTCTAATCTTTAATTTTAAAGGGATTTAAGATGATAATAGCTACATTATTCAACCAATGCAAATTATAAATTTCATGAGTACTTGAAATGGTAACCTTGATTCGGTATTTCTTCAGAAATATTCATCAGCACAGTTAGAATAACTATTTATTTTTCATTGTTAACAACTTTGCCTAAGTAAGGGTTCAGTTGGTTCTTTTTACTCCACCCGCGTGAGGAGCTTTTTAAATAGGTTATATAACATAGTATATATAAAAATTGTTGAATCAAACTTCAAATTGACAATACATCTTATAAAACAATTACAATAACGTATACGTAAAAATTATATTAAAGTCTTGTAAACAAAACAACTCTGTTCAAAACAAATAAAAAATAACAACGGAAAAAATGACTTTTGTTGTGGATTTTCAAATATTGCCATTTATTTCCTGATAGTGACATCGTAAAAATCAAGTTGATGGATGGTAATAAATTTTTTTCCCTCTATTTCAAATATTGTTCTTAAAATTTCTTAACTTTGCTTGTTTTTGTGATATCAGTGGTGAACCTTCCTACCCGCGGACCTTTAATACCCACTATACCTTTCTTAAAAGACACCTATAAAGTGGTATAAAACTATCGCACAAATAAATGAAACTCTAGATGTGCAAAATTAATTGGTGTGCGATCCACGCGCACAGCTTCTTTGGTAATTAAATAATATAATCATGTTTTACGCACGGACTCTAACAACGAGTGAGCTCTTGAGGAGGCGTAACGTAAAATGAAAACGCTGTCTGAGTTTAAGATAAAACAGGGAGTTTTTGATCCATAATAAATTAATTTATATTTAATTGAAATTAATGGTAAAATTCATTTCTGTTCCTTATCTTCAATTTTGATGATAAATAATTTATTCAGTTATGGGCTTTATAGATTTAGATTCCTGTTGCATATCTTAATCAAGACGTTACTGAACTATTTTGAAATAGATTCATTAACCCATTCATGGTTATCATTATCATATCATTTGCTAATATAAAAAAACTTATTGGAATCCTTCTTAGACATCTCTCATAAATATTGTCGATTTAACTCTTAGAAATCTTTATGTATTTCTGATTGCTAAATACAACAAAGTCAAAAAAATCCTAGGCGTTTTTCGCTAATATTTTCATGTTTACTGTATCATTCATATATTTTACGCACCATTTCAGTAGTTACAAATTTATTACATAATTTAAATATTTTCAGTTTAAAAATTTTAGTAGGATTCTAAACTTTACTACATTATTCAAATTATTCACACACAAACTTAGTACTTTTCTCAATTTTAAAGATGCAGGAAATGAAAAGTGTATAGGAAGGAGATGTAATTTTTATTATCTTGCAAACTTCTCTGTACATGAATTTTTATGTAAAATGATCATTCATAATTTTTGATCACCATGTGTGCTTATAGGTTTTTATGTGCAAAAGATCAGATATATGCTTTATCATTATAATAAAAATATGGTTACTAATGGAATGATTAGTGAAGTTAATATAGATACTTAAAACTTGTTGATTACAAATAGTATAGTGACTTATTGCAAATATGTACTTATTCGGGTGATTTAAATAATTATATTGAAATATTTCACTAGTCATAAAAATATAATGACATACATGTATATTTTATTTAAAATGTAAAATATTTAAATTTTTGAGTAAAATTAAATATATAAATCATTAGCATATAATATAAATAAAAAGCTATAACTTAATCTGCAAATATTTACCGTAGAGATTAAATTCACTGAAGATTTTTTAATCACTATTATTCTCAGAATGTCAAACCGTTATCATTTTATAAGAATAAAAGTACGATTTAATACGTAAAATTTTTAACTGAATTGCTCGCACTGCCACTCTCACTGATTGCAATTTCATTGTTCTTAACACAATTGCATCTAAATCGCAGTGTCTGCAATCATTTTATTAATAAGTTAACTTTATACCACTGCAATAACAAATAGATCTAAACTATATTATATATATATATATACATATATATATATATATATATATATATATTAATTTCAATTTAATTCGCTGATATAAATACATCTGCACGTGAATTATTGATGAACCACGTGCTCTTCGTATGAGCACATGGCAAATTTGACGTCATGTGTTCTTTGAAAGTGCAATGGAAATTAATGAAGAATTCAACTTCAAATATTGATTTATTAGATGAATAATATATACTTGATGCAACGGAAAGATTAGGCAATAATATTTTTTTATGAAACCCTAATTTGATTTTGAGTACAAAAATAAAATACATAATAAAGTACAATAAAATACATACATACAAAAATAAAGTACATAAATAAAGAATATGTGATAAAGTAGTATAAGTAAAAGTTAATAAAGTAAAATGAATAATCATAGAACGAAATACAAAAATTGGAAGCAAATTGCACTTGTGGAAATAAAAAACCACATTGGCACTTTTATTATTGCTTTGAGAAGAATCTCCTCTAAAAATAAAATTTAGACTTTTACTGAAAGACTTTAAATTTAATATTAGACAAAATTAAATATTACAAATATCTAATAAAATATATACTACTACTACTGTAGAATCCTGATTCATTTAAATTCATTTAGTAATGTAATTAAATGCATATCGTAATAAAATGATTAAAAAAAAGAAAATTATTATTTTAATTTAGATTAACAGTATCAGTTTCAGTATCAATTTGAAAATAAATTCATGATATAATAGTTTATAACAATAAAATAAATCACAAAATTTTTTTAAAATTATTTTTTTAGTTTAGATTAATTTCTGCATTTTCAGTTTTCATTTGAAAATGAGTTCAAAACACTTAGATTTTATGAATATGCTCCAGAATGTGAGAAAGAAACTAAACTATTTCATCTTATACATTTTCACAAGCACAGATGTATTTTCAACGACAAGTATAAATCCATTTCCAACCGTTTTCGTTAACATGTTACTCTTCGCAATTTATTCACGACCCCGTTCGCAAGCGCGACTAAAAAACTCGAATAAGTCAAGTCCGGCACGAAGCGACCGGCCAAGTAATATCCGGCACACTGATATCCATGTTTCAGGAACTGAGCAACGTCAAGCAAATCAGCCTACGCGAGGGCTGTCCAGCGTCAGGATTGCGCGCGCAGAATTAACCAGGGTGATCTAATCGGTGATTTGAATTAAAAAAAAAACAAATTATTTGGTTAACTTATCTCAAACTGAATAACGAAAAAAATTCAAAATCTGAATAATATGCAATGGCGGACATAGCTCATAGGTAGCATGTCCGACTCACATGCCGGAAATCGTTGGTTCGATTCCAGGCACTTTCTAATAAAATAATGAATTGTAATAACGAATTTGTATATGATAATATAGAATTGTAATTGAATAAGTTAAATAAAGAAAAAACAGTATCAAGCTAAAAAATTCGTCATAATTTGTCAGTAGAAAAAATGAAGAACATGGATTTAGAAGAAAGAAGAATGAGTTAAAAATGAAGATAATGTAAAACGAATTAAAATAAGAAGTATTTAAAGTAAATGTGATTTTATGATCAATTTGATCAATTATAATATATTCGTATTTAGGGTGTCCCAGACCTTGACGTCAAAAGCCGAAACGAAACGATATTGACCTTAACTGTCCTGAAAAAATATAAAAAAAATCTCATTAATCCAAATTATAAGCTTTTAAGTGCAACCTAGAGTTTTGGTGATACTATGACCATTTTTTGGTTTTAGGGTTAACTTTTACTAATTTTGTTCGGTTAAACTTTGTAACCGTAACCGTGAACAGCATTTCTAAGATAAGGAATAGCAGTAATGTAAAATTGTAAAATACTTTAAAATTTTATTATTGAAAAATCGCGTAAAAACATAAAAATCTAAAAATTACATTATTTTTTGTAATACATTTTATTCGCATTTAGTTCAAATGTTTCTCTCTCGCACGTAGCACCAGCATTTGAATTAATTATGAGTAAAATGTATTAGCAAAAATAATGTAATTTTTAGGTTTGTATTTTTTTACTCGAAATTTTCAATAATGAAATTATTAGGTATTTTACAATTATACAATCCTGATTAAATGAGCCAACTGTTAATGAAACTTGCCAACACACTTTAGTATATTTTTTTAAAAAGCGAGCCACTCCAATTTGTCCGATTTTCAAAATTTTAAATTCAAAGTTGAAAAATTCAAAACAACTCTTTATTCTTGAAAACTAGAGGAAATCGTGGTATTTATTTACTGTGGTCCTAGAGATGTAATTTAAAGTTACGGTTTCAAAGTTTAAAATAACAATTAATAAAAGATAACTAAAAAATGATTATTTAACCAAAGCTTTAGGTTGCAATTAAAAGCTCTTAAGTTTCAAAGAAGGTGAGATAATTATTGTTTCTATTTTTTTTTTTCAAGATAGTTAATATAATATATAAAGGTCAATACTAGCACCCCATTTCAGTTCGTTCTTTATGAGATGCCTAAAATTATGTAGCCAACTTAAGATGTCAAGCTTAAGTTTTTAATATTTTAGATACAAAATCCAGAAAATAAAATATAATGGCCAATAATGATTGCAAATTAAAATAACTTAATATAATAATTTTTGGAATAAGAAGATCCCTTTTATAATATTTAATTAAAATTACGTGATCAGAAAGATTAATTGAATGCTTGAGCGGGCTATTCTAGGAAATAACATTATTTAATTCTAGGAAACTCTGAAAATGCTATCCAATAGCTCTCTAAAATTATTAATTAATCGCAAATTTCATATTTAAGGAATGCTGGCAAATAACATTTGTAATATCAGAGAGTTGAATAGTTAGCAGTAGAATTTACGTAGTTAAATTAGTACATTCAATGTAAGAACATGTGATACCTGCTTAAATCATTCTCTGAAAGACTACTTAGGAAACTACTGTTAACTTGAAACAGATCTTACACGAATCTCTGGAAAACTACTCAAGGAAACATAACCATACTTGAGATTTTGCATGAAACATTAATTATATTAGTGAAAATAATAGGATAAAATTATTATTTAGCATATGAAGACGTATGAAGTCGAAAAAATGCGATAGGAAGCGTAGTTGTTATATAAAGCTGCAATGTCTTTGATTTAAAAATATTTTATATCAAACTGAACCTTTGCCCATATTTTAGTAAGTCCATTGATATATAATATTTTAAGTTAAAATTAAAGTTACAAAAATATTGCTTGAACTTCAAACTTATAACTTAACAAACACAAACCATAAATAAAGTACATTCCTAAAAATCACAACTTATAATGTTAAGTTACTTCCTATTATTATACTTACAGTTCCAAAGGTTAAAATCATATATACTATGCTAAATCAAGATGATTTAATAGTATTTGTATTAGCTAACAAATTCCTATGCGCCTAAAATATTGATGAAGACGTTTATGCGAATTCCGTGGTCATTCATGGTATCTTTATAAGTAAATACCAGTTAATATCCAGGTATTTGAGGATCATTGATAAACATACTCGTATAAGCAAACGCGTAAATTCAAACCGTGTAATCGGATTTGACTAATTAAATAATAAGACAATTAATAATAGTAGTAATATATATACATATATATATATATATATATATATATATATATATTAAACATGTGGTTATTTTATATTTTCTCTATTCAAACAAAAGCGTGTGTAATTAAATTGCACGGTAATCACAGTTATGAGATTGTAATAACATTTCAGAAGCACTCTGAGCACATTATTCGTAAATTTATTGGGTTTCAAGTACTTAAAGCAATTTCATTTTAATATAATTAACATAAAATTATGCACTTTATATGTACTAATTAAATCGAATGTTTTTGCGAAAGACGTCCAATATTTAATTTTTTTTTAATGAAACGATATATTCATAATCATAGGCACTATTTGTGCATTGCTTATGCCTTAAGACGTATTACTAGAACTTCCCTTACCATAATGAAATATACGAGGGATATTAAATGTTTTCAAATAGATTATTATAAATACTCTAACTGTCATTATTCGTATTTTGTACACAAAAGCTTTAGTAGCTTTGTAATTGGATGACGACGTTTATAAATGTTTAGATAACTGTTTCCCATCATTTCGAATTGAATATTTTACGAATCATTTACACACACATCAATTTTTTCTAAGACATGCCAGTTCAGAAACTTTTGAAGCGTGAATATATACAAAAATATTCACTTTCGATTTTTAGACGATTACTATAACTTACCTTAAGGAAATTATCAATTTCAAAATATTCGAAATGATTTGGACAATATAATGGATCAAAAGTCATGGTTTTCATTCCATTCGATAATTTTTTTCAGAGAGTTATATTTGGATAAATACAAAATTGTCGAACTTTTTTGAGCTATTCTAAAACATAATAAACTGAAGGCATCAGTAAAAGCTTAAAACTATTCATATGTAACTAAAACTTTATCTATTAATATATCATTATTTTTCTCAATTTCAATTATTAGAGAATAATTGATGTTTTATATAAATTTTTTATGTTGCATATCAAATTATAGTATTTAGTACGTTACTACCGTTATTAATATAATCCAAAAAGGTAAATGTATATAAAGTAATGAATAATTTTAACTCAAAAACACATGGAATATAATTGAATTTATTTTACCAAAATCATCTCAGCTAACTAAAATTTTACAAACTTTATACAAATAAATAAAATACAATATTAAGGTAAAATATTTTAAATTTGTCGCTTGCTTTTAGAAAATCGCAGAAATCCTTAGTAAATCATTTCCTACATAGGTAGAATATTAGTATGTAAGTAGGTACTATTAGATGATTTATCAGAATCGATTTTTCGCCTTCAGATGCGAATCGAGGCATTCAGATGCGAACATGTCGCTTAACATTATTATTCCGAGCGATTGCTCTCCATCGTGACATCATTATCACCGGGTGTTCGGAGCTGAGAGCCGCCTATCGCGAAAATGACACCGCCAAAAAAATCGTGACTCTGCTATCAGATAACCACACATTTAGAATATAGCCCACTAAATTAAATTGGATTTAAGGAATGAAGTGTGATTAGTACGTTAATTAAATGAAAATTATGGACAGAAAGAAGAAAAGTCACCCGGATTTTTGTGATTACAATAATGCTGCTCACATTGCTTTCGTTTATATAAAAGTGAACTTTAAAACAATACCATTACACTGAAAGTTATCTAAGGGAGGACTAAATACAGTCAACCCTCGATGAACACGACACTCAGGGTGCACGGTTCCCATATTACGCGGAGCTAAAAATCCGACATCCCTCCGACTACACGGACTTCCTATTTCACTATTTTTCTTCAATAGCCCATAAGTTTCTTGCGAAACCTATGAGTGATTCTAGGAACTTGATATCAAAAGGGTAATAATGTAAGTTTTATTATCGACTTTTATCTTTTAGATATGCTTGTTTATATAATAGCTGTCTAAGAGCACGTTTGAACAGACTACTGCGACGCACCAATTTTTGAATTAGTTGTCTATGTCATACATGTCATTTCATTTGTATTATTCCTATTTCAAGTTGTATTTCTTGGTCTCCATACAGCGTGATAAAAATGGTGCAATTTGTACTAATTCTGAGTCTCCCATAGCGCGGTTCCCATACTGCATTATATAAGTTTCCATAGAACACACTACGAATTAGCCTGGATTGTTTGTTAAATACGAGTTTTTTATAGCACGGTCCCCATACTGCACTGTACGGACTTGCCGCGTTAACCGAGGGTTGACTGAACATTTTTAACAGGTAAAACAACTTAAAAGATGTCACTTTTGCTTTTTGTAAATGCTATAAAATAGAATCATATTTGCCTATATACTAATAAAACATTAAAGTATCGATTCTGTCGTAAAATAGACCAATGTTACTTAGAAGCTATGTCACGTAGCGCTCCTCATACAAAATGGCTCTAAATACTGTCAAATGCCATGTGGTTACTGTGGAGTCAGGCTTTTTAGATAGAAAATCTGACTTAGAAATGGCACAAATGTTAAAAAAACAATGTTATCCTAACTGCAACTTTGTGATGTGGTATTATAATCTATGAGTGAAGTTGCATTTTGAAAATATATGTCATTTTGATAGAATTTGGTACCATTTTGTAAAAAAAGCGATACTTAACATAGCCCCTACATTGGTCAATTTGACGGCAGAATCGGTCTCTAAATTAAAACGTTTTATTACATCGCAATGTGCAAATATTGACCATTAGATACTACTGTAACTTTCATAAAAGTACCTATACACGATTTTAATTATAGAGATTTAATTTTAAATATTTGTACTTTCACACAAATTATCATTAAGTACAATGATGTAATAACAAAAACAGCACATAAATATAGAAACAAGCTCATCAGTCACCCAAATTCACTAGCAAACTTCTTGATAACAGAGAACTATCGAAGAAGAATGAAAAGAAAAAATCAACGAATGGGAAAACAACTTTTGAGTTTGCCCTCTTATTGTTAGTATACAATGTCCCTTCACGGCTGACAATTGTAAATTTCACAAATTTATTAGATGTCCTTAACTGAACAGCTATAAATAAAATAGAGAATGAAAAAAAGTGCAATCAATTCAATAAGTTCTTAGAATATAATTCTCGTTAGATAATATTCTTTATATTCAATTATATTTTCAGAAATCCATCAACATATTTTAATTCAAAATTTAAATATTTGATTTTATAGATACATTAATGAAATGTTTCATAAATAATGATAATTTTATATTGTGAATTTAATAAATTTAATATATTTATTTCACATATTACATGTAATTACAGTTTATTACACCATATATTACTACTATATGACCATTCGTATGCAATAAAAAACACGCGATACATTTTATAACCATTAAATCCATAACATATTTTAAATCGAAGCAAATTATATTGCCACTTGATAAAATTGTGGTATAGTAACATTATTAGATAATTTTGTTATAATATATAAAAAAATTTAATGTATCAAAGAAATATTTTACGAAAACTTCTTGGTAAAACACTATTTTTGCTGTCACACATATATGTCTGATATATGGACTTATCGACAAGCCAAAAAAATCTCAGCTTAATTTATCGTATATTTCATGGCTAATGTAGAACTTCCTAGTTTCAGACACATATTACTGACATAGCATTTAACGTGTTGAACATAAAAATTACCAGATTAGAATAGTTAGTTTAGAATTTCTTGGATTTAAAATATCGAAACCATTTGTTTATTAGTAACAAAAAATGTTTAAGGTATTCAATCGTGAATTATATATATAATATTTCATAAATTTATTTATATTTAAATAACAAAATTTACGAAATAAGTAAAATAAATTAGTTCTATACCAAAGATCATAGAAAAAAAAACGTGTGACCAACATAATTCGCCTGAATAATCCTTAAAATTTACTTTTTGACCTATTACAAATTAAACCAACAAAATTTATCTAGCATAATTATACTCTACTTTCTTTTGTCACAGTATAATAATTAGTAATTCAACTTATTCATTTAAAATTTTAATTTTAAGTTTGTATTTGCTAAGTTTAATGGAATTATTATATACGTAATTGCAACTGCTGTAAATTATTTCTTCATTATTATTAATAATAATCATAATTTAAATAAAAAAATTTAAAAATAAAAATTTAATAAAATTATTTTATACGTAATTATAACTGCTGTAAATTATTAAAATTTTTAATAATAATCATATTTATATTTCATTATGCAGATGATTTCTTAATCGCATATTAGTTATTGAACTCATAGCGTAGAATTAATTACAATTACACAGTAAAACTCTTCCTACATGCAGAAAATTGTTGAAAAATTAATATGAAAATAAAATTGAATTCTGTATAAACAACCACGCATTTAAATCAAGTTTGACATTTGGAAAAGCGGCACAAATAGTCAGGCGATAAAAACGAAAAAATATTCGTTCACACAATCGATTACAGTTACACGCTAAGCTAATGTACATTTACCTCGAAACTAAAGGTTTTATTTCAGGATAAAAAAAACTCAGTGACAAATACGATGTAAATAAAGTACTTTTTTGTGTACAATGCATTAATGTATGAAAATAAGATATAATGTATAATGTAATACATATTAATTACTGTAATTCTGTCGCGTAAAAATAATTTAATAGCTGTGAATGATGGTAATAGAAATTGTCCTTGAATGAATTTTTTATGTGCTATCTATTATTATTACTAATAGAAATAGAATACTATACATTTTTACATAAAATTTAAACTATGTTTATAATAAAGTATTTATAAATTATAATAAAATAGAAAATGTTTATGAATCATTTTTGTAATGCATTCATCAATTTGTAACTTAAATTGCTTTTAATTAGACAATCTAACATTAATCAGCAAATCTTTTAATAACTAATAATAAATATAAAATATTTGATAAACCGCGTATGGAAAAAAAATCTGAAAAAACGAGTGAGTTCTCATAAAAAAAATTCTTTCTAATTTCGTCAAAGTTTTACCAAATTTATCAGGTTGGCAACTAAGTAGAAGCGATTTAATGTTAGAAAATCAACTAAAATTGTTTAAGGCTTGGTCACCATAACAGCTCATATAAATTTTTCTGAGCTTTAGACGCGGTTTTAGATTTGCAGAAATAAAGACGCAAAATATGATAAACATTCGATTTGATTTTACATCTTTCAAGAAACGCTAAACGTAAAAGTACGCAATTTATAATTTTTTTTCACTGATAGACAACCAAACTGATAGAAAACTATGTATTAGTAAAAGGTATTATTCATTTACAAAACCTATAAATTCAATTAAACTATCTAAATCAATCTAAACTGAAAACCGTACTTAGTAGCCAACCTAATATTAGGGTTTTTATCACAAATGTATCCTTTATGATAAAAATGTAATATATATATATATATATATATATATATATATATATATATATATATATATTGTAACGACAATCGGTATTGTCGTCAAAAGGGTTGCATAACCACCAGTGCAATGACGCTCCCCCACCACGCCCAATAGGGATGCCAATATAAGGTCCAGTCTGGGGTTGAAAAAGGGCATTAAGAATTGTATCATCCTCTGAGGAGGTCAGTGGGTCCACGCGCCAGGCGCTGGACCCGCTTTGTGTATAGTGGTGTGTGTGTTGTGCCAGGAGAGGAGAACCCGTTCCAGTAAAGGTCAGATGTATTATTGGTTTTATAAACTATTCCCTCCGTTCCGTTCCGTTATCGTTACTCCGTTGATACCGTTTTATGTTAGTAATTAATAAAGATTTGTGAGTACGTTAGGTTTTAGGCAAAGGGCATGATAGTACGTAGGTATTGTCATGCCGTTACACCTGTAATGATTAGTAATGATTAAATAAGCTAAAAGTACATTCTGTTTCATTCGCGTAGTTAGTTGGCTTTTCCACAGGTAATTACAGGGTGTTTAAAGAAGTCGGGTTAAGGAGTTGGTGTAACCCTTTCGTTGGGGATGCAACGCTAGATGTAATAATGGAAGTCGTTGCATATCCCCTAAGAAAGGGGAGCATCAACCCTTTTTAATTCGTCACAATGGTGAAAACGCATTCGATACCCCATAAACCCCCTCACAATTTTTTAATAATTTTAATAATTAATTATTTTTATTAAAAGTTAAGCGAGTCGCTCCCACTAGTTACGTGTATAAGTTACGTTAATTTTCTTGATAGATGTTTTTTTTGTTATAGTACGTTTTTCGGTAAATTTAGTAAATTTTTAAAATTTGAATATTGCGTTAATAACGTGGTAATTATAATTGTTTTTTCTATGTGTATCACTACTTGCGTTTATCTGTGTATTTTCATTTTTTATTGTGTACTTTTCGCGGAGACGTGGTAGTTTTAATTTTAATAGAATTTTACTACGTTGAAAATATAAGTAATTTTTTTTTTAATATGTTTTGGGTGTGGAATTTTAATAAATGGTGATAATCTAGTTTAATTTTATTAAACCAAATCTATCGTGTTGGTTGGGATTTGCGTCGATGTTAAAATTTGTTACCTAATATTTGTTAAGATTAATCCTAAAAAGTAAATAAAATTTTCGAATTTAAAGTTATTTAACTTATTTAAAATTATTAAACTCATATTTATTTAACCTATTATGTTTATAACATTACAAAAAAATGTTCAAAGTATTATTTTTATTTGTAAAATCAGATTTCATTTGATTGTTGTGTGCGCTCATTCTATTTTTTTTTCTTTCTTTCTTTTTTCTGGATATAATATTACAAAAAATGCAATTAATTTTATTTTAAAAGGGGATTTATTTACTTGTTGTGTTTTGTTCCATTTTGTTTCCCCTGGGTATAGAAGAAACTCGGTCAAAAAAAAACATTCATATCAATTTCAATTTCTGTAAAGCCACTTATAAATCGTCATATTCAAGTATTTTGTTTTGATAGGCTAGTTCGAAAGATTTGAAACACATTGCCCCTCAAAATATACTTCGTTTTCTTCGTAAATCTCAAGTTCCGTACACTTGACCCTATGCCACACACAAAACGTTTTTTTTTCTGTCTTCGAAAACAGTTAATAGGCAAATATTTTGTTTCACTAATCTCTAGTATGTTGTCGTTGACATATTTATTCAAAGACTGTAAATATATTGGCCTGTGCCCTTTTTTTTCCGCTAGTGGCACTCAAAAATTTTGACCTGTGAAGAAATTACGGTCGCTAGAAATTCGATTCGCTAGGCGCCAGTCGACGGTCAAGCGAAACAGCCCTCTAAGTGCGTTTTTTTTTACACAATGCCTGGCGCCAAGAGATACTAGTAACATTTCATACGCAAAAACTTTCACTTTTTGTAGATTTTTTTTTTTCATACTAAATAATATTTTTATAATTAAGTAGTACAGATAACCGCAAATAGTATTGAGTTGTTTTTATTATTATTATTTTTTTTTTTTTTTTTGTCGTTTTGTTTGTATTTCGTTAATCTCGTTCGCGAAGTTTGACGAGCCCTGTAATTACATAATTTTTTCGAGATGATCTGCGAATGAGACAGAACTACTTAGATTAGAACATGATAGGTATAGAGTAGTCAGAAAAATACATAATTGATTATGCCAGTAAGATTGATATTTTTTATTATTTTTTTAGTTTGTAAGTTAGGAAGATTTTCATATTTTTAGTTAAGATTTTATTAGGTATAGGATTACTTAAAATATTACATAATTTATTAGGCTAGTAAAGATTGATTTTTTTTCTCTTGTTATTTGTACTTTCTTAATAAGTTAGTAACATTTTAGTTAGGATTTTGATAGGTTTAGGATAATTAGGATTAGTTTTGTTTTATATAATTTGAATATGGGTTTTATAATGCAACATTGGCATAAGTTTTGTTTTTTTTTATCATTGAAAGTGAAATTAATTGAGTTTTGTATCGTCGAGAATTAACCAAAGAGTTAGCAAATATTTTTAAAAATGGAGTATGTTTGTTTTTATTGTTGTTCACGGAGGGAATAGTAGTTAGCATGTCTATGATCTGAATATGAAGTGAATTTTCGAGGAAACGCGCGGTAACAAGGGGCGCAAAGGCCGCGTATGTGGAAAAAAAATTGCGTAGAGAACGCAAAGAGTTTAAAAAAAAAATGTATTAGCAGGCAGAAAGCGCCGAACCAAGATGTTAATGTTATTTTCGAGTTTATTGTAACTTTTCTTTTCTCTTAATCGTTACATCATAGACATGCTAATTGTATCTGACCAGCTGGAGGGTTGTGTAATACATTTGTATTATGTAATTGGTTTGTAGTATTAGTATGTTTTTTATTCGTTTTTTTTTTTTAATATTTTAATGTCGTGTATTTTCGTGTTTTTTCAGTAGGGTGATGCAATAATGAATCTAGTTTTATCGACTTTAATATTGTACTTTTCTATTATTTTCTTTCGTTTTTTTTCTTACGCGTATTAATGGCGTTCTCATTCCCGCCGGAACGTCATTGCTTAGTGCTCAATTCGCGGCTTCATCTAATTGATCTTATTTATTAATTAATAATAGGATACGACTTTTCACCATAATTCATAATGGCAGCTAAGGCGATCAGTTCGACCGACGATTATGTGGCTTGGAAACCAAAGGCCTAGAAAACCTTGGTTAAATAGAGCGGGTGGGCAGGTGACATTTCCCTTCGAAAAGTCGTATTTCTACGAACACAGAGACAATTGCAAAGGTAGAACCCGGATTTGCAATATACGTAGCTGTAGTTCGGCAATTAGATGAACGTTCATGTATTGTTCGGAATGATACGTGAACGGCTAAAGGCAGTTTTTTCGCTCTCGTTTTTTTTTCGCTTTTTAAGAACTATATTCTTTCGTTGATCATACTAATTTCTTTTTTTTATACTAAGTTTTATGTTGCATTTTACTATTTTTAATATTTTACTATTTCATAATAAATTAGTTTTATATCATACGCGTAACTTCGTTACTTTTACTGTTTTTATCCTACTTATCACTATTGCATTATCCGCTTTGTTCGCCACTTTTAATATACTAGAATTTTGTTTTTTTTTTATATTTATATATTTGTCGTTGTGTTTTTTTTTGCCGTGCGTTCGCGAAAGGTTTGGTTTGGTTTACGGATAGAGTTTATGGCCTATGTTACAAGGCGTTGAAGGTAATGAGAGTATTGAGGGCAATTGTTAGTTGAAATGTTGAATATAAGGTGCCCAAATCGTTTATGTTTTATTTTCGTCGTATGTTTTTTGTTCACTGATAATGTTACCGTAAATCAAACCAAACAAACGTTTGTAGTGTATTACCGCGTTTATACCGTCGGCGTTTTGTTTAATCTTCGTGACGCCCTTTTATATGGACATATTACGTTTTTATTTTTATTGAAAATACTTTAATTCTGTCTCGTCAATAGTTATTGGCTCGTGTTTTTGACCGCCCAATCCAGATTAAGGGATCCGATATGGCAAATAAAAATAATGAAGAAAGAAAGTATTAATCGAAAGAAACAGGAATGGATAATCTTAGATAGGGTGAAGTTGATATTTGGAATCAGGGTTAATTATACTTAAATAAATAGGTTTGTTTGTATAAACAAATATGTAATCAAAGGATCGTGTCGTAGCCTTTACCATCTTTTTTTAATTATTTATTTTCATTTTTTTTCTCTTTTCTTTATTTTTTTTATAAGAATAGCCCGTAGACAGCCCGGCTGCCGAGCGACGTAGCGCTAAGTCGTGGAGGGCCGAGGCAAGCGATAGGGCACTCGCGGTAAAATAGTTGGACTCGAGTCGCGAACGAGTACTACAAAATATCGTGAGAGCTCAACAAAAATACCAAATTTTATAGTAGGCCAGTGGGTATTAGGGAACACCGAAGTTCGTAGATAAGGCCAATCAGACTAACTACAACATCCATGGCACGGGCCTTATAAAATAGTTTATAAGTTTCCTGCCTTAATTATAAGATTGAGCGTAAAGTTAGAAATAATTACAAATACGACACGGTCCACGTTAGCAGAATAAAAAAATATTTTGGTCGCGAACCAAGCCACTAAAAATGTTTCTCTCACTTCTCTTTTTAATATATGTATAGGCACTTATATATAGATGTACATATGTAAATATTAAATATAATTATAGTAATAGGTTTAATTTTAAGATTCCCCCCATTAGATAAGTCGTAAAATTAAGAAGACATATAAGAAGTTATAGTGGGATTTTTGTTTGTGGAGAGTAGGTTGTTGCAACAGAAATTGTATAAATATAAGTCTGCAGGCTTATATCGGGACGCCATATCGGATTTACGTTTTTGTTTTATGGTTATATATGTGAGTTGAAAGCTGGGCCCAGTAGTCCACGAGCGAGGACCATTGAGATGTCCGAATCGATGGACGCGTACGGTTTCAATCGGGGAAACCGCCCTTAATCAACCCCGCAGCCGTCGAATTATTATGTGAATTATTATGTATTATGGATTATTATGGAATATGTTTGGGAAGGTACCTTCAGCGAAGACCGGGATGGCGACATAGGTCGCAGCACGTCATCTCCCGTCAAGGGGGCAATTTGGGGTACTTTTGTGCCGGGCTGAGGAACCCCAGGTGTGTCACGCTTACATAGGTGTTAAGTGTAAGTGCCATTTGTTTTTGGGTGGGCATAGACGGTCGGTCTAGAGATATTATTATTGGTATGGGGCTCTGCGGGGGGAGCAATGAAGGAAAACTAGATCCTAGCCCCCATCTGTGGTCTTGTATTTGGGGGGCAATCACACCAGTAGAGGCTGAATTACAGTAAACGTCGCGTCCGTAAAAGTAATCTAGTTATTTAAATAATTGTATTTTGTAAATTGAGGAGTATTTTTGTTTCTTGTTTATTGTCATATTAGTTTCGTTTTTTTTCTTGTCAAAGTTTTTCCGCGCGTTACACAGTAAAAGATTGTCCATATCATCGGGTTCATGATTTCTGGCGAACTGATTTATAATTCGGGCTACGGTTATTCCATTAATTCTAATACTACAACCAAGAAATAGGTGACAGCACACGCACATAGGATAAGATTGCGTTTCAAGGAAACGTGTTACGAAAAATTGTACGAAAAACGATTGTACTTCGAATATTTTTTTTATTAAATTTTGTCTTTTGTTAGTCTGGTTATATAACTACTTTTTTTCTGAGTCTAGTCTTGTCTTTCCTTTTTTTTCTGAATTTGCTGAGTACAGTTTTTCCCAACACGGTTTCTTTGAGAACGAAATAGGTTAAGATAGTCTTAAGCAAACGGACTTATTTTTGTATTGTAATTTTTGTGTTACTGAAGGATTTTGTTTTCGTTTTTTTTGTATTAATGATGTTGATGTATTTTTTTTATCAGACTTGTGTATATGTAAGTTTATGTTTACTAGCTGCTACGTGTTTTGAGTTTGTAATCAAAGGGGGAATAGCTTACCAGGATTCTAGGAATATCTGACCGGAACCACAACACCTGAACGATGGCCAGCACACAACCACAACTACAATCATCGTCCAGTAGCCAAGGCTCACACTTGAAGCCTTGAAGCAAACTCAGTTAACCTAGCCAACCCAAAGACGAGGACCAAAGGGCAAAACAGGACCCTACGAAAAACACCGGAACAACCCGGAAAAAACCAGGAGAGGGCAATAATTTCAACTTTGAATTTAAGAGCCGAGGCCGACTCTACTGTGACAGGGGGGCGTGTAACGACAATCGGTATTGTCGTCAAAAGGGTTGCATAACCACCAGTGCAATGACGCTCCCCCACCACGCCCAATAGGGATGCCAATATAAGGTCCAGTCTGGGGTTGAAAAAGGGCATTAAGAATTGTATCATCCTCTGAGGAGGTCAGTGGGTCCACGCGCCAGGCGCTGGACCCGCTTTGTGTATAGTGTGTGTGTGTTGTGCCAGGAGAGGAGAACCCGTTCCAGTAAAGGTCAGATGTATTATTGGTTTTATAAACATTCCCTCCGTTCCGTTCCGTTATCGTTACTCCGTTGATACCGTTTTATGTTAGTAATTAATAAAGATTTGTGAGTACGTTAGGTTTTAGGCAAAGGGCATGATAGTACGTAGGTATTGTCATGCCGTTACACCTGTAATGATTAGTAATGATTAAATAAGCTAAAAGTACATTCTGTTTCATTCGCGTAGTTAGTTGGCTTTTCCACAGGTAATTACAGGGTGTTTAAAGAAGTCGGGTTAAGGAGTTGGTGTAACCCTTTCGTTGGGGATGCAACGCTAGATGTAATAATGGAAGTCGTTGCATATCCCCTAAGAAAGGGGAGCATCAACCCTTTTTAATCCGTCACAATATATACATACATGGTCTGTTCAAAAAGTACCCGGAATTACTAATAATTAAATTTCGCGGGTCTGGAGTGTCTGATTGTCAAAAATTTTTTTTTATTGTGTTGGTATACATGCCCCTAAAGTATGATGAAATTTTCAGCTATATTCACTGTTTACTTTGTCTGTGGTAGTCGCTAAGGTTCGACGTGTTTTTCTGAGCTCGGCGATTTTTACAATGGAAGAATTGAAAAAGTCAAAGAATTTGTATTAAATTTTGCGTAAAAAATGAAATAAAGTGTTGCAAAGTGCAAAAATTCACCAGATATGGCTCCGTGTGACTTTTTCCTATTCCCAAAGTTGAAGAGACCCATGAAAGGACGGCGGTTTTCCTCGATTGAAGAAAATCGCCGAGAGTGCTCAAGGACATATCAAAAAGTGAATATCAAGGGTGCTTCGAAAATTGGAAAAAACGCTGGCATAAGTGTATTATATCTGGGGGGGACTACTTTGAAGGGGACCACATTAATGTAGACGAATAAATAAATATTTTTTTGAAAAAACGAAAATTACGAAAACTTTTTATATATATATATATTACAAGATTATTTTATTAAAATATTCAATACAAAATCTATAATTGAATATTCTAATGTGTTTTAATTTTTAGATTAGAAACAATTAGGTACAATGATTGTCTAGTGTTCTAATTGGTCTTTTCAAATATGCGTTATATTCAAAATTAGAACAGTTCTTGCAATAGCTTTCTTTATTTCAAAATATTTAATGTTTATTAAAATTTATATATAGTTGGTATGTAATTCAAAATATTTATTGTTAATTAAAATTTATATATAGTTGACCACCAATGTTCAAAAATTAAAATAACTTCATGAAAAAAATTGATTGTATCTGTCTATATTCGATTTTTATTTGAATATTAAATTTTAACGACGTAGCTGTAATCCGATAAAAGCTTTCCGAATCAAATATTACGTAGATTTGACTAATAAAAATTACCAAGAAATTGTTCCGAGCTTTTAATTCTCAGTAACATCGAGCTATTGATCAAAATCGTCGAGCTTTGCATGCAAAATCGGACTAATATGATGACTAGCTGCGAAAAGCCCACAGTAAATTGCAATCTATGTACAATATTTACGACCTAAATTTTGAACAAACTTTTATTGCATTAGATAATAAAAAAGCTTAATCGTATCCTAGTTGTATATATGTTATATGTTTATATTGACATTCAAAATGGAAATAGGTGGGAAACAAAATTTAAACTTATATTACATTATAACTTATGTTTGACCTTAAAACTGCAGTTTTCCAATTCTAGAACAGCCTTCACAATTAATATATAATAATGGCCATAATTCAATATTGCATAATATTAGAAAATATAATGCTATATATATTTTTCAATATTGTGTATAATAATAGACGTGAACACATTTATTTGGGATTTATTTGTACCTATATGTAAAACATATATCAACAGATTTATTTACATATAATACATTTATCTGATAAACCTCACATTTATTCGGAAAACTAAATTACCACCTATTAAATTTCATATCGCATTTTCAATATTTTCAATATAATTGTTATTAAATTATATTTCTATATATTTTGATATCATTCGTCCATGCAACATATATATGAAATAAAGTATACAACTCTTTTCATATTATACGATTGCAATTACACAATTAGCCATTAATATATTCAAATTTGAAAGCAAAATCAACACAATTTGTTCAAATAATTTTTGTTTGAATAATTTGAAGCAAATGAAGCAAACGTAATTGCACTGTTCAAATAGCGCTTTGTTTCATCATTTCAATCTTCAAGTCAAACCCATTAGGATGTATATATATATATATATATATATATATATATATATATAACTATACATATATATATGTATCATACATATATATATATGTATGTACATATTTATTTCCAGCTATTATGCAAAATGTTTGAGGTGATATCTTCGCAAAAATATTGATTAAACATAGAAATGGAATCCTATAAAATTTTTATTACTCATGCGATGCTGTGGCACTTCAAATTTAAATAATATAAACTCAACTTTATATTTCTCGGCATGAAAATTGAACATATAACAAAAGATTCAATAGTTCTGCTCATATTTGAAATATAGCACGCAATTTACTTGAAAGATTGAACTTAAAAGCATTCCAATTTCTGCTAAGTTATATAATTATATATAATGTAAATATAAATAAATATTATATATTTATTATTATTAGTTATCAATATATATATATATATATATATATATATATATATATATATTAGGGTGGTCCTTAATATGGACATTTTCAAATTTCCTTGCTCCCAAGGGCTCAAATGGTTCCAAATTGATAAAAAACAATTCTCTGAAAGTTTTAGCTCTTAATATTGTCTTTTAGATAGAGCGCAATTCAATAAAAGTTTTGCAAGATTAAAATGATTAAAAAGTATGCAA
The DNA here is from genome assembly GCF_003426905.1 of Ctenocephalides felis. Taxonomy (NCBI): domain Eukaryota; kingdom Metazoa; phylum Arthropoda; class Insecta; order Siphonaptera; family Pulicidae; genus Ctenocephalides; species Ctenocephalides felis. The sequence continues at coordinate 24,551,515 of NW_020537646.1, read as the reverse complement.
ATATTTTAGATTTCTATTAAGGACCACAGGCAAATGATATTTTCTAATTTGCAAAACCACAAGCCGCAAAACGTTTAGAGTTATCACGTTATCACAGAAAACAAAATTATACAGACAAATCATAGTTGTCCTGAAAGCTGAACAGAAGAAGGTAGAAAATAAACCACATGAAACTATTATGATAATTGAACAGAAATTGTGTTAAATGCCAATTTAAATGCAATCCGCTTAGAAACATCGAGAACGTATATATTGTTGCACATGCAATCCATAAAATAACACCGATAGTTAAATGAACTATTTGATATAAAATAAAAATAGTATAATATTTGCTAAATAAAATAGTCTATTACTATATTAAGAGACGTTACAATATGATTGCTATATTATCAATTAAATGTTTACCTATTTAGTAAAAATAATTATTGGAAACAATCAGTCGCAAAATATGGGTTTTACTTTGATAGTCAGGTTACGTCTATGGTGATACACAGGTTAATTAGTTCTGAAAATACTTGCTAAAGTAAATTATATAGTTAATAAATATATTTACAATATATTCTTTAACACAAAGTTGCAATTCTATCATTACTAAACTTTTGATATTTCGATAACTCCGAAGTTCACCTCGCCTAACTTCATGTGGAAAAAAAACATTTTGTAATCAACATAATTTCGAGAACTGTTTTTATGTTTGATTTAATCGTTTTCATTGTATTTTATGCCTTCTTTTCGAATAATAATTAAAAATATTAATTTTTCAATACCTAAAAAGTTATACAATGACATTTTGTTATTTATTACCCCCACGTATTTTATTCAAAACCGTGTAATTTGTTATATAGGTCACATCTAAATGCCAACATTGACTAAACATGTAAACAACAAAGTAATTTTATTAAAAGTTGTAAATGTAAAAACTTTTTGCTGTAATTCACACTAAACGGTAAAGGTAATTTCATCTAGCAGGTGCGCAAATTAGTCGACAAAAATAGCAGGAACTTCATGCTTGGCATAGCGAATAATTTGTTACTAGAAATAACAATTTTTGTAGAAGGATAATAAAAGTACTCGTAATTCAGTAATACGTTGGTTCTCAAAAATACTTTATTACAATATTAGCTATATTCATTAGACTTATATATTTTTATTTATATTGAAGAAATCAATATATTTGAATAATTATTTTTTCTTTTTTTTATAAAATAAAATTGTGCATTTAAGACAACTTAAACGTGTACTCGCACACATGCAGAAAATCAAGAAAATATAATCTAAATAAGAGTGATTCTTGGAAAAAGTCTCATTGGAATCATTGTATAGTAAATCAATTTCAGCAATAAGATAATACAATCTTACCTAATTTTAAATTTAAATTTAAAATTCAAATTTTAATTTTAATTCTATATGGAAATAAGTGGTATATTATAAATACCAAACCTTCAAATCGCCCACAGAACACTATTTTCAGAGAAAATCTCTAACTGTAAACTGTAAACTTGTATTATTTTATAGCAGCATTATAAAACTCATCCAATTGAAGTGTTTGAAAAAAGAGTGTTTGAAATAAAATTTGTACGTCTAATAAAAAAGATAGAAAAATAAAACCAATACTTTTATTATTAATTTTAATGATACTCTTCCGAAATCAGTTTCATGATTCTGCAAAGCCTACTGAACATATCACTTTTAGCGCTTTCTGTATAGATCATATTTATTTATTTATTTATTTATTTATTTTGCAAGTCGTCGGTATAATAATATTATAATAAGGTTCAAGTCAATATTTTATAGGTTTAATATAATTTAATTAATTATTAGCTATTTTATTACTTATTTATTTATTATTTAATTTATTTCCTATAAACTTATTTATATTTAGTTAATTTTAATTATTTTTAAATATAACTAGTTTGTTTGTTGCAAGTAATTTTTTAAAAATTGATAAGTATTTTAATAAGCTTTACAATACTTTTACAATATAATTATTTTATTTAACAAATTTTAGGTTATTTTATGACGTTTTAACAAATTTAAATGTCTTGTATTATTATTATTATTATTATTTTTATTATTATTATTATTAATATTATCATTATCATTTTTATTATTACTGTTAAGTATTTTTACAATATAAGTTTATTTCTTTTACAAATTTTTAGGTATTTTGATGAAGGAAATATTTTGTTTCTCAATTTTTTAAGTGTTTTTAAATTATAAGTACATATAAGGCCATGATGTTTATAACTTGATATATTCTATTTGGAGTTCAAAAATCAATGACAAAAGTTTTTAACTATTACTTAAATTACTGTTGTTTTTATTTTCTAGTCTAAATTTCAAAACTATTTTAAAAGTTCAATGGTCGCTAAGATGTTAGCCATTATATTCAAAATAATCCTCCACATATATAGAAATTCGTTATAAATTACAACTTATTATAATAATTATTAAGTTAAAAATATTTACATAGTAAATTTTGCTTTACTCTTTGTTTCAATATCTTTATCCATTTTCATAAGCTGCATATATAAATATAGAAATGGAAAAAGTTTCAAAGAATATACATTTTATATCATTGATTTTTATTCTGCATGTCTAAACTTTAAAAACTTCTTCAAAAATAGGCGAAAGGTAATCAGAATAAAAATAATCTATCTAATGTATAGAAATGCTATAATCGAACTACTATTACACAGTCAATTTTGGTTTTGCATTTTCAATTCAGCGTTTTCATTTACCTGCCACAAGTTCCATGTACAAAATGACAATGGAAAATGTTTTAAGACATTTTTTAAATGTTGTATTACTGATTTCATTTTGATTGTCTAAATTTTTAACCTTGATTTAAAGAATCGAAAATTTATAGTCAATTAGTGGCAGGCATGTATAAAAGGCCTTTATAAAAAGAATCCCAAAAATAAGTTGTAGTTACAAAATTGTATATATAACACATCAGATAACAGAATTACGTTCCAATAAGAGAACAGGCACGATCCTTGTCTACGAAGAAAACGCGTAGGAGTGCGTGATTTTATCCGAAAATTGATTGATATTTTGGATGCAATATACGGCAACACATGTTTGTTGTTTATTGTTATCGGTCATGCGAAGGTCGTTTATTAGAACAAACGCATTGGCGTCGAATCCTCAAATTGGCGAAACCATTAATAAACCGCAATAGTGCAATTGTGCATTCAAGGTAACTACCAAATCGGGTACGATCGCGCCTTCCTAATTCAATGTTATGCAGAAATGCATCAGGCAAAAAGGAGCCAATGAAAAGTTGGTCGGTTAATTTGCATTGCATGCTGAGTAGTTTTTGTAGTGATCAGAATTGGGTTCGAAGATTGTATATAATATATATGGATATACGTATACGTATATACATTCATATATACATGCATATCTATATGGTCATTACACAGAATTTACATACATCCACATGCAAATGTATACAGAAATACATACATACATATGCACACAAATTTACATACATAAACATATATAGTATATATGTATAGTATATATATACATTAGGGCGGGTCGATTTCAAGGTCACTTAGGCCATTATGATTTTTGGATACTAGGGATCAAAATAAGATACTTTGCTGAAGAAACCAAACCTCTGAAATGAATTCTGATGTCCCGTGAGTTAACCCAAAAATAAGGGTTGAATGTTGAAAAACCGCTTAGGGAAGGTTCCAGGGGATGAACCGCGGGCATCGGTAAATCGGCTTTCCACAGTTAGTGAGGGCCGGTCATACATTTGAACGCGATTGGGGCACTTTAAATCGGTCAAAATAGAATTTTTCAAATTTCAACCCTTATTTTTGGATCATTGCACGGGACTGCAGAATTCATTTTAGAGGTATAGTTTCTTCAGCAAAGTACCTTATTTTGATCACTAGTATCCGGAAAACATGTGTGCTTAAGCGACTTTTTTTGACCCATACATATCGACCCGCTCTAATATACATACAAATACACCTACATATTATATAAAGTGTTCGTTTTGAATCTTTAGCTATGCAAAGTTTCACCAATATTGCAGATATATAAATGTGATTTTCAAGTAAGTTATTATTTAAATATAAATGAGTAGTCAGTACTGCCTTGGGACAGGACCGTTATCTTAGTTTAACGCCAACTTGACTCAAGGAATAAATAATAGGTGAGAAGTTTGTCATTGCCACTTCGAACCGCAGTGTCCAAAATGGACTATTTTCAATTGGAAATAAATTTTTGAGCTATATTATCTGCACGCTATCAGGTTGTCCAGAGCGAGGCTCAAACTCGCGGCCCTGTTCACCCAAGACAGCGTTAAACCATTACGCCAAGGAATACCCTATATATACATGAAGATAAAATGTTATTGGTAATATCGCTGGCTCAAAACTTACTTCGGAGTCATCATATTTTTGGTAAAGTTTCTTAAAATAACCCACAATACCAAAATCGGGTATGCTCTAATGTTCCCAGTGACCAAAACATTTAAAAGGACTAAACTATGATATCAAAATTTGTTATAAATATTATATAAACAAATAGATATCAAAATAAATTATAATTATTTATAAAATTATAAAAATACTAGTTATTTTAATTATATAGTATTATAACATTTCATATATAATATTTTCAACAGAAATTAGAACTTGAATAGTCCTATGTGCTGATTTCTTTTAATATTGTGTTCTTCATAGCTGATAACTCAAACGGTTATCTTACCTCTATGTGATGAATTTATTAATACAATTTATGTAATACTGATAAATTTGCCTCTCTCCCTCTAGTAAAAACGAGAAAAAAATATTTTTACTTGGAAACATATTGCTACCCATGTTTATTAAGTGAAAACTAATTTTACTACAGCTCGGTATCTGAGGAGAAGTGGCGGGAATAGCTCACTCAGTAGCGTTCTCGACTTACACGCTGGAGGAATTTGGTTCGAATCTCCAGTAATACCAGAATCAAAATGTAAAAGAGGAAGAATAAAAATCAGTTGAAAGAAAATTGGATAGAAAATTAGGATATAAGAAGAGATAGTATATATGATATATGCATAAGAAATATATATGCAATAATTGTGTAGAATATGCTGAAAAGTAATATGAATAATGTAGGTGGCTATAAATGCTGTAAAGCGGAGGCCAATAAGAATTAAAACAAAAAAAATCTGAGGAGGATTCGAACATCAAATCCAAATCCCATAGCTCTAATCATTAAACCACAAGGAGCCCCAGAATTCTGCACCTTGATTTGATGTGTCCAAATTATCATTTATTATAGTTTAACATCTTTCATTTATATTGTATTTGAAGATTTCATGATTACTGTTACCTCCACAACTACGTCTTCTATCAAACAGTTCAATAACAATCTATCGAACTGACCTGATTTGTTTGTTTGATTCTGATAAAAACTATTACAAACAATAGATATATTTACAAGCCTATACAGGTTATATGCCTTTATATGAATATTTGATTGTGTGTTTATATGTTAATGTTAGGAAAATCGGAAATGCAGCGATCAGTCCTAAGGACAATCGATTGACCGTAGTGCTCTATTTCGAAGTTTATTATGAACTCTGTACTTGTACGAGAATCGCGAACGCACGCGACCTATTGTCGCATGTAGATCTATTTTTGTACACAGAAAATATAAAAAATACTTCATTCGTACCTATAACTCAAACAGAATTACGAAAACATTAGAGGAAATTTTATGATTTATTTAATGTCATAAAACATGTTACTCCGAAGTAATTTTAGAAATACAAGTATCGTACCATAAAATCTAAAAGTAATTTCAAATCTTTTTATAAGGCCTACCATATAAGAATATAACAAATGGAATAAATTGATCTGAATTATAATTTTAATTGCAGTATTATAATTCGCAAAACAAAGTTCCAGATTTCAAGTGAAAATATTCCTTACAGGCATTCTTATGAAAATCATTCTATAACTAGTGGGGTGTATGGCATGGTGCATTAAGGCGAATTGCTGGAACTTCCCGTACCGCAACTAAATGTTCGAGAAATATTGAATGTTTTCAAATAGATTATAAATATTGTAACATTGTCTAATATTCATAAGAATTATATAAATTGAATTGCAAAGTTGAAATTATTTGTTTAAAGTATATTAGAACTTTAGTTAGAATTAAAATTAAAATCTGAATTATTTTCGATATGCAAAAAAAAAAATTATGAAAAAAAAAATTTTTTTGATACATTTTTTTTCCAAAATCAATTATTTTGTTAAAACAAGCAGAAAGTTCTTTGAATCATTCAAATCGGATGCTTAGTTCTCTCAAAAACTGCCATTTTTTCCACATTTAACTCTGTATCTCCGAAATGGCTAGGTCTGCTTTTGCCAAAAACTAATAACCACTTCTCCCAATCATTACTAATTGAATGTTTTTCAGATCATTTAAATAGGATGCTCCGTTCTCTCAAAAACTCGATTTTTATTTTCTGCACTCTTTGCTCTTTATCTCCGTAACTGCTGGACCTGCCTTTGCCAAAAATTAATCAGCACATCTCTTTATCAATAGGAATCGAATGTTTTTTGAACCATTCAAATCGGTTGATCCGTGCGCCCAAAAACGTGGACGCAAAATTGTATCCATACACACACACAACCATTTTTTCTGAGGTATGCCAAAATGTTCAGAAACCTTTAAAACGTCGAGGAATGTAAAAATTTTCAATTTCGATTTTCGGCCCATTACAATAACTTACCCTACGGGAAGTTAATAATAATTATAATAAAATTAATAAGTAAAATAAATAAAATTTCTGAATAATAAAAATAATATTAGAAAAACAATATAAATATAAATATGGCATCCATCGGGTTGTCTTCTAAAAACAACGTCGTTAGAAAATATAATCACAAGAGCTAACTGTACTAATGTACTAATAAAAGTACTCTAAAGTTATGATTGCTGCACAACAAGAGTTTTATATGTCTTACTTCTCCTAGAAATCATTACATGTAAAAACGTATTTTTTAAACTAATATTCAGTATGCAATTTAGTCCAAACTTAAAAAAACGATATAAAAAGTTTGTTGAAAGTTTGATGGTGATAAAATGCCGAGAAATATAGCAAGTTTAAATACATGAGAGAGAAAAGTTCATTTATCTTTCTGCGTGACAAACATCAAAAGCATGGATTAAATGAATCCTTTTTCGAAAGCTCTATAACGAAAGTTACATAATTTATAACGAGGGCTTATATGAAAAATATATAGATTCTAGCTCAGCTAACATTATGAATCGTGATTACATCAGCTACAAAAATTTTAATTTTTGTACCAAAAGCAATATTGATTCTCTTAACAATATTAGTATTGAATTTATCAATTAAGTGAACACTAAGCAATAATTGAAAATCAACTTTTTCACAATTTGTATACACTATTATAAATTGCCAAGTTATAGTTACGTATACAAATTGTGCAATATACTTCTATATATAAATACATTGTAGAGAATATAAAATATTTTCAGTAAAATCTTTATGAAAAATAAAATTTAATAAAAATATGTACAGCTTGTCAAAATATGTAATGTTCAATGTCCCACTACTATTTCAAGGTTTATAATTCAATAATTTTAAGTGCACCACTTTATAAAATAATAAAAATAAATGATCTCAACCTCAAGAATATCACTCAGAAACTTTAACAATACGTCAATTCTTTTTACGTTACACTGGTTTTAATTTTTTTTTAGCAAAATTATTTCTGAGGATTATTTTTTGTTCGAAACTCGCACTGGAATGAATAATTTAAATTGATGATTTTATTTCCTCAAAGTATTTTTGGACAACAAAATATAAAAATCAAACCAAGGCAACTCCTAGATAATTACAAAATTGCAACATTCTTTTGGTGTCCAATCGAGCTTTTTTACATTAAACAAAACAATTATGAAAATTTGATATGATTTACTTTTCAAATTATTATTACTAAATTAAATATCATATATACAATTTTACTATAATACAAGCACATATATAAAATTTTTACATGTTGAAAGCAATTTGCGGCAAATAATTCAAATCAATTAACCGCAAGTTTTAAAATACGCGAGGTAAGTGTTTTTGCTACTAATTGCAATTTCACCGAAGGCCATTCCTGTAATTACCTTTTGCAAGTTCCTTTTCAATTAGTTTCTAAAATTTCATGGTTTAAAATTAGATTTCACAGTAATAAAATGAAATTATTCGATTCGTATCTTATACGGACCCATTTGTAATTTTTATGTTTATTTGTAATTTTACGTTTGCTTTTGTTATTAATTATTTTATTATTTCAATAAAATCGGTTACCGTATATGCAATCGTTATGAGAAATGTGACGCGATTTGTTTTGAGATATCAATTGATTTCATTCGAGAGAAATTGTAAAGATAATATAATTGTCGTTGAGTACAGTAACACGTCGAGGCACAATACGATTGTGATTGATTATAATTTCGTGTTATTATAAATATAATAATATGATGTGGAAAGCAATTTTGAATCAGGAAAAATAAAGATTTATTTAAAAATATAATAATACGATAACAACATTGTTCGCATTGAGACTAGATTTTATAGTAATTGGTTTTGCGACTAGGTCATAATGATCAACAATGCAAAAATGTAAAATATAAAGATGAAGATCAATATATTCATTAGAAGATTTGATATATTTCAAATTTTTGTATTGCTCTCTATACTTATTCATTTAGTTCAGAAAGTATTTTATGGCTATATGCACCATCAAATATTCGATAGTTAACATGTGCGTAAAATATAAATGGATTAAGAGCATTTACTTTTTACGCGCATTTTAGTTTTTATTGCAACTGATAAAAATGCATTATATTTTTATAATTTCTGAACTAATAATTTTTTTTATTGTTTTATACATTGATACAAACAACTAAAAATTTTACACATGAAGAATATTTTCAGTAAAACTCCCAGCTATCAATGTAGAAATCTGTTTTTTTTTCAAAAATGTGTGACCAAGTCTTTTTTACCCCATAGGAAGGATAAATTTTAAAGGGATTTTACAAAATAATAGCTACATTATTCAACCAATTTTGGTAAATAAGACATTAAAATCTTGATTAATAAAAATAAATTATAACAAAAAAAAGAAATTATTCAAACAATGCAAAATTTGAATTTAATTGGAGCATTTTTATGGAGCATATAAGGACTACACTGTAAATAAGCTTGAGCAGCAGAGTTGGAATAACTAATTATTAAATTTATCTCTTGTAAAATATCATTTTTTACTTAATTTACTTTTTTATTTGCTATACTACTATATAATCTAATAAGATTATAACTCTTTAGCAGCATTTTGATTGCAACTTAATCTACATGAATTAAGACTTAGCAATTTTCAAAACTTCAACAATACAATTTTGAAATGTTGATGCGATGCATTATTCCAAACTTTACCGAAAACTGCACGATTCCGAACTAATATATTTCAAATAATTTTTAAATTAGCAAAATTGATTCAGATTTTTTTTAAAAAAAAGCCTAGGCATAAATTTTGCACTTTTTTTAAATCGTAAAGCTAATTTCTTACTGAGTTTCAATTTAGTGGATTTAAAATTTTTGAAATATATAAGGAAATCTGGAAAATCTCGAAAATTTTTCCAAGTTTGTTTGGAAAAAAACAAAAATAAAATGTAAAATTTCTGCTCAGACAAACACATACGTTTTTCAGTTTTTGTCTTAAAAATTTCTGACCCTATCGAAACGTCGAGAACATAAAATTAGCAAGTGGAATTTTCTGACGAAAACATAAATTTCTCCTTGGGAGAGTTTATAAGTATATAAAATATTGCATCACACGAAAGAGATTTTACAGCCTCATAATTACTATCGATTTTACCCTAATATCGGAATGGGATGTTTTATGATTCATCATGATGGTCTGAATATTTGAAGCAAAAGAATTCACCATAGCATTTATGTGAAGATGATCTAAAATAATGTCACATATTATTTATTATACGCCAAATGTAAAGTTGATTACTGCGTATAAATTAATGTATAAAATTTTCTCCAAATTTTCTTGTGAATATTTCACCCTTTCGCCCATTTGACCCTGAACATTGTTCAGTTGTACCGAAGCATTATTTGCAAAAGGTCAGCAAAATACGAATGGCGACCTCTGAGCCGATTCGTTAACGGGGGCGGGCTATTTACTGCTCCGAATCTCATGCTAAAATCAAATAAACTCATACGCCGTCAGTAGTTCTGCTTTATCGCGATAAAACTCGAATTGATTTTATAAGGCAAATGAACATAGATAGTTTACTAGGTTGTTTGATAAAATATTTATATATAAACACCTCATATAATTGCAAAAGAATAAAAACTATAGCCGACATAAAATAAATCATTCAGTACTTAGTCCAGTCATTTAAGCTTAAATTAGGTAAGAATCTCGGAATTCGAGATACCCAGCTGTAAGCCTGTAAGTGCTTATATTGACACCCTAGAAGTTGTCTCAAAACCTACAAATGGTACGTACACCCTGCCACAAACTTACAGCTGGATATCTCGAATTCCGAGGTGAACTTACTATAATGACTGGACTAACTAGGGTTTCTTAAAAAACCGACATTTTAGAGAACCGGTTTTTCTAAAGAAGTTTTTCGGGAGACTGGTTTTAATCAATTGCGAGCTATTATGAAAAAACTGTTTAGTCACAAAATTTGACAAAAAAAAAATTAACAAAAAGTATGTGAAAAATTTCAATATAAATTAAGAGTGATTTTATTTTCTGGGACCTATTTCTTAAAACCGGTTTTGAAAATTGACAAACGGTATTCAAATACCAATCGGTACTCTAACAAGAGTGTGCAATTATATTAACGAAAAATTAAGCGAAAAAAATCAATATAAAATAAGAGTGATATTATTTTCTGGGACCTATTTTTTAAACCTGATTTTTAAAAACCGACAAACGGAATTGAATACCGATCGGTACCCTGACAAGAGTGTGCAATTATATAGGGGAAAGTCCCGTAACGCCGGACGCCACAAAGCACCGGACACTCTATTTAACAAGCATTATTTAAGCGAGTATAAATCTTTTCATTTCAAAATACAAGTGAAAGGGGCCTGGGGCCTCGCCTGTGACGCACACGGCCACGCGGAGAGTAACTCTTTCTCATATTTTTTATGCCAAAGTTTGATTGATAGTATTAATTATTTTTTAGCAAAGATTGCGGTTTTTGTTAATTTAGTTTGATTTCTAACTTTGTTATCTAACATAAATCATAATCATAATTTAATAAACATTTCGTAATATATTTATAAATAACCTTAGGTGTCCGCCACTAGGAAACTTCCCCCTACATATATACAAGTGAATGATAAAATTAATTTACGATTAGGTGTAATACACCTGGCGTATCTACATTTTTGTTCTCAAATATTAATAAATAAATAATAATTTATTATTATATTTAAATAACAATGAATTACTCTATGTTTCTCCAGCCTCCCGAAGGAGATATTTATGTTTTCGACAGAAAATGTTTATCAACAATACAATTCAATATTTTCGACGTTTGAGTCATTCTAAGTCGTTTGACCGTAAATTTGGAAAAACTGAAAAGTACATCCGCTTACAGTTAACGTCTACACTTGTTAGAGAAATACATTCATATTATTATTTTTATATGTGCTTCTTTTTTGGTACTAAAAACTATGATAATGCCATGAATTTGCTGTGCAGTCAGGCGTAGATATAAAACTGAACCTAGAAAATGTTATAACTGCATCTTTGTAATGTGCATTGTTAACAAATGGTTCTATGTATAAAACGCCGTTTTATAGTTTTTAGTACCAGGAAATAAGCATAACATAGCGTTTCCATAACAACGCTATGTTTTGCTCCATTTTACCCCAGAATTGGCCTCTTAAATCTCTAAATTCAATTAAGTAAATTTAAACAGTTTAATATTTGAATGCATTTATTTATATTTACGGCCATACTAATATTAACTCCATAAATTTATATTTTGATTTATCATATATTAGAATTAATGATTTCAAATTTTGCTTTTTAATTCCATCAATGCAGAATTTGCATAAACCTTCATAGCTTATTTGTTATTAGATATTTCAAAAACGTTTGGCTCTAAGACTCTTAACAAAATTTTGAACAATTGTTTTTATTAAAAAAAAAAAACAATTTGACGATTCATCAATTGTGATGGTATTTCGTTTAGAAAAAGTACACAGCATTCTACTGCTTTGTTCTGTATTATTTAGCTACAATTTCACTTTTATATGACGACAGCGTGATTTGCATTTTGTTAAACTCATATACTTTGTAACATAAATAGACTTACTATGGCAAATGTAATATAATCTATGTGCAGTAATCATGCGGAAAATTGCAGCGAACAATTCAACAGGGCTTTTGAACTTTGAACTGTTCCATGTTCGTGGAAAATCAGGACAACGTCGGATCGCGACCTCTTTAACACCACTTTTCTTTGCGATGGATGGGTAGAGCCACGCGAAGTAACAAATATAGAAAATTGCCATGTTGACAATAAATAATTTAATTACTCGTGCAGAAGGAAAAAACTTTCAAGAAAAGTTGAAAGTATTACTGCAAATAAGTAGTGACCTAGCATTTTTTACGAGTATGGAACAGACCATGTAACTCAAGAATTTATAGACAAATATGGAGAATTCAGGCCAACATAGTAAATAATTACTGGACATGTTTTGAGTTCAGCAGAATCGAAACGTTTTTATAGTGTTTCACCTATAAAATTAATATTATTGATGCTTTTCTAATTAAAAGAAATACGAAATCGTCATTTTGAAAACATCTACTTCTTATATTAAATAAATGTATATATACTATAATTAAGGTTTGGGAATGTTATCCAATTTTATCTTTTATATTTTTTCGGCATTGAAACATATTTTTATTAATTAGACGGCCAGCACATAAATTTGGAAAAGTTATTTATATACTTTTTCAATGCTTATTGGCCTTGAAATAATAGATAATTATAAAACAACATTTTTTGTTCCACGTAGAAAAATAAATACTTTTAATTTGTGTAAAAATTTACATCTTGAATTTAAAACCGATATGTAAATGTTAAATGTATATAAATACAAAAATGTTGTTAAATTAAATTAAAAATATAAATTTACAACTTAATGATCATTTTTTGTATTATGAGAAGACTTGATTAAAAATATAAAAATACATTTCTGATTTAACGTCTTCTATATAATGAGCGACTGTCTGTTGCCACGTAATACAAAAAAATAAAAACAAAATCTTATTATTAAAATAATCTTAACTTTTTTTTTCATAAATTGTATGGTATTAGTTGTCCATAGGTTAATGTGAACGCTCCAAAAACTATACTCAAAAATATAAATTTAGGGTCAAATCTCATATAAAATAGAAATGTTATGATACAGGTCTATAAACATATGAGTTGGTAGTCACGAACTGTCAAAAATATATATTTGCTGTGCTTTCAGGCGTTCCACACAAAAATCTAAACTCCAAAAGGCACAAATGTCAAATAACAATTTTATCGTGAGTGCAACTTTTTGATGCTACTTTGATATCACATACGTGAAGACTAACCAAAGTTAATATTTTGACGTTTGTGGCTTTTGAAGGTTAAGATTTATGTGTAAAGTAACTTTTAACAGTTTGTACCAACTCATACAAATAATTACGGATCATTACATAGCATTCTTATTTATTCGAGAATTGGCCTCTAAGTTGATATATTTACTAGCATTTATTTTTTCACTGTTCTCATTTTTTCATTTTCTTTTTTCTTTATTTTTCTCATTTTTTCCTTCATTACATACTTATTGCCTGCCTTATTCAATTGTTTTAAAAAATAACTCAGAATCAACTGAAATTTTACATATTTATCCTATAATATAAAAATGTATCGCAAAATGTGTTGGCAAGCGCATTACTCAACAACGCCTGGACCAATTTGGACAATTCTTTTTTTTAAATGTTCGTTAAAGTCCAAGGACGGCGAGAAAAAATTGAATAATTGCCAAAAAAAACCCTAAAAACAGCCCTTTTCTTTTTCATATACAAATGTTAGTATTTTCACATATTTGCCATCGGATACGGAATATTTACTCAAGTCAATGAAGCATTTTGGGTCTGAATTTTTTTACTGTGCTCCAAATCCATCCATTTTGAAATTAGGTTTAACTTACTGTCAAGTTTGAAAGTGAAAATAATGTAAACTCCTTTGCCATTTCCCGTGGGGATGACATCCCTCTCCGTGGTGTAATTTCATTTTTTTTTTCAAAATAACGTCAGATATCGATAAAAGAACTAATTATAAAAAAAATGTTTTATAATGTTTTTCAAAAAAGCAATTACTTGTCATTATATTTGAAGCAGTTGTACATTTAAGATCCATATGGATGGATGTAAATACATTTTGGTATAGTCTGTAGTGTAAAAAAACAATGTTTAACTAATTGGTTAATATCAGTATAGATTATTAAAAAAATTGGAACTTTTGAACTGTAAACATAAGTACAGGACAACATTTGTCGGGTTATCTAGTTTCAAAATAAAAACCACATGATTACTTTTCTGTGAGTGAGTGATTTCAAACAGTTTGACATTGACCATTACGAGTGAAAATTAGCAGAAGAGATTTGATCATGTTTATCTTTCTTGCATATTTGTAAAGAAAAATGCTCTTGTTCAAACTTCCACTAATAATATATTCAACATGATATCAGCCGATTAATTAGTCATTTGTCCATTTCATTGTTCATAGATAGAGAAATATCTTGCATTTGTTTTTGCGGTGCGTATCAATGCAGTAGATTTCAGGTGCCGACATTGAGGAGGAATGCGTTCTCAAAACCCATAGCAAACATCGCCTTAGGTGTAGAAAAGAAAATGAAATCAACATAAATGAAATCTTGCTTCATAAAGGCGAATGATGTGTGGTTTTTGTTGCGGAATTTCCTTGCTTAATGACATGCATATCAGATACGAATGCAGAATCGAATATTAAGAGGAATATTTTTCGATATATATATATATATATATTATATATACCTATATATATATATTATATATATATATATATATATATATACCTAGTTCCGAAACGTTGACAGTAAACAAATAATTAAACTAGCTGTAAGTGGAATTCTGTCTTGAGGCAATTATGGCATCGTGCCTTAAGGCAAATTGCTGGAACTTCCCTCATGTTTTTCAAATAGATTATTATAAATATTGTAACATTGTGTAATATTTATAAGAATTATATAAACCGAATTGCAGAGTTGTAATTATTTGTAAAGTATATTAGAACTATAGTCAGAATTAAAAATAAAATCTGAAATATTTTCGATATACAAAATACTAAAAAAAAAAAAAAAAAAAAAAAAAAAAAAAAATTGGAACTAAATTTTTTTTCCAAAATCAATTATTTTGTTAAGACAAGCAGAAAGTTCTTTGAATCATTTAAATCGGACGCTTAGTTCTCTCAAAAACTGCCATTTTTTACTGGGCCTGCCTTTGCCAAAAACTAATAAACACTTCTCCCAATCATTACTAATTGAATGTTTTTTAGATCATTCAAATCGGATACTCCGTTCGCTCACAAATTCGATTTCTATTTTCTGCACTCTTTGCTCCGTATCGCCGAAACGGCTGAACCTGCCTTTGCCAAAAACTAATCAGCTCTTTTCCCTATTAATAGGAATCGAATGTTTTTTGAACCATTTAAATCGGTTGATCCGTGCGCCCTAAAACGTGACTGGAAATTTGTATCCACACATACATACACACACACACACACACACACACACATCCATTTTTTCTGAGGTATGCCAAAACGTTCAGAAACCTTCAAAACGTCGAGAAATGTAAAAATTTTCAATTCAGATTTTCGGCCCATTACAATAACTTACCCTACGGGAAGTTAATAAAGAAATTGTTTATTAAAAACTTTTCTTGTTTTTTTATTTTGTATTATTTTTGGATTCTTGTTCGAAACTCTACAAAATATATATATATATATATATATATATATATATATTCAATTTATATATTTATTTATTTATTTACTTATTATACGCCAATCGGCTATATATGACAACACAACTAAGCACAACCTGAACTGATGGATTATAGAACATCTACTAATATAAAATACAACACTAATCAGCTTTTTAGTGTTCATCATAAGTATTTAAATTCTGCAGAAGGATTGAATATTTCAGCATATAAAATTATATTGTCATTTTAAATATTGCAGATCAAATTGTTTGACGCATTTAAACCTCATAACATATATTAAAATAAATATAATTTGATTAACAAAAATTAATTATTTATAATGAACATCTTTCAGCTCTATCATGGTATATTTTATATTCGAAGATGATTTATAACCGCCTATCCGTTTATATTGTGCATTTGACAACTATTTTAGAAACCAAAATAGTTACTGCCTAAATATTTTATAATCATAGTACATAACGTGTTAATTTATTTTTGTGTTTTATACATAATATATAAAATAATTAAATAAATATTTTATAATCATAGTAGGGAAAAGTCCCGCAACGCCGGACGGCACCAAGAACCGAACACTCTATTTAACACTAGGAGACTTCCCCCTACATAACGTATTAATTTATTTTTGTGTTTTATACATAATATATATATATATATATATATATATATATATATAAAATACTTATTTCTACGAACTGTTTTCAAGATAAAACAGCATGGAGTAGCAACATGCCTGCGCATGAGAATAAACCTTTAAGGAATAATATATTCCAAAGGTAATTGATTTTTATTATAAAGTGTTTGTAAGATATACGTTCAATCTATCTAATTTATAATTTGACTATAAATCATATTGCATATAAATAACTGTTTATTTGCTACTATCAGCAGCAGTTAATTCAAAAACCTGTTTGATAAGTCGAGCTTTAAACGAATACGATACGGTAGCGACATCGTGCGACAGCATGGGTTAAAATGATATTGATTAGGTAGTAAATTTTCCCGAAATAAGAAAGTACAATTATAGAAACTGTTATCTTGAAAGTAATAATATAAACCCACATACACACACACACATATATATATATATATATATATATATATATACTAGCATACCCGGCCACGGTTTGCTGTGGCTTCTATTAAAACCCACCTGATTGAAATTTGAATTCTAAAAGTGAATGACAAATTAATATATAAAATATACTCTAAAACCTGATATCGACTATAAATTATCAAAATTTTGTCCGATTTATGACAAATCTAATCTCTATATAATATAATAATTTGGTTTTAAATCAAATTCAAATCAGAAATCAGTTTATACTAAACTTTCCAAAAACATTCTCAACTTCTATCTCGCAGTGTTTTGTTTTCTTCATATTCAGAACCACCAAAATTAAAATTTCTAAATTTATATAATTTATATAAAATTATAATTTAATAATTTAATTTTTTTGTTTTATTAATTATTCATTAGTTCTGGTATTATTTAGCACAATTTTAGTGTTTATAATCTATATAATTTTTTGTTTTTGTGTTTTTTCTGGTTTAATTACTGAATGATGACACACGTTAAGTATCGAAACGTTTAATAAAGAATTATTCTATAAAAACCCCCTTTTTTAATTCCACGATTGGGCTGAATACTGAATACTTTATATATATATATATATATATATATATATATATATATATATTCTATAGGACATATATTGGACTAAAACAAGTCTTAAATTGCCTAATTATTGTTGCTACTAGACTAGTTCAGAAATTAGAAGTGACAATTACTAGGAGCTCTTATCTTTATAATATGTTGACATGGATGAAATAAGTGAACTGTTTGAAGGCTTTTAACACAAATAGTTTCTAATTAGTTAAACGCCAAAGCAATGTAATTAGATACATTTTGGAACATCTGATAATGATATGCTGTGAATAATTTTTCAAATTCTAAATTAAATCGAAATCAAGTATAATATAACATACGCGCCACTTCATAATATATATTGCAAGGTAAAAATGGCTTTGCCATTTATTGAACAATAGGTAATATGAGAACAACATTTAAAAATTGAATAGAATTTTTAAAAACCTATAAAATAATTATTCTAAATTGTGATTTGGCTTAAAACAACTAAAGTTAGTTTTCTGATTTTTTTTTAGGTATTTTTATTAATTTTTGTTCCATGAACATTGTACGTTCTCTTCATTTTATCATCGTGTAGGCAAATCTCCAAAGTACCTACAAAAGATTCAACATCCGCCATATCATGATTTTCAAAAATACAATACAGTTAATTTGAAAGTTTAACTAACTACACCAGAATGATGACGGTGTTATTTTTTATCTAATAACTCGATGATTATTTCAGGTGTTTCTGTCAACAACAATTAGTGAAAATGATTGTGTTGAATCCAAATTGGGTCAATCAAAGTCAAGTCATGGTGATCGACATTTCTGAGCTTTTGGAGAAAGCTTAAATGCGTAATATTAACAATTAAATAATATGTGGGATCTTTTTGGTTAGCAACTGATTATACACTTTTGCTTATCCTATATAGTGATAAAGAGATTAAGATTAAGATTAAGAGATTCTATGATAAAACGTATTCAGTGAATGTTAACTGTATCCTGAAGATCTATTTTATTATTATACTAATATATGTTTTTACATCTAATATTTTCATAAATAATCGTAATAAAATCTTTAAAGAGGAAAGCTGTGAAAGTGATGTAAAAGAAAATTCGCAAAAAAATATAATTTTTTCTGAAATAAATTAATTTTTTCAAAAATTAATCAATTTTATATTTTAAAAATAAATACTTCTATATTGATATCTAAAGTTAAAAGAAAGTTATGCGTATAGAATATCCAAATTTTTTTAGAATCTGTTACTATGTACTGGCTTGAAATAAATGAACCATGATAAATACAGCAACTATTAGAATAAGCTCAAACAAACGTAGTCGTACCATAAAAAAGTAAAATAAATTTCATATTTGGGATAACAAAAACTACTTTAATTAGTTATTTAACATAAATGCATGTTAACATCAAGTAGACGTACAAAAAACTGTTGTTAAAATATATTTAATTTTTTTTAAATGTATAAGATGTAGTGCTCAAAGTTTGCTCGATTACGCGCGAAGAAATGCATTTGAATTAACACAATGCAATTTGTTAAATTATCTAAATCTAAATTTTAAATCAAACTAAATGCAAATATAATAACGCAATACAAAACCAATATGCAAAATAATATTATAGCTTTGCATTTATTATTAACTTTTCTTAGAGTAAGTTATAGCAATCGTAAAAGAATCAGAAATAAAAAAATTAATATCTATACGTTTCATATGTTTCTGAACGTTCTGGCATACTTCACAAATAATGGTTGTAAGTATGTGTGTATATGAAGATGTAATATCACATATGTATGTATGCATGTTTGGATACAATTTTTTGTTCATTTAATTTTTTCAGACACGATTTTGAGAAAAACATTCGACTCGTATTGATGGGGAGAAGTACTGCTTTGTTTTAGCAAATGCAGGTCCACTTGTTTGTGAAAAAATAACAGTTTGAGAAAACGGAGTATCTGATTAGAATGATTCAGAAAATATTGTGCTTTTGTTGACGGTGTGAAGAAATATTTAGTTTTTAGAAAATATATAAAAATTTAAATTTCAAAAGTTTTAAGGCTCACTTATGTGCTTGAAATAAATGATTTTAACTTTCATTTCATTCAGTTTGCGTAATTTTTAGAAATATGATAAAGGTCATCTGATGCATGATATATAAGATAAAACCGTTCATGCACATTATGCTTGATTAGATTTAGTTCTTAAATATTTTGTTCAGACATACATAAACATTGTCGCCTAATTTATAAGCCTAATTTATAAATAATAAATATAATAAATTATATTTATTTGTTATAAAATAAAATAATAAAAGTACAACAGTTATTATATTGATCTATTTGAGGACATTTGAAACAATTGGTATCAACTATTGATTACAGATTTTTTTGTTCCTCGAATGATTATTAACAAGATGTTCCTGCACCACTAGTTTTGAATATATTTAGTCATTTAATAAATATGGTATTCTAAAATTTATTGACGGCGTCATTAAGTCTGCTAACCGCTCTGATTTACAAAAGCATTTCGAGAAATTGAGGCTGAACATGCGCAGTTGTATCCAAATTCTGTTTCAGTTAAAATAGATGGAGGGTTGATATGTGAACAACCCTCGCTGCAAGCTAAATCTGTCCCCCACGGGCGGTGGCCATATAGGCATGTATCGTACAATAAATATTATGTTTGATTTTTGTATTTTTATAATGAAATAGACTGATATAAATAGAAACAAATTTGAATTTGTGAGTGCTTTAATTATTTCAAATATAGGTTGTGATTTAAACGAAAGTGTAAATACGTGCGTTCAGTTCATTCGGATCAGGAGAGAAAAAAGTAAGGTTATGATTTATAAATTACTTTTAAATTTTTGATTATATGACTTCATTTACTTTCTTAATGTTTTAAAAAATAAATCTAACATTTTTATAAAGATTCATAATCATATTTAGTAAAAATGTTTCACATTTTCTTATATCCTTGCTATAGATTTAAAGGTATAATATAAGGAAAGGTATATATATGAGAAATTTATACAAACATTTATACATATATGAACATACATACATACATATATATTTGTAGTTTTTATATTTATATTTATTTTTTGAGTAATTTTTGAATAATATTTACCAATAGAAAACACAGTAAACGACTAGCCTATTATTACTGACCATATTAAATTTTGTCAGATGCTTTGTTTAATTTGGTTTGATTAATTTAATTTTGAAGAAAGTACTACTACTAAAATTATTTTATCGGCGTTTATAATTCATTAGACATAAGTACAATTAAATTTCAATTCCACGCATTTACAACACAATGGCAGTAAAATGTAATAAACATGTTTTTCATTTAGCATCAAAATGCTAATGTAAAATTAGCAATAAAATTGTAAGCAATTTCTTTAATGTAAGTTATACATCAAGTTTGACGTCAGAGATCAAAATTATTGTCTCTAAAATCTAGGAATTTACATCAATTAATTTTCTCGATATACATGTAGGCCAAACAATATAAGAAAAGAATGAACTTCAAGTTTTGTGGTATAATTACCGCACATAAGTGCCTTGGCAACACAATATAAATTGCATCTGTAATTATACGTTAACGATACTATTCAAGAGTTTTGTACAAAATCATGAAACTAGTGAGGTGCATGGCATCGTGCCTTAAGACAAATTGCTAGAACTTCCCGTATCGTAATTAGAAATCTTGATACGGAACCCGAAAAAAATTACATAAAATGTGTACACATTATTAAAATCTCTGTAAAATATCTGATAATTTGATAAACATTTTTGACCGCTAAACTACATTTGTTTAACTTATTTTTATTGAGGGACATTGCCGTTGGACCTGCCTTTCCAAAAATTTAATCAGTTCTTCATCTTGTCAATACAAGTAAAATATTTTTTGAATTATTAAAATCGGACGCTCCGTTCTTTTAAAAACTGAGTTACCGTTTTGGGCATTTTTTGCCCCGTATCTTCGAAACGACTAGACCTGCCTTCGCCAAAAACTAATCAACACGGCTCCTTATCAATACAAATCGAATGTTTTTTGAATTATTCAAATCGGTTGATCAGTGTTCCCAAAATCGTCGACGAAAATTTGTATCCACATACACACACACATACATCCATTTTCTTAAGATATGATAAAATATTCAGAAACCTTTGAAACGTAAAGATATAAAAACTAGTGTGGCGCATGGTATCTAGCCTTAAGGCAAATTGCTGGAACTTCCCGTACTAAATATTATTATATTTTTAAAAACTATTAACATTTTTGAAAAAAAATTACTTCGAAAAATTAGATTTTTGAGAAACTAGGAATTTGACAAAAAATTACTTTTTTCGAAAAAAAATTTGATGTCCATATGTCTAATGATCATTCTTGACCGCCAAGTGGCATTTTTTTTTTCACTTTTTTTATTAGATCTCCGAAAATGCTAGACCTGCCTTCTTAAAAATTTTATCAATTGTTCATCTTGCCAATACAAGTATAATGTTTTTTGAGTTATTAAAATCGAACGCTCCGTTCTCTTAAAAACTGAGCTACCGATTGTGGCATTTTTTGCCCCGTATCATTGAAACGGCTAGACTTGCCTTTACCAAAAACTAATCGTCTTCTTATTAATAGGAATCGAATGTTTTTTGAATTATTCAAATCGTTTGATCCGTGTTGCCGAAATCGTCGACGAAAATTTGTATCCGCACACACACACACATACACAAACATACCATTTTTTCATCCATTTTTTCTAAGGTATGCCAAAATATTCAGTAACCTCTGAAACGTAAAGATATATAAAAATTTTCATTTCGTTTTTTTTGCGATCACTATAACTTAACCTACGGGAAGTTAATAAACAAAATAACAAATGTGAACTGACTGTTTTCTGTCTGGGTTAAAGCTTTTTATATTAAAATTAATTAGAAATGCATTTTGTATGGGTTTATTACTGTTCGCTATGAAACATAAAATGTAAAAGCAGTAGTTTTGGTCATTTATTTTTTAATTAAAGTGTTTAATTCTGCGAATATAAATAATACGACAAGTATAAATTTAAAAAAAATAGTAATAATCGTAGATAATCAAATTTTATATAAATAGGTAAATGTTTAGTAACAACAATATCTAATTTTATTCCTGTAAGGTTTTAAGAATCTTTGATTTGACAAACACAGTGCCAATCATCTTTCGATTTCAATAGATTCCAATTATTTCTTATGGAGGAATTTCTCGTGCCATCATGTCACTTAGCCATATATTTAACATATTTAATATTGTATGAAAGCTTAAGCCTAGATTTCATTCACGATTAAAACTTTCCTTTTCTATAAATATTATATAGTCATTGTGGTTCTTTAGAATATCCTTTCAAGAGATAATTTATGACAATTTTAAAATTGCATTGGCGATAATATAAGCAATACTTGGTATTCGAGAGCTGATAAAGTAAGAATTATATATGTATAATTTTTTTAGTAAAATGCTATGTGATAATAGTTTCAAGGTATAAAAATGTAACACCAAAATAATTAGTTGATGATGATGATGAACATAGTGATCATGGTGAAAATATCAAATGAGAGTTTGAATAATTATTTTTAATTGTTAAGTTCTCAAAAACAAATAATTTATTTTTTAACCATCTCTTTTATGTTATTATCATTTTAAAAATACATTTATATAATAAATTGCTATTTCGAGAATATAACGATCATAAAAGGTGAAAACAAAGTGTTTTGAATTAAGAATTTGTGCAAGTGTCAAAGATACATCATTGCGGTTACGCATATATATCATCAATAATAGCCAAAAATTATTGAACAATGGATATTTGAATAATAAAAGTGAAAATTTCTTTTTATATCACATATAATAATATTATTAGGTCTACTACGTTTCATATTGTGGTAGTAAATTGGCTATTGATTATTAATTACAATCAAGATATTGCACGCAATCTTCGTGTAAAATGTTAGAAAAAATATAAGGCCTAATTTTTTCATAGCAAAGAGATTAAAAGTGAAGAAAAATAAGCAAGATTCGTTACAAAATTTCTACGTAGTTACTATTTTGTTTGGAGATTTCCATCAGATTGACTATCAACAATATCTAAACAATTTTCATTTCACTAGAAAGAAATTTTTGAAACGCTGTATTTGCCGATTATTCATTAAAGGCGCCAACTTATTTTACTTCGTCATCTCCTCGTCAATTTTGTCAGTCATCACTCACATATTTCCTACATCGTGTCAAGTTCATATTAAACACCTAGAGAATGATACTTGACCGAATTTTAACACCTGAAGTGAAAATGTTAGATGAATCTTTGGCAAACATTAGTCGTGTCACGTCCGTTGAGGGAATGTAATTGCATTAATTATAATAAAAAAAAAAACAACCACGTCAAATAAAGTCAAAAATCTATATATTGTATAGGATGATATAAAAAATATTTGCTTCAATTTAAATAATGATTATTTCGGAAAACACATTGTCTTTGGAACTATTTTAAACTTCCCGTAGAGTAAGTTATAGTAATCACAAAAAAATCGAAAATGAAAATTTTCATATATCTTTACGTTTCAGAGATTCCGAACATTTTGGCATACATAAAAGGTAAAAAAATGCCATTTGGCGGTCATAAATGATCATTAAGCATATGCACATAAAATTATCAAAATTTTATAGAGATTTTAACAATAAGTATAAATTTTGTTTACATTCCTATGGGTTCCGTACCAATGTTTATCAACTAGGCGGCGACGCGGCGCTTACGCGCTTCAATATTTCGTCTCTATGCAGTTAAAGCAGCACGGTTGCTTTGAAGAAAAGTTTAGAACTTCCAAAATATTTCAAAATAAAAACAACTTTTTTTTAAGTCCTTTTTCCAAAAAAATAATTGTTTTCAAAAATCTCATTTTTTCTATGTAATTTTTTTTCAAAAAGGTTAATCTTTTAAAAAAAAATAATTTTTGGTGCGGGAAGATTAAGTAATTTGCCTTAAGGCACGATGCCATGTGTCCCACTAGTGTGTATATTGCTTTTCCACACCCTAGCTAAATCTTTTTTCGCAATAATATAATGCAATGCAATAATATAATAATATATTACAAGTTCAAAGTAATTTCTTACATAATGGGTAATAATGCCCTAGTGCAAGTCCATGATCTGAGTTGAACTCCAACTCGATTTTCACTAGAATTTTTTATAATAATTTGTAAGACCTTGGAGCAAGTTTTAAGGATTTTTTAATAATACTTTTAATGACCTATATGAAGTTTTACAATTTTCTATTTTTAATATACAAAAACAAATTATGAAGTAAATATCATCAAGTAATAAATACATTTCTGCTGCTATTCATTAATATCTCTCAACATTGAAAATAAAACGTAACTAATATATTGTCAGTAAATTAGATATTTCTTAGAAGTATTTAAAGAGTGAATTTCGTAGTTGAGGCTTCGGTAAGAAGTTTTGCTCAAAAAGAGTTTAATAAATTTAAACTTCTATTTCATTACTATCAGAATCTCAAATTAATTTGACCATTTTAAACTCATTTGTTAGGGGGCGTCTATCAATAACGTGAGGTTTTTTGGGGGAGGAGAGGTTTGACAAAAAATCACGAAATATCACGTGGGGGAGGGAGGGCTATAATAAGATATCACGTGTATTTATTTTTTAACTGTTTTTTATTAGAAAATCAAACATTTTCAAAAAAAATTACTTTTTTTAAAAATTTTACAGTTTTTTCACATAACTAAAAATACACGTGATGTTTGGTGGGGGAGGTGGGGTAATTTTGAATATCACCATGTATCACCAAGAGAGAGAGGGGGTACATATCTCCTTAAAAACTCGCTCTCGTGATTAATGGACATCCCTTTAAAATATAGAGCTAATTGTAAACTACTATTTCTATGTTAATTGAATATAGTAATTGTATATGCGTATAATTTGGTGCAGGGAATGTATAAGATAAATATCGCATAGAGAAATAGCTATATTTTCAAATTTCAATTTCATAATAAAATCCGAACTAATAATGCCCATAAACCCCGTTCCTAATTTATGAATTTAAATAAAATTCAATTTGAATAACTATCAACCGAGCTACAAGTCTATCTAATGAAGGATATGAATAGAGGTTGCACGGAGTATCTGCAAAGATGACAATCAATTACGCAAATATCTCTACTCTTACATTGTGACAGAAAATATTGCAAAGTATGAATTGACCTTTCAGGAGGTTCGTGGGGCTGAGAAAGTTTTCTATTAGTATAAGTGAAAGCTCTAATACTTCTTCAAATAATTGCGCGTATCCTAATGTCTCCTTGAGACTTTCTAATAGATTATTAACATATGTTAATGTATTAAATATTGGTTTGCGGTGTCCATTTAAAAGTTATAAAATGCAACTCTAGAAAAAAACACTATATATAATTCTCAGATAATACGATTAATATATATGAAACATTATTGATCACAATTCAAAAATGAAACTAGATTTAGGAATAACCATGATTAATTGAAACCAAAAAATTGGTTGATATGAGCAAAATTGATTAGTTAGGTATTATTTTTTTTTTTAAATAAATGAAAATTATAAATGAGGCCTGCCCTAAATAGATGAATGAATTTAACAAGTACTAAAATTTGTTTTAGCCTTGAACATCAATATTTTTCATGCATTTTAAATACATTTTGAAAACATACCAATTTGATAAAATCGAATTTCCCAACTTGATGCAACACATTAAGCCGCTCAAGGTTCGCTTTACTTTCGCTGATTGCATCTTCTATGTATGTTTCTGTAAAGAAAAAAAAATTTTAAAATATTATTCCAGTTATAAAATATAAAAACTATTGATCATAAATAATGTTTAAATAGCCCTTGCGAGCATTGTTGAAATAAAATTTAAAATATCCATTGTGTTCCTTTACTATTATAATTAATTACTAATTTTCAACTATTTTGGCTCAATTGGTTAATTTTTTAATAAAAAATATATTTAAATTAATAAAGGCAATCAGTAAGTTTACAACGTATAATCTAATAAAATTAAACATCTCAAAAGCTTGTAAAATGCCATAATTTTAATTGCTGTTTAAATAAATGCTCCTCATACAAAACTCGAACATCAGACAAAATTCTTAAATAAAATAATATCTGAAATATTCTACATCTACACAACTATGAATAACTTCACTGTACTTCGAAGTCAATATTGGATTTATTAATCAGGTCGATGTCGATTTTTTTTATTTATTATCCAGAAAAAATAGACAACAATATACAATTCTACAATATGAGGGTTATTCTATGCATTATCTATCGATTTTTTTGTTATTAGTAAAGCTAAGTTTTTTATGAACTCTATTGATAGTGTTAAAAGAATTAGAAGGCAAACTTATGGTTGACCATTCGCTTTATGAGGAGATTTCTATTAAATTTTTTTTTCTAATATTGATGTGATAAATTGCAGAAATATACCGTAAAGCTATTTTTTTTTTCAAGTAATAATTTATATCACCGATGTTTGATATTAAGCTGTACTACACGAGAATGAAACCTGGAACTTGTGGAAGACCAATCTCTTACCACGGAATCACAGAAAATCTTCTCTTCCGATTTATATAGATGAAAAGCTTTTCTAATATTGCAACGCGCAGATAAATGATTTATTATCAAATTAAATATCTTCAATGTAATGAATTTCTACACAGCCATAACGTCACGGAAATTATATTCAAAATGAATTTGTAAGAGATGTATTGATTGAGGAATACAAAACATGGCATAAAGTTTTATTATTGCTCGTGAATGTATAAAAAATTAAATATTATTAATGCTTACGTTAGCGATAAATTTAATTGTCGAATGTGTAAAGTGAAAATAAATTTATAATGGTATAAATAAAATATTTTCTTGTGTTATGGTCTTGTAACAAAAAGTACTTCAGGATTAATCCGCCTAATGGGGTTAGTCCAGATTCTCGAATCCTAAAACTTTTCGTTATATAGAGACTTTTAAAAAAATCAAATATAGTTGCTTTGTAACCTTGATCAGTGTTCATAATGCACCGCTATTAAAAACATAAAATATAGGAAGGCGATGTGTGCTCCTTTAGTTTCTCGTTATTAATATAATAGTAAATTATTATTTTACACAAATTTAGTGTTCAATAAATTTTACATCATAATTATTTTTTTTCTGTTGTTTTTCCTGGTTTGGTATGTATAATTTTCTCCTTTTTATATATTAATATTTATTATCAACTTTGTATTTATGTAATATATTTTTTAGATTACTGGATGATGACACACATCAAGTGTCGAAACGTTTAATGAAATAAATTTTTTTTTATTCAATCTTTATTAATTTGATTTGACGATAGTGGTTCTGAACCTAATAAATTAGTTTTTATGGGAGAAAAAGTGAAAAATCTGGAATAAAGGAAAAATATTTGGCAATATCTCCAAGTGATTGAACAGTGCGAACTATATTAATACACTATTTATTAATATAACTTTATTAATATACTTTTTTATTATTATTAACTCGATTCATGTTGCTGGTACGTATTTTTTCTGAACTTATCTCTAGCATCCAATTTACAAAATTCAAATAAACCTGAGCATGGGAAAAGCGCAATAATAAGATGTAAAAACATTAAATATTTCTTATATGAGTAATGTGTACTAAATATTACGAAATAAGTATAATTTTACTTCACTAATAAATAAATAAATCATATTGTTGTTCAGTCAAAGGTATTTCTCAGATTTGCTTTATATTGCAGAAATGCAAATTGGTATAGAATTTGCAATAATATTGCTTTGATATTTGAATAATTCTTGTCTAGGCATTAATATGAAACTGAACATAATAGTAAATTTACAAATGAAATGTTACAATATATTCAAATTCTCAGCATGCAAATTCTTTATAATTATTCAAAACCTTTTGGTTACAATTAACAGTTACCAATAGAACAAGTAAAAGTAGTGGTACGACTATTAATCATTACAAAATTGTATGATACTACTATTCAAATCAAACCATTGTTCAAATTTTTTTGTTCTGAATCTTCCACATAATTCTTTAATTATCTTTTTCACTTTTGAAATATTTGTCTTCGGCTAGGTGGAAGATTGAGGGCAGTCTAAACAACGAACTCTAATGACAACGATCATTTTCTCCACTTCTAAGTGTCAAGTCCTTAAAGTTCTCTTCAGATAATTTCTCTTTTCAATTGTGTTTCTCTTGAACCGAGTTCGTTAGAAAACGAAAAGCAAATGTAATAATGAGTTTCACGTGACGAATTCTCCGTATCAAATTTGCGGATTAGACATCATCCATTAATTTATAGAAAAGTGAAAAAAGATTTAGTAGAAAAGGAACTATTCATCATTAGGCAGAGGATTGATGTATATTATCTTATATGTGTATAACAAAATCAAAACATTCATATAGTATAATGAAAATAAAAGTACAAGGCCGATTCTACCGTAAAATAGACCAATGTTATGGCCAGGCTACGAAACGTAGCTTTTTTCATATAAAATGGTACTAAATACTGACAAAATGCTACGTGATTGCTGTGCAGTCGGGCGTTTTGGATAGAAAACTCAGTTTTGAGTCGACAAAATTGAAATGTCTTGGAATTCGAAAATACATTGTTTTCTTTAAGAAAGTTGCATTCTAAATAACTAATGATGACAGATTGATACTCAAGAGTATATTCGTCAATACATAAAATTTTGTCATATCTCCATGACGAGTATACTCGTCAATCATTGTTAACTGTTTAAACAAAATTCATTTACATCTGCTTAACAATTATTAGCTAATAATTCATAAACCGATTTTTTACCTCATAAATATTGTATGTAATAGGTATTATTTCTTTACTTTGTGTTACTTATTTAAATGTTTTTTCTATCATTTATTAAAAAAAATTATACTTTAAGTCAGTAATATTTTAAACTAAGTAATGAATTCTTTCATTTAATGCACATAAAACTTAAACTATTGAAAGAAAAAATTATCATCTATTTTTTCTGGATAATAGCTAAAACATCTTTATCGATGTGATTAATATACAATAAGTTCAATATTTAATTCAAATTGCAGTAAAGTTATTTATATTTATGTAGATATAAAATATTTGAGATAATATTTTATTTAAGAATTTTGTATAAGAAACATTTATTTGAACAGCAATAAGAATTCTGACATTTTAAGTTTTTGCAATGATTAAATTTATTAACGGTTATTAGAAGTAAACCCCATGATTGGTTTGATCAATTTAAATATAATTTTTATTAAGAGATAAGTAGTAATTTCAGACACCAACTTTTTTTGTATGTTTGCATTTGGCAATAACGATATATTTTTTTTATAAATTATCAAATGTGATGCTATTATTTATTTCATAATTTATATTTCAAGTCATCAATAGTTTAAACCAAAGTTAAAATTTTTTACGTTTATTGCAGTTCAAATTGAAACTCAATGAGAAGTAGAAATCTTGGACACTAACTTTCCATTTTATGTTTGTATTTGGAAAATTTTATTTATATCTATTTTTTGAATCATTATTATTCAAATTCTATGTCGCCTTTGTTTTGAATAGTAACAGAACTGACCTAGAGAATTTGCAATGAGCTGAAATTTATTCCGGTGATATTTATAAAAATTCAAATACTAGTAGTAAACAATGATTCTTTAATTATTAAAAATTCCGCAACAATAATAATGTTTCGTAATAAAATAGAAAGTAAACAATGTGAAAAATTTTAATATATGTCAACTGATTTTTGAAAACTTTTTATTGTCACTATTAAATAAAATATTGACTTCGCAAAATTATTTATTTTGTTTAAGTTAAAAAAAGACCAAGCGTGTATTAACTAAGTATTAGCCATATTATACACAAACGTTTACAAATTGATATTAACATAAATATTAATGTTTAAAATAGCAAGATCCTTAAAGCAACAAAGTTTCACTACTTTCTCTAAAATCATATGAACATAATCATGGATTTTAGTGCCTTGGGTGTAAGAAAATCAATGTTGAAGGAAATATTGCAGTAATTATAAATTCCACGAACAAACGATCAAGTAATGACTTTGCGTTTGTAAAAGCTGAACGCGCTGAGGAAACATATAGTAAAATAGTTTTGCGAGATAAATGATAAATGCTTTTTGTAATAATAATCTCAGTGTCTATGTTTTCATTGGCTGCACTTAATTATTTGAAAGGAGGTACATTACAATAAAATATAACTGAAAACTTCTTGGTTTGATAAATATATACAGTGTTAATAACGATTCTAACAGAAGTGCAAAAAAATTCAGTGGTGTAATTTCATAAAATTGTTTCTTGATAAAATTAACTTGTATAATAATTGACGATTATTCAAATGATTTATCGCAATATTATAGTTCTGTCATGCATAAACTGTAAAAAATACTACTGGGCATCATCTATACCTATTTACACCATGGACGGGGTAAGAAAGGACAGCCAAGGTGCAACCAGATCCAACGTCATTTTTTAATTAAAGGGATTTTACAAAATAATAGCCATAATAGTTAACCAATGTAACATACAAATTTTATAGGAAATTTTTCTACAAAGATTTTACTGCATATAACCTTGATCCGGTATTTAGAAATAAATATTCATTGTGAAATAACTTTTACTTTTATTTATCATATTCTTATTATTGTAACTAGTTTTTCTTAACTTAATCTACTTTTTTATTCAGTATTTCTTATTTTTTATTGTTTACATCGCCACCAATTTAAAGGTTAAGTTAGCCCTTTTCACTCCGCACGAATGTAAACTTTTATAGAGATTAAGAAAACAACTGTTAAATCTAAATTGAATAAAATAATAGATCTTGCAAAACAAGGAAATAACGTATATCTATAAATTATATCAGGTATCATAAACTAAATACAAGAGCTTAAAACCGAAGTATCTTCCAATGAAAAAAAAATTACTTTTGGTATGAATGTTGGTACATTTTATCTTATCTGATAGCGACGTCGTAAGAATTAAGGTTATAACTGCTTACACATCTTACCTTCTACTTTAAAATAATCTCATTATAAATTCCATACTTTGCTTGTTTTTGACATAATTATGGCGAACCTTTGAGCCTTGCTTTACCCTATAATATTAAATATATTTTTTTACAAAATAAATCATCTTCATTGAGAAAATAAAAGCACACACTTGCACTCAACATTACTACGTTGCGCTAATGAACTGCTAAAGAAATAACTTCGACTTGTATAAGAAAGCATTCCTTCGATCTTTTGTCTTCAACGTGAGAGCGAAATCATCAAATAAACATTGTAGACTATATCGAACACAATCAACTATATTACGATAGTTAGATATACAAGTACTACGAATCTGTAAAAACTAATATTATAAAGCTCAAGTCTAACACGAACACTAAAAAGCTTTTATAGTCCAATCGTTAGATCGATAAATATTTTTAACCAATGATTAGAAAATGATCATTTACAATTTATGATCTTCCAGTTTTACTATAATTTTTATATTGTTTTATAATTTGTCATATTATAAATTATATATAACAACTAATAATATTTATGTAAGATTTGAATTATAAACTGTCTAAAAATGGATCGATTTTATAAAAAATCGCAATAAGTTTCTAAAATATAATTAGCTACAAATAAAATTTTCTAAAAATATAACTGCATTTCATATACATATTCAATATTTAATTGAATTAATCAATTATAATAATTCATTAAAAATAATTAATTTAATACAATTTATTTATATTTCTTTCCATATCTATATTAAGTATGTACATATTTTGCGCCGTAATGGAAACGGATGCCTATAAATAATTGTTTATTAAGAGAATAAAAATGTGGAAATAATAATTTTTATAAGCGTTTCTTTACTGATTACCTATTTAGACAAACCTTAACAATCATTCATTTAAATTGCTAATTGAATTAAATTGCTAGTGATGTTGACCTTAAAAATTTCACTATTTTCATAGTTTAACTCTGACAATAGAAATTGTATGAAATGAATAATCAAAATCATTAACACAACAGTTGAAGAGTCAATAGCAAAAATGTGTCATACTATATAAGGTGTGCTCGTAAACAAATATTTATAAAATGATATATTATTCCATGAATTTAATTGTTAAAAAAGAGAGAAAATTCATTTGAATGTAAGAATGATTAAATATTCCTAACGTTTGATATATTTGAATATATTTGAAGTAAAAACGATAATATAAAACAATAAAATTTTCAAATAATTCTGGAAGATTGTACATTAACGAAGTGGTGTTTATTTAACTGAACATAGCATATATTTATTGTATTTGTGTATTGTATTTGGAATATTTAAAATATAAGAAAATACTCATTAATTTATTGATATAATTTTTCAATTATTTTATATAACATCTAATTATAATTTTTAATATAATATAACATGGAAAGTTATTCAGATTTCTTTTATTCACTATTTTATTTACAACTGTCTAGCTAAGGACATTCAATAAATTTGAGAAATTCAATAATTGCCACAATTTTTTACAGACTACAATTTTAGGTTTTGGGTAGTCATTATAAAACATATTTTATTTATTATATCCTACCGTGTTACATGCATTAAAGATAAATTTATTTGGTAAGTAATTTCTCTTTTAATTTGTTTTGACCAATCACAAATTTAGTTAATTCTATTAGATATAAAATATAATTATATGCTACTGAAATTTACTAAATTAAACAATCGGCTGCTGCAATAATATAATCTAATTATAGGTAATTTTATTTGATCTATAAACGGCAGATTAATACTATTATCAACCTAAAGCAGATCACGACTTAAATCGGCTTTATTACCGACTATTTTCTGTAAACGTTCCAATTCGTTTAGAAATTGTTTGCAATAATTAGTGATAATAATCCTTATTAATAATTTGTACTGTTCATTAAATTTCTTGATTACAAACGCTGTCAATCATATTTATCTACAAACGTATTAGGATAATAATTCCCTGCAATAAATGAAATGTTTAGTATTTCTGACTCTAATCAAAATAAGTAGATACTAGGAAACAATGGAAGAAATAAACCTGAACGACAGCATTCATAACACGTTCATTTCCACTGCAAATAAATGCAATATATTGATTTTCACGATACTCATTTATGTAGGGATTTCTAAGTTGGTTTGTCAATTTTATATAATTACATAACTAGCGTGATAATTTAAATTTATGTATTAAACTAATAGCCAAAAAATAATTGATATCATTAATTTCTTTCATTAAAGGGGATTTAGTAATTAAAGTTTTTCATATCACATATAAATTATAAAATTACTCATTAATATAAATATAACAGGTACTTTTTGAAACGAGTAGTATTGGCAAGTATAAGATTTTAAACACTGCCTGCTAATTCATTCTTTCAGAAAATTAATAGAAAGCTAGTTTTTTTTATTTTTTTAGTTAAAAACGTGCCAATACTTAAATTTATTTAAGCATAGAGAATTTGATAGTGGCATCTGATTGATACCGAATACAGGAACCTTTCAGTTTTAAGTTTATTGGCATCTATATGAAAGGACGTTTACACATACTCACATACGCATTTTGTTCAAATATTTAATAAATGTTTTAATTCAAAATTTACTATAAATGTATATAATTACAAAAAAGGGTGCGCGTAAGGTTCACACGCGATTGGAGTAAAACTTATTTGCCGTTGTATAAGATGGCATTTAAGTAAAAATAAATAATTTCCAATCAATAAACTTACGTTTAGGGCACGGACTAAATGTTTTAATATTTTCAAGGAACAGGGTAAAATATTCTTCTGATTCAGGCATTTTTTGTTAAATCAAGATTTGTACTACGGTGTAACTTTAAAATGTTTATTTATCTATGCCGATTTTTTTTGTTGATATCGGTACGCATATAACGACAGATCTCTATTCAAGCGACACGACGACTAATCAGAATCGACCCGTAAAGAAATGATATCATCAAGACCGAATGACGAATCATTGGCACTCGACTCTGCCGTAACGCATTTCCGTTGCATTTGTACTGATTTACTCCTTAGTCAGGCGTAAAGAAGTTTTACTTCAAAAGAAAGTGTGCGTATAATTCAGCAAAGGTGTTAAAACTGAATTTGAATTTCCAACAATGCAAGATAATGGTTTCAATTGATAATTCAAACCTTTTTATATATATTTTATTTATTTATTATATGTTGTGTATAGTTTTATATATAAGGTTGTCAAATATCTCCCTTCCGCTTTTTTGTATTATAAACCAAGAGCAAAAAAGCGGAAGGGAGATATTCGACAACCAAATATATGAAATTATAGAAAACTTAGATGTGTGTGGTCACTAATCAGATATCACTGTAAGTAGTAGGGATCTAATTGCGGTAAAATAAAATTATGACAAAATTTAGAAAAGTAGCATAAGAAGTATATAATGACTGAATTACACTGAACATAGTTCAATAATTGTTTGATATAGGTTTTGTGTTGTTATAAGGTGACCATACGTCCCGGTTTTCCGCCTTGCGTCCCGGCTTTTTCTAAAAGCAATATTTGTCCCGGTTTTAGGTGTTTTGTCCCGGATTGTCCCGGATTTTTAAAAATGTATTGATTGCTAATTTTTTTAAATATATTTCAACTAGAAAATTTGAACCAAAAAAATGTGCATATAGGTTTTAGCTTACCCTCTCCCCCCCCGCTCACACACACATTTTAATCTGTCCCGGGTTTCATGCAAAAAATATGGTCACCTTAGTTGTTACTATGTTATATATTCAAATTAGAGTTTTACGCATTGTCCCTACCATACATTAATGTAAGATGCCAAATTTTTTAATTGGTGAGATAAATTAAAGTTGAAACAAATTTACATCAAACAATTATTTAAGTCGACTACTGAACATTAAGCCTCTATTGGAATTGTATAGCACAAAGAAATAGCAAAAACTCATAACAATAATAACAACAGTATCCCGTTTCACACCATCAATTACATCTGTATAAAAAGAAAAGTGTCTTTAACGAATTGCGGCTAAAGCTATAATATTCTTTGTCCTTTCCCATTGCATTCGTCTGCAACCAATCATAAGTTGTTTAATGGATTTTCCAATCTGATGAACGAGCGGTGTGAGCGCTTGCCCCCTCGCATAGCTAAGGCAGACCGCGGCGGACCACGTGCGCTTCGCACGCCGACTAGCCGCGGAGGAATCCCTTCTCCGGGACAAATAATTCCGAACGTTTTGACACCGATGGACGTGCGGTTTATGTGAAAGGTATCCGCCAATTGAGGAAATGGCGTATAACTTAGAAAATGACAAACGTTGGGTTGTAAATCACTTTGTTGCAAAAATAGTATCTAATAAAACCTATAGTTGTAAGAATTTTGATTGTAGCGATTTTCACTTTGTTAGACATTTATGTCGATTTTATGTACAAACCCTTCTCGGCTCAGTTTTATTTTATATCAAATTGTTATTTATAGCGAATAGAATATACCTACAAGATCCACTTGCATATTTAACTACCCGTAGGGTAAGTTAAAGTACTCGCAATAAAATCAAAAATGTTTTATTGTATATATCTTCACGTTTCAAAAGTTTCTGAACATATAGGCATATCA
The DNA here is from genome assembly GCF_003426905.1 of Ctenocephalides felis. NCBI lineage: Eukaryota > Metazoa > Arthropoda > Insecta > Siphonaptera > Pulicidae > Ctenocephalides > Ctenocephalides felis. The sequence goes on along the minus strand of NW_020537646.1, from coordinate 24,515,030 downwards.
TAGAAAAAACTTTAAAATAGTTACTCAGCGCGATTGCATTGTAAATAAAGTTCTAAATTCTCAAAAAAAAATCAAAATAGAAAAAAAATCTATTTTTTTCGAAAATTTCGAAATTCTCAAAAATCGATTTTTTTCAAAGTCTTCAAATAATCTAAAGCTAAACATATTGGCATATCTTAGAAAAAACTTTAAAACAGCGACGCAGCGCGATTGCTTTGAACATATATGTCAAAATAGAAAAAAATATACTTTTTTGAGAAATTTCTAAATTCTCAAAACTCTAATTTTCTCAAAATCTTTAAATAATCTAAAGCTGAACATTGGCATATCTTAGAAAAAACTTTGAAATGCTACGCATCGCGATTGCTTTGAACATAAGTTCTAAATTTTCAAAATAGGAAAAAAACTAATTTTGCCAAAAATTTCAAAATTCTCAAAAATCTATTTTTTTTCAAAGTCTTCAAATAATCTAAAGCTAAATTCCAGAAACTTGCCTTGAGACACGATGCCATGAACCAATAGTTATATTTATTATTAAATAATTGTAAAAATAGCAAAAAAACAATCTGGCCTCATTATGTTCAAATTTTCCATAGAGCTAAACTACCAATCATAATTACAAATTGCATATTGTTCTTTCTAAGTATAATTCAAAATACGTTGACATTAATTAACGTAGACTGTAGTTATACATTTACTAATAGCTACGCTTTCTAGAAAATGAAAGTATCAATTACCAACTAATTAATTAGTAACATTTTATTTGATTTCAATGTCATCACTTCATGACAATGGCATCTGTAGGTCGGTATGTAGATTTATTAATTCCTTTTTTCTAATCTAAATAACAGCTATAAAATAATAAATTTATTGTCGTCAGATAAAAAAATGCGCACATCTATTGTTTTAATTTGAAATAATTGAATTCAACCCTGAAAACTCTTGAATGTCAATAGTTTCAACAGTTGAAATCCTCGAATCCTAAAAACCCGAAAACACTTAATTTTCAACGACTACAAAAAGTTTGATAAATGTTTAATATTGCATTTTGATTCAAGGTTTAAAAACACAAATGACAAGTGAATTTACTTCTAAAATATCAATCTATTTTTATTTTCATTCTAAAATAATGTATATTAGAAAATGTTTATAAATCATTTCAAGTTAATCAAATTCATTTGCACTACATATGTGTTTTGCTTAGAAATAAACAGGAATTGAAAGCCAAATTGCAACATAATTGTCAAAATAAGAAGATTTTAATTATAATGTCTCAGCCCTTGTTACTACCTGATTAATTTTTAAGTTCAAAATATGAAAATGTAATATAGAAATTCGTATGATATCCACACGTAATAATGCATTGGAAAGAACTTTAAGAAGAAACAAACGTATTTTTGTCAATTTTTTGTATTACTACACAGTAAACGTTTAATATCCTCACATATATATATATATATATATATATATAATATTTATTTCTTATCGACGAATGAGCAAAATCGCGCTAATATTTTAAATCTTTCTTTCAAAATAAGATAATTCTATACAAAAATAAATAGAAGTGATAAATCAAATTACACAATAAGTTTATTATGACTTAATCTGTCAGGGTTATCAAAAATTATTGAAGATCCTTTTCGGAAATATAGTTTTACACTAGACTATAACCTTTATTATCAGCAAATTTGAAGTAGTTTAATTGAAGTAGTAAATTTTCATTGCAAATGATATACAGTAAAAACTCGATTATCCGGACCTCAGTTATACGGATTCACGATTATCCGGACTACCGACCGCGACCAATTTATATGTATGTACATACTTACAATTCGAATTTTTGTATGATTAATGTTTCAGTTTAGTATTTCTATGTAATGTTATCTAAGATAATATGTATGTACATATGTAAGGAAGTGTTAATTTCTTAATAAACATTGATTTTCGTTGGTATGTATTTGTTATTTTTAATAAACACACAATATTATTCTTAATACATTGGATTATCCGATTTTCGATTATCCGAATGCCTATCGATAACAATTAGTCCGGTTAATCCACGTTCTACTGTATTTTGTTTGCGCATCGCGACCCACTGTGAATAGGCTTTTCCATAATGAACACGATTATCACATTGTATCCGCCATCCCTCGATTTTTCACTTTTAGAATATACTAAGTAATTAAATTAAAAAACCTAGGTATAGTATAGTCGAAAACTGAATTATATACATTTATTTCAATTTCTTCCAACGCAACGTGGATGCTCACACAACCACCGCCAGGCGCGAACTGAAGAACGTCTCTGCAAGAGCATAGCAGCGCGATCAAAAAAATATTCCTCGGGAGCTTTATGATGTATACAGCCGATCATTGGTAATCTGTTTTCCCACCTGTGGCCACTTTTACCTTTCTTTACCAAGTGATGTGTTTGTTCAGCTGATAATTGAAGGTGAATTGACCGAACCCCTTCCGGCCTCCAAGCCGCAACCGCGGTACCTCACACTGAGCCCCGAATTCTAGACACATTCGATAACGAGCGCGCGAGCTTGTTGGAAACCAAAATTTTTCGTTCGTCGCGCCTTCGCAGTTTTTATTTCAAAGGGGATAATAGATTTTTTTTATTTTGCGGCGCAATTTTTACATGTCGCCATTGAGGACAATTATTTTGGCAGTGTGCAGTGTGTTTTTCTAAATTTATGTGCAAGTTATAATATTTAAAGAAAATAGTGTAGAAAAGTAAGTTGAAAGGTTAAATAAATTTTCTTAGAAAGTTTGACTTTATCAATTTTGTGCTTCATAAATGTGCGATGTGCTTCTTTGGAAATAGTGAGATTCTCTATAACCAAACAATATTTGTTTAATAATTTCCATTACTTCTTATTGAAGACATTTAAAAAACAACATGAAAATTTCGTCTACCCTTCAATAGCTAGATTATCATCTAAAGTAATCCGAAAACAACAAAAATCTAAATAAATCCAGATCAATATTTTTAATTATCTACAACGAAACTAATTTTTCTCGAGTTGCTACGATAAGTAATCTTAATTCCTTATTAATTGAATTATAAAATTAATATAAGGACTTAAACAAAAGTTTATTTGAGATAAACAATTGTTTTATTCTGGCTAAACTTTTAGTCAAAATTATTGTCTATACTATCTCTCCATGAAGTAGGTTTATTAACTAGATTAACTTTGTTGAAACCATAACTATAATCCAAAAATAACAAAAATCCAGAATAACAATTTTAAATTAGAATTTCTTAAATTTGTTAAGATTCTCTTAATGCACAAATTACGAATATTTCTTGTTCCTAAATGTAAATTACATGCATATATATATATATATATTGCATATATGGAGCACATTTATTTGGACAGATTTCTAATTATTTTTAAATCTCGTTTTACAGCTTTTAAAGTATGGCGGCATTAATTAATTCAACGCATACAATGCTCAATGAGGCGTACGATTACTATCTTTGGACACTGTCTTTTGCAGGTGAGTAATTTGTTTATTTTAGTAAAATTAAAAAATCATATGAAAATGTAACACTATGATTTTAAATACTTAAAATATATTACAATAATGAATCATCCACAATTATTGTTGCTTCATTGCTAAATAATCAATGATGCATAAAACGATGAATTCAGTATACAAAGTTCTGTTTGAAAATTTTGTACATAAAAAATTGTAAATATAGTAATTTAAATATATCCGTTGTTACCAAAAATATTCCAAGTCAGTGAATCGAATCATTCTTTGTTGATTTTACTACTTTCTTCAAATTGATTTAAATACTGTTGCATATTTTTTTAAATTTTATTTTTATCATGCAAACATAAGTCACAAAAATAAATTTTTTATATATATATATATATATATATAAACATTTTGATAAAAAATTCTTCTTCTTCATATACATATGTATGCACACATTTGTGTGTGACTATAAAATTACCAAAAAAATATTCCAAGAGAAAGTATTTTATAATTTGTGAATTATTGTGAAAGTTTATAAGTGTATATGAGGTTAATAAATCACGAATTTGGAATCATATACCTCATATCTTATGAATTTGATAACGAAAGTATAGTTTTTTTGTGCATTTTATATACGTTTTAGACTGTTCAAAAATCTATATTTAAACTTATTATTAATATTGGGATGTTAAACCGTAAATAAAGGCGCGACATAATTTTAACAGAGTTGTTTTGAATATAATACCTAAAACAAACTGTAAAACCAAACCAGACAGAAGCTTTTTTTTTTAACTACTAACGTTTTATATAATAAAATATTTAATCTAATTACAATTATATACTTTTTGCAATTGTATTTTTCTGGCGTCATGTTGCAAAAACTTCCCAGTATTCAACACTAATAAGATACTCAAACAAGTGTATTGAAAGAGTTGAATGGTTCGCCATTCATATAAAAAACGCTGTCAATTGAATAATTGTAAATGGCTTGAATGAATCTTATACAATGTTCAATACACCGCCGGAATGACAATGAAATCCAGCCCAAGATTAACTAAAGAAATGCAAACTGCAAATTATGTTTAATATTTGAAAAGCTTGCAATAAAATAATCCAATAAAGTTGTATAAATTTCAATAAATTATATATTAATTCACTAGGATCCACTCATTGGGAACTCTAGATAATTACCTCTTTTTTTTCTTTTGCTTTCTTCTATTATTATTATTTGTTTCGATTCCTCTCGTTTGTGTCACAATAGCCCGTAAGATTAAATTGTATCTTGATTGCTATTTTAATAAATAAATAAAATATATGATTGAATATCGTCTAATAGTGTAAAAATTATATGAAAACCTCTAAGAAATCCTTAACTTCTCCTAGGACAAGTAAAAGAAATCGCGAAAAAATTTTCATTACGTTATAAAAATTACTTTTCCAAACCTCCTGAATATTATAGAATACTTTATAATTAGAAAATTAGAAAATACAGAAAAAAATTATGTGCGTGTGAGTGTGTGCAAATACAATTTTTCGTCGACGATTTCAAGAGCACAGATCAACCGATTTGAATGATTCAAAAAATGTTCGATTCCTATTGATAGGGAGAGGTGCTGTTTTTAGCAAAGGCAGGTTCATCCATTTTGAAGATACATTAAAAAAAATGCCATTTGGTGATCAAAAAGATCATTAGGCATATGCTTACCAAACAATAAAATCAAATGCTTTGTACAAATTTTAATAATAAGTATAAATTCTGTTTACATGTTTATGGGTTTCTAGAGGTTATTTCGTTTCTAAAACAACTAAGCAACGCGATTGCCTTAAAAAATTCAAGATGTTTCAATAATATCAAAATTAAAAAAAAATCAAAATGATTAAAAAAGTCTTTTTCTTTAAAGTATTTCAAAACATTGCAAATGTGTTCAAATTTTTCTAAAATGTGAAAAAAAATCAAAAGGATTCAAGATTCTCAAAAAATTATTTTTTTCAAAAATTTCAAAAAATATTTATGCATTTAAAAATTCTCAATTACGATACAGAAAATATCAGCATTTTGCTTTAATGCACTTTGCCATGCACCACTGGTTTTAGCAAATTTTATAGCAATAATATAATTCGCAGTTGCACTGGAAGAGATAAGTTTATGCTATCTAGTATGCAATATTCATAAACATGAATTATTTGGCGTTAAAATAAATGCTGAGGTAATAAAATATGGTCCATGTAATGCATTAAAATTTCGTAAGATAAAAGTGAAGTCAGATATTTTTTAAACGCTTATCAACTTGTTCCATAGTCAAATGTGTTGTGACATTGATTTTCTGTAACTTTCTATACAGTATTTGGGCTAAAGAAGAGTTGATAGCCACGAGAAAGAAGTAATAAAAACACCGACCTTCGTTCATGTCAGTCTACATTTCCATCTTATTTTTTTTTCTCATTTTATTCTTCGACATATGGTTCCGCTAGATCTATTAAGATCGTGCATTGTTCAGACATAGCGGTTTGTAAACACCGCGTACTATATGTTAACTGTGGTTAGGAATTACCGAAGCCGAGGTGCGTGATGAAAAAGAACAGATTAAATAAAAAAAACATTCTTAGACATCGGTTATGGCTATAAAATTCAATATCAGTACCTCAAGGCATTACCATTTCACTGATGAATTTTTGTCGCAAATGTCATTAAATTACATTATTGCGAAAGATTCCATTTTATGTCATTTGGACAAACAAGAACCAGTCTTAGAAACCGAAACTGTTTTTCAAAAAACTTTTCTTTGAACTTTCTTTTTTATTTCTTCATTGATTCAACAGTAATCAGGACTACTTAACCTTACATGTCCTACAAGCTGTTTGTTGAATGCTTTACCTAATATTTTATGAGAGGCAACTCATCGGTGTACCATTCTCTTAGTTTTTATATTGGCTCTTACGTGTAATAGCGAAGGCGATTTTCACGTGAAATTATATTAGGATCTATAACCCCAAGTCGAAATTTGACATCAAAGCTGCCTGATGCAGGCTTGGGCCGTGGCAAAAATAAAACAAGCAAACCCGGGACTTTCGCCACCACTGGGCCCTTTTTGGTAATGAAACAATTTTTGGTACCTATTCTCCGATAAAATACATGTTATGGCAACGCTATGTTCATATCTTCATATAAATTGGTATTAATAACTGTCAAACAGCTATGTATTACCTATGCGATCAAGCATTTCAACACATAAAACCTAACCTACAAAACGTCAAATAAAAACTTCATCATAAGTGCATCTTTCTGATGCGTCATTGAAAACATTAAAGTTAGGGGTGTCCATTAATCACGAGATCGACGTTTTAAGGATTTTGGGACTCCTTGGTGATACGTGGTAATATTTGAAATTACCCCTCCTTCCCGCCAATGAAAAATAAATTTATTTATATATCTTCAGGTGAATCCCATACTAAATTTAACACAATAAATAAGGTGATGATAAAAAATACGGTAATATATAATATTCCAACTACAAAGCAGAAATGAAATGTAAAACAATATGTCAAAAACAAGAATAAAAAGAGTGAAAGTTGATGTCTCTGATGTCACAATCATTAACATTTTTTTAACCAGTTATCGCTATACGAAATCATATTTTATAAAATAATAATAAATTAATATTATTTGTATTTAGCTAGTTAAATTTAATTAAATTGGTTTAAAAATATGGCCAAAAAAAATAAACAAAAATTACTAATTAGATGCTATATAAGGTTACTTATATCATATCTGACTATGAATCTAATGTAAATTTTAATTTGTAAAAATTAAATCGCAGGTTGTGAATTAGGTTTTCTTGAATGTTTTCTTTTAATATGTTTAATCAATAATCAATTGTATATAGGTGGAGCAATATGACTTATAAGTTATATCAAAATATAAATGTTATATATTTTAAGTTATAAGTGCTAAATATTTAAAAGCTACAAAATTTGGTCAAAATTTGGTTACCATGTAAAAAATATAAATATTGTAATAGTTAATCGTAAAACACGTAAAACAATGAATACAATTACAACAGTGTTAGATATCAATAAATTTATTCATGGTACAACTATTATTAATTGCGCGTTTATTATAATTTATTAGCCATAAATAAAAGTCAGCGTTAAAGTCGTAAAATCACTTCAAGATATGTGGGATTTGATAATAAAGAAAATATTTGCAATAAAACTGAAACAAGAAAAATTAATCGCGTTGCAAAATGTAATGTAGTGAGGCTTAATCATGAAATAAAAAACAGATCTAAGCATATACTTGTAAAAACCCAATACCATAATAAAGCAAATATATAAGTATTTAACCCTTTCGTGTCATTAGTAGTGCCATTGGCCGAACCCAGGTGCAAAGATATATTTTAGGATAATTCCATCATTATCAATAAAAATACGTTGAAAAATTAAAAATTGCGATTCTAATTAACTAGAAATCACCAATAGTTTAACTCAGTGATAAATCTTAAAATTGAGACCAGCATAAACCATGCCGTCCATGGACGACACCCGTACACACAGCACGTTATGCGGATGTACAATCTTTAAAAATTTATGAAAATTACAAAATATTTAAAATTTTATTGTGGAAATGTAATTATGACTATTTTCCAAGCTTTTATTATAAAATTTTCTTGTATTTATGAAATTAAATATTTCATATAATTCATTTTTTCTCATTCTCTGTGTAACTATAATTTTTTGTATTTGTAAATTTTAGATTTTTCGTTTCTGTATACAAATGTATTACCTCATAATTTGTTTTGATTGCATTTTTATTTTACATGCATTCGATTTTATTAGTATTGTGCATTAAACTTAAGTTTGGTCCAGTTGCACTTACAACAGATATGTAGTTTATTTTATTTCTAATCTTTGGCCGGCAGTGCCTCAGGCCGACTAGACATCCGTTACACATTATTACATGACCTTCATTTATATATTTTGTATATTTTATATGTAGAATACTTTCCCAAATCGAATCGAATGACGAGTCAAAAATGAAAGAAAGATTGAATTTTAAATTTCTTTATAAAAAATGTCCAACTAATTACTTGAATGTATGTAATATAAACAAATTTTGTAGCGGTTTGCTTGAAATTTATTATATTGAAAGAATATGGAAAATAAAATTTTATACTTGAATTATTTAACTAAAAAAAGGCTGATAAGAGTAATTACTATAAAACTTCTATAACTATACAGTAAAATATTATAATATTGTACTATATTGTTTTGATAATACTTGCAACAAATCTTGACTGATGGCAGTCCTAAATAATATAGAATAAAATATTATAACACGCAATTTATGTCTTAAGAAACTATAAATCATCAATTTAACTACTCATTTGCAGGGAAGAGAAATTACTATGAAGCTAGACATATTATTTTATGATTTATGATTAATATAAGGATGAAAGTAATTGAAAGTGTCAACGGTATATATTATACGTTGTTGCATGACAGATTGTAATACTTTTCATACAAAAGATTCTAGTCAAACATATAGTCTTTGTGTTAACCATTTAATCTAAATTCCGCTAAAAAACTTTCTCTGCCATGATATCGCATGTTTGTTAATTATTATTTTTTGAGTTATAAACATTAAATAGAATATTAGTTGTTCCGTGTCATTTTCAATTCATTCGTGAGATAATAAAAAATCATAGTTGCAAAAATTATAGAAAAAAGTTTTAGATTATTATTTTGAAATTTCAAGCTATTGGCTAATTTGATTTTTTAAACTCAGCTTTAAAACAGCAATTAGTACTTGATATATATTATATTTAATAGATTTTTATTATTAGAACTTAAAATTTATCATATAATTAACCCTCCGTCGGTCGGTGTGGTCTGGCCAGACTTTTTTCGACTTCAATTTAAGAAAAATACTTCTAGTAATCCTATCGACTTGAAATTTCTTGACTTTTCCTAAAATTTCATTAGCTGTCGATCAATGAAAAAATCAGGACAAAAAATGTACAGAAGGATAATTATAAGGATATTAACTTTTTTATTCTTCGAACTGTCTAGACCACCCATACATTTTGTATGAAATATACGCTTTTTGATATATGTAAACCAGTATTTTGTCTTTTTTCTAATTTTCTAATTAAACTGCATTTTATTATATATTCTTTGCTATGTGTTGTAACATGAATGTTAGCATTTTCACGACGAGAGTTTCTTGAAAAGCTACCAAACTTATTGGTCATCGAAAACACTGAAAATCGTATGAGTAATGCGCACATTGTCAACAATTTTTCTACCCGTACTTCGAAATTTTTTTTGAAAAACCCGTAGTGAAATTATATTTTCAACTTGAATTTTACAGCTCATTTCAAAGGCGACGCACCTCATTTCGTTTTCATTTGAATTTCACATTCATTTCAAAGGAGCCCAAAAATAATAAATAGTGTTTTTCATTGATATAAAACAGAAAAATAAAAATAATAAAAAAGCAACGATTTTTTTATATTTTTTTATTTTTTTTTTATTTTTTTTTTATAATATAATATAATATATAATTTTTTCTATTATAAGCAAGCTCAACACATGTGAAAGACGGTAAGAAAAAGAAAAAATCAAAACTATAAATATTTATTACTAATAATAGGTAATATATAAGACTACTAAAAACTCATTTACCCCATATAAATGTATGTAAAATGAATGGTGGTCCAGCCAGACCACTCCGACCGTTCGAAGGTGAATAAATATCCGACCGACGGAGGGTTAAAATAATTTGAATTTTGTACTATTATGTAATACAAAACATATTTTTAAAAGCTGGCATATCAGTATACTACTGAAGGGCCTCACCAGGTTACATATATTACAGTTAAGAACATTATTTCTGAAGATTTATAACTTTCATTTTCTCTTTCAGATAATAGGACAAAAGGATGGCTTCTAGTAGACTCGCCGCTTCCAACCCTTTTCTATACCATGATATATTTATTCATAGTATGGATAGGACCAAAAATAATGAAACACAGGCACGCATTCAAACTGACGTGGGCCCTAGTGCCTTATAACCTAGCCATGGCCGTATTGAATGGTTATATCGCAATCCAATTGTTCACTGCCGCTACCAGGCTGAAATACAGCTACGTTTGCGAACCTTGCAGGCAGAACGATGAACATCCAGACGAATTGCAGGTAATGGACAATTGTACGAATAGATTTAGGGGAATACTTTCGGATAAAATAACCCATCGCTACATAGAGTTGTCATGGCAACCCTACGCTCCTTTCTTCATATAGAGGGAAGTCCCGTAACGCCGGACGGCACCAAGGACCGGACACTATATTTAACACGTATTATTTAAGCGAGTATAAATCTTTTCATTTCAAAATACAAGTAAAAGGGGCGCGGGGGGCAAACGGGTGCAGGATCACGCCCCAAGACTCAACTGTGACGCACACGGCCACGGCGGTAGCAAAATGTGCTGTTTTAGGCGCAAAATCACGGCGTCACCTAAATATCAATGGAAGTAATTCTAGCATATTTATGCATTTACATTTGAGTGATATGCAAAGATAAAAGTTATACTTGATTATATATTTGTAAAATGGTAGAATATCATTAGATCTTTTAACCAATTTTAGTTGGTGCCATCAAATGAACGAAAATGTCTGTCCCTTAGTGCCAGACAGTAAACATATCGATATTTCTTGTAAGAATTTACGTAATTTATTCCAAAAATTTAATTTTATTCTTTATGAGTGCTAACGGTCACCCACATTTTTCGTATTTTCTAATCAAAGAATGAGAAGCTTATGAATGCACTAGCTGAGAGCATCTGTGTGGCCCTGCCAAAAGGGTGTATGAATAGTGACTTTTTTTGCAATATCTAAGAATATTTGTCAAACACACATGTGCAGACATTCCAGAGCGTGGAGATGGCTACATATGTGATCAATGTAGGTTATTTTTGAAATGTCCGGTACTAGGTGCCACTGTTTAAAATCATATTTTTTGATAGCAAAGTTTGATTGATAGTATTAATTATTTTTAGCAAAGATTGCGGTTTTGTTAATTTAGTTTGATTTCTAACTTTGTTATCTACCATAAATCAGAATTCAATAAACATTTCGTAAAATATTTTTTGATTTATTTATAAATAACCTTAGATGTCTGCCACCTGTGGACTTTCCCCTAAATTTATAGTAAAAACTGTCAAAATGTTATGTATTTGCTGAGCGATCAGGAATTTTACACATAAAACCTAAGTATATGAATGTGTTATCATGACACATCAGAAATATGCAGTTACTATAACATTGTTTTTTTATATTTGCGCGTTTTCTAGTTTAAGTTTTATATCTAAAACTTCTTCCAAAAATTGATTTCATGGAAAAATTATATTATTTTCATTTAGTTATTTTAACATTATTGTAAAACACGTATTGATTTAAATATCTCATTAAAAAACGTTAAAATTCAACAAAGTTTTTTTGTTTATATGCATGCTCATTTATTGGAAACTTTTTCAATTGTATTCTAATCAACTAATTTGATCTACAAATTTAATTCTCGCCTCCTGCGTCACTGAGTTATTTATTATAACGCCGGAATATTTGTATAAGCTAGATAGCAACTACTGGTAGTATACAAAATCAAAAATGATGTCAAATTAAATTAATGTGCATTTTAAATAACAGCAGCAAAATTTGCGGAAGCAACTTTATGCAAATTGAGATGCATTTACAAAAATATAGCGAACAACATGATTAAGCGAATCGTTTTAAATTTACATCAAAACAATTAAAAGAAGGCAAGACACAATGAGGTTGTCGGTGCAAAAGTATGCATATAAATTTTGAATTGACTTTATATATAATTTCGCAATAAAAAAAAACAATAACTGAACTCATTATTATTGAATTATTCTGTATCGTTACAAACAAGAAAGTTCTGTATAATTATATGAACATATAATTATAAACCACATATCCAAGTTTGTGTCCAAAAACTTGGGTCAACAAAAATGCAAGTCGAGTTTGATCATTTTTTACTGTTCAATTATTCATTATAAAAAGTCATATGTGGTTCCAAAGCACACTTTACATTACAATATATTTAATATATGTTTTGATTAATGATGATTTTGATTAATTAATTAATCAATATTAATATTATTTTTTTTATTCCAGATTGCAAATGCTGTTTGGTGGTATTATTTTTCAAAATTATTAGAATTCTGTGATACATTTTTCTTCATTTTGAGAAAGAAAGATGAACAGCTGACTTTCCTTCATGTGTACCATCATAGTACCATGTTTTCTTTGTGGTGGATCGGTATTAAATGGGTGCCGAGTGGGTCAAGTAAGTTGGAATCAAAATTCAATCAATATTATAATTTTTTTATTTATAATAATTAATTTGGTAAACAATATCAGCATACGAACTAATTTTCAAATCAAGTACGCAAAAATCTTTCGCTTTATAAATTTAAATATACATGAATAATAATAATTTAACCAATTAAAAATTAAATATTTCATCACGATATTTGAAAGTACCACTCCACACTTAAAATCGAATTTATATACAAATTAATTATTTCAAACTTGATTTTAGATTTTTCAAAAATGTGCTAATTATTCCTGCTACTATCATGCTAATAAACACCTCTAACCTACATTTGTAATAAAAAAGCTATTGATTATTCAAAATTTGATTTGATTTGAATCGGATTTGATTTTGATATCTAATATAGAATTCTAATTCGTTTTTTGCATGAATAATATATTAGCGACATTTTTATATACTTATATATACGAGTATTTCAAGTATGTTATTAATTTGAATTAGATGTATGTATCTCATGCAAATTTGAAATTTGAAAATCTGATAAAAATAATCTTGAAATATTTTTTAGAAAAAAATAATTATATAAATCTATAAATTATTCGTTGAGTTTTTAATAAATTTTAGTTTTATTATCAAGAGATATAGTTAAAAAAATCTTATTCCAAAAACTAAGAAACAAGATTTAATCGACAGTTGGGTATTCAGCTGATAATTTTGAAGAAACAGTAGAGCCAAGTTTCGTCAAAATAAATTATATTTATAGTTTCCAATTGATATCGGTTCATAAAATTAAAAAAAACAATTTCTATATTCAAACGATATTAATATTAAATATTCACATCGATTACACAAAACGGACCATGATTTTATTTTCTGAATATTCAAATTACCATTTAAGAGCAAAATGATTAAGAAATAATTTATTAATAAGTTTTGAAATTTATCATTGGTTAATTTCAATATTAGTTATTAATTTTGAATTATTAATTTTTAGCATTCCTACCAGCAATGGTCAACAGTTTCATTCACGTTCTGATGTATTCCTACTATGGTCTGTCTGCCCTCGGACCACAAGTTGCCAAATATCTTTGGTGGAAGAAATACTTGACAATCATGCAATTGGTAAGTAGCAATTACAGCAATATTGCGTTCTGAAGAATTTGTTTAATTAAAAAGATCAATAAATCATTAGAACTAGCACATTTTGATGCAGATGTTGATTAAATTGAAGTATTGAAAAAAAACTTAAAAACATATTACTCATATGCTGTAGAATTAAGGTTCAATAACGCATGCAAAAAATAAAATAAAATTATTGGATTGACTTTGATTTTCTTGAAACATGCAAACCTCTTACAAAAATAGATCATTCAATCCAAAAAAAAATTTGAATGATTTTAGAACAGAGTTACGGTGTAACAAAAACATGTACCTAAGATTGCATTATCAAATATTTTGAATTTCCAGAAATTTATTAATAAATATTGATTTTTCTCCACAGATCCAGTTCACTAGCGCTTTAATTTTGGGTATCAATGGCATTCGTACAGGCTGTGAATTCCCCTTATGGATGCATTACGCTTTAGTTTCCTACATGATTTCCTTCATAATACTTTTCGGCAATTTCTACGTCAAGGCATACATCGAAAAGGTAATTATAAAATTATTATTAAATATGTTTCCAAGTAAAAATAGTCCTGATCCGGCATTGCTGCCCCCTATTACAGAAATTGTAATAATAGTTCATCAAACAGAGATTACATGGGATGATATGAATGGGACTGTTTGCGTTGCCATCTATAAAACCGACTAGTATTTTGTCAATTGTCAGTACATCAACTTACAAGGCTCGTAAGTTCTGGTTGCTGTTCAAAAAATAATTTAAAAAAAAGATTAGGAAACGAAATAACATATGATTAAATACAATATAGTCCAGTCATTTAAGCTTATATTAGGTAAGAATCTCAGAATTCGTCTCTATGGTAGGGTGACAATACCATATGTAGGTTTTGAGACAACTTTAAGGTGTCAATATATAAGAATTTACAGCTGGGTATCTAGAATTCCGATGTTAACTTACTATAATTACTGGACTAATACGTTTTTTAGATCCATTAAATAAGATCAATTAAATAAACAAGCACAGAGCCTAAAATTCGATTTTTTAAAGCAAATAATGATTGGTTAGTCTATGGTCTTTAATTCAAAAGGAAGTTTTCTTCTCTGAAAGCTTGATGTCAATCGAATGATTTGTTACAAAGTAACATCGGCTTTTGCTCGAAAATATAAATAGCAATATATTTCCAAGTGGTAATAGCCCTTGCCCAATATTGCTGCAACCAATAAGACTTCATCAGCATTAGAATTTCTAATAATAAATCGTTCAAATATAGAATGGACAACCATTGGGTTGCCATCTATAAGGCCACATAATATGTAATCATCACAACAACCCTTAGGACTCGTTAAGTATAGATTGCTGTTAATAAAATATCGAAAAAAATATTAAAGCAATTTATTGAGTGAAGATTAATTATCGATATACTTTATAGTATAATATTTGTTGTTAATAAGTTGTTAATAATAATATTTTCGTTGCTAAAAAGAAATAAAATTAATTGAAATTAGTGTGCTCGTAGTTAGATCAGCCAAATATTATATTTTTAACTTCCCGAAAGGGAAGTTTGTGTTGGTGCAAAAAATGCGATTTGTTAATTTGATGTTTTCTCGACGTTTCAAGTCATTCTGAATCCGATAGTGAATCCGTAGGTGAGTGAAATTTTATCGACGATTTCTCAAAAACGGCTAGACATTTCGTCGACGTTTTCTCAAAAATGACTGGATCCACTTTATAAATTTTCCCAAAAATTCGAGAACTCTTCCAAAGATATTGGTTGGGATTTTCGTTGATTCGTTTTTGGTAAAGATCGGCCGGGCTGTTTCTTCGTAATTTTTTTTTTTTTAAATGTGACGTTTTCGATTAAACTTTGTGTGGCGATAGATTACGCAGTATGAAATAACATACTTTATATAATATAAGACCTATGATAAGCAATTGGCTTATAAAAATTCACCAAAGTTCAGAATTCCAATGATTCTAATCAGAATCTTTCACGAGCTTGAACGATTCTAATAAGAATCTTTTTACGAACTTGAAGGATTCTAATCAGAATCTGTGCCGAAGAGCATATGTACATTTTTCGGTTTTACATAGACATTTACTAATTACAGTTGACGTCTAGACTTGAATGAAATAAATGTGTAGAACACTAAGTAGAAGGTGTTAAACAAACTAATTCAATTTATACAATTACAGATGATATTATGTGTATTCGAAAATAATTGGAAATTGTATTGATTATTTTTTTATTGAAAGCGAAAATGTTATTTTCGAAATGAAGAGTTGAACATTTGATCTAAATAGCTGAATTTCAATTCTTATTGATTAGGTTGATTATGCATACTTATCGGGAAATTCATGCAACTTGCCTTAAGGCAAAATTTTACTTACAACTCTGATTTTTATGTAATCGTTTCATTTATGTTAAAAAATAACAGGATCGAAACTATTACATAAAAACCCTGATTTGTAAATACGATCATTTATTTATAGAATTCTAGCCGTATAAAATTTTGAACTGCACTTTTCTGTTATGCCCTTTTAGGACTTCGATTGAAACTATTAAGTATGATTTGTTCAAAAATCGTTCTTAAATAATTCCAAGGCTACGGTCCATCTTTGTTTGCTTGGCAAAACTTGAACAAATTAATTAATCAAAAACTTATATTAATTTCAGGGAAAACGAGACAGAAAAACAGCAAACGGAGTGAAAGCAGTCGGCAACGGCACGGCAAAGAAAGAGTCAAACGGATACCACAAAAAGATTCACTAATGGAGAAATATTTATTTATTAATTAGGCTAGGAATATTTGAAATTGTAATAATTAAATTAAAAATGAAGGTTATTGAAGTCGATAAATAAAACGTGTTTCAAAGATCTGTGTTAACTAATTGCATCAATTAATTCTACGTAGTTTTAGCGCAGAATGTACCAGAGACCATACATGTAGAATATATAGAATTAAGAAATTGCTTATATACTTTTATACATGTCTTATATCTGTAAATGTGTCATTTGCATAGTCAACTAAAACTTAATGTTTTGTGTAAAGTTTTCTTTGTTAATTAATATAATATTTATTTTGTTTAAGTTGTTAATTTTGTTGTTACCGATACAAATTTATTTGTTGATTAATTACATATTTTATGCGCTCAGGGTTTGTAAATACTTTTGATTTCTTTCATGTTGATTACAAAAACTAATTATGTAATAGCAGATTTATACAGAAATGTATTTTCAAAATTGTTACTTAAATATAATTTCAGAAAATTTATGCTATTTTATTACCACCTATAAAAAATGTATAACAAATTTAACTAACTTCGGTTTCAGAATATTTTGTCATACCTTAGAAAACATGGATGTATGTGTGTGTGTGTGTGTGCGGATACGAATTTCCGTCGACGATTTCGGGAACACTGATCAACCGATTTGAATAATTCAAAAAACATTCGATTCGTATTGATAAGGAGACGTGCTGATTAGTTTTTGGCGAAGGCAGGTCTACCCGTTCCGAAGATACGGGGCAAAAAAATCCAAAAACAATAACTCAGTTTTTAAGAGAACGGAGCGTCTGATTTAAATAATTCAAAAAGCATTTTACTTGTATTGACAATATAAAGAACTTTTTGAGAAAAGAAATTTTTGGGAAGGCAGATCCAGCGGTTATGGACTCTTAATAGAAATGAGTTATTTGGCGGTCAAAAATGTTTATTGGACATATGTACATCAAATTATCAGACATTTTATAGAGATTTGAATAATGTGTACACATTTTGTGTATTTTTTTTTGGTACTAAGATTTTTAATTACAGTACGGAAAGTTCCAGCAATTTGCCTTAAGGCGCGATGCCATGCACCCCACTAGTTTTACAATATTTTATTGGTTCCGCGGATTCAAATTTCAATTTAAATTTTTGTTAACTAAAAATTACGCATAGGATTTGACAATAAAAACATATATCAATCAAAATAAATGTATAGAAAGGATTAACTTCAAATGTCAGATAGACTAAAATAACTAAGCACTAATATAAAAACAATCAATTATTTTTGTACATGCATTTTCAATAATCAAACAAATAAGCCAAGTAATAAAAAATTACTTACCAAACAAAGTTGGAATATCATTGTTTTCAAAAATCACGAACGAGTTTGAACTTTGATTAAAACACACAGTATTTTTTAACGATTAAAAACTTTTTACAAATTATATAAGCATAATGTCTTTCAACACATTTTATTAAAAAATACAATGTGCAAAACAGTTTGCAAAATTATCACACTACTAAAAAAAGAAATGACTACTTTCTCTTTCAAATTCATAAACTTTGTGAATCAAGAATTAACATTTCCGGAAAAATTATGGTGAGTGATGAATTATGTCAACGTGCTTTATTTTAAAAATAATAACAAAACTATGAACTTTCACGATACATTAAGACACTTTATAAAATAACGCACAAGGAAAGTAAAAATGTAACATAATTGAAAACTGATTTACACAATAGAAAAACGATTAATATTTCAATCAATCATGGCTATCAATATAGTGAAGTTGTCAGCATTAAGTCCATCTCATTTTGACCAACATTAAGGACTGTATTTTTCCAACATTTCATTTAAAATATCAAACATTTTGCCATTTAGACATAACAATTCCTTAAAAAAGAAATGATTGCAAATTAAAGCAGTGTTTGTATGATTTCTATTTCAGCTTCATATTAGTCTAATACAGTGGTTCCCAACCTTTTCGTACTGCTTCCCGCTCCCTGTTTTTTTTTTAAACATTGTTGAGCTTCTCTCATTTTTTTTAATAATATAATTTCATCAATACAACTGATATTATAATTTATTTATCAGGCTGCGAATTAATATATAGTATTCTGTGAGAATAAAAAATGGGGGAGTGGAGGGGTGCTCCACTGGTTGGAAATCATGGGTATATTAGTTAACATAATACTTTAATTTTTTAACTTCTTGATAAATATTAACTTCTGAAAATTGTTATCAACAATGATTTTAAAATTTTACCCACCACAACCTTTCTGACAGTTTATTAAATTAAATTGCAAACTTTTAATTACAAACTATTTCCAACTTGTAATTTATCTTCACTTTCAAGTATTCTTAGATTTTGGAGAAAAGTTTTGGGTTTCTGAA
The DNA here is from genome assembly GCF_003426905.1 of Ctenocephalides felis. Taxonomy (NCBI): domain Eukaryota; kingdom Metazoa; phylum Arthropoda; class Insecta; order Siphonaptera; family Pulicidae; genus Ctenocephalides; species Ctenocephalides felis. Next base: position 24,495,900 of record NW_020537646.1, on the reverse strand, counting down.
CCATGAAGTCAATCAGCATGAATAAGCCATAAAAATTATTTCATAATAGGAATAAACAACAATATGTATTTAATAAATATGTAATATATAGTTGATATTTGAATTCATGTACATTCAATCTATGCTAACATATATTCCGGAACAAGTTTCAACAAATTGAATAATGGAGTTACAAATTATTACCTTTGAAAACTAAAATCTGTGTTCAGTAAAAACTTTGTGCAATTGTATTCAAAGTTTATAAAGATTTATATAAAACTAATAATTAAAAGAATTATAAAAATATGACAACTTAAACTATGCTGTAATTAACCTGCCAAACTATGGTAATGTTAAAATTGCAGTAAAGAATATAAATATAGCATATTCAAAGAAGTTGATATTTGACAAATAAATATGTGTCATGTGCTTACATTATATTCTATCTACTCACACAAGAAGTGCAAATTCTGATTTCAATATCACAATTTTAAATTGTTGCTCTATTTCAAACATGTGTCTTTGATTTGGATTTTTAATTAGCACATTTTGTGCAATTGAATATAAGCAAACTTAAAATAGTTAAACTAGGATTCATACTCCAAAATGAATTCTATAGTTTGAAAGCACTTCTTCAATTAACTAGGAATATTATACTTGCATCCTAAGACTAAAGGAGAGTTTGGTGTTCTAGTAGATCTTCGATTTCTGTAAGTACTCGGTGGTGTATCTCCTGAGTATATTCCATTTTGAGCTACCAGGCCCCCATCGTTGGGTAATTTTGAAAGCTTCGCTTCCATATTTCCAACTTTCCTCAGCAGATCACCAACAATATTCATTGCAATTATCCTGCCACCGGATGTTAGTCCGTTACCATTGATATTTGATGGTTGATTTTTCACTGATGTCTGGTTGTCCACTGTCTGTGTTTCCATTTCACAATGTAGTCTATTGGAATCTAGAGATAAGTTCATATAAGAATTACTGTAACCATTCATCAAACTTTTGTCACCATCCTTGACTTTTATTTTCAGTTCTTGTTGTAAGTCTCTAGCTTCATCGCGCATACGTTGTAACTGGACTTGCAAATTTTCTTTTTCACCAACTTCGTTTTCTAGCAATGCATTTTTCTCATAGGCTTTATTTAAAAGATCCTCAAATGTAGCAACGCTTTCTGTTACATTTCTATGAGCTCTTTCAAGGTCATCATTTTTTTGTTCCAGTTCCCTAATATAAATTAATAATTTTTCTTTCTCTGATGATAATGCATTGCAATTAATTTCTAGTGAGCAGTTCTCTTTATCGAGCTTTTCTAACTTATTCTTCGAAGATTCCAATTCTGCTTGTAAATTCCTAATTGTTAATCTCAAGTCTCTTATTACATTTTCTGATTGTTCAAGAGAAGCTTCCAATTCACACTCTAATTGTCTAGATTCTTCTGAAAAATCCTCTAATTCTTGTTGAGCATCAGTTTTCTCTTGTAAATATTTATTGGCTAAATCTTTCCAATATGCTATTTCTTGATCTTTATTTGCAAGCTGTGGAACATCCATGACTTCTAATAATAAGTATCAAATTAGCCAATATACATTTTATCTTCACAATGTAGCAACTACTTATAATTTACTATTTTCAAGAATTTCACAAATACTACTGACAGCAAAGAGACAGCTTCAGGTCATCTATCAAGAACATTGTCACAATTAGAAGATAAAGTACAAAACTAATATTATAAAATAAAGGAATATATTTTATATAAATCAATATCAAGATAGAAACTGTTTTTAAATCCCTCCTTTTTAATTATTGCCAGTTTATATATGTACAATGATGTCGAATATAAATAGTCACTGGACAAGTGACAAAATTTTCACACTTCAACTACTTTGAGTATCATTTACCTTAATTATTTATAAAAACTTAATTATATACAACTGTAGTATTTACCTTATAAAAAATGAAACTCATCAAGGAAATAAAACGATTTCTAATTGTAACCTCTAAATGCCAAACAAATCGCAAGCGTAGAAATGTCAAAAACTAACAATAGCCAACAAAAGCAGCAAAATCTGTTGAACAAGTTTTGCGACAACTCTTGACAGAAGAGAACTGGAAAGAGCTGCTTATTGACGTGGAGTCGTTTAAATTTTTGACATAACTACAAATAGATAAAATGTAAATCTGCTGATTTGATGTAATAATCAAATCAATTAAGAAATGTGAAACTATTTTTATTTATAAAATTCTCACATAACCTATTATATTTTTCTTATGAATCTATTTAATATTATTTTGATTAAACATGTTTATATAAAACTGAACAATAGTGTTTTAAATTATATTGTAAACATAGTTCTGAAATCGTAAAGAATGGCATTAGTTCATATAATGTCGCCCAGAAGTTTAGACTTCACGAAAGTGCTCTGCAAACGCGGAGCACTTTCAGCACAAATGTTGCAGTCTAAGGTAAACTTATTATAAAATCATAATTATTCAATCCCAATACTAAAAAATTTCAATTTTAGTCAAATGTTATAACTCGAAAATTCAGCCTTCTTATTTCTCAACACGGCCAGAATTTAAGGGTTTACCCCTTTCAATGGAACAAAATTCCTGGAGTACTAAAATTATCTATATTAGCAAGAGCAATGTCTCAATCGAAGGATTCCGCACCTCCAAATAATTCCACAGGTTCAGATGTCAAATCTGTGAAACCTGAAGAAATTCTTGTTAAAGAAATATTGGTTAAAGGAGGAAAAATAATTGTAAGTGAACAACCACCTCACGAACCATCAATGCCAAATGTAAGTAATAAAATATAGAAAGAAATTTCATAAATATATTGATAGTAAACTTGTCAATTAGTAAATTATTATTTGTGATTCCACAATACAAAGTGTGTAATTGAGTTCCCTCTGACTATAAAATCAACTTAGCATTTTAATGTTTATTTTGTCTATTATATTCTATCTATTAATGTATATTGTGATAATTTTTAATCAATTTGTACTAGGTCACGGATATAGTTATTACAAAAGATAAAAAGGCAACATCAAAAGAAAAAGAACCACCCAAAAAAGAAGCTGCACCACCTAAGAGAACCAGAAAACCATTTGATCATTCTGCTAATTCTCTTGAAAGAAACTTTATAACTCCTGTACGAGCAATGTCAGATTTTCTTTTAAAACCAAGTGATTTAGAATCGTTACCAAAAACTAAACGAAGATCACCCTATGAACTTGAACCACCAATTATAGTTCATTGGCGAAGAGATGTTGAGGCTGTTGCAATTAAAGTAACGATTAATAGATTAAATAATCATAATTAATTTTTAACAGCAGATTTTAATTTTATTTGATATGTTTGTATTCAAGGTATGGGGTTCAATGGATAACTTGAGGAAAGAGCATTTAAAGAGGGAAATTGAAAGAAAAACTTATCAACAAAGTAATTAAAATATATTAATTTCACTATTTCAATGAATTTTTATAATTTACTTTAGCTCTTCACAGATGTATTTACTCAAAAGCGACGTTTGAGAGACTATAGACGAGAGATGGGAACAAGAACTGAAGTGGAACAAGAATCTGGTTTAATGGGAAGATCTGGTCGTGTTGTGGTAGCTGCTGTAGCCATCAATGCAACAAACTGTCTTTTTAAATTATTTGCCTGGCTTTACACAGGATCTAATAGTATGTTCTCAGAATGTATTCATTCTCTGGCTGATACTATCAATCAACTTATATTGGCCTATGGTATACATAAGTCTGTTCAAGTAAGGCAAAAAGTTGCAGGAAAAAATAAAGTATTAAGAATTGATAATTATTTTTTCAATTCATTTCAGATGGCTGATCCGACACATCCCTATGGGTATTCAAATATGCGATATGTTGCTTCTCTTATATCAGGCGTAGGCATTTTTTGTGTTGGTACCGGTCTATCGATTTACCACGGAGTAGATGGGTTATTAATCCACATCCTGTAGAAGATTATTATTGGGTAATTATAGTTATCATAGTTTTCCTTTTTTATGATGAAATTTTGTATATCTATCTTGTTTTAAATTTCTGAGTCAATTTATCGTAACTTCTTATTTATTTCTTTTACAGGCTTATTACATTCTGGCTGGCTCCATGATATCTGAAGGCGCAACTTTACTGATGGCTTTTAACTCGATCAGGAAAGGTGCAAAAGCTGCTTCAATCTCAGTAAAAGATTACATTTTGCGAGGACAAGATCCCAGTGTTAACGTGGTCATGTTAGAAGACATGGCTGCCGTATTGGGTGTAGGCGTTGCTGGTTTGTGTATGGGTTTATCAAGCATTACTAATTCTCCCATTCCTGATTCAATTGGATCACTTTTGGTTGGAGGCTTGTTAGGGGGCGTAGCGTCCTTTATTATTTATAGTAATGTTGCCGCATTAGTGGGTCGGTAAGAAAGATAAAATGTAGAATTTTGACCTTTTCTTGTATAGTTTGTAATAATATTTCTTATGATCTTAGTTCCATTCCACAAGAAAAATTGGATGATATGAATGCAGTACTAGAATCAGACATAATGATTCGAGCTATACATGATGTGAAAGGAATAGATATGGGAAATACTCTGGTTAGATATAAAGTAAGACATTAAAGTTTTAATCGTCTCTTTGTTTGAGAAAGGACTTTGCAGAATTAATGCTTTTTTGTATTTTGTTTAGGCTGAAATGGACTTTGATGGGAGGGAATTATCCAGGGCTTATTTAGACAAGCTAGATCTGAACGCTTTGTTGGAGGTAAAATATTATATTTTTTACATTAGTTAATATTTTATTATTCTTTAATATTCTATTATTATTCTTAATACTAATCTAATTAGCATGGAAGTATATTAACATTATGTGCATTCACCGGTTTAAACAGTTATTTTCAGTAAGTCTTATTTTTTTTTAAAGGAAATCAAGTCTTTCAAAACAATAGATGAATTAGAAGAATTTTTATTGAAACATGGTGAAAACATAGTTGATCTTATGGGAGGTGAAATCGATAGGATCGAACTAAAACTCAGGGTATGTTAAATGATGAATTACAATTTATTGTATAATTTAACTATTTGAAGCCTTATTACTGGATTCTTATATTACAGACAAAGTTCCCACAAATACGACATTGTGATTTAGAAATCTTATAGGGAATACAGCAGAAATAACTTTCATCATGAAGTTAAGATTTGTGATTAAAAATCGAGCCACTAATTAGCATATGAATATGATTCATAATATATTAGCTAATGCATTTTGCTTTAAGTTTATTGGTGTTGTTACTTAATACATTATTTATATTTTGTTGTAACTAATTTATTGAATAATCACATTAATAATTAAATTAAGCACACTATTTGTCTTTTTGCATTAACAAATTTTGTCTAATATCATTTCTTAATCAGAAGTGGTATAATAACAGGAGACGGGTAAATAAATAAAGGTTAAAATTATGTTTTTCATACGTTAATATAGCTATTAACATGTACAAGAAAAATAAACCTTGATAATTGTGATATAGCGAAATGAGTCATGTGTATATATTTTCACATATTATTTAATTTACCATATTATGGTATGATTTAATATAAATATTTATATTTATAGTTAATATATGTAATGTTTCGATTTCATAATATTTCTGATTTTGTACTAGTGCATTCATAAGCAATTGAATAAAAATTTATTGATCAGATATTTATCGTTTGAATCAAAATATTTTTACTTTTCGCGCGGCATTTAGAACGTTAGCTGAATAGTATCAATGAAATATCTGAAAATCCGCCCTTTGAATAATTTTATTTTATTAAGACTTTTTTCTATTATGGGTTATAGCAATAACTACAAACTAGTTTTGTTTGAAAAAAAAAAACCCTGCTAAACAACATAACGACGGTCTTATCTATGACTACGATGTACTTTTCATATACTCATCATAATTAAACTGCATTATTTTCGAAATTCGATTATAATTTGTCAGTGGTGTAGATGAATTCATAGAACTTTTTATAAAACACCGTAATTTTTACTTCCTCAAGGTGAAGTTTAGTTCTCAAATATCCACTTCCTAAAAAACGATTTTAAATAATTAAAAGCCTTTCGATTGATCATTATACTATGTTTCTTCAAAATCGTTTGTATGAACCCGAGTTTATAGTTTTAAATAAACCAAATGTTTCTCTTCAATTTTTTTTTCCATATCTATTTTTCCAAAAAAATTTTCTCAATTTTTTTTTCTAAATTATTTACCTTATATATATATATATATATATATATATATATATATTTATCTATGATTTATTAAATGCCACATACACATAGTTTTGTTTAAATGTTTTAATAATAAATAACACAGATTTTTTTGAGAATTTCGAAATATATTGAAAATTTATAATTTTTTTAAAAATTTCGTCATTTTTTGAAATAACAAATTAAAACTTTTGAATAAATTCGACTTTTTCAAAATTTCTTGAAAATTTTCAAATTCTTCATATCGGTAGGTTCATACGGTCGGAAATGTCGTGAATATTTGATTAATATAAATAAAACAAATGTTAAACTTATTATTAAATTCTATATAAAATATTTAATTTGATGTGCACATGTCTATTAATGATCATTTTTGATTGCCGAATGGCATTTTTTCATTTTTTTTTTCTGGATTTCCAAAGCCGCTGAGCTTGCCTCCTCGAAAATTTATTCAATTCTTCTATACAATTTAATTTTTTTATATCATTGAAATCAGATGCTGCGTTCTTTCAAAAAACGAATTGCCATTTTTGTACATTTGGCCCAATTTGGCCCGTATCTTCAATCAGCACGTCTCAATAGAAATCATAGCTTTTTGAATCATTCAAATTTGTTGATCTGTGGACGAAGAATTCTATCAGCACTTACATACATAAAAGGTCCAATAATCACGTGAGCGAGTTTTTAAGGATTTTTGGAACCCCCCCCTCCCCTTGGTGATCCATGAAGGTGACATTTAAAATTACCCCCCACCCGCACTAAACATCACGCGTATTTTTAGTTGCGTAAAACAAGTATAATTTTTTTAATTTTTTTTTTTTGAAAATATTGAACTAAAATAAATACACGTGTTATCTTACTATACCCCTCCCTCCCCCACGTGATATTTCGTGATTTTTTGTCAAACCCCCCCTTCCCCTAAAAACCTCACGTGATTAATGGACGCCCCTTTGTGTATGTTCAGAAACCCTTGAAACATAAAGATATGCAACAATTTGCATTTTCGATTTTTTGCGCGCAAAAGTAAGTAAGTAAGTTAATCGCGATTACTATAACTTACCCTTCGGGTAGTTAAAACCAAGTTCTTTATATCCAGCCGAAGATAACATATTCAGCGGAATGTATTTCTATTTCCACCCTGACCTTAAATTATAGATAAATTTCCCATGGGTATTTTTGTAGATAAAGCCATGTTTCATATCATTACAAGTATTCTAGATATGGGTAATAATTCGTGAATAATAATTGACAATATAGGCGACAAATATGTATAACGGCCTCGCGCGTTTGCTGCTTCGCAAGTTTATCAACACACTGTGCTTTATTTACTTCATTGTTATGTCGAACACCGCGCGGTCCAGACCAATCTCCTTAAATTACATTGAATCAGTTTTCACGCAATTGTTTAAACAAAATTGAAAAATATTTTCATTAATAATATTGTGTTTATGTGCTATTAAATTTATATCGGCGTAGAAAATGATTTTAAACATTTTTACCTGCTTCAAAAGACAAACCAAAAGTTGGTCATAAATAATTATAGAATCAAAAGGAGATTTTTGTAAAAAGCATAAGAATGATATTATATGTTAACAAGTCAAAATATTAATTTAATGTAAATAATAATTTAAAATATTAAAAAAAATACTGTGCAATTTTTTACAATTTTCTTGTTGAATGCTAATAAAGCAATTGTGTTCGTGTGATATATTTTAAAACTAAAAGAAACCCCCAAACTATTTTTCTTGCAATTATAACAATTGGTTTTAAACTAGTGATAAATGCAACATATAATGCTAATAATTAATATATGAAAAATAAGACAATTATTAAATTGTACGAAAACAAAATGATTTGTAAAAGATTGAATTGTTTTATTCCATTTATATTATTATCAATTATATTCACAATTTTAATTGTTTTGACGAATTTTGTTAATTGTGATGCCGAGAAGAGACCAAATATAATATTTATCTTGGCTGATGATTTGGTGAGTATGGTTTTTCATTAATACATATATTTGATTTTTTCTCCAATCAAGATTTTTATATCATATGAGGTTTGTGATGTGGAAATAGTTGGTTTAAAAGCTCTGTATGTAGCTTTAAGCATAGTCTCTATTCATTTTAATTAAAACTCAGATATGGTTTTCCAGTTATAGAGGAGAATTTCAAATAAATTAAGTGTATTGTTAAAAAAAAGTATTAATTTAATTTAAATCATTTAGTTATAGCAAATTCATTATCCTTTTACAACGTTCTCCTTTCACAAACCTCTCGAATAAATAAATTATTCATCTATAAATAATTTTGTTTTAAAATCTCATTTTATTAATAAATTTCAAATTATAGGTAGTATATAAAAACATAAAAAAAATCTTTTAAACATGTGCTATATTGAAATTTGTTATTGTTCTAAATTATTATCATTATTGTTTATTATTACAATTATTTTAAATATTTTTAATTGTATCTGTATCATGCAGAATTAAATATTTTAGAGAGAGTATAAATAATAAAAATATCATAACTAAAGAAAACTGATTTTTTTAGCGTTGAAAAATATAAATAGAGTAGGGCGGGGCACAAAAGTCCAATTTGACTTTGAGCAATTATATTGTGCAAACTTCGAGCAATTTCATCACAACAGATGACACATATCAAACAACTGTCTGACTATGTTCAGTAAAACTCGCAGCTAAATCATCATTGTAGAAATGTGTTTTTTATGTTTTTAAAAATTTTGTCACCTAGTATTTTTACTCCATAGGTTGAGTACAATGAGACGGCAAGGAGGCACCAGGCCCAATATCTTATTTTTAATTTTAAAGGGATTTTACGAAATAACAGCAACATTTTTCGTTTTTCAACATTTTTTAACTAATGCAAAATTTAAATTTTATGGGTACATTTTTTACAGTTCTTTCACTATATATAATCTAAAATCAGGCGTTTAGCCAGAAATACTCATCAGCAGAGTTGGAATAATTATATTAAGGTTTCGTAAACTAAACAACAGAGTTTAAAACGAAAAAATCTAACAACGACAGAAAATACCTTTGTTATAGATTTTTACACATTGTCGTTTATCTCCCGCTAGCAAAGTTGTAAAAATCAAGGTAGTGGCTAGGTAAACATACTTTTCCCCCTACTTTAAAATATTGTTGTTAAAAAAATCCTAACTTTATTTGAGATATCGGTGGTGGACCTTTTGACCCACGTACCTTGATCTCCGCTCTACCCTATATGTAATATAAGATAAATAATTTATATTATGTACTCTGATGATGAGCCGAACACGGTCTCAAATCGTTTATAATTTAGTACTTAATTTACATCTACTTATAAGTTAGTTTAAACCGTATTTCGATGCTTTTAGAATTTATAATAATCATAATAATTATAAATATATTTTTTCTCTGTTAAATTTTGATCTGAGGATGGGGCAAATAACGATCTCGAAACTTTGTAATTTAGTATCTTCCGAAATAAATTTAGAGCAAAATAAGATTGTGGTGTTTATATATTCAAAATTAATAATATAAGATGATTTATATTAAATTAAATACTGTAGGTTGATTTATATAAGTGTAAGTATCTCTATTTGTTATAATATCTCTATAAGTTTGATTAACCCGCCTTTCAGTTCTCTTCGAATTTATTATGATCATCATAATACTTTTAATTAAATATCGATAAAAAAATTTTAATACTATTTTCTTTTTACACCTCTTTAGTTATTGTCAATGTTATTAAATTTTACGATGTACTTTAATAAGAAAATAATCCGAACAAAAAATGATTCTAAAGCAGTGCACTTTTGTTATGTCCTTTGTAAGAATATGTGTATATATTCTAAAGTCTAAACAAACCATAACTGTTCATTACCGACACATATTTTAATTTATTAAATTTCTAGGAACATCCTCTAGAAATGGTTAATAAGCTTGTCTGGTGTTTTTAGGTTGATATGTTAAATTATTCTGGAATTTAGAACTCTATCATTAGAAATGCAACGGCACGTAAAATAGTTGATGTTATACATAATATTTAATGTGTAATGTGATTCAAATTAAACCAGAGAAGTTTCTATTCAAATTCCTAACAAAGCTATTTTGATCAAATTAAGCACACTTTCATTCGATTTGATACAAAACTTAATTGATAATTAAATCACTTTATAGGATGTATACATACTATAATTATATTGTTATAAACGGTATCCATAAAATGTTAAGAAATTAATGGAACAAAAAACACGCGATATATAAGAGTTGTAAACAAAGAAATTAAGCTAATTGCAGTTTTGTGATTGATGGTTGAGTTTGATGTAAATAGATAAATAAATTTAATCCTTTCCACTCGGATGCCGCCGCTCCGGCGACATAACACATATAAATTTTGCAAATCGCGAATGGAAATGGTTAAAGATAACTAAACAAAAAGTAAATCAATTTATAAAAATCAAAATCTAAGAGTTAAGGTTAAGCTTATATATATATATGACTTTTATATGTGATGTGCAAGTAGATTCTATATCTTATGGTAGCCACTAAAAAAATTTAAATTTGGCAGCTATATAATTTACTTTATAATTCGTATATGTACTGTATAAAAAGTCATAAAACTTCTTAAGAAAGTAAGATGGGACAAAAAAGACACGAATTATTAAAACAAAATTTGTCTAATATCTTATAAATTTATTATTATTATTATTATTATTATTTTGATAGGAAAGAACCTGATGAAAATATGAATGATGAAACCAGATAAATATTTAAAGAGCAAAAATATAGTAACATTTTTAATGATATTTTTATTTTTACTAATATTTGAACACCATTTTGCCAATATTTGTTTTTTTACTAATATAGGATTTATGGATGAACTGATGGATTATAATATAAATATTTATTCCACATAAATTATTTACAAAAGCTTGAATTTTCTGTAAATATTTACTAATAATGCTTAACGTGTTATAAATGAGCATTGGAAATCATTTTTTAATGAAATGCATAATAGTACAATTCATGGATTTAAATGAAAATACCGTAAGTAGTAGTATTATTTAACAGAAATGTATAACTAGTGGTGTATTGAATCGTGCCTTATGGCAAATTACCGAAACTACCCTTACCACAATGAAATATTAGAAAGAATAAAATTTAGTGAAAAATTTTTTTTTTGAAATTAAAAAATAAAATCTTTTCCCAAAAGAAATCGTTTCGTCAACGCAAGCAAAAAGCATACAAATCTAGTTAGTTCTCTCAAAAATTGCTATTTTTTGCATATTTAGCTCCGAATTTTTAAAGCAGCAGGACCTGCCATTGCCAAAATCTAATCATTATTACGAATTGAATATTTTTTGGATCATTCACATCGGATTCTCCATTCTCTAAAAAACACGTTTTTCATTTTCTGCAAAATTTGCTCCATATCTCCGAAACGGCTGGACCTGCCAAAAAACTAATCAGCATATCTCCCTATCAATAGAAATCGAATTTTTTTTTAACCATTCAAAATGGTTGATCTGTGCGTCCGAAAACGTAGACGAAAAATTGTATCCACACATACATACATACACATATTCACACAACCATTTTTTCTGAGGTATGCCAAAATGTTCAGAAACCTCTAAAACGTGAAGATATATAAACATTTTAATTTTTAATTTTTGTCTCATTACGGTAACTTACCCTACGAGAAATTAAAACTTAACATTTTATGCGTTATAAACAAAATTAAAAATAGTCTAATCCTTACTTTCATAAATGCATATGTATTACATGATTACATTATTTGTGTATACCGAAATTGCATCATAATAATTATTTAAAAACATTTGATGATGTAATTTTTCAAGTCAAATAAAGAAAATATATTTTCAAACTGGAAGTTAGTTGTAACGAATTCTAATTTTGCTTTTAAATAAACTGTGTCATATCTTATTTATAGTCGACCATATGCACACAAGACCAAAATATTCAAGTTGCATTCATGAACTAAAAATATCAATTCAGTGTTTGCATGCATCAATCTCACCATGATTTATTTATAAATATATAGAAATTTATTTATACATAAAGCTGATTATTTTGTTAACAAAAATATTCTACCAGAATATGTGCAGTTCGTATCTGGAATGTTAAATTTGAGTAGGCGTTACAATATATGTATACATTTCTTATAATCACCATGTTGTAATAATTTGCAGGTGAACTCCAAATATATAATCCATTGTTCAAAATATGAACGGGAGGTACAATTTTTACCGCAAAATAGATTTTTTTGCAGAATCTACAGATAAATATTTAGTTAGCAAATTCTTACTCAATTATCGTGGTACCAGTATTAGAATTACATCAATTTAGGTCAGAATTGCTTTTGTAACTTCAGGGAAAATTGAAAAATTATATACCAAACATGGGTAATCTAATATTTACAATTAGTAACAATATTTATCTAGTACATTAGCAAATGTAGCAGGATTAACTGTGCATCAGGATTTTTTTTATTTATTTAAAATTATACAACAATCAGAGTTATTGACAGAACTTATAGAAGTTAGAGGGCTAAATAAATAAAAAAAAATACACATAATAATAAAAAAATAATAATCACAGAAAGAAAAAGAAAAAATAATAAAAAGCAAATCAATAAACATTAATAAAAATGTATAATAAATAAGAAAAAAGTAAGTGCTCCAATAAGCAATTGACAATGGAATACAAGCATAAGGATATGACAATTTATGATTACAATTATTTATGGTGCCCTGCGCAAATAATTAATCATAGTTATAAATAATAGTTAATAAATTTATCTACAATGATAAACCCAAGTATTAAAATAAGCATATAACATGCAAAAGATGATTTGCAGAATCGTATTTTTTAGCTAATTTAATTAAATTTGTAATTTTGATCAAATGGATAATTTGTCATGATTGTTATATCATTTATGAATCTTTACTGATTTCATAACAGTATTGAAATGAAAGATGAATAAGAGATTATTAAGTGTAATATTGCTAATTCATCATAAAGTTTACTTGTAAAAAAATTGTATTTCTGAGTCTCTTGCTACTATTAGAAATCGATGTTTCGCTACACATATTTTGTATCATCAATTTTAAAATGCTCAATTTGTTTGAAAAATAGGTTTATATGAAAGAAATTTGAATTGCAAAGCGATTTTTTGAGTATTTGTATTATGTTGTTATTTCAAAATATTGGAATCTTACTTAATATATTTCGATTTCTGCGTCATTATATAATTTCACTTTTACTTTCGAGAAATTGAATACATCTGAGTGTATAATGGAGCAGCATGATTTTGCAGTTCAATATTAAAATGATTTCTTGAAAAACTACTAAAAATAAAAAAGCTAATGATAAATAAAGTAACTGTGGTGATATTTGAAAATTAAGATCATTAAATTTTCTTTAACTTCCTGCTTTCTCGATTACTGAAAGTACACATGACCATATGGAATGCTTAAGAAGTTGCCCGATGGAAATTACAGATATTTTTTATTTCTGCACCTATTCTATATGAAACATCAGCAAATTTTTTGTAGGACTTAGAATGTCTAAATCAGTAGTCGGGTAACAGAGGTAAATTACCCCAATTTGGGTAAAAATTAAATTTTTGAGGGTAAAAATTATGAATTTTTAAATGATATTCACTGAATTTGCTACATAGTTGTTCTTTTTACTTTTTACCATGGAGGTTGTATCAACTTAGACAAAAATATTTTGGGGTAATGATTAAAAAAGTTCCCCGACCGCTCGTCTAAATCGAATGTCAAACCAGTGATTGGTCGTCCAGATATGATGGGAAACAATTTTTTGTTGCATAAATAAAAATGTACAGCTAAAATTTTTCTCGGAACCTGAAAATTTGTTATCAAAACACATCGATTTGGTAGTTAAATTGATTATTTTTATTAAATACTTTAAAGGGATGGAATGACGTGGGATTCCATGGATCATCTGAAATTCCAACTCCAAATATAGATGCTCTTGCATATTCAGGAATTTTACTCCAAAATTATTACGTTCAGCCAATATGCACTCCATCCAGATCAGCGTTGATGACTGGAAAATATCCTATCCATACGGGTAAGATCCAAAAAATATTTTTAATTGATAGGATGAACATAAAAGAAAAAGTTCAAATATACTAATTTATATTCCGGTATAGTTTATATAATTTTTTTTTTTTGAAATAGGAATGCAACACACTGTCCTGTACGCTGCAGAACCACGTGGCCTGCCGTTGAAAGAGCGTATTCTTCCTCAATATTTGAAGGCAAGTAGCAATGAGCTTTGTTAATTAGACATGTATCATAAATCGCTTGATTATAATTACTTGTCGTATATTAACACATAAAGTTATATATAAAAATTACCGAGACATTAGCTGTAAATGGGATGCAGTTCCGTGAACTCAGACTATGATAAATTGAATTTAATATATCTATAAATGAATGTAGATATATGTATACAAATATTTTTATGAATATTAATACTAGATTTTATGAACATCGTTGAATATATTATACAAGAAAATGCTTTTCTAAGAACAATTTGCAACCGGTTTCAGAGAAGTAAGGTGAATAAGGGTACAATATCTTTGTTATAGGATAAGTTTCAAAAAAAAAAGAAAAAAAAAACCGATGTCGTCGGATCACGTTGGAAAATCCAGATCTTTAACGAATCTCGTGCAAGATGATTTAAATTGATATAGTAGTATATAAGACTGGAAAACAAGCGATGTCGAAATATTGCAACGTCTTTATATTTTGGAGTATAAATACATACATAAGTATAAATTTTATACTTATAAGAAGGTAGGCAAGTAGGTAATACAGATTCAGCGGAATAGTTTCAATATAATAGAAAATCTTGAACATTTTTAATAAAACATATAATAAATATAAATAATTGCATTACATTTATTGTTGCATTGCGGACAACCAGATATCATGCAGTAGGTAGTGCTGGGATAGGATCAATTTCCTCTTGAAAGTGTAATTAAAAATTATGTTAATGTGAAAATAGACTTTTCCCGACATTTCAAATTAATAATATATCATCAGTATTATCAATACTAATAATGATAGTTTATCAAATATAGAGAGACCAGATAGATAGACGGACCTTGGCTACCTTCTAAAAACGCAACTCAGTTAACAATCATCACATTGAGTTCTGTTTGCTATTCAAAAATAAGGATAATATATCATGATTCTTTATTATTCAGGATTTAGGATATAGCAATCATATAGTTGGCAAATGGCATCTTGGACATTACAGAAAACAATTTACACCTCTCTACAGAGGGTTCGACTCGCATTTGGGTCTTTGGACGGGTCACCATGACTATTTTGACCATACTGCTGGCGAAAAGGGTATCTATGGACTTGATATGCGAAGAGGTACATTTTTAAATAAGATTTTGTTTAAAGGCCAAAATACAGTAATTATAAATGAAGTCAACTTACATATATAGTGGATTTTTTATTGACTCAATTTATTCATTATATTGAGTTTTATTTACAAAATTTATGATACTCTATATCTTACATATAGGTCGTAATTAGTTTCAAAGGCTTTAATTACAAATAGAAAATATGCAACGAAAAATGAAAAAAATACAAGAAAAAATCTGCATTCCATAGCAATATTTCACAATTGTAAAAATTTTCAGAGATATCAAAAGTATCTGAAAGTATTTAATTTTTCACATAACTTATTACCACTACTTGGTAATAATAATTGTATGTTACAAATATTTTGTGAACGATTGTCGTATGACATTTACTAATCCATTTTTTATAATTTTCATTTTTGTATTAATTATATTCAATATACATAAATTTTACATTACAGGAAAAATGTTAGAAATTATATAAGCATGTACGGTTATAAATGTCAATTTGTGTGTGAAGGTTATTACTAAAGTATAAATATCATTATCAATTGAATTATTAGAACGTGTTTGATCTGCGTAAGTGAAGATTGATTTTTTCATAATAAAAACTTAATGCTCATGACACTTGTGCAGTATCTATACATATCGTAAATTCTCATAGGAATTTCGTTCAATGCCGAAATATATTTCAACAATACTATTTTATTATTTTTATTTCACCTTATTTTAGCTAATTTTGATTTTCTAGTGAGATTATACAAATGCAACACATGCAGGATTTTGTCTGAAATTGTTCTAAATTTTGAAGAAAATTTGTATAATAAAATATATAATAAATCAATATTAATGATATAAAATATTTATATCTTCTTTCAATATTATTTAACTAGTTGCAAGTCGCATTTTATTTTAAGTCAAGTTACATAAAAATCTTACTTTTTTTTAAATAATCGGCTTAATAAAAAACGGATTCAGCAACTTATAAATTTGTAACTAATAAATTTTAAAATTATAACTGTTTGTAAAATTATAATTATACTGAACTCTAATGAATTTTTATAATGACATTTTTCCAAGTCTATATTTCAGGATGTTCGTTAAAATAATGACCATTATCATCATATAAAATTACAAAAAAGAAACTATTTATTGCGATGAAATAGACAAGTCGAACTTTACACCTCAAGCTAATCATCACAATCCCTAACTGATATATTTCGAATGATTTCCAAATTTTCAAACGAGACACTGGATTTGTTTCGTGGACGAATATTTTGTCGACCAAAGGTTAAATTTTGGCTGTTATACACACAAATACTAATACACACACACTTTTTCCAAATTTCGTCTCAGAGATTCGGAATGACATGGTGCGTCGAGAAAATCTACAATTTACAAGTCGAATTTATTGGAATAAATTCAAACATAATATTTTGAAAAATTAATAAATATTCATAATGATTATATAAATGAAATAATAGAATATTTAAGAGTAAAGTTGATTATACGAATTTGATTATACGAATTTCATTGTTCGTTTTTCTTCAATTCAGGAATGGATCCAGCATGGGATTTGCATGGCCAATATTCGACAGATGTGTTTTCAAGAGAAGCCGTTCGTATTGTGGAAAAGCACGATGCCTCAAAACCCTTATTTTTGTACATGGCTCATGCAGCTGTTCATTCCTCCAATGCTTACAGTCCTTTGCCAGCACCTGACGATGCAGTTGCCCAATTTACAGATATTGATAATTTTCAACGAAGAAAATTTGCCGGTAAGCGGATAATTCATTAAAGTTTATATTTTTTCCAGTATTTATTTATATCATGTTGATATAATAAAAACTAAGTAAATTTATTATATAATATAATTTATTTTATATCTTAACAAAGCATTTTTTTTGTATTCTGAATCGTCCAGACATTTATTGCATTTAGTATACGCAATCAATTTACGATGAATGTGTCGAATGTAAATTTTGAAATTATTAGAATTATATTGCAGTGATTATAAGTTGGGCATTTGATAGATATGAATATGTTATACCTATGTAAAAATTTGAGACTATAAAATTATGATAAAAATTGTTTCCATGTCGTATAATAGGGCTCGCCCGTAGGTAAGAGGTTAAGAGCAACGGGACTTGTTTTAGAGGTCCCGGGTTCGATACCCACATCGAGTAGCCTGTTGTCAGGCAGCAGTGACAACGATTTTTACTTGAAAATATAGATAGCAATATGTTTCCAAGTGAAAATAGCCCTTGCCCCGCATTGCTGCACCAATAAAATGTCAACCCTATTAGATTAATTTTAATAACAAAATCATCAAATATGGATGGATTAACCATTGGGTTACCATCTAAAAAAATACGAAGAAAGGAGAAGTTTCAGCCCAACAGATCATAGGACGTAAGGTTCTGATTGCTATTCAAAAAAAATGTCGTATAATAAAACATAAAAAATAATAACACTGTAAGTGACTAAAATATCTAGTGAGGTCAATAAAAAAGTGGCAATGATTGTCAACACGAAGTTTTGCACAGCAAAGTTCTAACAAGTAACAGTCCAGTAATTATTCTAAGTTCACCTCGAAATTCGAGATACATTTGTATATTGACATCCTAAAGTTGTCATATAACCTACATATGGTATTGACACCCTACCATATGTAGGTTTTGAGACAACTTTAGGGTGTCAATATACAAGTATTTACAACTGGGTATCTCGAATTCCGAGATTCTTACCTATTTTAAGGGGGTCTTCCTATGTGATGAGTTGAGAAAATTGATTTTTTTTATTTCATATTTCGGTAGATTATACCTTTAAAAATAACATATTAAAATTTCAAATCGATATTTCAAATAGTTTTTGAGTTACAGCCATTTAAAAAGTATACATATAGTATATAGTACAACGATCATTTTATCTTTAAACGCGTTTTTCTCAAAACTGTGTTTTTCAAACTTGTCTCCATTGTATCCCAGAAACGGCTGGACCGAATTACTTGAAATTTACAGGGCACATTCAATATATTTAAACGCATGAAATGAACTATTATCAATCAAAAATTTCAAAACTTCGATTTTTTATAGCAAAAAAACAAACAAAAAAAAAACGCCTAATTTGCAACTTTTATTTCAAATGTCTATAAAACATCCAATTTTTTTTGTATTTATTTGATTGTATAATAGTTCATTCTGTGCTTTTAAGCCTACAAATTAAAACGCCGTTTATTTTTTTTTGGTCAGATAAGCCGATCAGCCGGAATCGTGGAGACAGTGGGAGCTCTTTTTTTTTGAAGGGGGGGGGGGGGTGTTTAGAGCGCTGTAACTCTAGTTGGACTAAATTTTTTTAGCTGAAATTTTATATTTATACTGTTCAAATATGTATTAATAAATGATAAAAAAACTTGAAGCTCTAACTATTTACTGGTCGTAGAAAACAAATTCTAAAATATCCCTAAAAAACTGGCCGTCACATAGGAAGACCCCCTTAAGCTTAAAATACTGGACTATAGGTACAATTTTATTTAGATTACATAATTTTCAAATGTAAGCCAAGATAAAGTTTTTTTCACATAATTTTATTTTTATGGATTAATTTAAATGTAACTATTTTAATCAACATAATTTATTTGACATTGAATTTATTTAGGAAAAACGATACTTTTGTGAAAAATATATATTATCGTAGGCTTTTGTTTGAGTATATGCATTTGGTTATTCATATACACATATGAAATTAATTATTAGATAATTTCTTATATATATATATATATATATTAATATGTTTGTAAGATCAATAAGCGATACATTCACGTATTGAATAAACAAATTTCAATCAACGTAATCGATACATGTTAAATAATTCGCAGGTATGTTATCGAGAATGGACGATGCTGTTGGTGAACTAATAGATGCCTTGTCAAGGAAAGACATGTTGAAAGATAGTATAATCGTATTTTCCACCGATAATGGGGGTCCTGCTGCAGGATTTAATATAAATGCTGCGTCCAATTGGCCGCTCAGAGGGGTAAATAACTTCTCATTGACGATATTTTTAATGTGATTCTAAATTTAGTCAAAATCACGTTTCGTGTAATTGCATCGAATATAATTATTTACCATTAATCATAGATCAATTCTAATAATGAAGATATATCAAGTATAGTCTAACCGTTGGCTTGTATAGTAGTAAAAGTGTTAGGTTCTGATTGCTGTTTGGAAATAAGAATAATATAAGAAATTGACGGTAGTTTGACTCTCAAATTTGCAAAGATAAAGTTGCCATCAAAATGTTATGAAATAATATTTCTATTAACGTAGAAAATGTTATTGACAAAAATATTTTTCATCAATCTTTTGGAAAATTTTTGAATAGTGCAAAATTTATATTACAAATTTATTATTACAAATATTTAGATACACGGACTATTCTCTAATAAACATGTTAATAGACTCTAGATGATTTTAACATGTAAAACTAGTAATGTATTTTTTCTACAAAAACAATTTTTTTGTCAACATAAGCCAAAAGTTTTTTGAATCATTCAAATCGGATGCTCTGCTCTACCAAAAACACGATTTTTATTTTTTGCACTCTTCGCTCCGTATCCCCGAAACGGCTGGGTCTGTCTTTTCCAAAAACTAATCGGCACTTTTCCTTATATCAATTGAAATAGAATATATTTGAATCATTGAAATCAGTTGATCCGTGCGCCCTAAAACCTGGACAGACAAATAATTGTACCCATACATACATACACATACACATCCATTTTACCACACATCAAAGGTATGCCAAAATGTTTAGAAACCTCTGAAAACTAAAAATATGCAAAATTTTCATTTTCGATTATTAGACGATTACCATTACTTACCCTACAGGAAGTTAATATTGTATTTTGACTTTTAGCAGAATTTTTAATCTATTGAATCCGGTGAGAAGTATAATCATAAATAGTTGATATATAAAATATTTTCCTCATTTTCAGAATACTATTAGAAGTTTTGCCATTTTTTTTATTTCCAGTAGTCGGTGTAAAGTAATTATTTTTGAAGTGTTAAAAGCTAATTAGGTATTGCATTTTATATGATTACTTCAGATTTGATTTTTTTTATGATAATTTATAATAATCGGTTACTATTCAGGTGAAAAACACATTATTCGAAGGTGGAGTAAGAGGTGCAGGACTGATTTGGTCACCATTAATTCAAAAGAAGCAGAGGATCAGCAAACAAAAAATGCACATCAGTGATTGGATGCCTACTTTGTTATCGGCTATAAAGGCAAATATATCGTGAGTAAGATGGATTATATTTAAAAAACTAGGTGATAACATATCTACATATGATAATTATTTATCAGTTCGATGATAGTTGGACGATACTAAACAGGTCACCATGAAAACGATGACATAATATTAATAAATTCACACGCAAATTTTTATAGAGTAAATATCAAGCTAGCTCTCATTATAAATACGCCTGATCGATGAAATAACCTATTTGCTGATATGTGTGATTGATGAACTGCGATAAATTCGTTCTTAATTTCGCAAAAATCTTATCTATATTTTTAATTAGCATTAAATAATCTTCAAATAGTAACAAATTGATTATTTTTCTTACAAGGATAAAGTATTTAGATGGCATGGATGTTTGGAGAGCATTATCAGAGGACACACAATCGCCTAGATCTCAAATATTGCTCAATATCGACGATATATATGGAAATGCCGGGGTTACTGATGGAAAATATAAATTACTAAAAGGTAAATATCTAACATTGTAACAAAAAGAAAATTTCCTCATATTCTTCATATATCTCTATCAGGAAATACATACAATGGCGTATGGGATAAATGGTTTGGTCCATCAGGACGTAACAAAACTTATGATGTGGATTTAGTATTAAGCAGCAAAGCAGGAAAAGCTTTGGGAAAAATCGGATATGCACCCACACCAGACAAAATACGGGAATTGAGGTGTGTGAATTTGTTCCCAAACTGATTGACTAACAAAGTTATTTATATAATTTTATTTTATTTTAATTTAATAGAGACGAAGCTGATGTAAAATGTCCTGTTCCTGAGTCAGCAACCGTATGTGACTTGAAGCATGCTCCTTGTCTGTTTGATTTGGAATTGGATCCTTGTGAATATAATAATTTAGCTGATAGGTAAGATATATATATATATATATATATATATATATATATATATATATATATATATATATATATATATTAGGGTGGTCCTTAATATGAACATTTTCGAATTTCCTTGCTCCCAAGGGCACAAATGGTTCCAAATTGATAAAAAACAATTCTTTCAAATTTTTGGCTCTTAATATTGTTTTTTAGATAGTGCGTAATTCGATCAATGTTTTGTATGGAAATAGCATGAGAAAATTTCCAAAAATTTCAAAAATGTTTTTAGATATAATTTAGCGAACAAATGAATGAGTTTTATTCAAAATTTGTCGCTAAATTATACCTAATTTTGTTTTTTAATTTTCAAAATTTTTTCCGTGCTATTTCCATACGAAGTTTGATTGAATTGCGCACTATCTAACTTATAACATTTTATTCATTTAGTTAATAGATATATATTAATTTTTTTTAAAAATATTTTTAATTTCAGTGAACCTGAGCTACTAAATAAGATGCTCAAACTACTCAACTCGTATAATTTAACAGCCGTTCCTCCGACAAACCTTCCAGATGATCGCAGAGCTGATCCTCGATTTTGGGACCACACGTGGGCAAATTTTGGAGATATTACATATTCACTAAATTCTATTCATTAGGTTTAATAAATTTAATAAATTTTTATGTGTTTTAAAATATTATTTTATTCATTATTTCATCCATTATTTCATCAATATACACTTATCATAATTTTTTGCAAGTAAAATATATTATTCAACAAATCTTTTATACGCTTAATCATAATTACCGAATAATATGACAATGAGTGATATGAGTACCATATCATTGTTATCTCGGTAAAATTGATTTTTAATTTTTTATCTTCGTTGAAACTACTAAAATATGATGTAGTTATAAAGAGCATTAAAATGAAAGATCACACACCTTTGTTGTATTTATTACTTATTTTAATTACTTCGCAGTTTTCTGCAAAATGTGAGCTATTAAAAAAACCGCACATAATTTTTATATTAGCTGATGATCTGGTGAGTAAATATACAATGGTTTTAGTATAAGAATTCCTTCACGTAGTTTTCTCATTCTAATACATTTAGGGCTGGAATGACGTAGGATTTCATGGATTATCGCAAATCCCTACGCCAAATATAGATGCTTTAGCATATTCCGGTATATCTCTCCAGAATTATTATGTTCAAACAGTATGTACTCCATCCAGGGCTGCTTTGATGACCGGAAAATATCCTATTCACACAGGTTTATAGATCTTAAGACTTTTCTGAAACTGTGAATAGTAATTAAAAAAAAATGTTTTAAAACCAGGTATGCAAAACTCAGTTTTGTTTGGAACTGAAGCACGTGGTCTTCCTTTGAGTGAGCGTCTATTTCCACAATACCTTAAGGTAACTTTCTATATTTTGTTTATAATAATATTGAAATAAATATATTTTGAATATATTGAAATAAATATATTGAAACAAATAATTGTAAATTGGTTACCAAGTATTATTTGTACGTTAATGATGCAAAACTAGAAGAAACTAACTGTGAGACAAAAAATAGAGCTGCGCCATTTATATGTGGTCAACCGAAATGTTGAATAACTTAAACAATTTTCAATAAATTTTGATAAACTGTTTTTCATTATCAAATTGTTAAGAAGAAACTGTAAGCATACTGTACGGTTTTAAATTTAATGATGAAAAAATTGCATTAAATCAAAAGTTTTTTTTAAATTGTTCAAGATATTCAACATTTCCATTGACCACATATAAATGGCGCACCCTGTAGTTATAACAAAAATGTATTTGTATTCATTTTGTAGTTAGAATCCTATCAAATTCCAGTAAATATATAATACATATAGTATTATTAGTATTAGTATATAGTAATATACTCTTCTTTATGTTTATTCTTCATGTTTCACAGTAAATTTCTCGAATTCTTAATATGACATTTACTAATATTAATTTTGTAACGAACTTGTCTCCCAACTAATTAATTTAGTTTATAGCTAGTTTACTATTCATTAGGATTTAGGATACAGCAACCACATGATTGGAAAATGGCATTTGGGCCATTATAAACGAGTATACACTCCTTTGTATAGAGGATTTGATTCGCATTTAGGATTTTGGACGGGTCATCATGATTACTACGATCATTCAGCTTTTGAAAGATACAAATATGGTCTTGATATGCGCAGAGGTAAAAATTATTTTTAATAATACAAAATATAGTAATGCAAAATACTAGTTGTTTTTACTCGTTATTATCTAGGTCTTGATGCAGCTTGGGATTTACATGGACAATATACGACTGATGTATTTAATAAAGAAGCAGTTAAAATTGTTCAGAATCACAATGCTTCCAAACCTCTATTTTTGTATATGGCACATGCAGCTGTTCATTCTGCTAATCCTTACAGCCCTATAACAGCTCCTGATGGTGTGGTAGATAGTTTTAGAAGTATTGAAAACTATCAAAGAAGAAGATTTGCCGGTAAGGCATTCAAATGACAAAATCTAATACCAGCTCTTTATACGATACCAAGTATAAATAACATCTCCTGGTGTTACTGCATCAATTTAATAAATATATAAACAGTATTAGATAAATGGTGAAATTATATCAAATATAGATAGGACAACCGTGATCTTGACACCCAAGACCGTTAGTATGGAAAAGTATCATCAAAAATCGCTAATTCAAAATAAGAATGAGAAATCACACCAGTACTTACCTACTTAGAATCTACCATTAATTACTCAAAACACAAACGACAAAATAAATCATCTGCAAATTAAACATATTAATAATAATTAAATAGATTTTGATAAATTGTATTTTCTAACACTAGCTTTCATGATTGAATAATTTATTAATGGAAAAATTATAATGAAATTGCAGCTGTATTGTCAAAGTTGGACGAGGCCGTTGGAGATCTTATTGATGCTTTGTCAAGAAAAGATATGTTAAAGGACTGTTTGGTTATTTTTTCAACGGACAATGGTGGTGCACCAGAAGTTCATGATAATGCTGGATCAAATTGGCCACTTAGAGGAGTAAGTATAATATTTTGATATTTTATTAAATATTTTACAAAACTATACGAATAGGTATCATTTTCATATTCTTGACAATTTTCAATTCATTGTCTACTACGATTTTCACAAATATTAGAGAAATTTAATTGGCAATGTACTAAAAGTAATGCTAACATGGCCTGTCATTGATATGGCGCGTATATACATCTAAAATATAATTACTTGATTTTTTCCAGGTGAAAGATACTTTATTCGAAGGTGGTGTCAGAGGTACTGGTTTAATTTGGTCACCACTATTAAAAAAGCAGCAACGAATTAGCCAGCAGAAAATGCATATGACCGATTGGATGCCAACATTATTATCTGCTATTGGCGCAAATATATCGTGAGTATAGTTTGAAGCAATTAATCATACGTATCATAATTAATTTAATATTTAAATATAAGTTTAGAGAATATTGATGGACTGGATTTATGGCAAGCACTATCAGAAGATGAAGCATCACCAAGAACACAAATATTATTGAACATTGATGATGTCTATCGACAAGCTGCAGTTATTGATGGAAAATATAAATTACTTAAAGGTAATACTTTTTTGATCATTTTATTTGACTTTTTCGTTAAGTTTTCATGGTTTACAAAGTCATTTTTTATAGAAAATCAGGCAAACAATCAATGGGGCAATTGGTATGGACCAGCAGGACGTAATGAGAGTTACAATATTCAACGTGTTCTGAACAGTAAATCAGGAAAAGCTCTGGCAAAATTAGGAAACACGCCTACGGAAGAAAAAATTAAAGAATTAAGGTAATTTTGACATAAAAAATATCATGTGTGATTTTCTGCATAAATATAAATATGACTATATGCACCGAAATAATACTGAAATTGCTTGATCAGTACAACATCAGTGTGTAAAAAGTATACTTTTTTTAAGAAATGAAGCCGATGTCAAATGTGTTAAACCAGATATATTTACTCCCTGTAAAATACTAGAAGGACCTTGTTTGTTTGACTTGGAAGCTGATCCATGTGAATATAACAATTTAGCCGAAAGGTATGTGGCATCGGAATAAATATTTTTTGTTGTGCTATATATGCCAGATTATTTGAAAAATGCACTAGAGATATACTCTATGCAATTTTTTCTCATCTATAATGCACATTCTTAAATACATATTTTATCTGTAACATGATCCTTTTGTATGTTTAGTGAACCAGAGTTGTTACATAAAATGCTGAAATTGCTTGATAAGTACAATGCTACTGCAGTGCCAAGAGGAAATCTTCCAGATGATCCTCGTAGTGATCCCAGCTTATGGGATCACACATGGACAAATTTTGGAGACTTTGTTGATTTACCGACTACAGCAAAATAAAGAAAAAAATTAATCTTTGGAGTAAATAAAGATGAAATAACTGACTTATGTAAAATACTAACCAAAATGTTTAATTTTGAATATAAATAATACAAATATAGGTACACTGTATCAATTTTGAGTCAACTTTTTAACTTACCGTAGGGTAAGTTATAGTAATCGCAAAAACATCGAAATTGACAATTTTTATATATCTTTACGTTTCAAAAGTTTCCGAACATTTTGGCATACCTTTAAAAAAATCGATGTATGTATGTGTGTAGGTGTGTGCGGGCGTGTGCGGGTGTGTATGGATACAAATTTTCGTCGACGATTTTAGGAACTTGTTTTATTTGTATTGATATGGAGACGTGTTGATTAGTTTTTGACAATGGCAGGTCTAGCCGTTCCGAAGATACGGGGCAAAAAGAACAGACCGTGCAATTTTAATAATTCAAAAAACAATTTACTTCTATTGACAATATGAAGAACTGATTAAATTTCTGGGAAGGCAGGACTAGCGGTTTCGGCGATCTAGTAAAAAAAAGTGAAAAAAAAAAATGCCATTAGGCAGTCTAAAATGATCATTAGACATATGCACATCAAATTATCAGATACTTTATGGAGATTTTAATAATATGTATCAATTTTGTTCACATTTCTAAGGGCTCTGTAACATCGCTTGTCTAAAACTAGTTACAGTATAAAATTCTGGTATGTGAATTAAATTTTGGATTCTTAATATATTCTGAATATTATGAAAATATTCTACTTTCATATGCAATATTCGAATAAACTTCATTTTAGCTGATGTTCAAATAATTTGTAGATATAATAAATGAGTTATAATACTATATATTCAATTATGCAATAGAGGTCAACAATACATAAAGACGTACAAGAATCATTTATATTTGCCTTCATTATGTTTTACTAGAAAACATATTATTAAACACAATACATTAATTAACATGGTAAATGAGGTTGTTTTGATCATAATTGAAGAACTATTATTTATAATTAGAAAAATAAAAAGTTAAATGAATACATATCACTATCTATACAACAACCGATAAATAACTGTAACGTAAACAGATTGAATTTTAATAACGTCATGTCATAATTGATTTTTTATATCTATTAAAATCTAATCAGATTTTATCTGAAATTTGCGTTTATATAAATGATTCTGTACAATGTTATTTGTTATTAGTTGAGTTATTTAATAGCGATTTCAAATATGATTCGGTTTTTGCATTCTCTTACATTATTTAGTTTTTTAATTTCCAGTTTTTTTATTTGTGGTTCAAATGGTAAACGACCAAATATTATTTTTATTCTAGCTGATGATCTGGTAAGTGATTTATATTAACATAACATTGCTTTATCCAGTAATATTATAATATTATACCTATTTTTATATATTTTTATATACCCGATAATATTATATTAATTTTTAAAAGTACTTTTTACCTCGAAATAGTTCGTCTATGGTCTTATTTTCGCCTGAATATATTATTACCAAAGAAACGTTTATTCAAATTCTTAGTTACTGAATCTTTTAGTTTTATGCAAATATGAAATGATAAAACTGTTATGTAATGTGTCTTTAAAAAACTGTGTCCTTTAAAAAACAGTTATTCAAAATATCTATTTTAGACTATGCAAACAATGAATATTTTAAAATATTACTCCTTTAAAAAGTGTGGTAAAGTCGTATACGATTGTAAAATGAAATTATATTGTCTGATAAACATGTGAAAATTATAAATGATAACGAAATGCAAATAATATGATAATTGCAAATATATAATAAAGAAGCTAATTTAATCCAATCAATGAACAATAAGGAAATTGTAACATTGTTGGTTTTGACAAAAAATTCTAAACAAAATGCCTTAGGTAAAAAATTTAAAATAATCGATCACTATTCTATATATGTGATTTAAATAAGTGCACTAAATGTGCGATTATATATGTGACTTTTATTTTACATCTGTATAATGTATATGGAATTATCTATTTCATTTAAAATTTTAATTATTTATGATACAGGGTTGGAATGATGTCGGTTTTCACGGTTCATCTCAAATTCCTACGCCTAATATAGATGCCCTTGCATATTCTGGTGTAATTTTGCATAACTACTATGTCCAGCCATTATGTACACCATCCAGAACTGCGTTTATGACTGGAAAATATCCTATTCGCACAGGTATAATATGAAAAATATATATTTTTATGATTTTTTAATGAACTTCATAAACTTCAGTGTAAAATCAAAATATTACGATGTTTTTGCACCTTTACAGGTATGCAACATGATGTTCTATATGCAGGTGAAGCACGTGGTCTACCGTTAAGTGAACGATTGTTCCCACAATATCTTAAGGTAAATTTGTAATATTATATTATAATTCAAATAAATACTTAAGTTTATACATCAATATCATATTTAATTTTTATAATAGCTGATAGAAGTTATTGTTTTTTGAATAAACAGTTATTTACATGATATGCAGATTTAAGAGTAGGGGGAAGTCCCCGAATGCCAGACATCTAAGGTTATTTATAGATAAATCAAAAAATATTTTACGAAATGTTTATTAAATTATGATTTATGTTAGATAACAAAGTTAGAAATCAAACTAAATTAACAAAAACGCAACCTTTGCTAAAAATAATTAATACTATTAATCAAACTTTGATAAGAAATATGATTTTACAAAGTGGTACCTAGTCCGGACATTTCAAAATTACCAGTATTGAACACATAGGTAGCCATCTCCACACTCTGGAGTGCCTGGACATGTGTGTTTGACAAATATTCTTAGATATTGCAAAAAAACTCGCCTAAATAATACGTGTTAAATAGAGTGTCCGGCATTAGGTGCCGTCTGGCGTTACGGGACTTTCCCTTAAGTAAAATCATAGGGATGAGTGTAAAATATATAAGTTTGCAATATAATCTAAAATTCGATTATATTTTAGCAAATTAAGTTGCTCTACTCTTATATATCAATATAATTACTGATTATGAAACAAATGAGCAAATAATTAATTAATTAATTTGAATCAAGTAT
The DNA here is from genome assembly GCF_003426905.1 of Ctenocephalides felis. Classification (NCBI taxonomy): domain Eukaryota; kingdom Metazoa; phylum Arthropoda; class Insecta; order Siphonaptera; family Pulicidae; genus Ctenocephalides; species Ctenocephalides felis. The sequence goes on along the minus strand of NW_020537646.1, from coordinate 24,466,553 downwards.
ATAACAGTTTCCTCACATAAATAATGCCATATATAAGCATTAGGACCTACTTTGGTTCTACTTCTTTCATTGAAATTATTTCTGCAAATTATCGTTGGTTTATTTTAGGATTTGGGATACACTAATCGTATGCTTGGAAAGTGGCATTTAGGACATTACAAAAAGGAGTACACTCCTTTGTACAGGGGTTTCGATTCTCATATAGGAGCATGGGCAGGACATCATGATTACTACGACCACACCGTTAGCGAAAATTCCTGGTTCGGATTAGATATGCGCAGAGGTAAGTTAACACAGTACAATTAATAATAATGAATAAACAATATTTATTTCCTTCCACAGGTTTGGAAGCTGCATGGGATTTGCACGGGCAGTATACTACCGATGTATATTCCAAAGAAGGTGTAAAATTGTAGAAAATCACAATTCTTCCGAACCACTATTTTTATATGTAGCTCATACCGCAGTACATTCTTCCAATTCCTACAGTCCTTTACCAGCACCTGATAATGTAGTCGATAGTTTCAACGGCATCGAAAATTATCAAAGGAGAAGATTTGCAGGTTAATTTACTGGAATCTGATTTTTAATCCGGTTTATCCTAACAATTGTTTGAATTTACAGCGATTTTAACAAAAATGGACGATGCAATTGGCGAGCTGGTGGAAGCATTATCTAAGAAAGACATGCTGAAAGATAGTATAATTATCTTCTCAACAGATAATGGTGGTGCTCCAGCTGGATTTAATTTAAATGCTGCCTCCAATTGGCCACTCAGAGGGGTACAATCATATAAAATATATACTTAAAATAATATCCTGCCTATTCGTTAATGATCTTCAGTTTAGAATTTTTAGCAGTAGTCCCATTGAACATAAATTGGTAACAATTCAACTATAGATTATGAATTGATTTTAATCTTTAGGTAAAATACACGTTGTTTGAAGGTGCCGTAAGAGGCGCCGGATTAATTTGGTCACCTCTAATTAAAAAATCTCAAAGAGTAAGTAATCAAAGAATACATATCAGTGACTGGATGCCGACGCTATTTTCCGCTATTGGAGCTAATATATCGTTAGTATAATTGATAAAACTATTATAAATTAGTGCTGTTGAAGACAATTCAATAACCAATGTTAAATTTTTAAGAATAAATAATTTGGATGGCATGGATTTATGGAAAAGTTTGTCTGAAGATGCACCGTCGCCAAGAAGTGAGATTTTATTAAATTTGGACGATAGGTATAAACAAGCTGCAGTCATCGATGGAAGATATAAACTAATGCAAGGTATTATGAAGCTGAAATTTGTAATAGATTTGCTTTATCATAAATTATGGTCTATTAACTTTTTGAAATCTCGGCTTAATACACGTAACATTGGTTACCTACTATTCAGTAGAGTCGATCACTAATTAATGATACATTGATAATTACGTTACCTAATTTTCAAAAACGAAATATTTTGATAACAAGCAAGGCCACAGATGATTTTAAATAAGATAAACGAGACCCCACAATCACGAATTTTCTAGACTTTGAGGTGATCGCGATCGACCTGTGGACTGCCATGATATTTTACCGTGCCATGATATTTTACCTTTATGAGAAAACGCTTATTGAAAAAAACTTATGATAATTTAATTTATATGAAATTCGTATTTTTAGTACAATCAGAATATATTTGATAAACAATTTCTTGTTCCACAAGTTTTGCATTAGACTGTGTATCCCCATTTGGCCATATTGGAAGACCCATCTTGATATTAGATAATGGCAGATAATTCTATATTTGAAAGGATAGACATTCGATATTTGTTTTATTAAGGTGACCATATCACAAGGTGTCCCGGTTTTTTCTAAAAATAATATTTGTCCCGGATTAGATTGTTATAGTTTTTAAAAACTATAGGTCTAAATTGAATCTTCGCTCTTACTTGATAATTAATTGATTTAAAAAAATATTACTCTTAAAAAAAAAAAAATTTTAAATAGTATTTTTTATTCTAAAATCATATTAAATTTTTTAGCATACATCCCTCCCCCGTCCAGGACTTACCGTCTCGGTTTTGACATAAAAAATATGATCCTTAGTTTTTTATATATTTAAGTGTAATTTTGAGTACGGAGCAAGCAAATCATCTTATTTATTTATTTATTTCTTTGGTATCTCTTTACCATACACATTTTCTGCATGCATTTTTTTAATAAAATCGTTAGATATAATATTTCTCCATATTGTTATTTCTTTCATATTATTAATTTCTAATGAAAATTTGCCTCTATGTTCTATATAATTTGCGCAGAGTCCAATTATATATATAACTATCACAAATTTGTACCAGAATTATATGAAGTTTTTACAATTAGTACCTACTCTCCCGCTAATTGAACATTGATTAATAAAAACTTTTGCGAAAAACGAAATTAAATTTTTGAAAACGAAGTAAAACAATGATTCGATAAAATAATAATTCATTAGTTGATGGAAGTAAAAAATTAGCAAATCATCTCTTAAAATTAGAAATGATATGCTAGCAATATATACATATTTGAAAAACATATATATGTATAAATACCAATTTATACAAACGTTTAAATATTTGCAATTATATCAGGAGACATTTTCAACGGAGGATGGAATGGTTGGTATGGACCGTCTGGGCGCAATATTACATATAATATGGACAAAATCTTAGCAAGTAAAACTAGAAAGGCTTTGGAGAAACTGGGATATGCTCCAACTCCAGAACAAATTACCTCCTTAAGGTGAACACAATTTTATTTAATATAGTAAACTCTATAAAAAACATAAAACATAATGAGGCTGAACATAAAAAAACACAAAAACATAAATTTCTAACAAATAAAAAATGATTTTTTTAGCTAATTTGCTGTATTAATATTATAAAAATAACTGTAAAAATTTATGTAACAAATATTTCAGAAAACAAGCTGATCTCGAATGCCCTGAAATTAAACCATCAACTGAATGCAATTTGAAAATGGGCCCTTGTGTATTTGATCTTGTTGCTGATCCATGCGAACAAAATAACTTAGCTCAAAGGTAAGAAAATAATACAAAATTGAATAAATAATATGTAATATAATAAACTATAAGTTATTTTCTATCGTAATAACTACAGGTCTGAAACTTCATTTTTGTAGAAATTTTTAATTATATAGGGAATACACCGATATGTATCAGGTACAGTTAGTGAATAATCTAGTTTAATATTAGTTATATTATTTCGTTATTAGACTAATGATGTAACAAAATAGACTTTAAATTATGATATATAGGATTGCACATCACTAGATTTCTAAATGTCAACAAAACTATTTTGACCAATCTAAAATTTCATAATTTTATACAATTTTCACTTGAAAATAAAGATAGCAATATGCAATATGTGAAAATAGCCCTTGATTCACCAATAAGAAGTTAGCCCTATTAGAGAAATCGTAGTACTAAAATCATCAAATATGGATGGATTAACCATTGGGTTACCATCTAAAAACACGAAGGAGAAGTTTCAGCCCAACTGCTTATAGGACGTAAGATTCTGATCGCTGTTAAGATTTTTTTTTATTATCTCTTTGATATCAAATAAATTTGATGAATTTACAATAGTCGGCCGAAAAGATATGGGTAAAAAAAAATGAACAAAAAATTCGTCCTCTTTACATTAAATACAACTGGGCCTGCTGGATATTGACAAAAAATACTGAATAACGCTTACATTTAAATTAATTTAACATATCTTTTACTTTTATATTTTTGTATTTTTAGTGAACCACAAATACTAGAAAAATTACAAGATTTACTGGCTACCTACAACTCTAGTTTTATTATGCCTCCAAGCAACCTACCAATTGATCCGAGATCCAGGCCGAGTCTCTTTGATCATACCTGGTCAAACTTTGGCGATCATAACATTACTTTGCCCTTGTAATAATAAATAGCATAAGATTACATTTTACATATGATATGTGATATGAAATAATATCTACTTGATAAAGGAGATATTTGCAGTGTTTTATCCATTAATTCATGTGCAGTAAATAAATTGTTGCATAAATTATTAACCTGTTATTCTTATCATTCTGAAGTAATAAAATAAATGTGTGCGTTGAGACCAACGCGGAGAATAAATTTCTAAATGTTTCCATGTTAGACGAAGTAAAACACAGTTAGACATAGTTAAATCTTATATAAAAAGTGCGTTAATAATTGAATTTGGTTTTCCATAATTTAAAGACATAGACACAAAGATCTAAGGAATTAATCAAAAGTGTGATAGTGTTTTTAAAATGTTGCTTTTGTAATCGTGATTTCCAAAGTTTCAAAAGTTAACACCATAATCAATAATATATCAGAATGCTTTCGTTCATCACTGACAAAATTATTGTTTTGTTAATTTAATACATTTTTATTACCTTTTAATAAATAATATCACACCTGATAAGTATTCTTAATAATATTGATTTAATACCATAATCTCATCTAAATATTGACTTCGTCATTAGCAATATCATAATCTTTGTTAGCCGATTAACTAAAATCTTATCACACAAATTTATACGATGTAAAATGTAAATTATACGTTTATTTATTTGTATAATTGCGAAATGGCTAGCCGAGAAAATATTTTTTTGTGCTTTTTTATATTTGTGTCAACCTGCTGCAGCTTCAACTTTTGCGAAAATGTTAAAAGACCTCATATAATATTTATTTTGGCTGATGACTTGGTAAGTTAATTAAATATTTGTAAAGCCTTTCTGTAAATACTATTGTAGAAAATATAATATAAATATAAAAATATTGTTTAGAAACAACAAGTTATTATCTCTTTTATCGATGATGTTATTATAATACTTGAAATAAATCTAGTATCAGTTGACAATGAGATATAAATTTGTGAAGGCAGAGAATAGTGATAGCTGTGTTTTTTTACATTTTGACTAACATGTCAAATTTAAGTGATTTTGATTTCGTAGAACTATTTTTGGATTTTTTATCAATTTACATACATGTTCCAAATTTAGCAAAAAACTTTATTTATCCATTCATCATAAATTAATAATTTTCAAATACTCAAGTAAACTGTTCAATAATTTGTCAAAAGTGCAACTGAATCAACGGCAATGTTGATTCAGTTGCCATAAGAATAAAATTATTCAAGTGATAATTTGCACATCTCACATTAAGTTTCTTTACAAAAGAAAAATTGTATCAGTAGTTTAAAAAGAAATGTTTTAAGGTGTTGTTCAGAATTTTCTTATGTTCATAGGTTTTTTTCATAGTTTGATTTTTACTATTCATTTGTTCAGTAAAACTATAATATTTTAGGGTTGGAATGACGTTGGATTTCATGGTTCATCTCAAATTCCGACACCTAACATAGATGCCCTTGCCTATTCTGGAGTGATTTTGCAAAACTATTACGTCCAACCATTATGTACACCATCAAGAAGTGCTCTAATGACTGGAAAATATCCAATTCATTTAGGTAATGGTCATTGTAATATTATTGAATTTAATTATAGTCATCAATCTCTATCAATATCAAGTCATCAATAGTCAATTTTATTAAAAGAAATCTTTAATTTTGCCCAGAAAGCTTATTTTTTTATTTGCATAGACTTATTGCCGATCAAAATAATATACATTCTTTAAGACAATATGCTGGGTGTAAATGTATTTAAGAGATTTAGCTCGGTATCTCCAAAACGTCTAGATCTAGACCTGCCTTTGCCAAAAACTAATCAGCACGTCTTCTCATGAATGTTGTTTGAAGCATTCAAATTGGTTAATCCGTGCGCCCGAAATCGTGGACGATAAATTGTATACACACAATACGTTCAAAATCCAAGAAGCCAAGTTTTCAGAAACCTTCAAAACGTGATGAAATGAAAAAAATTTCTATTTCGATTTTTGGACGATTGCAATATCTAACCCTACATGAACTTAGAAAATATGTACATACGAGTACATATATCATAAATTCAAATACATATATCTATATATAATAAGACTCAAAATATGAATCTAAACAGATACGTATAGTATAAATAATCATTAAAAACTCATAACCATAACATTTTTACTCGATATAGTGAAGGCCAAATAAAGAAATGCATATTGTATAAATACACATTGATTTTTTGGATATAGCAAAGAGCAAATAGTAAATGTACATGTAATATAAATTCATAAATCTGGCATAAATTTCAGTAATGATTCGATGAATCGAAACTGTGTTATAATTCCTTTAGTCAATTTTATTGTGTAAATCTCCAAAGATTTGCAAAGCAGAACTCGCAGTTTCATATGGAACCATTTTATTTACTATAAATACTATTTATGTAGCTTCAAAATTCATTCAATAATGGAATATATTTATATTTATTCCTAATTAAAAATATGTATTTAATTAGGAATGCAGCACAAAGTTATAGACGCCGGAGAACCACGTGGTCTTCCTTTAGGAGAACGTTTGCTTCCTCAATATCTTAAGGTAAGAAAACTGGTCCTTGGGTTGATATTCAAAATTAACCCCCCCCCCCTTCCCCATCAAACATCATGTGTTGTTATTATTTTTTACTTTTTTTGAAAATGTTCGTTTTTTTTAAAAAAAAATCGGTTAAAAATAAATACACGTGATATTTTACTATATCCTTCCCTCCCTCACGTGATATTTCATGATTTTTTGTCAACCCCCCCTCCCCAAAAAAACCTCACGTGATTAACTGACGCCCCCTTATAGATGCGTATTAATACCATACATTTTCCATAAAGATTTTACAAAAAATATAGATTGCAGTTCTAATAATAGATTATAATAGTCAGTTCTAATAATCTTTTATAATAATATTACATGAATCTAAAGAAATATAAGAGAATATGAGTAATATTATTAATGGACCGAACGAAATTTTCTTCATGATCTTGTATTTTGTAAATTTATTGAATGTCCTTTACTGGACAGTTGTAAATAAAAGAGATAATAATATTCTTGTATTTTGTATATTTTTAGGATTTAGGATACAGTAACCACATGGTTGGTAAATGGCATTTAGGACATTACAAAAAAGAATACACTCCTTTATATAGGGGATTTGATTCACATCTCGGAATTTGGTCCGGATTTCATGACTATTATGATCATTCTGTGTATGAAGAACCTTGGTATGGTTTGGACATGAGGAGAGGTAAATTCAATCATAAGAAAATTTTTACATAATAGAATGTCATTTTCAAGTGTATTACTATAAATTATTATTAATTTTTTAACGAAAATTAATTTCTATATTTTGATTAAGTAATATATTTATCTGCTAATAGACGAAATACGAACCTTTTTAATATTCGTACTAAAATTAAATTCAGCCATTTATATAATTTTTTTGATACAAGTAAATATATATTTAAATATAATAAAATATTTATTTATACTCTATTATTATATTTTTATAAATATTTTCAGGTATGGATGCTGCTTGGGATTTACACGGTCAATATTCAACAGATGTATTTTCGGAAGAGGCTGTTAAAATTGTAGAAGATCATAATACAACTAATCCTTTATTTTTATATATGGCCCATGCTGCAGTTCATTCTGCAAATACTTATAATCCTTTACCAGCACCTGATGAAGTGGTTGATAGTTTTAAAGAAATTGAAAGTTTCCAGAGGAGAAAGTTTGCAGGTATAATTTTAGCGCCTTTGTACGATCAAATTGAACTTATTTTACTGGCACATCTGCATGAAATTATAATTTTGGATACTTACTAGAGTATAATATAATATAAAATCAGAACAATGAATAATTTGACAATTATCATTGTTAGTTAACTCTGAATTTTGAAGTCAAATGAACCTTTAACCAAGTTGAGCATTGGTGATTAGATAAAAATCCCAAACTCTATGCAAAAATATTTCTGATAGATTTATATATTCATACGTGGTTTGTAATTAATTAAGTAATATTTATAATTTTAAAGCAATATTAAAGAAAATGGATGATGCTATCGGAGATCTAATTGATGCCTTGTCACGCAAAAATATGCTGAAAGATAGTTTAATTGTTTTTTCCACTGACAATGGAGGATCTCCTGTGGGAATAGGTCCAAATTCAGCATCCAATTGGCCTCTTAGAGGGGTAAGGATTGTTTTTGTTATAAATTATCAAAATGACATACTTTTGACATAAATTATTTATACTGGAAACGATATATTTTAATAATAAAACAACTAAAACTGATCCTTGATATTTTATAACTATAACGCTATAAAATATCAAGCTATAGATTTTATGAAGTATTTGAATAATCATCAACTTTAAGGTAATTTCTATGATTGAATCTAGATATATCTAATTCAATGTTTGAATTTTAGGCTAAATTTACATTATTCGAAGGCGGTGTAAGAGGAGCAGCTGCAATTTGGTCGCCTCTAATTAAAAAGTCTCAAAGAATTAGTAATCAGAAGATGCATATTAGTGACTGGATGCCCACATTATTATCAGCAATTAAGGCAGATATTTCGTAAGAAGTATTATTTATAAAACAATACATGAAATAAGTGATTTTTACATTGTTAAAATAAATTTTCTAAACTATAGAACAATTTTTTAGTATAAAAGGCTTGGATGGATTAGATTTATGGAAGGCGTTATCTGAAGACAAACCATCACCAAGGAGTGAAATTTTACTAAATATTGATGATATTTACGGTCAGGCTGCACTGATTAGCGGAAAATTTAAGTTGATAAAAGGTATGGATGTTTGAAATATATATATATATATATATATATAATATATATATATATATATATTATTTAGCTTAGATCCGTCGTTTCCAACCTATGGGGGTACCTAAAGCTGTTTCCAAAATACTATCTTCAAAAGCAAACTAAAAATTTTGCAATGGTATACAAAGGGGAACAAAACAGTAATTACTTTTTATGCACATTTTATCATAATATTCCAATATAATTTATAATAGTTTGATAATATCAGTCGAGTATTTATGAAATTACATTGATGGAAAAAATTAAGGGATGCGATTTTTTTTTAATAAGGACGAGGTGGCGCAGTGCGAGAAAGGTTGGAACCACTGGTGGATAATATACTCGATAAAAAATGATTAAATTTGACGTATTTTTATTTTCCTTAACCATCATTTCTAAACTTTTTAAAATTTGTCTAAATTGGTACTTTAAATTTTGCTATCAGTATTTCTTTAGTCTAACTACAGCAGCATAGTTATAGTTTTCCAAAAAACATTATTTATTCAAAAATATATCATTATATATTAAATGAATGTATATTAAAGTTAATATTTTATTACTAGGAGATATATTTGATGGAGAATTGAATGGTTGGTATGGACCTTCTGGAAGAAACGATACTTATGATATTGAGAAAATGATTGACAGCAAAGTTGGTAAAGCAATGAAACGTCTTGGTCAATCCCCAACAATTAACAAAATTAAAAAATTAAGGTAAAAATTGCAAATATGCTGAACAACATTAATGCGTCATGTCCTATTAAATAATTTTGTATTTTTTAAATATTTCATTAGAAACTAATGGTCTTTCATTGCATGGATAAGCTTCTTGAGCTCTTCAATGGTAGTATATGTAGCGAATGACCTCATAATTTTATAAAAACTTTGTTTTAGATATAGTGCAGAAGTCAAGTGTTCAGAAACAAAAGCATCTTCATCATGTGATTTGCAAAATGGTCCATGTTTATTTGATCTCGTTGCTGATCCTTGTGAACGCAACAATTTAGCAAACAGGTAACTGAGTGTTAATAATAATTTAATACATACAGTCTACAGCATAAATTTATTGTTTTATTTTTTTATTTTATAGAAAACCAGAGATCCTAAATAAACTCTTAAATTTGCTGGACAAATACAATTCCACTATAGTTCCGCCAGGAAATTTACCTAATCATCCACGAAGCAATCCTAGTTTATGGGATCATACTTGGACAAATTTTGGAGATTTTGATACTTCAATTGATTGACAATTTTATTACTAACAGGATAACTTAATTAATAATATTTTATTTTTTTATAAAGATTTTTTTAGAAATATACTTCAGCTCATCACAAAAATATTTTTATAGCACTTTCCTCATATGAAGTTACTAATATTATAACATAGATGTATGAGGTACTATCAATTTAATTTCATATTGAGAATGATGCCATCTTCAATTTAGATTTAAGACTAATTTTTAATATTAAAATGTGTCATTATAAGAAATATGTTAAGTGTGATACAATCAATAAGCTTTGTGAATCACGAAGTGTTAATATTTTTGAATATTCATCTATTTTGCCACTTTCTTCGTCTTAAGTATAAAGTAAATAGAACAAAAATAATGAAGTAAAATCAACATTATCAAATTTAATTTATGAGTGATGTATTTTTGCAACTTATAACTTTTTCTTTCGTTTAAAACAGACACGACGGATGGACAAAATCCTGCATGCAAAAGCATTAATATAATCTATTCCTATTTTTAAGTTGAACACACTTATCATAAAATTTTTGAAAGTTTATTAAACTTATAGTATGATTTATTACAAATTCAAAATATGCCAACCGAACACAAAAAACAATTATTTCATTCAGCTAATATATACAATGCATCCACATGTTAAAATGTAAAAACAAATATGTAATTTATTCATCATCGCAAATCCATGTAAGAAGAGTTCAACGAATGTGCATTTTCAATATAACACCATATCGAATTTTCGAAATTCTCCGAGGTCATTAATACATAAAGTTACTAGAATTGCCACAGGATAGTGCGTTGACTGCAACTTTTTTCAAAAATGCATCACTATAACAAAAGTATGTAACAATCTAAATATAATATGCGTACAAATTCAGGCAACAACAAACAAATCTAATTTCGTATTCGTATTCAGAATGCATTTTCATGATGTGTCACAGCAAAAAATCAAATATCGGCTTGTATTGTTCTTACAAGTCATTTGCATTTTTGGGTTTGCAGACGGCCACGGCGCTCTTTGGGAAGTCGTGGTAGTACAGTCATAGACCTATTTCATTTATTCAAAATCATTTCTTTGAATTAAATTATTAAAATTCGAAGTAAAGTTCTTTCTAACACTTTTGACCGCAGAAGTAATCGAACACAGTCATATAATGAAAATATAGAAATGAAATGGTTCATCTGATGATTCAGACATTAATCACTAAATAGGCACCCATAGTAAAGGATAATTAAATTTATTTCAGCTTTTTATTCTTAAAAACGGAATATGTCAGTAAATTACCTATCAAAACAAAATAAGAATGATATAATTTATAAATGAAATCAAGAATTAATGAAAACATTAAGGAGCATGATCTGAACAAAAATATCTAGTATATATATAGAGACATTATAATATGTGATTTTTTACCAAAATAGTATAGTACTATTTTTTCAGGGAAGTACATCAAATGAAAAGGTTTGGAGTAATGCTGACAAAATTTATTAATTTATTAAATTGTTATTTATTAACTGTCCGAATTAGACCTTGAGTGTTTAGAATTTTTTTTATTACAAATGTTAATGTTTATTCACATATATATGGATGCATGTGTGGGGCATTTATTAATAATTAAATGCATGCATGATAATAAACAAATCCAATACACAATTATGTACGTTTTTCAAAATTTCACGTATTAATAATAGTATTTTAATCAAACTTTATTTTTATTTACAGGTTAGAAATAATTTCACAAAATTATGACTAGATTGCAATATACCATTTAGTATGTTTTTGTGCTAAAAACTCCTGTAATCTCCCAACTGAAAGAAAATTGGTGAATTTACGAATTTATTGGTGAACTCTATATATTAGTTTTATATATGAAATCAATTTCAAAATAACTTTATATAGATATTAATTTTATATATGAAAACAATTATCACAAGGCTATCAATACTTTTTGTACATTAATCCTACTTTGTATTTGTTTAACAAACGTGATTTACTAAATTAAGTAGGAAGTGAAATTAAAAAGAAAGCTCGAGTCCTGCTCGAAATTTTCGTTCTAGAGTATTTAGATGACAAACCAATGGTTAATATAATAGTGATCATAGATACTTAAATCAGATGCAGCAAGAGCCAGAAAGAACCATTTTAACCTAGAAACATATTTAAATATAAGTTTCAAATAATTCGAGATCAGGTTTTCATTAGAAAGAAATGTTGAGATGAAAAGTTGTGGGCAGTCATAAAAAGGGCAGTTGCAAAATAATAGGTCTAATAAATTGATTTGGCTCAAATAATAATACAACTTCTCTGGGTAATATAATGCATATTTATCATCAACATTTTACAAAAATTTGCAGTTTATCAAAATTCCAGAAACTAATAATACAGAAATGATATGATTGAACCAAACACCAATAAATCCTGTGGCACTAAACATAGACTTAAATGGTTTTAAATCCTTAGTTTTACAATTATAATTATACCTTTTCTACTGGACAATTTGTTATAAATTATATAGGTATATAGTTATTTATTACAAATATTTCAATAATAATTTATTACCGCACGTGCTCTGTACTCTAGAAAAATAGTTCATAATAAAGACAATAATGTCGTGATATTTTCTACGATGAAGCTTGCAATTTCTAATCATAGCTTCGATCTTGTTTATTCTTAATAAATATGTCATAAATAAAAATCAATGAAGCGAATAAAAAAAAGCTATGCATTCAAGCGCAACCTGGTCTTGTCTAGTAAGTTAGGCAACAAATTCTGTTATATCATTTTTAACACTTATATCACTAATGTGTCCCAATCTTGTTTCTAAATATTGGATATAGACAAAAACGTAGACCAAAGAAATTAGAAGTAGATATTTTGAACGATGTGATTGTTTTTGAAATTTTAATCCAATAAGCAAAATTTACAAAATTCATCAAGGAGTTTTATAAATCAACAATAAATTTTGCACAAAAAAGTGGACATAAATTAAGAACTAAAAACATTTAAATGAAAAATCTTTAATATTCAATAGGATAGAGAGGGGGGTTAAAAGTCCACCACCGATATCTCAAAAACAGGTAAATTTAAAAAAAAAATTTAACAACAATATTTGAAAGTAGAGGAAAAATGAGCCACCATCTTGATTCTTACGTCGTAAGTAAAAACAAAAAAATAAGTTGAAAAATCCATAACAAAAATATTTTCTCTCATTGTTAGTTTTTTTGGTTGTGAGCACTGTTGTTTAGTTTACAAGACCTTAATATAATTTTTAAGTATACGTTATTTGAATGTTTAATAAGATGTGTTCTTATTTTTAATTTGGATTCAACAGTTTTTGTTATATAAACTCTATGAAAGCTTATGTGCTGATGGGGTAAAAAATACCATCTGAGCATTTCCCTAACAAGGTGTTAACAATGAAAAAAAGTAAATCAAATTAAAGAAGCAATTTTACAATAAATAAGTTAAATAAATAGTTATTCCGACGTAGCTTCAAACATAAATTTTTATCTGTTAATTAAAATATATATCTTATTTGAATTCGTACGATTTTTTTCAAGAAATGATATTTTTGATCTACTAGTGCTTTACAGATTGTTTTGATTCTGTGTAGTCAAAGTATATAAGAGATTTATAGATCACATTACAGATTTCAATCTAAATACATAAGTAAGCGCTTTATATAGAAATGATAACATTTTTTTCAATTTCGGAGTCTTACTTTGATAAAGAATACTATTAACCGTGGGTAATTACTCATGTATTATTTAGCAATTAGATTCAAAATATATTCTCTGGTAATACAAATATTGAATGAGTAATGTAAACTAATTATTCATTTTGATGTTACATGTATTACTACTACGTTTTTGATATCATTAGCATTGTAATTAACATGTACGCACCTTTTGTTTATGTCTTTATTACAAATTTATTTTTGTCAATAAATATTTATATTTAAAAAAAATTGGCAGGCAGCAATGATTTCATTTCTGACCAAGAACTGAATATTGCTGCAGTGATATAAAAACAATTAAAATCATATTTCAAATCGGGCTTATCTTCAATCATAAATCATATGAATATATGCAATCTATAATATATAATGTTTATTTTAAATTATTTTTATATCATACTCATTTAAAAGCAAATAATTGAAAGCATACCTCAGCACGCATTTTTGAAAAAATAACAAGTCTCAAAGATACTAATATTTATATTAAACATACCTTCCATATAAGTTTATCAAATAACAAAATAATAGACTTCCTCAACAATTTACAAATTGGAAACATTAAATTCGATATCATATGACTAAATAAGGTGTAACAATTAGCAAAAATTGATGACGACCTGAATCTGCTGTACATGCATTATTCATAAAAACATCTTGATAAAAAATTGACGCAGAATTACGAATTGTATACTACTTGGATAGACATACATATTAGTATGAAGAGATAACGTATTACAGAGAATGTTATCAATAGAGGGAAAAATGTTTACTAACATTTTTAATTTTGTTTATATATTATATATATTGCAAATAACGAGATGGAAATTTAACTTGCTTATAAACAATACATGGAATATTGTTGATGGATCATTTTTTAGTTTATTTATTTTTCGTTTGTAACGTAAAGTAAGTGTTTTTGGTTCACAAATATTCTTATTTAGTGGAAATTTTTTTCGTTTTATTTTACATTTTAAAAATTGATTGTAAAATATAGATCAAATATATGTTTTCAATTGAAAATAGCCCACTTCGGGCACTGCGGTGTAAATGGCAATGGAAAATCTTTCACATTATTATTCTTCCTAAATTGTTGGAACTTATAATCGAACCATTTTGATCAAATACTCTTTTGACTAATTTGACTTAAGCACTGCTAAATCTTACATTTGATTAAAATGAATAATTGCAATATCGAGTCCCAGGAAAAACTATTGGAAATTTTCATCGAACCATTAATTGTTTTGTTTGTACCATTGCCCAGCATTTATTTTACGTAATTACAAAGTGCGCAGTTTCATCAATTAATCCATTAAAAGAGTCATTCATTCATTCAGTTGCAGTTCATTCCAAAGTGATATATGCACTCTTTAATTATTGAGTCATGATTATATCATTTTGAAAAGGTTTAGGAATGAAGATCTTCATTAACAACCGAGCTGTATCACGCTCTAATTAAAAGCATATTATTTTCAGCATTTATTTAAGCGGAAGTATTAAAGTTCTTAGAAGATGAGCA
Organism: Ctenocephalides felis; assembly: GCF_003426905.1. NCBI lineage: Eukaryota > Metazoa > Arthropoda > Insecta > Siphonaptera > Pulicidae > Ctenocephalides > Ctenocephalides felis. Next base: position 24,451,259 of record NW_020537646.1, on the reverse strand, counting down.
TGTGCCGATCAGGCTGAAGCTAATTTTTCACGAGTGGAAAATGATGATGCGGAAATTCCAGCTTATGTATTGATTTTCATTGGAATATATTGAATAATCATCTAATAAATTTAGATTAAGCTAAATATTAGGCAACTACAGTAAAACTTAATATTTCAAGGTATCAATAAATGTTTACTCGAGTTTGATTTACTACTTTATTACTATGGAACTTTTTCAGATAAAACAAATGATAAATGAATTTAATATATGCAATCCTTAAAATAATAATATTGAAAGTTTTAATTTTCAGACAATATGCAAAAATTTACTATTTTATGCTAATATTGAAGTCTACGCAATACAAAACCATAAATAAAAATAGTTTCCATGTTTAGAAACATGGCAGCAGATTTCCTGAGTAATTATCATTTTACATGATTTAATTTTGGTGTTTATACCAATTTGGTTCAATGTTTTGAGAAATAAATAAGTCTTGTATATGAAAGATTTATAACAAAGACAAATTTAACATCCAATTTCCAAGAATTTTAAGGAATTTGAATATCAAGATAATTTTATGAACACAAAAACTCTTAAATATTATTTTCTAATATATGCGATTCTCAGTTTATATGAAATTATTTTCTTCTAATGGATAAGAAGTTATGAAACTTTACTTGAATAAACCAAAAATCATCGGTTTGTAATAGTACTTATCGTTACTTTTGGCAAATTTGGCATACTTGATTAAAGAGACGAATTGTTTTGCTGATGATAACTATAATTGTTTTTAATTTTTTAAATCCTAAAATATTTTTTGAATACTCACATTGTTCTATCCACTCACACTTTATTGTAAGTAATATTTTGAACTAAAATTTAACTTATTAAGACAAAGGATGCACATATACGAGTAAATGAATTCGTCACTTTAGGATTCACTTCCAGTTAATTGACCCCATCCAAGTCAAAATGTATTATGAGGTGTGGCTGACCACACACTGCAAAAAATAAATCCAACAAAACGACAATTCTGGAGCGAATATTGAACACACTCTAATGAATCAGCAATGAGTTGGCTTAGAAAACTAAATGTAAAATGGTTTTAACTTTTTTTATTTTGCCATATAACTTACAACTGTCCTAAGTGGATATTTTGTAAATCCAAAGACAAATCTAACATATGTAAATAAATGACATCTGATAAATAAATGACAAAAGTATAAGAATACAAAAAATAATTGAAAAAGAGTCTCCTGCCAAAGCAAAAAAAAAACAAAATAAAAATGGGTAAGCAATTAAATATGGCTTTAATATTTTAATTTGTGAAAACTGTTGAATGACGCAGGAGTAAGTTCATCAATAAACAATTATTTTTGACAAGTTTACTAAAACTGAACAAATATTTATGTGTTATAATTTTACGCACCGCGTTTTTTTACGCATTCTCAGAAAAACTATTAGTGGGTGTTAAGTATTATTATCATATATATATATATATATATATATATATAATATATATATATATATATATATATATATATATATATTTAATTCGGTTTTTTGGACACAAAATTATAAACAGGGATTCACCGATTTAGATGATATAAATATTATTTCCAAATTAATAATAATATGAGTAATATAATATACGAAAATGATAAATGATAGAGTTTATTATCTATGCACTTTGAATTTATAATATTATATAGTATGTAAAATTGTGATGTCACTGGATGGCAAAAGATAATGATATTTATTAAAAAAAAATCTCCTATAGTATTTGAAATGATCATGGCAATAAAAGAATTTATTAGATGTAATAATCTGAAGATTTTAGAATATAAATATATATTGGATGCTTTACTTTAGGTGAGTTGAGTTAAAAATCTAACTAGAATCAGGGATAAATATAGAGATGATAATTGAGATTTTCCATTGGTATTTTACACCGCAGTACCTGATTCTGCCTATATTCAATTTGAGTACATGTATTTTTGATTTATATTTTCAAGTGAAAGTTTATAACTCTACTGCATGATATCAGGTTGTCGAGAGCGCGAAAAATAACAAATTTATTTCGATGCGCTACTATTGACAAATCAAGTATGATTGAAATTGAAAAATGTAATTCACATGAATATATAAAATAGTAAACTTATTAATAAATTAGTTGTAAGTGGTATTTTGCCTTAAGCCAAGTTACATGAATTTTCCGACATATGTGTAAATAATAGTCTTAGTCAATAGATCAACTTGTGAGTAATTTATAAGTATTCCGAATGGTTTTATTACACATTATTGAAAATTGAGCATGTGCCTAATACAATTCGGAGTATTTTCTAAAAGCAAATTTTTCTAAAATCAAGCTTCTATATTTGAACCAGTTTCCGTAGGACTATCGGTTTCGGAATTGTGAGCTAAAGCGTAGACGACAGAGTTTACACTTTTTTGCTGATTGCAAAGAAGAAGCTCGGCCGATCGTTGCGCAAAATTTATAAACGCTAGTCCTCAACGAGATACATCAAACGATTTTAAATTTTTGAATTTTGTTCAGTCATTTTTTAAGAAAACGCGGACGAATAAAGACAAAAAATTGGCTCACATACAAATACACACACTCATACACATACATTTTCCAAATCTGGTCCCATTCGATTCAGAATGGCTGGGAAAAAACATAAAATTGGTCGGAAACGTTGAGAAAACATAAAATTAGCAAATTGGATTTTTTGGGCAAAAAACATAAACTTCGCTCTCGGGAAGTTAATAAATAATATTTTTTTTTTTTTATAATATATTTTAACAGCAATCAGAACCTTACGTCCTATGAGCTGTTGGGCTGAAACTTCTCCTTTCTTCGTATTTTTTAGATGGTAACCCAATGGTTAATCCATCCATATTTGATGATTTTTTGTTATTAGATTTAATCTAATAGGGCTGACTTTTTATTGGTGCAGCAATGCCGGGCAAGGGCTATTTTCACTTGAAAATATATTGCTATCTATATTTCCAAGTGAAAATCGTTGTCACTGTTGCCTGACAACAGGCTGCTCGAAGTGGGTATCGAACCCGGGACCTCTGATTCAGGTCCCGTCGGTCGTAACCACTTACCTACGGGCGAGCCCAATAAATTTTTGAGAAAGCAGATTCTCCGTCGGCGTTTTTACAAACAGGATCTGATCCATAAATCAATAACATAATGCTAGACTAACTAAAACAAGCTTTCTGAAAATAAACGTTTTCCGATTAGACGAAATAAATATAAAAAATATTACGATCTATTTTCACTTTTCTTTAGAATATAAACAACTTTTATAGAATATAGTAACTTTTATAGAAGATTCACGGAAAACATCATTGAAATACCCAAATTCTTGCGTCGGCGTAGTGATTCTCTCTGGCCCGCGTAGTTCTGTTAATCTGAATTTGCAAGAACCGTGTATCTGGATCAGCTGGTGCGAGTCGCAACCGTCAACCGTCAACCGTCAACCGGCCACCGTTCGCGGTTCGCGGTTCGCGTCGTCCGTGCCAAAGACTAATCAAGCGTCTGTCTCCAGCCAGAGGGGGGCGCTATAAAGCGCGGATCGACTCCGAACAATATTAGTCGAACGTTAACAGTCGAACGTGTAGCGCTGCGGTGTAACTTTTATTCAACAGATGCACGCGCGCCGACGACGAACGGAGTGAACATCGTTCGAAGTGAACGTTAAATTTTTGAAAATTTTGGAAATAATCATACTTAATTAACGCGAGTGGTTGATAATATTTTGTATGTAAACTTGTGATTTGATTTATAAAAAGTTTTTGTAGTTACACGAAATGAAAATGTACGTCGTAAGGACTTTTATGCTGTTGATGACAGTTTTATTGTCAGCTGTTCTGGTGTCATCAGGACCTATCTCTTCGGATGCTCAGGCTATTGTAAGTGAATTATTTATTAATATATTTGCTTAGTTAAACTGTAGTAGTATAATTAAGCTATTAATTTAAAATATGCTCTAACCTGTTAATTTCAAATAAATTCAAATTTGTCCTTAAATATTATTTAATTGAACTTTGATTTGGTGTAAAATAGGCAAAGTAGTATAATTGTAGCTGTTTATTTAAAATATGCTCTAACCTATTGATAAATAAATTCAATATTGTCCTAGAATATCACTTAATTGACCCATAATTTGGTGTAGAATAAATCAATTCTAAAATCGAGTATGATAGGACTGGACACAAAGATCTAATGTGACCTTTAGCAATTATACTGTGAAAACCAAATCAACTACACCAAATCAAATAACACATATCAAACAAACAACTATCTAACTATGTTCAGCAGCAGCTAATTCATGTTTTTTTTTGATATTTTGAAAATTTGTGACGGTCGGGGGACAAAAAGGTCCATCATTTTTATTTTTATTTTGAAGAGATTTTATGGAATAATAGCTTTCGTCAAATTACTTATTTTTAACTTATTTTTCATTTTTATTTACAAGTTTCTTATTGTTTAATCTCACCCGTATAAAAGTCTAGGTGGTTATTTTTACCCCAACCAAGCGTTCCAGAGGTTATATAAAAATAAGGGTTGAATCTAACTTTTATTTTTTAATTTTTATTCTATACATAATAGTACATATTATAAAACAATTAGATGAAGTATTAGGTTGTCAAATATTTCCCTTTCGCTTTTTTGCTCTTGGTTTATAATACAAAAAGGCGGAAGGGAGATATTTGACAACCTATTATATATACTAAAAAATTATATCCAGGTATCTTAAACTAAACAACCGTGCTCAAGAGCAAAAAGACTAAGTACACGTATCAAACAAATAACAAACATATATCGAACAAATAACTATCCAACTATGCTCAGCAAATTCCTAGTTAGTTCTTCATTTTTTTTGTTATTTATAAAAAAAATGTGACCTGTAGGCGGGTAAAAAAGGACAGACAAGAGGCAAAAAGATTTGTCATGCTATTTTTTAATTTTAAAAAGGTTTTATGGGATGATAGCTTTTGTCAAATTACTTGTTTTCAACTTATTTTTTATTTTTATTTACAAGTTTCTTATTGTTTACACTTCACCTGTTTAGGTGGTTTTTTATCCCAACTAAACGTTCTAGAGAACAAAAAGACTAACAACAGAAAAAATACTATTTTTAGAACATTTACAATGTGGCCGTTAATCGCGTGGTAGCGAAGTCGCCCGATTTAAAATATTGGCTGGTTACGCATCTTTTGCCCTCTACTTTAAAATATTATTGTAAAACAATTCCTAACTCTACTTGTTTTTAAGATATTGGTGGTGGACTCTTTTACCCTTGAACTTTTGAGTTTCGTTCTATCCCATATATATGAAGAACAAAAAATACAAGTGATTACAAAATTTAATTATGTAAAAATGCCACAAAATATCACATTTACTAAACCACATTGATATAAATAACAAAGTAAATTATATAAAATAATAATCAATTAACATTGAGCTTTTTCAAATAAAATTCGAACAGCTAAAAAATATGACTATTCACGCACCCCAATTGGGAAAATTTAACAATTAATTTGTATGTTATTATTTGATAAATATAGATAGCCAGATAAATACTTTATCTAGCAACGACATTGTTTTAACTGTGTCAAAACCCGATTTTAATTACAAGAAGTAGATTCTACTAGTGACGCAAGAACGATTAAGAGTTAGTCATCGCAATTCAAGTTATCTATGACGATTTCAATTATAAAAAGAACATTCTTAACAGAGATCAAAGGTTTGCATTGTAGTATACAACACATGGTAAACATACAAAAAAACTATATAAAATGATATTTAAAGTTTTTATAATATTGAATATTATTGACTATCTGCAATTCGATATTGCCTGCATATTGTAGAGTCTGTGACACATATTTTGTACGTGAATTATGCAGTATTGGGGGAGGCGTGCTAGCCTGTTCAGGGTACGGTTCAAATCATTTTAGGACATCAGTTTTATTGATCAACAAATTAAATACATGCGACTAGTAGAAATTTCAATTAAAATATGATAAGACTTATTAACGATATATGTATTAACAGCGTCATAATATAGATTATGTTATCAGAATATAGCTTGTCAATTTTACTAGCACTTAACGGCCAGATAATAATTTGAATAATTTAAATGATTCAAATGGTGCTTTAATTCATTATATTGGCTTGCACGTTATATTTTCATCATATTGAAAATTGTATCTACAATAATTGCCTTCAGAATGGTAGTGACAAGCATGAACAATAGGCCAAAGTACTAAAATGGTTTATAACGACTTTTATCGTCAGCAATATGTAACATAACATAAACATTTGAACAAAGCTTTTGAATACAACATAACAATATATAACCAAACATAATTTTTTAAACAAAGTTTACAAGAAATGAACAGATCTTTTTGAGAACATGTCACAATCGTACCCAAAAAGTTTGTCACAACCGTTTGACAAATGTAACGTTTGATCTAAATTATCTACGCAAAAACTAATTGCTGGTAATTAATTACTAATGTTCAACTGATCTTGATAATTGAAAGTTATACTAATAAGTTTGTGTACGTTAACTTTTGCTTGTACTTTTTATAATCAATTGTATATAAATTTTTAATAGAAACTATAAAGATTAAAATTTTCCTTCAATCTTAATTTGCATATGACTCCTTTTTTCACTGGCCTCTGCTAAGCATTTAGCTACATACAAATTGTACATATAGTTTTTCGTTAGATGATTACATTAGTATTTTAATATACATACTTAATTGTATAAGGATAACAATTTAAATTTAAATCTTGCAATATTGATGGCAGATTAAATGACTCAATTTTTTAAAAGAGCCTTTTATAAAACATTTCAGTTTACCATTAATTTTTTAATCGCTCATTAATGATGCTAGGTACCTTGTTCATAATTTCAAACAGTTTTACTCAAATAATGGGTTCATGTATGTAGTAAAATATAGATTAAAATTCTTAAAATATAAATTAGAATTAAAATATAAATTTTTGAATTAACTCTTCCACCATTTCTATTAGAATCTTATTTTATTTTTTTAAGTGACTGTAAAACTTTAATTATCAGAATGCTTTCATCTAATGGTCAATAATGTTAATACGTTGCCCATTAAATTATAGTATTTTATTTTGGCAATAAAAATACCTTAATTTAATGGGCTTGCGCATGTTCAAACTAAAATATAGAGAATTTTTCCTCTATTCGTTTAACTATTAACTCACTGATGAAATAACTTCTCTGAACAATTTCATTTTTACAGTATATTAACATCAAAACATAACCAGTTTTCGCTCAGAGTTCCCCAATAATGCAAATGATCTCCGAAAGATCGAAGCGTGCGTCATGCCAATCGACATTAATTATTTTAAGAAATACCGAAAGATTTCTTTGAATTTTTCTGACTCATTTATGGTCTCTGGATCTGAGAAATGAATGAAACAATATCTTACTATAAATTAAATGCATTAGTAATATACTTGGGATTATATAAACTTGACCTGTAAATACTATTATTTCACCTACGTACGGTTGTAAATTATAATAATTTGCAGAATAAATGGACATAGTATTAGAGTCATATATTTTTCACTACTTATAAGGATTTAATTGGGTGAATAAGCAACATAAAACTGAATATGAAAATAATTTGAGTTCTGAATAAATTAATCATATATTAATAATGAATTCATACTCAAATGGTAATACAATATTAAATAGTTACGAAATATTAATATTCTATACTAAAATTTTAACAGGCGCGCAAAGATACTATAATCGGTATTCTTTTATATTAATGCATTTGATCAGATCATGCATTCAGAGTCTTTTGCTTAATTATTTGCTACATTTATAACAATTACTTGAAAGAAATTGAGTCATTAAGTAAATATACCATTTAAATGTTGCAAACTTTTCAGTGAAAAACAAATGAATATAATTATTTATAATTAGATTAATCTATTTTTTCCTAAATCAAACATTATTATATTCTCAGAAAAAATTCAACTAATTGATAATAACTTTGCAAGGTATTTCCAAGGTATCATCATGCCTAAAATGAGTAACAATATTTATTTACCAACGCCTATTATTTTGTATCATATCTTAATGTTTGAAAATTGATAAGAGAGCATTCTTGATAGTTGCTCACTACCTTTCGCAATTAGACGGCCTAATTTTAAGAAAAATGTAGATAACACGTGTTACAATGGAAATAAAGATTCATCAACATGATTAGTCAGCAATATAAATATATTTAAACTAGGTTTACTGTTTCATGAAATATCTTCCATATTTTGAAAAAAAAACTATCATAGAAAAATCACATGAAAAAGTCAACCTGCTCTAAAAATACTCCAGAAGATATTGTTTTAGTACAATAAATATTCAAAAACATAAATTTACTTTTACTGCAAAAAATAATAAACAAAATATTGCTTTAGTTCAATAAATACTCAAGTAATAAATTGACTTTTACGGTTTAAGAATGAATAGTTTGTACAAAATTATAACATTATTTGCATAAAAGATTTATCTTGACTGCAACTTTCGATTACCATTTCTAAAAATTTTATTGCATTGAAAAAACTATTTTTGCCAGTTCTGTTTTAAGTTTCTTGAATTATTTATTCTTATTAGATTGATTTGATTTAGCATGTATACCAAGAATTGAATAGGTTATCAGTTAAATATTATTTTTCACGCATTCTACGAAATGTTAAGTATGTAAACATATTTTATATAAACTAAAAATTAAGTTTTGACGCTGCTTAACTATCTCTAATTAAATAATGCCACTATATATATATTTCATGGTACCTATATTTTTCATAATTGATTATTGAAAAATCGCTTTATTAGTGGATGATTTTATAATTTGTTAACGTGCGATATATATTTCTTCTAATTTTAATTCTAAATCCCCGAAAATTACAAACATTAATATTAATCACCAACATAAGCAGTACAATGCACCATCAATAAAAATAAATAATCAGAATTAGGTTTTTGAAAAATGATTTTATTGTAGAGTTATTAATATCCAGTTAGAGTAAAAAGTGTTTAAAATGATTCATGTAATGCAAAAATGAAATGCGTATAAATATGGAATATCTATCGCAAGTTCTTGTGAAAACATATTTTGGGAAAAGAATTGTCCTACATAATTTTCCCGAAAATATAGACTGATTCAACAAGATAAAAATATTTGAAAATAAGAACAAGTATATAAAAATCTTTTTCCTACAAATGAATCAATTCAAAACTAGGTTATCAAAAATCTATGTCGGTTCCGTTCATGTTTTCTTTGAAGTATTTTGATAACATTAATTTGTGTGAATTTTTGTATATTATTCGGCGATTAGACATGACGTAGTGAAATGATGTCAAAAGCCATAGAGATTCTAACAAATAAACCAAAATAAGCATTTGTTATCGGTTATATTGCAAATTAGTTTGTGTGATCATAGGTCAGCAATATTTCACACAGCGTTCTCTAAGAACTTGAACTTATTAAGTTGAAAATTATAGAGAAGACGTTTAAGGAAATTAATTTATTTGAACAATTTTATGATATTGCAAATTTATATTGAATTTATAAATCATATGAATACATAAAATCTTAATGACTTACCATTTGCTCCAAGTAGGCCGGAACTTGCCCTGAACTTCACCTGAATCAAACAGAAATGAAATTGATTAGAACTGTTATCTATAAGAATATATATATATATACTCGTATATATATATATATATATATATATATATATAGACGTATCTATTTAATCATGTTTATATAACAGCAAAATATACTATAAAAAAATTAGGATAAAAAAATGTAATCAAGTGTTCTTTATTTTCACAGAGTTTTATGATATGAATTAAGAGCAATCAAAAATATAAAAAATATTAATATTTATATTAACTTTTTATTAGATAAATTTATTTAATACCATATTATCTTTAGAAATGAACAATAACAAATATTTCTAGGTAACTAATAATTCAAAAAAAAAATTTTAATAAATTTAAAAACTTTGCTGTAGAAACCCTGCACAATTATAATCGCTAAGCATGTTAAAATTATATTTGTTATTTACGTGAATGCTATAGCATTCATTCTCATTGTGATGCAGAATGACTAGAATGCAAAAATAGCAATCAAATTTTGAAGATAATTATTTTGAATTTAAATTTATATAACCTTCATTTTTGTAATTATTGTATCTATCAAGGAAATAACTAACTGATGCTTTAGATATCTTGTAAGCACATTGCGTAAAATAGAAGCGTAATACTTGACGTGGATGCTATAGCATTCATAATGAATATCGAATAAAATATGGGAATCCGGCTATTCTCAAAAATAATGTTGAATCAAATTTTGGATGTCAAAAAAATAAAATGACTAAATTTTTTTATCTTGCTGAAACTTTTACTATCGACGAATGAGTTAATAAAAAATAAATACAAAATTTTTGTAAAATTTATATAAAACAATAAATTATTTGAAGATTCTTGTAGTGTGAAGCGGGAATATTGCAAATATTTTTAGTTATATATTATCAGTAAAATATTTTTAGTTACATACCAGTAAAATTGCGTAAAATAGAAGCGTAATATTTGACGTGGATGCCATAGCATTCATAGTAAACAACTATTAAAATATGATAAACTGACGATCTTATCAATCAAATTTTAGATATCACAACTGAATTAAAAATAAAATTAGTGTAATTTTTTTATTTTGATGAAACTTTCACTATTCTCGAACGTGTTAATAAAAAATAAATACATTATATTTTTTAAACTTACATAGAGCTATAAATTATTCGAAGATTAAGAGTTCGAAGGTAGTTTGAAACTGCAGTATTGCAAATATTTTGTATCTATTGTTTAATGTATGTATCTATTAAATTCATTTTAAGAAGCATATCTATCTTAGTTTTCTTTCCATATATCACTTATACTATCACATGAAGAAGATTTAAAAATTTTGAGTTACGAATTATTTTATATTTTTTACTCCTGAAAAATTCTAACTGAAATTATGAGTTTGATAGCTTCATTATTTAGAAGTATACATATCTGGTAAAAATATTTGTTTTTGCATTTACATAATTATTCTAGAACCAACTTTTACTAAACCGGCGTGATTATATATTTACTTCGAATCTGATATACAAATAATTATGCCCTATAGAAGTTGTCCAGCAAAATAGCTACATGAGGCACGCATGTGTATTATTTCTAATTAAATACATTTATTAAAGTAACCACACAAATGATATATATGCATCCAGCTTGTCCATGAAGTTTATGATATATTATTATTTTTATATCGACGGATATTATATTGAACGTGTGATGAACAAGGTCTCGCAATGACAACTACTCGGCTTGCAATACTGGAGATAACAGATTGTTCTCTAGCACGAATGCTTCGATAATCAATATTTAATATAATCATCGATTTATGATAGATGTAATGAATATTGAATTAATACACTAGAAATTGTGTGTGCTAGCTAATGCGCTATAAAAATAGGCGAAAGTCTCATATAAGTACATATATCTCAACCAAACAGTATAAATTTTAAGCAAATATGGTGTTAGGACGTATTTTATTCGTTTTATTATATTGGCCATGAAGGTGACAATCTTCATGGCATTGAGCTTTCATACGGAATGGTTGCTACACCTGGTGAAGGGGGTAGCGGAGTGTCTTGATGTAAATAATTGTTCACTTCTAAAAGTAAAGTCCGCGAAACAACATGTTTAGTAAATAACCAATAAATATTTCTTCTTTCATTATAACTTAGTAACAAATCAGTGATTGTAATTAGAACTGCAACAAATACATAATATACAAACAAATAAATGTTTAATACGCAAATACATATGGTATAATAAATATAAATATTTCATAAAGTTAAGATTTTTTAAAGGCGTCACAATTGTCATGAATTTTTATGCCTGATTTTTTTTCTAATATACATTCTTGATAAAGAATATTTAAGCCATCGATGCGCGATGGTCCAAAGTAGTATCTTTATTTTGTTTTTTTTTTTGAAATAAATATTATTTATTCTTTTTCATTCGTATGGTTTTTGTATAATATTGTTTTCATTGATTATATTTTATTTATATTTTTACCAATGTTATTTCCATAGAAATTTTGGTTGGAGTGCGGACTATCTTAAAATAAATATTAACATGTAAAATTTTCATATGATTTTTTCTCATCAATTTAGAAGCATTTGAGCCCCTGGAAGCAAATAAATTCGAAAATATCCATATTAAGGACCTCCCTAATATGGGGACAATGATTCTGCAAACATAGAGGTTTTCAATATTATCTAAATATAAATCCAATAAATTACTACCTAACTCATTTAGATAATAAATCAGCAAAAAGGTTAGATCAATAGACATCAATCTCAAAAAAAAATTATATAACGATATATATATATAAATATATATATATATATATATACATATATATATATATATATATATATATATATATATATATGTATAAAATCCAATTAAGTAAAATAGCAAACCGTAATTTTCATTAATAAAATTTTTAACAAAATTATTTGATATATTCATTAAGTAAAGGAGTTATTTGTAAAATTTGGTGAAACGACCGTTCGTAATAAGTAACTAAAGATTTCTTTTGTAAAATATGATTTTTGTAGTGCTTAAATTTTTTTTGTACAATATGACAAAATTTGATAAAATAAATAATAATACACTGTATTAAATGTAATTATTGCATAGAAAATGTTAAGTGCTATGATTATTAAATACAAGTTGTGCTTGATATTTTCTTTATTAGGCACTTAATGTACTTCTACTAATATAAATTATTATTATTAAATTAAACTTAAAAACTAAAATTAAATTTTTTTCAGTGTGTAGTGCATGAAAATAGCTTATTTGTTAATTTTTAATTTGAATTCTAAGGCACTATTTGTAATAATATTAGTAAAAATTAAAACCAAAAATTGAAAAATAAAATTTAAAAAAAAACAAAGAATATAGTGCTTGAATTTTTTTTCAGTAATATATGAAAAATAATACATTCAATAATAAGTATTATTTAAAGTATAATTAATTAATTTAATTAAAATAATTCAATAAATAATCACGAAAATGGATCAAAGTCTATTAAAACAATTAATATATATGAATACTATTTTTAAATTGTTTATATCATTAAAACTTATTGATTATTTAAAGTAAAACTTTTAAAATGAATAGATAACCTAATAGTTTTAAACTGTACCTTATCAGATTATAACAAAAAGTCAAAGCAAAATAAATTATTATTATTTAAGGTGTGAATTCACAGTAAAAATGTGAACAGGTGTTGATAAATTTATATTATACTTATTAAGTAAGTAAAAATATATAGATGTCTTAAGGTAACTCTGTTACATAAAATTTAGTTTTATTTTTGTTTAAAATTGCTGTGATCTCTCATACCAGAACAATTGTCTGATCGAGATACAGTATGTACGAATTATATCAAATAAATAAATAAAAAAAAAATGAACATAGACCGCTGTTCATTTCATGGACATGATAATAATAATAATAGTCGCTCTCAAATTCCATTATCGGATTTGGGAGAAAAATAACCATATACTGTTCTTCATCTAATTTGCCTTGAAATCAGTCATCTAAATCTAAACAGAAACCAATCACAATCAGTGGCTAATTTATACAGCATGTGACTTAATTCTATAATATTCTCCACATCGAATTAGCAAAAATCAAGTTGTCAAACTGCGTATCACAATAAAAATGTAAAGTGGTAAACTACAATCAAAGATGTACGAATTGATGCGGATATCCGAGTCTATAAGGAAGTAACCTTGTCTCATACACGACTCACGTATGTCGGTACGACAGCTGAGAGAGAATCAAACGTAGAATAAAAATGTAGTTGACATATCACTATGATTACACAAATATTTCACGTATTCTTTTCCAAACACACATTCAATTTGTCCATGACTTGCGAATAAGTTCAAACCGTACGCCCGCAGAGGATTAAGGTCTGCATTAGATATATTGAATTGATCTGCATGGCACAACGTAGTAGGTGGATATATATTTAGTCAATTAAGATAATTAGCAAAATTTTATCTGCATGCCACAATTCAGATATATACTTACCCGAATGAGATAATTAACAAAAGTTTATTTAGTAGCAACTGAAAAATTAAATTTATTGTCGCTTGTGATCATTAAATTTGCTGCCATAATGCCAGCAGATGCTGAGGAATCGTTACGCTTTCTTTGCTCTCTTAATTAATTACACAATTTTGGCAGCCTTTATTTAATTGTATTATTTCATTTTTTATATATTTGTATATCGTTCAGTATCTTCGGTAATTCATGTGATTCTATCACTTGATGGTAGTATGTTTTTAATAGCTCTTTTCATACTTATATAAGTTAATTGAAACAAATATATATAATATGCAAACAATATTATATTATGATAGTATAATGATATTCCCAGAATAGGTGTATACAATTTGTATCTTTATGTAAAAATCAATGTATTTAAGTCAAATAAAGCAAATTTTCAAATTAAAAAATTTCATGTGATTATACAATTCTTCAATTCAACATGGACCTTTTATGGTGAGAATTCACCATAATTTCAATTTATAATTTCTGTCTGGAGTCCGAAATAGTTGTTCCTTCACTATTTCTTTTTACTATTTACCAGTTACATATTGCTATGTTATTGCCAGAATAGTTTGGACTAATTTGTCCAACCTCTCACAATAAGTTTTCACTTCTTCGTTTGTGAGGTCTTTATTTCTGAGAAATTTTTACCAGAATCTTTGCAGGTCTTAAATTACTAATATTTCTAATATAGTTCGAAATCGTATAAAATCATGTGTTCAAATTCTGATATTTTTACCAGTTTTTCAATAGGGTTGAAGGACCAATAATTTTATAGCAATGTTGTCAGGTTTCTGGAATATTTTAAGCAGTTATCTCCATTAACTCCAAAATAGTTCGAAATCATGTGTTTAAATTCTACATAATTTTAATACTTTGTTTTTAAGATATTCTGACGAGTCTTAATGAAAAAACTAAGTCACTTTAGAATGAAAAAACTAATAAGTGGTTCACATAACACAATAAATGCACACATAATATGACGATTCTAAATTTTTATTACGTTCTAACTAATTACAGTTTAGGCTTACTTTATACTATTACAGACAATAACTAGAGAATAAAATCTTCATACTCGCATTTCATGTTTTTTAATATATATAATACAAATATCTATCTTGTAAAATTAATAAGAATTTCTGAATTCGAAAGAATAAAGTATGCATGTACAATTTATTACAAATACAATTTTTTATTTTAATGTTTTGCTGATGTTTGAGTCAATTGATTCTACTAAGTTATTAATTATTAATTGCAATGTCTTTTTTATTGAAGTGAGTTTTAATAGGGTTGAAGGTTTAATACTTTTATTTCTTTGTTGTCAGGCCTAAGTAATAATTTTTGTTCAGTTTCATCATAGAGCCATATTATTTTCAAAGTAGTTTGAAATTCTACAAATAATTTTATTGTTTTTTTCTATAGTATTTTTTACCAGTTTCTTAATAGGGTTGAAGGTCTATTTCCGTAGCACTTTCAAAATCGCATCAAATTACACTTCTAAAAAGTGCCTAATATATATACAAGTGTTTGAAAACATTACGATTTTATTACTTGCTTATATGGAAACACAAATTATGATTTACTACATCTAGTATCCTAACGTAATTTTTTCTTCTAATAAGCTAGACAAGCTTTATATATAATAAGAAAAAATATATAACAGGCTTACCATAAAAATTGCTATATGATAGATTTTATTATTTAATTTTGTATCAATATATACAATTGCATTTCCACTTATATTCTCAAAATTATAAATAGATACATCAGGAACACATTGAGCAAAACTTCACCTATTTACTATTATATGTCGTATGTAGTGTAGGAAAGAATTTAAGAAACTACTAGAAAAGAATTATCATTAGCACTTGTAAAATTTATGAAGTTTCTAGGAAAACCTATAACTAATTGATCTATATTTATGATGGATTTTAAAGTCATGGTGATTAAAAATTACATAATTTAGAAATTAATATAGTAAAAATGGTACAAAGCCTAAATTTTTAATTATTTAGATAGAAGTATTTATTAAAAAGAAGTTTGTATGCCTGCATTGCCAAATTGCCATGCTGTTCATTTTTTTTATTATGTTTATATATATATATATATATATATATATATATATATATATATATATATATATCATACTTATTGTTTTTTATGCTTGTATACCGTTTCCGCGTTTAAGTGAATTTATTGGCAATGACTTGAGGGCTATTAAAGTCCTCCGCATGACTAATCGAATAAACAGCCATTCATCGAAGAAATAAAATGATGAGTGTCACGAGCCTTTTACAGAATTCTTCAGAATTTGGATGATATTTCTGAAAAATATTTGCTCTCACTTAGAGATTATATCCGACTCATGAAATTGCCAACCATAAATCACAAATGAATAAAATTATCAAATTGAAATGACTGATCTGAAGGTGGTAATGATATTCGTTTGCACATCCCGCTGTAAAATCAATTGAAATGATTTGATCATGAGTAATTACGTTGATCAATTAAACTAATTACTTTCAAAATAAATACTCGGTTGATATGTGGTACATTTGTTATATTGGTTTTTGGGCTAACCAGGTTTAATTTATTTTAATTATTCATCTGTATGCTATTGTTTTACAAATTGGCATATAGATATTAAATGCAACATGTGTTAATTATTTGTTGCATTGTTGATGCAGTCAAAACAGTAATATGGAAATAGTAGTACCTGTAGGTACATATAAATTAGGTAAAATAAAATTAAAAGTGAAATAAAAAATATGAATAGTTGTCGCATCATATAAGTCAATCTCGTATATATATGTACGATGCTGACATATGTATTAACAAAGTCTAGTAATCGGGCATAACATCAATAAAAAACATGAATTTCTTTCAAAAATTTATTTTAAATCCATACGTTTTGGCTATAATCCTAGCCTTCATTCAGTGGAAAAATTAGTTAATCTTAGTGTTAAATTGGAAAATTTAATAATCCATAGTATAAGGATATAGTAATGCACTACACTATGTATTATAAACATTAAACTTGTAATTACACAGTATTTTTACAAAATACTGATTTAAAAAATCACAATTGGATAGTGTGTTGTTCGTAGGCTGGTTGAAGATATAAAAGTTTATATAAAATCGTTGAATGCATTTTCCAAATTATTAGTGTATTAGTGTACTTTATTTATTGAAGATGAGTAGAAATGGGACTATGGGTTTTTTGTATTTATTTGTCTATTGTTTTTTTTTAGTTTAATTTAATTAAGTTTTATTTCATATATATAATTTTATTTTATTTATATATATATTTTTGATTATATATATATATATATATATATATATATAATATAGTTTTATTTTATTATTTTTTTCAATTTTCATATAACTTACAATCTGTCTGAATAAAAAGACATTGAGTAATTAATTTAATAATAGATTACCTTTACCCGTGGTTTACCTTTTATTAATGTGCTAAATTATGTCTAAATACAGTTTTGGTATTATAATTTAGTTTGATGGTGATAAAACGATATCAATATTCAGTATATGAAAACAGTCATAATATTTACAAAATTATATTTTGCACACGAGCAATATCCAGAATACTATTTTTACAGTTTTTAAATATTTACATTTGCATACATGTCTATTTCCAGTAGCGGTATGTGGGAGCAAATATTATCATTAATCAAATCGGCTTTTACTAACACTAATTATTTTTCATCTTTTCAAGATATTTTCAAAAACAATTTACTTCAAATCGTTTTGATTACATTTTGCTAGTGAGTCATACTCACATGCGTTGATTGACATATGCGCATACCTGTTTATGAACTAGTGAATCTTGCCCCCAGAGCTGATGATTAATACGGACATAATACATTGAAAGTATACATCATTTTTTTCTTTGTTATTATAATTAGATTCAAAACTAGTGGATTTACATATATGATCAATTATAAAAATATTTATTGAATGCTGAAGTCGATTTAATCATACGAGCAGTGCTTTAATAACATTATAAGTATAACAATACCGAATTGAAATTCTATATATAGATTTTAACCATTTTTGGTTAAATTAAAATGCCAGTATATGCATATAAATTTTTTTTATATTGTATAGTTTAATTTAATTTAATTTTATTTAATTTAATTTAATAATTTACCTTAATTGTATATTTTCCTGATTTCAATAACATTTCACGTTGTATTCAAACATGTTTTCGTATAGAACTTGAAGAATTATCATTTAAAATCTGGTGTATTAATAACCCAATGATGGCAAACTATTATTAAACTACTTAACTATTAAAAGGAGTAGTTAGTAATAAATGGCTCTTTTGCAATTTGAAAAAAGTCTGTATTTTCCACAATTTTACTGAGAAGAATGATAATTTGACGAGTTTGAGATCCACTCTATAATCTAAATATAGGGCTTAATATATAATATAAAAAGCAAGTGAAGTTAGGATTTTTTTAAAACTTTTTGAAAGTTAATTGTAAAAGATGTATAACCAATCCTACCTTAATTCAACGACCTCGCTATCAATATATAAATAGCCATGTTTGAAAATCTATAAAAAAGTAATTTGTTTTGTTGTTAGTTTTTTAGTTGTGAGCACTGTTGTTTAGTTTACGAGACCTTAATATAATTTTATAATGATATTTCAATATTTTATAAGATAAATGGTAATTTTAAGTTAGATTCAACACTTTCATATAACCTGGGCTTATACGTGAATGGTGTAAAAAGGACCAACCAAACCTTTACCTGGCAAAGACTAACAATAAAAAATAGTGAACAAAAATATAAATTCAGCTAAAAGAAGTAATTTCACAAGAAATAAATTAAATTAATAGTTAATCCAACTCTGCTGATGAATATTTCTGATCAAATACCAGATTACTGTTATATACAGTGTTATTCCTGTAAAAACTGTACCCATAAAACAACCAGTTAGTATTTTGCATTGGTTGAATAATGCATCAATCATTTCGTAAAATCCCATACAAATTAAAAATACAACCTATTGCCCCTAGTCGTCCCATTTTACCCAACCTAAAGAATTAAAAGTATCATGTGACAAATTTTTGAATAACAGAAAAAATACATTTCTACAAGGATACAATTAGCTGAGAGTTTTAATGATCATAGTCATACAGTTGTTTGTTTTATGTGTGTTATTTGTTATGATATAATTGGTTTGGTTATCACAATATATTTGCACAAAGCCAAATTGGACCTGTGTGCCTCGACCTTTCATACTTATTGAATTATCTTCTCATATAAAACTTGATGTATAATTATCATATAAATTCTGGTATATTAATTAGCCCATGGTGAAAAACTATGAACAATTTAATCGAATAGTTAGTAAATAGGAGGAATTGAAAAAAAATCTGTATTTTAGGCAATTTCCCAGAAAAGAATGATTATTTGACAAGTTTGAGATCTACCCTATGATCGAGATATGTATTATTTCTAATATCAGAGAGCAATTATTCAATTTTTTCCTAGAATTAGTGATTACTCTAATGCAGTATATTAAAAAATGATTCATTTATATATTATTATTTTCGACAAGTTCGATACAAATATTGTGGTAGTTTCAAATAAATTTCTGTGTGCACACAGAATATTAATAAAAATATAATTTAATAATTATTATTGTTTATTTATTTGTCTTTAAATGTTTTTGCAAAAATTTTCCCCAGTATAAAATGACATTGATTGGTTCATTACAATTTGTAACACAAAATCATGATCTGACGGCTTTGTAAATTGTTTTCCTAGTACTAATGATTCCCGACGCGTACGGCCATATGAGTTTTACATAATCAAAGTTGAAATTAATGTAATTATCGTAAATTATACAGAGTGAGTAGATACAAATAAACATTACGAACGTTTCTATAATAATAATGAAATTACACACACAGATTGACGTTTTGAAGATAATTTGCTTCCGCGGAATGAAATAAGGTTAATTCCTAATTGCATTCATTTCCATACAGACAGTTTCAGGAAAATTTACTATTTGTAGATAGAGTTATCTGAAATACGATATATTATATAACAAAGTTTCAGATGAATAACGAAAGCAAAAGCAAAATTTGTATAAAGTAGAGCAGGTACTTTATAAATTACGAAGATACTTAAAATCATTAAATAAGAATTTAAAATAAGAATCAAATGAATACTAAGAGTTTATTCAATCAAATGAACACTAAAATAAGTTTGTTCACTATTGATAAATCGAATTCTCAATAATTGTTGTATGATATTAAGAATAATATATATTTTGATCATAGGATAGATCTCAAACTCGTCAAGTAATCATTTTTTACTAGAAAATTGCGAAAAATCAAATTAGAACATAAAAAAGAAAATACGGAAGTATTCAAAAATGAACTTAACAGCACCTGCCCAAGAAAAATATAGTATAAAAGCTTTGTATTAACGAATAAGTATGAATAAAAAAATAAAAAAAATAAAATCAGAATGAAGTTTCAGATTAATAATTTCATATACATATTTAACTTATGATTTATTGTTCAGGCATTATTATTGTACAAATTATGAGGTCCAATATTATAAAAATTTATTTGCTGAGTTAAAGTTTGAACAAAGTCTGCATTTAAATCACACATCTCTCATATTATTACCACAATTTACAATACTTAAATCAATTTTGAATTAGGCAATACGTTTTAGTTTATTTTGGTACAAGGATATAGACTCTATATTACACGTACGAGTCGTAAATTTTACATATGGTACTAATAAAATTTCGTGAATTGGATTTACTAAATAAGCACAATTGTTGAAGAAATTTGTTCTTATATGCTATAGATATGATGAATATTAATTTATCTTTACAATTTACACTCGGATATTAAACAATTAGCATACATATTTAGATAACGCCTTTATCTCTCTACTGATATGAACTCTTATCAAATCACTTGCAAGAAGTATCAGGGTCGACATAAATATAATATAAAATATATATATATATATATATATATATATATATATATGGGTGTTAATTTGTTTTTGTTATATATGTTTACCCCAAGTGTTTAAAAGTTTTCTCTGTTCAATTGCAGTCAGTGAGTACAATATAGTTTGCTTTAAATTTGCTGTTTGCCAGCATATAACCTGGGGCGGAATCTAAAATTAAATCAATGACCTGAAACAACGCCTCACATGTTCGTAAAGTTTTACTATAAAAACATTGAGTTCGTATAGTCTGTGGTAAATTTGCCCTCGAGTATACCCTAAATACTCGAATAAGAGAAAATGTAATGTAAATGTTATTTGTTTAAAAAGACTATGATTTATGAAAACTAGTATTTTACTTTTTGAAAACTCTGGTCTTCTACTCGATATGGAGCTCCGACATTTTGACTGTAATAAACAGAAACGTCCATAGTGACGATCTATACTTTGAATATTTCTAGAATTTGGTGCTAGCTTTCATATTATTATTAAATTACATTTATATTTCATCAAAATATAAAAGTGAACCATGATCACCAAGAATTCTTTAACATTTTCATTTGATTACGATCTAATAATGTTGACCGACCATTTATTTTGATACTCCAGGGCCTATTAGTCGTCATATACATCATAGTCAATTTAAAAAAAATTAAAAAAAATACAATTTATGTTTGTACATTATTTATTGGTTACTGTATTTTGTTCAAGTACCGCTCTATATAAAAAGTTTTTTATTAAAAATTTTAACGTTGATTTTCACCTTCGATCTGTACATATGCTTTTATTCGACCAACAATGAGGACTTGCGTGTCACATTAAATATAAAAAGGTTAATGTTCCGCGGTTAGCTTGTTCACTGATAAATGATATTTTAAATTTATAAAATAATTATATATATATATATATATATATATATATATATAAATATTGAAGAATCCTGGATTTTTTCATAAATTGATTCAAGTTGCTTTCCCGAACTTTCAATCCAAATTTTGGAAATAAATACGTTTCCATAGATCTAAATTAGAGGAAAACAATTTTTGCTTTCCAATTTCTAATTTTCTCTAAATTTCTAAGAGATTTTTTTTACTTAAGTCAAATTCAAAGTCGTTTTATTCAAAACTTTTATATCGAAGTGTATAAAAGTGTTCCCTAGGAAATGTAAATTTTATCTAGTTTTACCTTATCTAACTGAAAAGGGGTAGTTCCATATAAAATTTTTGAGTTATTTGACAAAAATAAAAAAAAATGACCCGAATTGTGTTAATAATCAAATATCAAATTCAAAGTCGTTTTATTCAAAACTTTTATATCGGACTGTATAAAAGTATTTCCTAGGAAGTGTTGTAAATTTTATCTAGTAGTTTTGAGTTCTATCTAACTCAAAAGGGGTATATGAAATGTTTGAGTTATTTGACTAAAACCAAAAAGATGTCCCGAATTTTCTAATATATATATATATATATATATATATATATATATATATACATATATATTTTAACATACTGTATTCATCAAATTAGTTCATTAATATAGTTACAATTATCGTTTTTGATAGCAAAGGATCGTATCAGGTTACGAAAAAATCTACATTTTTCTTTTGATGTGATTATCATTCATAATACCACAATGATTATAAAAATTCGATATTGAAAATATATAATATATTTTCAATATCGAATTATAATAACAATTTATAAAACATTTATAGTATTTTCTTGTTTTTTATTGAAATGAAATAAAATGGTTTATTGTAAAATATTTAAATACACAGATAAACACGTAAATTGTCATGTCAGTCATATGTGTATGACGCTTAAAAGTTCTACATGAGCCGCGTCAGACATACATGTCTGAAATAGGTGATTTAGTAAAACGAGAAAAAAAACCTAATATAAAGTTTGCCATATATAAAATAAAATTTTACTATAGATCGATGTCGGTATGACATAAACAAATAGTATTTTTTAAAGATTTTTAAGGAATTTTGACAAGATTTTTTTTTGATACATTGAATTTTATTAATACATTTTAAACTAAATCATCAAATGAAGTCATCATGGCCCATGTGAAAATTTTTCTATTATTATCGTGCCAACTAACGTGTTATTTTTTGATATCACATCATCAACTTAACCCAAACATACAAGTTCAACATTCAATTTCCTAAAAAATAATTATTATAAAAAAGTATGTTAAACAAACAATTCGAGAACAAATACAATTTTTTATTCGCAAATTAAGCAAACACTATTCCTGCTCACGTATTCACGCAGCGTTTGAATGAAAAATATTTTATTATTCTGATCGTTAGGATTTGAATAACGTTAAATAATTATTTTACCCAGCTAAACACGAAGCGGTTTCATGGTATTGTGCGTTAGTTTTGCGAATGGAGCGATTCCGCGGCGAATGGTCGCGTTTTTTACATGACTGCATGTGTCCATTGTTAGCGCGATGCTGTTGTTAATAATGTATGATTAGTGCGGAACAGGAAACGTTAGCGCTGAATTGAGCGATATCATCTCATCATCAGTCGGATAGCAAAGTGTCTGACGATTCAATCATATTCGAAAATTACTAAATTATTTTTGTGTTGTTGTAATTGTTTAATCAAGTTCTAGTTTCTTTCTCCAATATAAATTAAATTGCAATCGAGACACTTTATTTGATAGATGAGATTTCTAAGTCCGAAATATATGTATATCAATATGAGAGATAATAAATATGTAAGTAATAGAACTGTGTTAAATGAGTCTCAATTTCTACACTTAACATTTTAATTATATGTACTTTCGAAACTAAACCAGCCACATCACATCGTATAATATCAAATAAATAAATATCGATATGTTCAATGATATTGTATACAAAAATTTTGCATTATATTTTTTTAAATTTATTTTCAATAGCTCAATTTTGCGAGCACGCAACATATAATTTCCCACGACTATAACATTGATTTTCCAAATTCACAACAATTCATCGTCAGCTCCTGTAATTTATTTAGGGTCACAGCATAAGTTATACTTGAAATTGCAGTCTATTAAACAGTAAAACGAACTCGAATAGAATTAAAAGAATTCTTTGTTACAAAACTATTTCAGATTGGCAAACATTGAAAGAGTTTTTGATTTAGTTAACAATGTACTAATTAAATATCTTTGGTATAATTGGTTATGCAAAAAAAACGGATAAAAATAAAAAGTTATTCTGTTAAACGTTTTCCCTCTGTTTCTGCTGAATATAAAACACGTATGTTATCTACCCTTATCTTATTTATTCCGAATTCTTCTGAATATTGCCGATCAAAAAATAAAGCAATTGAAATATAAGCCGCGCCAAGAAACCGCCCCAGTGGCTCGATACGTTGTTACGGTTCAGCTGCGAACGTTTAGGAGCTGCTCCATAAACTTTCTGATCTGAATAAATTATGCCGAAGAACACAAGCAAATATTTCCACTGCGTTAACGCTTCTGTGTATGAATAATAAATTGCCATTTGTCAATTCCGTTTTACAAAAAAGATGTAAACGCTAAACAGAAGGTTGAATAAAACCCTTCGAGCGAACAATAAAAGTTATCGATACTTTCTTTTATATGACGGACTCCTGTGTTTTGTGAAGCATGACTTAACAGAAATTTTCCATTTTGGACAAAACACACTTCAAAACCCACGATTTTAGTGCATGTTATAGATAATTGCTAATATGTATACCCAATGCGTTAAATACATCGAAATAACAAAGTCCAATTCTGTCATATTTTGTAAGTTTGCATATTATTTAAAACAAATTTCACAAAAAAAAAAAAAAAATTGAATGGGATTCTCGTTAATACATATGAGACCTGAAAGTTGGGAGAAATAATTTTTTATTTAAACAATATTGAAGTGAAATAGAAATAATATCACAGTAGTATTGAATTGCAATGATTTTTCAAACATAATAAATGCATAATTTTTTTACAAGATTGCAGCAATGATGTAGATATATAAGAAATTATATATAAAAGAACTTCATTAACAATAATAAGATTTGTTTCATTAAAATATGAAGTAAATAAAATTATGTAAATGGCTTAATGATCTTAAGATCCAAAGCCACATAAAATGAAAAAAAATGATTTGATAGAGAAAAAGTTTTCAGGGGACGTGCTGCAGATTATCCTTAAATTAATCAATAATTTACCTAATTACCAATTTAAAGCGCGTTTTGTGATTCATGATCACCTACCAGAATTTTGTAATTATTCCATTTTAAATAATAAAATTCCTTTGAATTAACTCATTAAAATCGATGTACTAATTGAGGGGTTAATTCTCTGGCAAAATAGACTGTAACATAGCGTTGTTATGGCAACGTTATGTTACGCTTCTATCTTGTTACTAAAAACTGTCAAAAATCAATGTATCTTCTGTGCGATGAAGCGTTTTACACATAAAACTAAGTTTACGTATGTGTTATAAATGCACATCATAAAGATGTAGTTATGATAATATTCTTTGTTTGGCATTTATGCGTTTTCTAGGTTAGGTTTTATATCTAAAACACTAGAATGCACAGCAAGAACATAGTATTTTAAGTTTTTAGTACCAAGAAAGGAGCGTAACATGGCGTTGCCATAACAACATTATGTTACTGTCTATTTTACCAAAGAAAAGGCCCCTCAGGGCTAGACAGTAATATCATTAATTAAAGTTAGGATTCTATAAATATAATATCTACTAATTTTGATTTATTTATTATTATTGAAATCACAAAGTTTCAAACGTCTAGGAAAAATATCCTATAATAAAAAACGAACACGTAGGTATGTTTATATCGATGCAAACTAAATGTAGAATCTTCTTAATTGTTTTCTTAAATAAATAGCTAATAAATAGTTGAATTGTCTTTAATGTTAAAAACTTTAATAACATTGTTAGAAAAACAATGAAAAGTTGCTTTATGAATATTTTCCATCTAACATGTCTTATAAGGTTTTGTACATAATTCGGACCATTCAGTAATAGTATTTTAATGCATTTTTCATTACTCATATACAATAGATAATAAAATAAATATTTCTTCTACCAAACAACACTCAAAAATTCTTTTACCCACCGCCGAGATTTCAATTCCCGGCTTTGATTTCTTCCGTTCCGCCCTCAGAATTCATTTCATAGACGTAGTATCCCGTTTGTTTCGCATTTTATTGCGATTTAAATGGTCAGAATCGTCTGAACTTTTTCTTATACATATCTCATGAGGTCAAATCGATAGCAGGTCAACTTCCACGCTCCCGTCAGCGTCGGATGTGAGTTTCCGAAGACCACAAAGTGAATTATAGAGGTGCATTCAATAAGGATTTATATCAGATAAAATGGGATTTAAAAAACAGCAGTAAAACGAAAGAAATCACAAACAATATTTATTGCTTGTGGAAAGATTTGATGTTCTAGCGTTGTCAATTTTACGAGGAGTGAAGGAAAGCATGAGGAAAGCAGCGGTTTTAGACAAAAAAGTATTCTATACTAAATTCTATAACTTGAATAATAACTAGTGGGGTGTGTGGCATCATGCCTTAAGGCAAATTGCTGGAACTTTCCGTACCGTAACGGAATGTTCGAGGATGTTGAATGTTTTCAAATAGAATATTATAAACATTGTAACAATGTCTAATATTTTTAAGAATTATATAAACTGAATTGCAAACTTGAAATTATTTGTTTGAAGTATATTAGAACTTTAGTCAGAATTAAAAATAAAACCTGAATTATTTTCGATATACAAATAAGAATTTAAAAAAAAAAACAAAAAAAAATTGAAACATTTTTTTCCAAAATCAATTATTTTGTTAAAACAAGCAGAAAGTTCTTTGAATCATTTAAATCGGACGCTTAATTCTTTTGAAAACTGCCATTTTTTGCACATTTTGCTCTGTATCTTCGAAATGACTCTGCCTGCCTTTCCCAAAAACTAACAACCACTTGTCCCAATCATCACTAATTGAATGCTTTTTAGATCATTCAAATCGGATACTTCGTTTTCTCAAAAACTCGATTTCTATTTTCTGCACTCTTTGCTTTTTATCTCCGTAACTGCTGGACCTGCCTTTGCTGAAAACTAATCAGCACATCTCCCTATTAATAGGAATCGAATGTCTTTTGAACCATTCAAATCGGTTGATCTGTGCGCCCGAAACGTGGACGAAAAATTGTATCCATACATACATACACACACACACATCCATTTTTTCTGAGGTATGCCAAAATGTTCAGAAACCTTCAAAACGTCGAGAAATGCAAAAATTTTCAATTTCGATTTTTGAACGATTACAATAACTTACGCTACGGAAGTTAATAAAAATGACAACTTGATGCTATATTATATGAATTATTGGAGTAAATATAATATTTATAGACGAGTAATTCAAGCATGACATCAATTTTAAACTGACAAAGAGAACTTTAGGTTTACTCTTCTAGGATGTTAATGAAACTAAGCGTAATGATAGAGTTTATAGTCAAGCCGAACACCTAAAAATATTATAGGCCTATGAGAAGTGGTTTAATTATATAATTATATAATTAATTAAAGTTGCTAAAAAGAGACCGCGCGCTTGATTGATATTTTGAACTTATCTCAAACTTTTTAATTTAATCTGCAGTAATTGTATTACTATTGTTATAATATCTCCATTTATACAATGGAGCAGTAAAATAAAATTGTTTAAGCGTGTAAAATTTTCAATAGATGGTAAAGCAGTTTCTTCGAACCCTATCAAAAGTAATTTTTAGAACTGTATTAGGTAGAGCTAGAACAGTCTGCATCAAGAAATGCCATATTCTTTGAAATATGGCTATATCGGCTTTAAAAACTATTATTACACAGTTTAAGTTTTTCTGCGTATTTTTACATCATCAGCAATTTTTGCTTAGTACACCTTGACATTGCATTGTGTGCAATATCTAAAATTGCTAATTTTAATTTTGTCCTTGAATTCTAGTTTATCGTAAACCAGAGCACAATGCAAGTATAATACACCAGCGTCCTCATTCTAATTTCTAACAGACAGTAAAACTGAGATAATAATTATTATCAACTTATTGATTATTCTGTTGTGGGACAATTGCGTCAGTTATTTGATGAACTATTTGCTTTTGTAAATCCAGGCTTCGAAAATATTATTGCTATTGAAAGGTACAACGATTGAAGTTTTTGGTAAATTGTTGAATAATTTCTTTGTTTTTGGAATCCTTCAATATTACAAATTTTGTTGACGCTAAGAAATATTGAGTCCACCAGTCTTTCATTGTATTATAAAAAAAATAATATGTTTCAAAAATTCCTTTTTAGTCCAATTTCTATCATTGAACTGACCTCAAAAAATTACCACAATAATAACAATATGGATCCAATCTAAATCTTTTAATACCTCACTTTTATTTTTAACACAGTCGAATAAAAGCTTTCAATCTGATAAATTTGAATATTTTGGAAAAGGGTTTTTAAATGTGTTTTCCTAATTTCCATAAACCGAATCGATGGATCACGCAATGTCAAGAGCCTTAATGTAGGACAAACTCTCCCTCAGAGGCAATCACAAACAATGGACAAAATGGTAATTCTAAAGAATTATTTATTGCATTTTTTATGAGCAATTAGAGTCATTCATTAGAATGGTTATAGTATCGGTATCATATTGTATTAAAAATTTATAGAACAAATTATTTTTACACGCCTTATATATACATATATAGAGCAATCCACAGTTGGTTATAATTATAGTTAATAGAACGTATTACTTCATTTAATTATCTGCCAGGTAATGATATCAGATATTTATTGGAATAAAAAGATAGCTAAAAAATAAGTTCATTGTGATTGTTGTTTGTAAATGTAAACTTTTATTTTCATGCCCGACTTTATGTATGCCTCCAATTATTACAGCTATTTTTCCCAAACTTTACTAGTTTTATATGAGAATGTTTTGAGTAGGCTTATTCTGAGAAGAAATGCCACATATGGTGATAATAAAATGCGCTATGAATTTTAAAAAATTAAAAACCTTTTGTTATTGTACAAAATTCTTATTTTGCACGACAACTTCTGTTATGTTTATCTAAAATTCAGATCATATGTGTTCTGAATATTTAATAACTCAAGTATATTACTTTATAGCCATGTTATTTCCAAACCTCCCATTTATACAAACATGGGAATATTTAATCAAAATGGTAAATTGACAATTAATATTAAATACTAATTGTACAACTAATGATTTTGTGATTTATCATTATGAATTGTGATGCGATTTAACAAGTACCCATATAATTTATTTATTGTGACATATGATTGATAACAACAATAATAATAATTCATTTCATAATTTATAACCAGGAATGTGATGTATTATATAAATAAAATTTATTACTTTATTATCGAGATATATGTGAATACGATTCTTAGTCATTATTTCATTTATTATTTAGAAAATCTTATTGATTGAACAACACGAGCCTCTCATCATAAGGTCAAGAACTATTGCTCTATATTTATAAGAATAATGAACTGAGATAAATACTTGGAAATCAAGATTATTAAATGGAAATATTGTTTCAAATTATGATAATTTATGAATTTCTCTTGGATTCAATAAATAATTCTTTACTGAAACATTTCTTAGTTGGGTAAAAACAAAATTAAAGTTTATTATACAAACTATTGTTGTATTATGTATTCTATAAACAGAATGCATAAAGTAGTTAAATAATTTTAAATTAAATTGAATTTTTTTCTCCACACAAATCAAGAGCAGCTCTATATTAAAATCATTCAGGTCGACGAATTCATTTGCAATAGACTATGCCTATACATATTAAATGAATAAATTGAAAAGCATTTTGAAATTGTAAATAGAAAGATAAACTTTTTTTTCATTAAAATATTTTTTTTTTTGTCAGTCACAACTAAAATAGATTTATTAAAAAAAATGAAACAATAAAATAATACAACAAAAAATATACAATAAATTGAAAGTAATAAATTTAATGCCATGTTAAAAATCATTCTGATCTACGAATTCATTTGCATATAATAAATGAAAAATTTGAAATCCTTTTTGTATTAGCATAAAATTTATGAGACAGAAGATATCAGTATTCATGTAATAGTATGTAATGTACATTACATAGAACTAATATCGAATTTCTATCTTGATATTTATACACCCAGGGGCGATTATTAATTTGTAGCGGAGTATTTTTGAATATTTTTTAACTTTAATCTTTAGCCGGTTAAATATTTGAAATAAGTTAAGTGTCAGGCTATTTCTTGAGTATCTGAAGTATACAAAAAAAGTTAAATAAAAATTTATTTTTGAAAAAAAAGTTAGCTTTTGAATTCAATAAATAAAATCATAAATAATAGTTTCAATCCAGTAAAAATTAATATATGTATAGTATATATGGATGCTGTGAGTTTCATGTATTAATTACATGGGTTCAAAAGATCGTAAAGTCGATGAACAGTATGGAAACAATTATGCTAATTTTTATATTAAAATAAAAATTGGTAAAATTTTATATCATACTTTTGGTAATTTTTATAAATGGTATTTGCCACAATTTCATAAAAATGTGAAAGACTATACTAATACTTCTTAGACTTATGCTAATTGTCACATTCGCGTGATATATAATTCCAGCTTATAAATATTTTATGAGGTTTGACGACAGAGGTGAATCATACATTTCTAAGTAACTTTTACTTCCAATGTTTGAGAAACTCTGTTTGATTATATATCTGATCTTAAAGCACGCGATTTCCATATACACATCGATGTAATATGTAATGCAATATAATAATGTGACCATAACACGACCTTCAATCGACTAATATTCGAACATCAGCTTTGGACTTGAATTTATAATTCAAGTCCAGGGGTAATGGGCACATGTATAGAGAGTATAAAAGCATTATGAATGTGATAAATGCCTCACAAAAAAATGAATGATGTTTTGACATTTGTATTGAACGGTATTTCATTATTTAATATGAATAGAGAAGCATGGAAATGTTAATGGCAATGGTGTAAATTTTAATTTGATTTAAAATCTTTATGATAGAGACTAGCAGAGGACTGGCAAGGAGAACCTCAGGTTTACTCTTTTGGGATTTTGATAAAACTTCGCATATGAAGAGAGTTGATATTAAAACGAAAAACCGCAAAATATTATAGGTCTATGAAAAGTAGTTTAATTTTAAAATTTAATTAAAATTTTGAAAAATAGACCGCGCGTAATACGTACGCTCAAAGTGCTCCATAAAACGAACTCATTAGATTTTTTAAATAAAACTGTATACCACTAGGAGATATGAAACATTGAATAACTACTGTAAATACAAATATATAAATCGAATAGAAACAATTTTTAAGCACCTAGAGAAATTATAATAAAATATAAAAAATAAACAAAAACACAGACACTGTGAAAAAAATCTAGATTTTTTTTTATTTAATTAAATAACCATATACTGTAAATCGAGGTGAAATTATAAAAATAAATGATCTCATAACAATTAAAAATAAATACCCAAAGCATGAAAAACAAAAAATATAAAAACGAGAGAAAATAAAAGTGAAAACATAAGGATAAATATTAAATCTGATTTCAAACGTTTATTAGATTTTGATAACTGTTTGAAAATTATAAGGTATTATTTAATACTAAATGAATTTAAAAAAATAAAACAAGATTCTGCAAATATTCTCACCAATATGTACAATATTTTTATACAGTATGGTTCGATGAGCAGTATGTATTAAAATTCATTTATATATTACTTTATTGTTACTTTTTTATTCAATGTTTTATAATTATTTGATTTTAGCTTAATCAATACACATCTAGAGGCCAGTTTTCGGGTAAAATAGGTGTGTTATGGTAATACTATATATCGGGTCTATATCCGTATCAGCTATGAGTAATGAAATGTCAAAAAGCTATGTATTTGAGATGCAATCAGGCTTTTTACACTATCTAACTTCACGTATGTGTTATCAAAGAGATATCTGAAAGTTGCACTTACGCAAAAATTATTATTTGACGTTTGTATGTTTTGTAAATTAAGTTTTATGTATAAAACTGATCGCACAGCAAAAACATAGCTTTTTGGCCCGTACCATAGCATTACCATAATATACCTATTATTACATTATATCCGAGAATTGGCCCCTTGTGCCAAAAGTAGTAAAAATAATTTTTAAATAACTACGAATTGACAAATTATGATAGTCATATACAATTATTTTGAATGAATTATCTATGAAAAATTAAGATTTTTTATTAATTTTTATCATTGTAAACCATATTTCAGTCCAAATTTGACCATAAAAATGTATCTTGTTTACCCTGAGGAAAATATAAATTAATTTTATAATTGCTAATTATAGAACAGAAATGAATGGCATGTGAATCTAAAAATAACACCCCCAAGACCGGCAATTTGTTTATCTGTTGATTCATTAAACCCGCAGACTGCGAATATATCGATTTACCACACGAGTTAAAAATACATTCGACTGAGGACACGTGCGGCTGCACCGGAGGAATACCAAATCACACACTCTATTGTCAAAGACAAAAGTCGATGCGCCAATAAACGCAATTCCAACAACCATTATTCGAAAAATAATATATCCATAATACGAGTGACAAAGTGAAACAAAAATATAGATCCAAGTATTCAAATATAATTCTTTACATTCTTTCGCAAAGCATTGTTTGGATATGTAAATCGCAGGATGACTGAAAATAAATAAATATCCTATAACAGTTTGTGCTCTGTGCTTATTTAAATTAATTTAAATACTTTAGAACGCCAACGTTTTTCAATTTGTTTCTGACATTTTATTTCATTTTAGTTTCCATTTCAATCCGATTTGCATATGACAGTGATGTACAACGGATTGCGAAGCTTTGAAATAAGAGAGATAATAATGCTTGCAAACGATATTTTTAGTAAAAATATTTATCCATTTTTCTCAATTATTAAAGCTGTTATTTAGATTCTAACTAATCTGTAGCACGAAGCTACTTATTTAGATTTTTTATATTTTTTTCGGTGCATGAAGCTAAAACCTATTTGAAAATTTTATAAACCAAAAATTTGGTCAAATAGAATTATTTGGTTTTCATTTGCATAAGTTAACAATAATGATGATCATATCCTTGAAGTAATTATAATATTTCAAAACGAGTGACTATATTGTTTGTGAATTTATAAAATAATTTCTAAGGTAAAATATGTAAATTTTCATTCAAATTCTCAATTCTGCTAATATGATTACCTCCGAAATATCCTTGATCTGTTTTACGAATTTTTCATGATAATATGCGGGTGTACATATATAAAATAATGAATTATTAATATTAACGCAAGATAATTTTTATAAAAAATATGAGTTATTGTTAAATATTTAATTAACATAAAATAATATAAACTATTGGTATTAATTCCGAAATGATTTAATAAAATTGTTAATTGATTTTTTATGACAAATTATTTTTGCCAATAAATGCATTTTTTTTTCAATAAAATCAATTTAACAACTGGGTGTGGAAACAAGAAAACGAAACAAGAAAAATTAATAGTACAATTATCACTTTAGATAATCGTTTATCTAACATATTTTAAATATCCATTTGAAGCATAAAAGAGGCACCATACGCATAATCAAAATATTACTAATCAATTTTATTTATTAACAATTCTTGATTAGAATATAGTGATTTTAACTAAAAAATCATAAACTGCTTTTGAACTAGTATTCATTATTTTCCTGTTTGTGTTTGTTTTATATTATACTCCTAGTAGATTCTCCACTGGGCGTATCTACTAACCTTTTTTTTTGTTTTACATCCAAAAAAATTAGGGAAATAAAAAATAGTAATTATAGTTTTACATATGCAAATAAAAACCAAAAAATTTCTCCTTCGGGAAGTTAATAATTCTGTTTAAAAAAAATTTTAGTATTAATAATTTTATATGACTCTCAAGTCACAACGGCCTCTACTGTGACTTTTTTGTATAAAAATGCTATTTCAGATTTGTTGGCTGGAACAGTTGGAAGGTACGTGGGCCAATAGAGGGATAATATCCGATCATTATGTTATACCTTACTTGTCCTTACTCCTCATATTTTGGTAACATTTCTGCGCATTGTTTTCATTAACAGGTCGCAGAATAGATGAATTAATAAAAAGTATTTGTGCAATTTAAAAAGTAAAGTGCTAGTATTTTATTTGGTATCCAGTTTACATAAAATGTACTTCACTGTTCGTTGAAAGCGCTAAGTTGCACGAGATCCTGCTAAATCGCCCGCCTCGTAGTACGAGCCTTCATTGCCCTGCGCTCGTGTTTTGCGTGTAACTCTCGGGCTCCTCGTGTATTTGAATAATGGCAAGTCACTGTGATTGTCTCAACGAGATTTACTGGGTTTAGCGCAGCTAGAAAAGTTCAAAAGGTTTTCCCTTATAATGTTGATACAATGAAAAGGCTTGTTTTGTATGTCACCCAAATTATGCAAATCGAGGACCTTCTCTAAATCAAAAGAAGGTTCAAACAGAGTTTTGTTTTTGTACTTTTCAATGAAAGCCAGCTTTGGGAATAATGGACAGATGATCAGTAATAGACATACGCTGACTTAGTGATATATAGCAATAAAAAATAATACAATATTATAGAGATGAAGTCGTCGAGGAGTAGTGATGACTGTCTTAAAATAATAGGTCACTTCTTGAAACAAAGAGCATATAGGACAAGTAGTTTTGAGTAGTTCTAATCGACATTCAAACAAATAATTGATAAAATAACAAAAAAACATGAGATTTAAACCAACAGAGCACAAATAATTCATTTTGTGTGTGGGTATGTATGCGCGGATACAACTTTTCGTCCACGATTTCGATAAAACAGCTCAAACGATTCCAAAAACATTCTATTGTTATTGATAGGGAGATGTGCTGATTGGGCATAGGCAGGTTTAGCGATTTTGGAGATACAAAGGAAAAAGTATAAAAAAACTCATTTTTAGGTCAAATGTTATCATTGGGCTTTTGCATGTCAAACTATCAGACATTTTATAGAGATTTTAATACTAAGTATAAATTTTGTTAACATTTCTATAAATTCCATACTAAAATTTATAATTTTGAACAATTTTACAACGACGGGACGCTATCGCGCTCCGATTTTACGTTTCTAAAACAACTTTAAAATAAATTCAAATTGTTTCAAAATTTCACAAAAAAAATCAATTTTTTCAAAATGAATCAAAATACTCTAAAAAATCTAAACTTTTCAAAATATTCAAAAAATTTTGAAGATTAAAAAAAATTGAAGTTACGTACGAGAAGTTTCAATCATATTATCTTCGGCTTTGATATATTATCCAACAATTTTGTTTTCCTCACGTTTTCATATAATTTGCATTTCAAGTTGAAACAAAAAGAATTAAAAATGCGTTTGTGCAAAGTCGACGTAATAAATTTTTAGATTCAGCTTTGTTTACATTTATTCAATATGCAACCTACAAAACGCCTCTGTATTTATGGTTTTTGCATATATTATCATACCACTCGTGATAATTGTGCATAGGCACCATTGTTTGCTGAAAACAACATCCCTCGCAAGAATTTCCTTCTGAGAAGTCTAAGGCACTAGTGTTCAAAACATGATCATTTGTTATTGTAAGATTTTTAAAACAAACCTGCACGTGGACTAGTGTGTTATTCAAACTGTAACTTAAAAATAGAGCAAATTATTAGTGGTAATTTTATAAAAATTTCAGTATTTAGAAGTTGCTTTGAGTTTGAACTCTCCTCACCATCTAATATTCTTACGCACTCATTATTCATTATCCATGATACAGGTAATCGCCTTACTATAAATTTTAAATGAGTCTACAGACCTGTGAGAATCATAACAAACTTGTTCCGTATTTTGTATAAAAATAACTACTCTATAATAGCTTATTTATACATAGAGTTCAATAACACAATATTCATTCATATTCGGGTCACGAAGTTTAGGTCTTAGGCCGCGCAGTTTGAGCATTGAATTATTAATTGCGGAAGTTAATAAAATTAATCTCGACGAGAAGTTCTCTTGTTATTTCTTATCACGTCCTTTTCGTGATATTTTCAATATTATGTTATGTTTATTAATGATGCGATGTCAGAAAAGATTATAATAGCCTTTAAATTTTTTGTTGTGATAAAATTGAATTTTTAAAAATATTTTGATATTTGTAAACATTATTTATGTTCATCGACTTTGTATATATGACCCTTCAAGGTTCAATTGTTTTTATAAAACCGTTCGAGTAGAAAATAGTCAAACAATAAAATCTATAATCTTTGCTACTTACTGATACAACAAAGCGTTCCACCAAGATATGTATACTGCTAAAATGCGAACTTCAATTAATTTTTATAATTGTAGAAAAATCAAGCAGGCTAGACTTGGAGAAAAAGCAATTGGACTTGTCATTTTATCTATCATTAATTTTTATAGTCAATAAATTTTATATATTCTTACACAAGTAGAGTTTATACTTTCATATTCATAACTACTTCCATATTGGTGACCTCCGACGTGATAGATAAAGACAGAGAAGGAGCATTTTTGGAGGTTTAAAAAAATATAGATTTTAATGCAGCACCATAATTACTGGTCTTCAGTTACTACTTATAAGGTACGTCCAGTCCTCGGTTCATCGTAGTTAACGCATTTACTACCTGACACCGGACTTTCGTCGGTATACCCATTTGGTCAGTTTGGGCCAAAAATTTACTATTTTGCCAAGTTTCATCAAAATCCCAGGCGATCTACGCACTAGTTCTCCTTATTAGATTTAATCAAAAAAATTAGTTTTTCAGTTCCAGGATCTTCCAACTGAAGGCATGAATACGATTATTCTTTTAACATCAATTTTTGTTTTAATCAAATCACAAAGATTACAATTTGTGATTTTTAGTTAATTATTAACAGCTCAGACTTTAATGACTCTACTTTAGAGTAATTGGTATTTAAATCATCTTTCGATTTTATTGAAGTGAGATTTGAGACTAGGAAAGGTGTATAAAACTGTTTTCAAAATTAAGTATATGTATAAAAAACTATAAAATCTATAAATTTTTATATTTATTAATGTAGTTAATATAATTCGATATATTAACTACATTTTATCCAAGAAAATATTCAGTTTATTAATGCAAATATTATGTATTGATCAAAATTACAATAATGTCATCATATAAAACTATGCATGACACATTGGAGAATAAATTTATAATTCATCTGATAAGAATTACAAGGCTAAATACATAAAGTTTGTTAGGGAAATAATTCTCAACGTACCAATTGTTGAATACATATAACATAATTCTTACGGGTGTATTGACATCTGATGATAATAAAATTTAAAAATTAATGACTTCGTAACCTAATGATTTACCAAATATTTTGGTATTGTATTACTTCATTTATATAATTCTGACAATTATGTTTTTCGCGGAAAATGATTTTTCATCAAACTTTTATCCGCGTCAAGGTTAAAGCCAGGGTCATAATTATTCAATTTTAAAAATGTTTTTTTCTATTTTGGTTGAATGTATTAACGTAATGTAATGTATTACAAACCAAAGTAAGTCATGCATAAAGAAAATACATACATGTATACCACAATCATATAATATATAACTGTGTTTTGTTAATGAGTTGTACAAACATTCAGGAAAAAGTTGAATTATGATTGAAAATTATTTTTGCTATCTCAAAGAAAAACAATTTTTGCTCGAAAATGATTTATCGTTATATATAAATGACAATTTTGCTCAAAATTTAGTTTATGTTCGTAATTTGTGTTCGGGATCATCAAGTTTTATATAACATTTTCACAAGTCATGCTTCCTAAAAATAAAATCCTAACTAGATTGTTGATATATGGTAGTGTTGATTATAATTTTGTTGTATAATAAATATATAAACAATGTGAAAACTTGAACGTTTAATGTATCCTAAATGTGGAAACTTAATGTTTAAAAAGCACTGACGATGATTCAAAATGATATGTCAAAACATTTGGAAAAAAGTTTCTCTCAATATTTTGATTCTCATTTGATATAAGACACATTTGGAAATACAATATTTCTTTAATAGAAATTTTAATAGAAGAAATCAGTACAAAGCCCATCAATTTTCATTAAGATAAATCATAAATTTAAATAATGCCAAAGAGATGTCAATACCTTATGTTTAGTATTCAGGTGTAAGTTTCCAAAAGATCGATATAAGCAAGCCATAAAAATTGAGAAAAATATCTCAATCACCCTCAATATCCGATCAAAGCTCAAATGACTTCCAATAAATTATATTATGCTATCATCGGCCAATTTGTCACCTTAAATTTGCTACACGATTCCATGTAAAAATCGAAAGGCATAATTCTTTGAAAGATAAATGAGTTGTACATGAGAGATATAGGAGAGAACGGAGGTTGCTGATATAAATTGTAAGAAACTTTACAGGAGGTAAGTTACAGGGATTATTGAAATAAATTGAACAAATAAGCTTTTTTAAAAGCAATGCTATAACGGAAACTTGTTCGAACAAACATACTTTATCTTTTTCTCTTTGAACCCTATGTCAGAGTTAGTATTAGTATAGTTAAGCTGTTATAGTGACTGCCACTACCGTACCCTGGCACAACTGCACCCAGTCTTCTCAAGGTAAATATATAAAAGCAGACTACTAATTTTTTGAAAATTCCAAAAATTGATCTATCACCTTACAATCATACCGTGCAATAAATCAGCCATAAAAAGATACCGAATGAGTGGAAAAGTACGCATTCAACCAAATCAATTCCCCCGGTCTCCTCTATTTCTCTGAAAGATGAATGAGTGATGTGTATCAGGTATAACTCGACACCATTCCTGGATGGTGAGACAGCGTATACCTCAAACTTTGTTTTTGAATAACAGAGACAAATTGCAATCCCATATGAGATGATATAGAATGAGATGAAAGCGGGATTTGCATACAGAAGGGAAAAGTTCAAGGCCCGTTTAACCTAGACACGTATTTATAGAGACTGCCGTGAACGCACATACATCTTTCCTTCTGGCGTACATGTACCGTATCATACTAGAGAGAATTAAATCTGGTCGGTAATCGATACACACATTTGAATATTACTAGTGGTAATTGAAATATAGTAGTTAAATCGTAATATACAATTTCATCAAATACATAATTACTTTTTTAATTATATCTTGCGCAAATTGCCTAAATATTCTGTATTATTTTCGATAGTTTTGATCTTTACTATCAGCATTGAAACTATGAGAGCATCTTTATAGTCACCATTTTGAGCCCTTTCTGTTGTAAGTAATAGTTATGTACAAATAAGTACTTACGATAACCCACAAAATTTTTCATGACTACAATACCGGTGAGAGAGTGATTTGGACGATATTAACCCTTTCAACTCGGATGCCGGCAAAATTCATATAGATCTCGCAATTCGTGAGTGGAAAGGGTTAAAATATAGAACTAGAGATCCCATATTAAATACAAAATATCAAACGATTCTTGTCAGATTCATTTATTATATATTAATAGTTTAAAAAGTTATTTAAAAGGAATAAAAAATTAATTAGTGGTGTATGGCATCGTACCTTGATGCAAATTGCTAGAACTTACTAAAATATTCGAAGAACAAAATTAAGTTCAAATCGAAAGTCCCTATCAATAGAGACTATATCAATAGGAAATCGAATATTTTTTGAACAATCAAATCGGTTGATCGCTGCGCCCAGAAACCTTGACAAAAAATTGTATCCATACATACATACACACACACACATCTATTTTTTCTAAGGTATCTCAAAATGTTCAGAAACGTCTGAAACGTGACGATATGCAAAAGTTTTCATTTCCCGTAGTTTCTTCCTATGGGAAGTTAATGAAAAGGTAGCTAGCACAAACTAGTTCCGACTTCGATTACAACCACGACTGACACGATATCAAGCAGTATGATAGGTTGTAGATCTGAAATATAAGTGAAATCGCCTTTCGTAGGTTTAGCTACAACACATAGCCAACAATATTAGATGAACTTATCTAATAGTCTATACATAGTAAAGTAGAGTGGTTGACCGTTGGGTTGTCATCTCAAAAAAATTACCAGTTAGAATGTACCTTAGCAAACACAGCTCATAGAATTTGTAGTTCTGATCGCGATTAAAATATTAAAAAAATTAAAAAAAATATATATACCACATGGTCATAATGCAAATAATGGCATTAGATTTAAAAAAAGGTTATAATTTTTATGAAACATGTAATGTTTTTCATTTTATGTATTATTTTAATTTCTCCAGAAAGTGAAGTTATCCCAATAATTAAATTGTTTTTTTTAATACTGATTATGTGGAGATTAATATGATTAATATTTTAGCATTTCACCATGTAAGTTGATTTTCAATAGTAACTGGATGGATTTACGAGCATAGTAGTTTGGTGGAGCATTGCATCGTTTACAATATAATTTATGTTCAAATTTTTTTTAATAATAATAATTAATTATAGTTACATATATTATTTATTTGGCAAAATAATATAATATGAATTAAACGCTGAATAGAAGAAGAATCGGACATTATCTATGTAATGGTTGCAACACTATAATTTATAAATAGAGTCGGACAGGATTTGTTGGGCATATTAGATCTTCTAAAAATATTTTTTTTAAAGTGAAACATGTAGAAATCCATTGAATAATGGTAGATATAAATATATATGTCACAAAAAAACGATCTTTTGATCAATTTACAAATTTACAAAATACAATGGATTTTACAATTATATAAAGAATGAGCCATAAGGCACTTGCATGTTTATTCGCACATTGTGAACCCGCAAACAAAATGAAAATCGATAAAATAATTATTTTATGCATGAACCTAGAGAACTATATCAAACACATACCAGTTACTTAAGAGTCAAGGCTTATGTGGGTGTACATGTGAGAACAATTAAAATCATTTAAAATTGTTTAAATACTTAAATTAAATAATATTGTATATAAAATATATTGAACATCTAGTTTTGAAACTACAAAAATGTTGATGAAGGTGCTTATAAAGGTAATTTGATATTGTGAGAAATGCTTTTGGTTATCATGAGTTTGATATAAAAAAATATTTTTTTATATCAATTGAGCAATTCGACTTCATTGTTCCTGATGTTATCAATGCTCTATCTACTTAAGGGGGGCGATACATGTAATCGCCTTAATTTTTACCATTTTTTGAGGACTTTTTAAACTGGGAAGGAATGATTGAATCTTTTTGAACTTTTTTAGGGTCATTTATTATATATTAAAATACACGAAAAAAATTATTTTTTTATTTTTTTTTTTTAAATGGCTGCCGTAAAAATAAATCTGCCAAGACCCTCTCGGAAAACGCCATCAATTTGCGGGCGTTCTCACTTTTCGTACGGTGATCTGAATTTAAAAAAATTAGTTTGTACGTGTTCATAAAACATATATCTTCTAGTTAAACCAAAAAAAAATTAAAAAAGTCACAAAATCGTAAATTGGCACACCTTAGAAAAAAAAGTTCGATTTTTCACCTTTTTTTCAATGGTTTTTTTGGTAAAAGTGTTAATTTTTGAAAATTTTTTTGGAATGTTTGAGGTTTAACTAGAAGCTATTACTGTAAAGTAGATGTGTGCAAAATTTCATTGGAATCGGTTGAGAACTTTTTGAGTTATCCCGCCCGCAAATTTCAAAAATGTCGTTTCGAGAAAAACGCGTTTAAAGTTTTGACACATAGAACAGATAAGAGTTGAGGCGTGGCACTT
This sequence comes from Ctenocephalides felis, assembly GCF_003426905.1. Lineage (NCBI taxonomy): Eukaryota > Metazoa > Arthropoda > Insecta > Siphonaptera > Pulicidae > Ctenocephalides > Ctenocephalides felis. The sequence continues at coordinate 24,409,103 of NW_020537646.1, read as the reverse complement.
AAATGAGTTTTTATTGTATAAATAATGATAATTTTGTTTTGAATATTTACAGGCATATTTTTGAGATGTTATTGTAACGATTTATGAAAGAAAAAAAAATCGATTTTTTTTTTCTTGTTACATGTATCGCCCCCCTTAAGTCATATAGTATACAAAATAGGTTAAAATAAGTTTTTAATTATCATTTTGGAATCTACATTGTGTAACATAGTCATTTTATTACTGCCAGTTTGAAGTACTTTCCATTTCTGATAATTCTATCGACCATCGATCATGTATAAATAAATTTATTACTACAATAGGATATAATTCATACGCAGGCTCAGCAATTTATCAATACAGTTTATAGTTTAATTTATATATCAATATATATGTACATGGTCATTAATGTCCAAATAGAATATGAAAATAACCTATTTCGGAGTAAACATATTCTATTTAACCAAACCAAATTAACCGCTAATAATGACTAATGAGAACATAAAGTGGACAATATAGAGCATTATACTAAAACAGACATTCAATTGCAAATGCAAAGACAATAATATGCAAGTGTTTCATTGAATTGTAGTCATTCATCATATTCTGCTTACAATTATATCTGCAGATTTTGTATGACTCATATATGACAAATGTCGACTTCTGTATCGACTTAAACTAAGATCAGAGTTGCACCCATATATTTATCTTCATAGTATTTTAATACTTTCATGATATTTATCTAATATTATTCTATGCAACAAATATGCAGACATTGTATTTGGTATAAATAGTGCAAAAAATATGAAAGCACATATAATTAGAACCCATTTTTTCAGATTTTAATGGTTTTCTAATAAGTCATTAAAATAGACAAATATGACTCATAAAAACCATTTGCATTGCTTCTATTCTACTGCACAAGAAGTAATAGCATTTTCAAATAAGAATTTGGAATAAAAAAAAATTAATTTGGATTTGTGGTTTGCAAGTGATTCACACATGCAGGAAATGCGTCATTGATTTCAAAATTATGATCTACTTTGAATTTGGAAATATTCAGAGTGACAAGTAGTTAGAAGCAGAAGAAAGGCATACTAGCAAATAAATAGATTTTATATATTAATAATGAAGATCACATTACTAAAAATGTAGTTGCCGCTCTCACAATCAGTTATGAGGAATTTTCCTTACAAAATCGTTTTACAAAAAGCTATGTGGTTGAAGTTCAATAAGGCGTTTTTCTCAGGTTATCAGAAAGAAAACCTAACCTAGAAACCGCATAAATGTCAAAAAAAAACGATCTTAGAGAACATGGTTTTTCTGATCCAGGTTCATAACATACAAGTGACGTTGAAGTTTATGTGTAAAACGCCTGAATATACAGCACCTGGCCATAACATTGGTCTGTTGTGCGGCAGAATCGGTTCATAGGATTTCTTTTTAAGATTATGCAATAGATTTGTTTGCCAAAATTTAATTATCATGCATATTATGTGAACTTAAATCTATAGCCTTGGAAAATGACCAAAATGAAATGATATGTTAAGAAAAATCATTGAACTTTATTTGAGTTTTATTCCACATTAATCTTTTACTGCTGATATAAATTCATTTTAATTATTATAAGAAATAAGAAAACAATACAGAATCATTATTTATACATTAGGTGCAAAAACCTTATTGGTTTACTGAAACGGCAAACATTTCTTGTGTGTTTTTTCATATGTTTAAAAATGCAAATTGGTGTACTGAAATAAGTAAGTACATGTAAGTATGTATATTTAGGAAAGAAACATCTGGTCTTTTAGCGATGCAAAGAAAACATTCGAGCACGCGACAACGCGAGGTTAAAGTCCTTCAAGTTGGATTGTTTGTTTACAAGTTGCCAGGGTATCGTTTCGTAGTGGATTACTTTTTTTATAGATCACCTATTAGAGAAAGAGTCCAGACCATCGGAATAAGAAAAAAAAATAGAAACTGATATCTGAGATCTTAGATAAAAAAAAATTATGTGGGCCTGTTTGCCTTATACTGCAAGCATTGAACAATTCCAAGTTATACCATAGGAACAATATAGTGTTCTTAAGGTTTATTTATAAACAGTTGATTTATTGACATTACTTAATTAATGTAAGGTTAAATGTTCACCAGTAATCACTGTTGGACCTGTATTTTTTGATCAAAACGGATACTACTCTACTGCTTGATATCAAATTGAACATGAAACAAAATTATCAAATAGCTATTAGATTAATTCTAATAACAAATTCATCAAATACGGATGGATTAACCAGTGGGTTACCATCTAAAAAATACGAAGTAAGGAGAAGTTTCAGCCCAACAGCGCATAGGACGTAAGGTTCTGATTGCTGTTAAAACAATAAAAAAAATCAGAAAAACTAGAACAACAGCTTACAGGATTTTTTTCTCGATAGCAATCAGAACACAATGCAATCCTATAAGCTATTTGGCAGATATCAATCTCTCACACACATACAAACACATGTAAATTATTATGATAAATATTATGATTCATTCCTATAATGATGTGGTAGTGCTAAAGGCCTTCTATATTATCTTTAAACAGCTTCTTTTTCAGATTAGGATTATTATCAATTATAGGATTATTCCTAAAATTGGTGTCTCAAGAAGCTGAGTGACTATTCTTTTGACAGTTATTTTTTAAGTTCTGATATAGTATATTTTGACTCATAACTTATATTGTAGAACCCCTATTATAGGTGAGTGGGGGTTGAATTATGCATTAGGGGTAGTGCAACCGTTTGGCGACAATACTTATTGTTGTAATGACATAAAACAAATGATAAACAAAACTTTTGAATAAAATCTGATTTTTACAAATTGCATACAGAAATCCCAAAAGCCATCAGTCTATTCCTCCAACTCTTTTCTTTTTGGCCATCGTGTTACGATCGCCGTCCGCGAGGTCGTTCCTTCGGCGGATCTTATTACGGATTCAAATCGCGGTGAGTTCGGCGTTCAGTTTCACACGATCGGATCTCCTGGACGAATTCTTCGGCGAATGGTGAAAAATTCGGAGCTTTGACGAGCCCTCGCAAACGGCTACCAAGAAAATACGCGGCCGATGTATAGCTCACGATTTTGTTTTACACGATCGCGCACTCACGTGATGGTGTACACTGTACGAATTCTGAAGTGAATATTTGCATATAAAAACAACGCGAAATAAAAGCAAGGATGAAGTTTATTCGTATATAAAACTACAGGTGTGGGATTTTTGATAACAAATACCAGAAAATGATTAAGGGATTGCTAGAACTAAATGGATTCCGGATGAAGCATATCACATGCTCATAATATATGCTTGAAGGTTCGCGCGTAAAAAAATCGATTCTCATTATCTCAAAATAAGCCTAGTATAGAATTTTTTAATGTTATTATTATAAAGTATGAAGCAAAGGATGTGTAACCTGCCATCATCTTATTTTTTACGACTTTGCTATAAGAAGATATACGGAAATATATAAATATTCATACTTGAAGTTTTTTTTCTTTATTTTTTTTCTGTTTTTTTTGGTTATGAGCTTTTTCATTAAGTTTATTATACCAGACTATATTTGTTTTGTGAGATAAATCATATTTTTAAGTTAGATTCAACGGCTTTTTTATACAACAACAGCTTATAGGATATAAGCTATATAAAAGCTTACATGCGGGTGATGTAAAAAGGAACATTAAACGTTTACATTGGCAAAGATGTAAACAATTAGAAAGTGAATAGAAAAGTAAACTAAGTTAAAAGCAATTTCACAAAAGAAATTAAATAAATAATTGTTTGATCTCTGGCGATGAATCTGCTTTCGATTTCCAAAAAATGTCCCTATTTAATTTTTCTGTGGCTAACTAATGAAACTATTATTTCGTTGTCGCTTCCTACCTAGTGTATCGGGCAAAAAGAGACAGTTGACTAATTTTGGCAAAAAAGCAAAAAAAAAACATTTCTATAATCAGCATTTTCTGGGAATTTTACTGAACATAGTTTGATGTTTGTTTGTTCGATAAATGTTATGTATTGTCATGTAGTTTATGCAGCAAAACTACTGAAAATGGGTTGAAAAATTGAACCTTTGTACCCCGCCACACACTATATATATATATATATATATATATATATATATATATGTGTGTGTGTGTGTGTGAACAGAGTTCAATGAATAAAGTACATATGTACTTATTTTACATGTGTACAATGCTCACAACTTAATAGTGAAATATTCCTATAAGTGAATAAATATATTTTCCTGCGGTACACTTTACTATTCTAAATTTTATTAGTTCTATTCTCTTACAATTTGCTTGTGTATTCTTTTAGATTTTCATCGTCCATTTATTTTCACGCTACTCAGAACGCAGAACAGAAACTTATGTTAGATAAAATAAGCCATCTCGTGCGGCTACTGCGCAAATGTAATTAAGAACACTTGCGAATTACTTCTTCATGTAATCCTTTTGTATTAACTCTTTTAGCCTGTATATATACAGCTGTTCATTGAATGAGACTTTTTTGCAGAGCTGGATGATGCACGTTTATAAATAGATATCGAGAAATATGCAATATGTACTATAAATATTACTGCATTTTATAATGACACATTAGTAGAAGACAAAGTAACATAATTCAGCAGAAAATTTTAATTAATTTGATAAAATATATGGTTTCAGATTTTTGTTCATAAAGAAGAAATTTTCATTAAAGTTTCAATCTACAAGCTTTTTTTGATCAGCAATATTTTTTTTTAATTTACTAGTTAGCTGGGAGAAAAATAAATTAAATGGAAATTTGAATATTTGTCTATATGAAAATATTGAAATAGTGTCTTTGAATATGATAGATTAATAATGAAATCAAATCGTACAAGAAAAGGGCAAGGTCACAACCGTCCACACCCCAGGACGGTTAAAAATAATAGTTATAAACACCAAGATGGTTTATAACCACTTGTATTGTCAAAAATATGTAACCCAACATAATCATTTAAGCAAAGCTTATGAAATCTTTGTAAAATATTTTGTTTTTTTGAATTAAACTTTTTTTTTCTCTTTCTCTTTTGTATTGTTTCTTGAGTTAGATTTTTTTAGCTTAAATTTTATCTAAAAAAGACAAGAAATACTTGTATCAGCATATTCGACGAAAAAAAAAAATTTTGGGTAGTTAACTACTAATTTTCAATTCACAGCAAAATAACAATAAAAGTGATCTATTGTATACAAGTAACAGTCATTATTAAAAAAATCAAACAAAAAACTTAAATTTGACTATTTAAAAGCAATACAGATCATGTTGATGAAGAGCGCTAACTCAATGCAATAATGGAAACTTGTTCGAACATACTTTATCTTTCTTCTTAGGACCCTATCTCAAAATCAATATAGTATACCTGTTATGACGACTGAAATAACCGTAACCTGTCTGTCCCTCTCAGTATTACTAGCGTAATCTTTGATAAAGTTCAGAAATTTTCATTGATAATTTCAAACAACTATCTGTTTTTTCATTTGCCAGAAAAAATGCTTGACTTATCCTCTATAACATTTATCTATATTTAAATATATATTTAATATACATTAGATAATCTTACATCACTTGCTGCAGCATCAATTATGCAGTATCTATGTATAAATATAACAAAGAATATTATCAGTGTATATACATAAATGCGCTGAATTATAAAAAGGAAATATAAAATTAAACCATTACATTTGCGTTTGGGTACAAATGCGTTTCATTGTAAGAAAAGTGAAAGCTTAACCGTTAAATTCTTAAAAGACTATCTATATATTATGATAAACGCTTTAGAAAATATTCAAATGATGATATGAAATTACTATTTGCATCATTAGTAAACATTGTGCTTTTCAACTTCTCTAATGCGTTTTGTATAGATATGATGATACAAATATGATTTATATTTGACTATGATGTAATACAAGGTTTGTATCTATGTAATAAAAATAGGACCTTTAACAAGTTTTTTTAAGACTCGAGTTTTTTATAAGCTTTGTTGTTATTGCTTTCTGAGACAAGTTATCTGTAAATATGTATTTAATATTGCTATCTTATCAAAGAAATTAATATTTATTTAAGCAACAAAACCTAAATAACTAAAAAATATCAGATATTCTTGAAAAAGCTTATTAAAATTAATATTTATTAAATATTTCATTATATTTTAAATCGGATTGCACGTACTATTGAAAGATGAAAACGTACTCTTACAAATAAAATTGCGTTATCTTTTTTCACACATCATCTGCGACAATTGTACAAAGAAACAATCTGTTAAAACTTTCTTATATAATAGCGTTATATAAACTGTATAAATAATTTGTAGACCGCTAAATTTTTGCAATAGTCATAGTTTAGAAATGACATGCTATATTATCATTTGAAAAAGTTGCAATTTCAAATATATCTGTTTCATGGATTTTACTACACAATAGAAAAATAAAAACGGCGCGGTTACAGTAAATTCTAGACGATAATGGGCGATAATAAAAATTCCAACTGCATTATATTTCCTATTTAATTCTATTTAATGGCTCAACTAATGTTAGTGTTATAATAATATATTTTGAATCAAAATGTCTGCTATGACATCAAACATTGTAGGCCATAAAAATATAAAGATATTAATGTATTATATTTCAGCATTAAAACGGTTTACATTACAATGGGCCGATTACCTTGTATTCTAATATTTTTATTATAAAAAATTAAAGCTCAAAGTTTATTATCGAAAAAAAAATCAATTGAATAGTTTATTACTAATTTTGTCTAAAATGTGCTAAAAAATACTTTACCATGGAAGAAAAACACATATGGCTTTAAAGCCTTTTTTGCACACCAAGAAGCAATATATATAATTAAATCTCTTAAATATGAGTTACGTTTAAAATAGGCTTCTATCTCAAATTTATAAAAACTATATATTCTTAAGATAATGCAAATGGTAAATGTGTATTTAATCAGAACTGTGACCAGAGTTTTTAAGGTTTCTGAGAATTTGAATAAAATAGCTTTGTTTTTTCTTAAATTTTTTGCATATGGGTACGAAACCATAAGTAAAAGTTCAATTTCTTAAACAAAAAATAAATAAAATTGCTTTTTAATATGTATTTTAAATGTATATAAGTGAGCTTGCATAACTTTAAATGCCTCTTTTGGAACTTTTTTCTCTCGATCTCCGAAATCGCTAGACCTGTCTTCGCTAAACTGTGGTCTTTTTTTCTATAAAATAAAACGTTTTTAGAACCATTCAAATCGGTTGATCCATGCGCCCGAAATCGTGGACAAAAAATTGGATAATACGGGAAGTTAAATATAGATATAATATTTTTTTATATATTGAATGGCAATCAGAACAATTATATTCTATAAGCCATTGGGTTATAGTATCGATTACCATTTTTAATATAACATGAAATAAAAAGAGAAAGAAAAAAATACCGACTACTTTCGAGTTGCAGAAAATAAGTTTAAAGTCAACCATATTGATACAGTAAATCATTCTTCGTCCACCGTAGTCAAAGTTTCGGCCGAAATTTATTTTTGAATAAAATAATCAAGTTATCAATGCAATGCATGAAAATGCATGAAAATATACATAATTTATCAAACAATGTGGTGCCTATAAATTTCAAATAAATAAATATTTTAATAAACACGTAAAGAATGTAATATCTAAACTAAAAGTAAATCTTATCTACGCCGTTGTTTGTACAGTAATTTTATAACATATTTTGATGAAGGATCAGTGAAAACAAAATTTATGAAATTTAGAAAAAATAAACAAGAAAAATTTGTATAATTTAATTAAGTTTTGTATTGTATATTGAACTATTTACTTTGAATTAAATTATTAAAATTTGAATTAATTATTCTATTAAATATTTCTTATCTCTATTTTCCAGATGTACCTCGCACAATTTGGCTATCTGAGCCCTTCGGTTCGCAACCCTTCTAGCGGAGGGTTGATAGATGCCTCCACGTGGACAAGCGCAATTTCAGAGTTCCAGAGCTTCGCCGGCATCAACGCTACAGGTAATGGCTTTATAGAAAATTTAATTAAAGTTGATTACGTTTTCTGTTATGTTTGATAAAGTACTCTAATAACATTTTTATATCATATTGGTAATTGAAATATAAAGAAATATTAAGCTGCTTTAATAGAAGAAAAAAAAAGATGTTTGTATAAATTAAAATAAAAAGCTCTACTTTCTATTTTGGAAAGTATAGTTGAATTTATTTTTAGTGTTTCATTCTTGAAAAGACTATAGTACTTATGAAGTAGTAGAAATTGTGCAGTAATAATTTTTAAAGACTAGTTGTCTTGCAATTTTGATTAATTGCAGTAATTATATTTATTTATGTATTATTTATAAATATGATTTTAACACGTTAATCGCCATGTCAGTCATATGTGTCTGGTCCCGAGAAACTCTGTAAGTTTGATATAGGCTAGAACGGGGCTTAAAGGCCCGCTGGTAAAAAGGTCCACTAACGATATCTCAAAAACCAGTAAAGTTAAGAATTTTTTTAAGAAAAACATTATTTGAAAGTAGAGGTATAAAGATGTATTCCTAGTCTAGATTTTTTTGACCAAGCTATCGGAAAAAACGGCAATTATTGAAAATCCATAACTAAAGTATTTTCTTTCGTTAGTTTTTTTGGTTGTGAGCACTGTTGTCTAGTTCACGAAAAAAGTACACCACCAATATCTCAAAAATCAGTACAGTTAAGAATTTTTTAGCAACAATATTTGCAAGTAGAGGGATAAAGATGTATAACTAGCCAAAGCCTTGATTTTTACGATGTTTCTATCGGAGAGATAAACGGTTGTTTGAGAATCCATAACAAAAGTATTCTTTTTTGCTGTTACTTTTTTCGGTTATGAGATCTGTTGTTTAGTTTACGAAAGGTTAATATAATTTTGAATTATTAGTTATTTAATTGTTTTATAATATTTGTTGTTAATTTTGAATTATATTCAACTATTTTTCTTCATATATTTTCTTTATATATTTCTCTATAAAAACTTACACCTAGGTGGGGTAAAAAAGATCAACTGAACTTTACCCTAGCAAAGGTGTAAAAAATAAAAAAAGCGAATAAAAAAGTAAATTTTGTTAAAAAAAAGCAATTTGACATGAGATTAAATAATTAAATAGTTATTTCAACTTTGCTGATTACTATTTTTGACGAAATACCAGATCATGGTTATTTACAGTGTTATCTCTGTAAAAAGTGCACCCATGAAATTCATAGTTTGCATTGGCTGAATAATGTAGCTATCGTCTCGTAAAATCTCTTAAAAATTAAAAATAAACATAGGACCTGTTTACCCCGTGATTGTTTCATTTTACCACGACTATGGGATAAAAAGGACCATGTGACATTTTTTTTAAAAACGGCATTAACAACACAAAGATGAATTAGCTGAGAGTTTTGCTGAACATAGTTAGTTGATTGTTTTTGGTTTGATTTTCACAATGTAATTGGCCAAAGTGAAATTGGATCTTTGTGTCTCGCCATACCTTACCCGATTTGATAGAAGGGTAAAAAAGTTAACATATGGCCATATCAGTCATATATGCGAGACATGAAAAATAGTGTTTTTCTAGGAATTTTGTCAAAAAATTCTTTGATACATTAAGATTTTGTGATACATTTTTAACTAAATTATCTAAAAGTTACCATGACCATGTGAATTTTTTTCTAATATTATCGTGTTTGGGCGATTAACGTGTTAAATAAGTAGTATTTCTTAAAAATTTACTTTGTCATTGGCGTTTTGAACAAACTCATAAGCAATACACATATTTATTTATTCTGCGAAGAGTACATAATAAGTACTGCAAATATTGCAACGTAATATATTTAGCATCCGAGGAACGCCTGCTAAAAATGCAAAACGCTTATATTTTTTGCGGTTGCTTGGCATATATGGAAACTTCGGTATATTAGGACAATAGTTGAGACAAGGCCAATCCTTTCGTATATTTTTTCTTTTAACCTTGACTTATGAAGATTTTATAGCCAGACGCATGACCTCAAAACACATAATGCTAACGAACTCTACATTCTGTTTGAGACTGATGTTACTTTCTTTCAAATGTCATTTTGCATAATCAACGGTTTATAAATATGCGATGAATGTATAACTGTTCATTTTGTGAATCAATATTTGAATATTTTTGTACGACTTGATGGGATTTAAAGAGTAGCGAACTCCTCACTAACATATGACGGAGTAATAATTATAATACTCTCAATATGAAATATATGACTGAACAAGAGATGAAAATTGTTCGATTACTCAAATGACTAATACAAAATATAGGTTTGTGGTAGGAAGGTGAAAATTTAAGCCTGCATGGATTTCATTTTTACTATATATAAGAAATTGAAGAAAAAAAAGATCCAAACACTGAAAAAAAAAATGTTGTCCGATTGTCAGTCATACTTAATGTGACTATAAAATTTGGTGAAAATCGGTTAAATCTTTGGAGGAGTATTGCGACGAACAATATGACACAAGACTTATACATAGATAAATAAATATAATAAATCATAAGAATGATATATATGATGTGATTCCATTCATTAACATTTTCTTAGAATTTTCATTACTTATATATTCGTTTCCATCTATAAGTTTATTCACTTTATGATGATTACCATATTGCACCATAGCTTGTAATTTGTTCATTGTTAATTTCATTTTTATTTATTTCTATTCAGGTGAACTGGATGAACAAACAATGGAACTCATGAGTCTACCCAGATGTGGAGTCAAAGATAAAGTTGGTTTTGGCAGCGATTCGCGATCGAAGAGATACGCTCTACAAGGTAAGATTAAATTTAAGAAAATAATATAGAATACATTCTTGTTAGATACCAGTTTTTATCACGTTTACAAAATTATAAAAAAATCTATTTAAAGTTGCCTAATAATAATCAATTTTGTTGTACTCTGAAATCATTACGATTACTACGTTGAGCAAGTAGAGCGTGAAACGTTCGCCGGCTATTTCATGTTTCATTGAGTTTATTTAGATACGGATTAGGAAAAATGTTTATGTAAATATTTTTAGCATACGCAAATTTGTTGGTCAAGTGCTCATTATATAATTGCATGAATAATTGTTATCTTTACCTATAATAAATAAATATAAAAAGATTGAGATTGAAGTAAATTAGATATTAAACTATCTTAAATAGTGCAATTAAAATTTAGATCAATGATTGTTTAGACAGGTATATAATTTATTTTATTAATAACTGCATCTCATTAGTAATATTGTGTGATTATTTATTGTCAATTGAGTTAACGGATGAAGCGGTCTATTTTTCAAAATTTCAATAGATTTTCATAATTGGCTCTTTTCATAGCCCCATAATATTTTGAGGTGTTCGATTAGACTATTAAATTTATCACCAATAGAAGTTTCATTCAAATTCCAGAATAGTAAACCTAAAGTTTCCTTTCTTAGTAAATATCGAAAGATTGAGAAATTACAGTTGTCGATACTAAAATCTTAAAAGGAAGCGGTCAAGTTCTAGTAAATTTGAGCATTTCATTAATGATATTGATAAATACTGTAAGTAGTTAATATTATTTAATTCTTTGAATATTATTATTATCAGTAGTTAATATTATTTAATTTATTGAATATTATTGATTTATTAAAATTATTTCAATACTCTACTTGTACTGCGTGTACTAGACATACTTCATACGTAAGTCATAGTTGCATATATTTATTTTCCATTTTAGATTTTAATACATTTACATCCGTTACCTATCATTCTTCTCTGCTTAGATAAACTTATATCTTATTTCAATTTAAATATGAATATATGAGTAATATTTATATTGTTGAAGTGCAAAGCTGGCAAGTACAATAGATAAACAGACTGATAACTAGCTAAGAGTTTTTTCAATAAAAAATATTCATGTGCAACATAATAGTTCTTCGAAATCAAACATTAAGTTTTTCCTATATAAAACGTCAGAGCTAAAAATTAAATCAATAACTCAATGGAAAGTTTAATAAAGAGAATAAATTCAATCTTGCAAGTGATGATAATAAATTACAACTAATACTCGATCACATGTTTCATTCGATAAATCCACGTGAATTGCGTAACGTCCGCGGCCACCACGCGTCGCGCCTTTAATGCTTTTCAAACCGTGAGCTATCGCCGACGATGATAACGAAAATTGATTAATTGCAGGTGTGATATACATATATCATAGATATATGTATAATACACCTGATATAGACAAAAAACTATTAACTATTTGTTCGGACGTATTTTCATTTTTTTATATTGGCCATGAAGATGATAATCTTCATGGCATTGAGCTTTTACATGGAATAATTTACTACCCCTGGCAGAGGGGGTAACGGAGAGTTTAATGAGACTAATTGTACACTTCTAATAGTAAAGTCCGCGCAACAACATGTGTAATAAATGATAAATAAATGTATCTTCTTCCATTATAACTTAGTGACAAATTAGTGATTGTAATAAGAACTGCAACAATACATACAATACAAAACAAATCAGTGTTAATACAGTCCACAGCTACAAGGTTTGAATTATAACCCAATAACTTGAGTTATCGAAGGAGAGTTTAATACATAATTTTAATAACTACGTAACGCAAATACACTATTAAATTATTAACTGTACCCTTAGCGGATTCCACATGATGTATACAGTTTATTATAAAGAGAACCATTATCCCATATTTCTAATTACCAAATTTCTAAAATCGATGTATCTTATCTGCTACAGAATTAGTTGGCACAACAATCGTAACACATTTATCATTTTCCCATTGATCGGTATGGATATATTCTGATGAGTTTGTGTTTCTCAATTATTTTGGAATTGTTCCAAAAAGTGCGATATAAGAATTCAGTGCCGTGAAAAGATATGTATTCAGCACAACTTTAAGGAAGAATTCGCAAAACTTAGGAAATATATATAATATATATCGGCGGAAGATCGTGCTGTTATCTCACTCGAACAGCCTTGCATTATTGCAAATAAGATCGGTGTTACGTTGTACTATTTTATTATGGATACCCTGAGACATCCGCATGTCTATCAATGCTCGTCAGATAATTCTTTAGATGCTAAAAAACGAAAACGATAGGAGATATAGGAGCCAACTCTCCGATAAAATAAAAATGTTAGAGGCAACGCTATTTTATGGTCTATCTTCATATAAATGGTAGTAAAAACTGTCAAATGCTATATATTTGCTGTGCAATCAGGCGTTTCACATATAAAACCTAACTTTACGTAAGTGTTATCAAGAGCACATTAGAAAGATGCACTTATGATCACATTGTGAGTTTGATGTTAGTGCGACTTTTTCGGGTAAAATGCCTGACTTCACAGCAAATATTTAGCTTTTTAACAGGTTTTACTACCAATTTATATGAAGATTGGAGCGTAGGAAAGGAGAATTGGCCCCCTATTTTCTCTGTTCACCAATATATATTAGATTATTGTTTCTACTTTTATTTTTTAAGCTAATAATTAAACTGCATCGCTCTGATTAAATAAGTAACTATTATTTGGTAAAACCTCTTTGAAGTTAAAAATAAATTAGTTGATCTTTTGCCCTTAGCTATCCTTTTTACCCCGCATATGGGTTGGATTGGACCTTGTGACATTTTTAATTCTAGCAAATTATTTATATTTAAATCTAAATATATTTCTGATATATTATGAACCACTGGTGTATTACACACATAGATTTCTCTGAAAATACTATTTACATGTGTGTACGCACATTAGATAATTGACCTTCAGTAATTTGCTAACGGAATTACAATCCGGAAATTCAATAGAAAAGATGTGTTGTAGTGGTAGGACTTCCTCTAAATATCGTAAACAACAATTACTTAAATATATTCAATCACAATCTTCAAAGGAAAAAAATCTATAGTAATTTGACTTAGTACATTCATGGAGTATTACAGATTTTACGTCCATTTGATAAATGAGAGGGTATGATTTCTAGTAAAAAGAGATTGGTCAAAAGAGAGATTTGGATATAATAAACAAAATATCTTCTAAGAAGTTTTACATGAGCTGTTTCAAACATACATGTATGGCTCATATAAAATTTCTTAGCGCCAAACACATATGACTGACATGGCCATTAACTTGTAAAATTAAGATTAAGATTTTTTATAAGACAAAATTTTCAAGATATAATGATTCAAATAATTTAGTTTAATTTTAGTTTTATTTATATTCCAAAAAATTGTACAAATAATACAAGCATTAACTAATTCTTGTTCCCGATTGGAACCACAGGTACGAACCCACACCTGACAAAGTTGTTAGATAAGTTTTTTAACCATGTATTAATTTTTATAATTAACTTGTTTTGAACATAATATTACTACCGAACGATGGCTGTTCAAACATCATGCACAGCACATAATCGAAACCAGCAAAAAGATCTCGTTAGTGTGATAAAGTGCAAGGTTGACACTAATTTGCATGATGGCAATCGTCGAACATATCATTATTTAGTAAACAGTAAACGATATAAGTCAACTGTTGAACGTGCCTTCATCAAGAAACTAAAAAATCTTTGTGAAATCTTATGAATATGCATATCGTAATAAAGGATCAAGCATCATATATGGTGGTATTGAATTTTTATATAATTGTTAAAGAAATAATAATTTTCTTAAGTAATATGTATGAAGTGATGTAGGCTATAATAATGGTAAATTATTAATAATGCGTATTGACAGTTTTTACTACCAATTTACGTGATAAAGAACCGTAACATACGGTTGCCATGGTAATCAGAAATAGAGCCTTTAATTCATTCCATTCAAAACTAAGTTGATCTTTATGCGTATATCTTTACCAGACAGTTACTCTTCTAATTCTTAAAATTTTTGCGGTGAATCACTTTCTTAAACTTATCGCTTTTAAAATGTGTGTAAGGTGATTCACGTTCTGTAGGTGTCTGCTACTTTGTAGTAAACGTAAAACCACACTTATGATTCCATGAATGACACCTACGTCGAACATTTAACATTACTCATGAAAAACGATGGGTTATGCTTTTATTATTTATATTGAATAATAAAAATAAACCTACGATTGAATCTACATATATGATTACCAGAATGGCAATGAAAACCTTTTTAAATTATCAATGTACCATTTTCCAGCAAGGAGAAATGGTTAAATTATCCAACTGCCCTTTTATTTATTTACCTGCATTTCACCTTTATAAATGTTTCAAGACTACCGCCCTTTTTTAATATTAAAAACAAATGTTCAGAATACTAATTTTTACAAAATATTTGATGGAAAATGGGATTATGGATTTAATATAAATGATGCAATTGACTCAAATGAAAGAAGATCCAAATTTCAATGCAATATGTAAGTTTTACCTCCTAGCTAAATTTTGAACACCTGTATACTTTTAATTCAGTTGGCTGATATTAGACACAGAGTGTGCTAAAATAATTAACTTTTTGCCGTGTATCTACCAGTCATCGAAAACAACAATTAAATGTAATTCTACAATTCTATAAAAAAATTGCTACAAAATAGCTCGATTGATTTTCAAATAAATGTGATATTTAATTAAGCAGCTTGGCAAAGACATATATTTATATTATTATAATTTATATTATTATAGATTGAAAAATAATTTTTATTGCTACCATATATATTAATAATAATATCAATTTGACATCTATATACACATATAACTTTCATCCCAAAACAATAAGAATCCGGCTTACGTGCCTTATGATGGATGACGAGTTTCCATGATTCATCATATTGTGACTGATTTATTGATTGAGATAGTTGTCGTTAGATAGTGCGGTTATAGTTAATAAAAATATCTCATATTGAAAAGATGTATCTTCTATGAAACATCATAAATAAGAATTGGCTACCAGATGATCGATTGCTTCCAAATATTTGAAATGATTAAGATAGTTTGCACACAAAGAACCTTCATATTTTTATGCATGCTATTTTTTGTATCAAATACCTATTTTAATTGCACGTTTTCATCATTGATAAGTGATTAAAATTATTGGATGTCTTCCAATGAAGATAAAAAAATAAAACACTTGAGTTTAGTATTGATATTTAGCAGAATGTTCTGTTGAATTGAACTGCTTTGCGCCATAAACTATTTTGATCGATGTGGTAAAAAAAAATCTAAAATATATCAGTTTCGGTATGGTTATCTATATTTTAAATACATATTTTACTCGTACATAAAATTGTATTAAAATTCGCCTGATTTGATTCTCATACAATCTGTTTTATTTTTTGATCTGCTTTTTGTCATATACTATTTTGGTCGATGATAAAAAAATTAAATTACACTAATTGTGAATCATATCGTTATCTACATTTTAAAACATGTCTTGTTCCTATATTAATGATTGCACTAAAATGCGCCTGATACGATTATCATGATACAAATAACTTCAGTGTAAAAGTTGAATATATTGTATCAGTCAAAAACTATCTTGTAAAATTTATACTAGTTTATATTACATTACATTCAAATTTAATAATTATGAAAACAATTTTTACAACAACCTAAATTCTAATGCCGAGCTTTTATCAGGGCCAAATGTAACACTTTGAAGAACGTCTTGAAAAGTCGTATTTTTCACATAGATACCTGCATTATTTGTTGATAATTACGAATATGTTTTTAGGGTACAATAACTTGATATTTTTTCAACCCCTAGATTTATTTTAATCACAGAGCAAACGGTTGTTGATAGAATTTTAAATAGTAGTTCTGCAACTTTCCATTAATTCATTAATTTTTAGAATATATCATTTTTTGTCAACCTAATATTATTATATATGTTGTAGATAATATTGCCCACATTTATCACGTATAACTCGGTAAATATAATTTTACTCTAATAATTTTGACGAAAAAGAGTTTGTGGTGAGAGGATGAAAATTTAGGGTTATATTTTGTTATATGTATATGTAAGCATTATAACAAAATAGAACAATATAAATTGGCTTAAAAAATAAAATATCTTTGGGGTGGCCAAGTACTTAGGGTTTTAATAAAATATGCTGAAATCTTACTAATAATATATCAAATAAGTTCCAAAATTTTTACAGCGATTGGAAGCATAGTTTTTGAATGCATAGATTACAGACATACGTGCATTCAATTAAATAGATTTAAGTTTTTATTATAAATATTTTCGAATTTCTTTGTCCCGGAGACTCAAATGCTTTCTAATTGATAAAAAAATTCTCTGAACGATTTCGATCTTAATAATAACTTTAAAATAATCCGCACTCCAATCAAAGTTTCTTATGGAAATAACATGGGTAAAATTGCATTTGTTTTTTAGAATTTTATAACTTCGGGTTATAAAATCTATTGGGCAACAAATGTATCAAAATTTTGAGAATAACATTGTATTTGCTTATTTTGATTATAAATAAATAAAATTACAACAAACATTTAATATATTTTATAAAATAAGTATTTATTTATTTATTTATCTATTTTTAAATAGCCCACAGGTTTCTTCCAAGAGGACTAAAAAGTACAACTGTATAACATACAATGAATAACAATTGAAGTATATACAAAATTACAATATATAGTTATTATCAAAAAATACTTAACATAAAATATAATACAAAACTTAACATAAAATATAGTTATTAACAAAAAATAATTAACATATAATACAGAATGTAACAATAATATTTATATACAGAATAAGATAAAAAAAAAATATTTGAAACGAAAATAAAAAGGTTAACTTGTGCAGATAGAGATTATTTGATTATGTGAAGTGTTGTGAATATCTATTTCATTATTAATTAAGTTAAAGTTAAAGGATATAAGTAAAATAGGCGAATTTAAGAGAGAATTAGATTTAGGAGTAGGATAATTGAAATATAATTGTGAACGCGTGATAGCCTTGGAACATTAAAGGATATTTGGCTAAGAATAAGAGGACAGTCTATAAAATTATTGCAAAGTTTAAATAAGAACATAATTGTACAGATAAATCGACGTGAGGCAAGAGAAGGAATACCAAATTCTTTTAGTAAAGTGTTTTGGTCAAAGCCACGTTCAGGGTAAATTTTATATGTTTTATAATAGAGATATTTACTCAGGTAAAAGAACCAAGAAACTTTGGTTGGGGTGCGGACTATCTTGAGGTTAATATTAAAAGCAAAAATTTCAGATTTTTTTTTATCAATTTGGAAGCATTTGAAGGAAATTTGAGAACATTCTTATTTAAGACTGCCCTGATACATGAATATATATATATATATATATATATATATATATATATATATTATCTATATAAAATTTCTCTATTTTTATATATGCAATACTTCACAAACGTTTCTCAAATTTAAATCTGAATACTATATAATTATTAATCTCTCAAAATCCTCTTTCTCAGGAAGTAGATGGCGAGTGAAAGATCTATCGTACAAGATAAGCAAATACCCCAGAAAACTGGACCGGGCTCAAGTCGACGCCGAGATCGCACGAGCTTTCGCCGTATGGAGTCAACACACCGATCTGACATTTACGCCGCGATCAGGACAAGTGCATATTGAAATCAGATTCGAGAAAGGAGAACACGGCGACGGTGATCCTTTTGATGGGCCAGGAGGCACTTTGGCACATGCTTATTTCCCAGTAAGTATAAGGGGAATGTACTATAGTTTCGTTAAACGCTGGTTTTATGTAAAGTGGCACTAGGAAATGGTTTTAACAAGGTGGAATGTGATGGTTTGAAGAGTTCATTTTGCTATATACATATCTGCACTATAAATTATTTTATTTTCATGAAATTTGAAATAAGATTTACTTAATATTGTTATAATAATTATGCAAACTCAAATTAAAGATTGATTGCCAAATATGACGGGTTATGAATTATATTATAACTTAAAAAAATATATTATAACTTAACGTTAAATATTTAAAAATGATTTTGGAGGTCTTTTGTAATCCTTATCTGTAACACAAAAACATTTATAAAACATTTAATTTTTTTCAAATATTTATCTGTATATTTATAATTAATTTATATAATATTACGGATACTATACTGATTTGCAAAATGACTCGAAAAATAACGTACATTTCCAAATTTGAGAAATGTTTGTGTTATTTTATCGGGGGTTAAAAATGAAAGATATCATATAAAATGAAAAAAAAACAAAATAGGAAAAAAAAATTAGGTAGATATTTAAAATTTTAGCAAACTAAATTAAATGATTTAGCAAACTGATATCAAGCATTAGTGATATTCATTTTTACTTACAATTAGAAATAAAGGTTCAAAATATGTTTCCAATTGAAAATAGCTTTTTTGAACATTGATTCATCTAATCAATATATATGATACATGATAATATAGATTGATTAACCATTAGGTTGACATCTAAAAACAGCTTAAAAGGAGGAAATCGAGCACAACAGCTTATATGATGCAGGTTTTCATTGTTGTTAAAACGGAGGCAGTAAAAAAAAAATTTAAGAAACTTATGGATTTTTTTCACTGATACTTGGCGTATAAAGATATTCATATTATATTAACAACTGTCAATTTCCAAAAATCTGACGATCATCAGAAGATTTTGCATTTTTAGAGCCACTGTTTGTCCATTTAATATCTTATATATAAAAATGAAGCTCTCTTTCAAATGGCTTAGTAAAACTCGAAAACAGCTAAACCGATTTGGCCAGTCTTAGTCTTGAAAAATTCGTGCTTATCAGTAGGTGGTCGGAAAGGTGAGATATTATTTCAAAATTGCGTAAAAACTTTACATTATTAATTTGAAAATCTTTATAGAAGCGTACCTTGAATAAAACAATGGACGGTGACTAATAAGTGAAATATCAAACGTTTTTGACAGATGATGTTTTAATTGATGATTATTTAATTATGATTAAATTGTAGTAAGTAGTTTTGTTTGTAGTTTTATTTATATACAAAAACGTTAGTAAACGGGCCGCGAGTGTTACTAGAGACTCAAAATATCAACTTTTTTGAAATTTTATTATGAAAATGCCCTTTCTGGCATATTTTTCTCAAACACAGTGCTCTGAAAGATCTCATTTGTATAATTATGTACTCAATATATAATAACTATATAGTCAGATAATTGTTCGTTTGATATGTGTTATTTGTTGTGATATATTTGTTATGATTTTCACAATATAGTTTATATTTGCTCAAAGTCAAATTGGACCTTTGTGCCTCGCCCTGCTCTACATACGAGGTGTGTTCAAAAAGTACCCGGAATTTTTAAATTTCGCGGGTCTGGAGTGTCTGATTGTCAAAATTTTTTTTTTATTGTGTTGGTATACATGCCCCTAAAGTATGATGAAATTTTCAGCTATATTCACTGTTTACTTTGTCTGTGGTAGTCGCTAAGGTTCGACGTGTTTTTCTGAGCTCGGCGATTTTTACAATGGAAGAATTGAAAAGTCAAAGAATTTGTATTAAATTTTGCGTAAAAAATGAAATAAAGTGTAACAAAGTGTGTGAAATGTTACAAAAAGCCTATGGTGAGTCTGCTATGAAAAAAACAAGTGTTTACGAGTGGTACAAGCGTTTCCAAGATGGCCGCGAAGACGTTGAAGATGACGAACGCTCCGGTCGACCCAGCACGTCAACAAACGATGAAAATGTGAAAGAAGTGGAAAAAATGGTTATGAATGATCGCCGAATCACAATTAGAGAAGTTGCTGATGAAGTTGGCATATCAATTGGCTCATGTCATAACATTTTTTCAAATGTTTTGGGCATGAAACGAGTGGCAGCAAAATTCATTCCAAAACTGCTAAATTTTGACCAAAAACAATACCGTAGTCATGCCCCAACCTCCATATTCACCAGATATGGCTCCGTGTGACTTTTTCCTATTCCCAAAGTTGAAGAGACCCATGAAAGGACGGCGGTTTTCCTCGATTGAAGAAATAAAGGCCGAATCGCTGAGAGTGCTCAAGGACATATCAAAAAGTGAATATCAAGGGTGCTTCGAAAATTGGAAAAAACGCTGGCATAAGTGTATTATATCTGGGGGGGACTACTTTGAAGGGGACCACATTAATGTAGACGAATAAATAAATATTTTTTTGAAAAAACGAAAATTCCGGGTACTTTTTGAACAGACCTCGTATATACTTTTTATTAAATTTACTTTCATTCATCGAATGTTACTTGAATCTTTTCCAAAAGCAGGTCAAAGAAGAAATAATTAATCCATTTTCTATCTCTCCTCGCAAAAATTTGAAAATTTTGTATAAGCTCAGTAGCATTATTTACTAATTGTAAATACACAAAATCCAGAATCCAAAAAGAATCTGAAAAACTTGAAACGTGATCAATAAGTCGAAAGACCAAAAAAGACTTGAATTGGATTATACTATGTTTTCTATAGAAAGTGTATAAATCTTCCAGTTTGATTGTATTGACAAAATATAGACAAACTAATGGGGTTTATAGTTTTTATAATACTTCATTGTAATAGTATAATAATATTATAATAGCCAAATAACACATCCTTATGCACTTAAAGTATGAATATTTTAATTCTCTAGAAATTGTTTAGAATATACCTTACTTACTAGCAAAATAACGTTTGCCGGGTCAGCTAGTATCTAATATATATATAATTACTAATTAATGAAAGCAAAATGTGTGTGAGTGAATGACAGAAGCCAAATAGCTCATAGAATTGTCATGTATTCTGATTGCTATTAAAAATAAAATAAAATAAATAAATAAAATGAAAAAAAAAAGTTTTAATTTTTAGAGTTTGAGCATCTTCATACATAGATGAACCATAAAATAGAAAATATAGAATATAAAAGTATTTTTCAAAAGTTGAAACATTAAGGATAATTTTGATACTGAATACTTGTATTGCACGGTCATATTTTTTTTTTTACCGGTTGAAACTGCATGCATAATAATAACTGTTACGTTATTTTTGTTACCTCTAAACTTTGCTAGATGTGTTTATGAAAAATTCATGCTTTCACGCTAAATCATCTGTAAATATTTCGTATGAGTGCCAATTCTAAGTTCGTGAACGTACTTTATCACCGTTGAAATGTCATAAAAACTTTAGATCGCCTAATAAATCGGATCTGTTTCGTAGGTGTACGGTGGAGATGCACATTTCGACGATGCAGAGAAGTGGAGCATTAAAAGTTTTACCGGGACCAACTTGTTTCAAGTGGCCGCACATGAATTTGGTCATTCGCTCGGTCTGAGTCACTCCGATGTGAGAAGTGCCCTGATGGCCCCATTCTATCGCGGATATGAACCATCGTTTGAACTGGACAGCGATGATATTATGGGAATTCAAGTAAGTTTGACTCGCACTTAACTTCGAGGTGAAACAACTTCGGCTTTGATACCTATTATACCACACACAGGTGTCAAATTTGAAATGAAATGAATATAAACTATGTTCAGAGATGACTGTATAAATGCACAATATAGTATGTTAGATCATAGGTTTCTAAATTATTTTATGTCGTGGAATCCTTGGGCTTTGTTATGAACCACCTATTCAACAGATATCGATTTCTGTTCTTTAGTTTATTAATAATGTTCGACTATCAACATTTGGAAACGATTTTGTAAGGTTTAAACTCACATCTCAAAGCAAATGATGTCATCTCTACGTTCTACTCTATTGTGGCCATTAATCACGTGAGGTTTTTAGCGAGAGTGGAGGTTTTGATAAGAAATCATGAAATATCACCCGTGGGGGAAAAGTTCAAACATTTTCAAGAAAAAATCAAAATCTTACAGTAACTAAAAACTAACTTTTTTCACGTAACTAAAAATACATGCGATGTTTTGTGGGGGAGGGGGGGTGTTAATTTTGAATATCACCATGTATCACCAAGGGGAGGCGGGTCCAAAAATTCTTAAAAACTCGCTCACGTGATTAATGGACGCCCTCTAACCACTTATGCTACAACTTACACATCTCTAGAAAAAAAACTAAATTTGTAATTACTTTTTAGTTTAATTACTACATATTGAACATGACTTATTATTATTTAGATATTAACGTGATCCACTACCGTGAATCCCCATTTTAATTTGGTGGACAGGACGCCTGAGGTCTACATGTTGACCATTTTGGCAATCACTATGTCAGATGATAATTTTATAAAAAGTGATACATAACAGACATAAAATCTTATCGTTAATATTACAAAGTTAGTATACTACTGTTCTGCTGCACAGTTTATGATCAAACTTCATCTCGGTTGATTATAAAAATTCATTTTAGCAATGAGTTTTGATACTAAATTTTTATTTCAAAGGCAATACCAATAAACTCTAGAAATATTTTTACTACATGGCAGCCTTGTCTTCCATGAAAATTTACAAGTCTTGTCATAAAATACAAGAACTATTCGCAACTCTTTTTACTACCACATCCAACATATATGGATCAAGTTTCTTCTTGTGTTTTCAAATATAGGAAGAATATTCAAAGCAGTAGTAATTAATGACACTATACGTAATATTTTTATTGTCTTCTTGAAACACAGTAGAACCTCGATTATTCGGACCTCAGTTATACGGATTCGCGATTATCCGAACTACTAACCGCGACAGAGTTATATGTATATTTACATACCTATAATTCAAATTTTTGCACGATTTATGCTGCAGTTTATGTAATATGATCTGAGAAAATATATATTATACCGAACAATTAGTCCGGTTAATCGAGGTTCTACTGTAATTCAAAATTATTCAGATGAATTTACTTCAACACGTTAATTCCATGACAGTAATTTTTGTCCGACGCTAAGAATTCTACATAAACCATGACAGACATATATCTAAGAATTTCTTGGCTTGGTGCGAGAAATTGTGCATTTCCAGAAATTTTTTCCAGAGTTTTTTTTTTCCTTTGATACATCACGTTTTCTTAGTATATTTTAACTAAATTATCTAATAAAGTTACGATGGACGTGAATATTTTTGTGATTATATCGTGGCGATTAACGTATTAAAGTTCACCACAACTCACATAAGTGTTTCTCAAGAATGCCTATGAAAAAATTCTCTTCGATTTTATTATGATATTAATAGTCCTTTACCATTTTAGGCTCTTTATGGAAAGAAATCGAAACTGGCACCAAAACGTCCAGCAGCTGCAGCACCTACAACATTGCGACCAACCGACAAGAAAAATTCAGTACTTTGTACAGATCCTAAAATTGACGCATTGTTCAATTCTGCAAGTGGTGATACTTTTGTTTTCAAGGGAGAAAATTATTGGAAGTAAGTTATTGATAAATTCGTTTTTCTGTACCAAAGTTAGATCATCATCAGATTGTATAGATTTTAATGAACCAAATTGCACATATAATATTTTTCCGTATTGAAGATATTAATGTGTGAATTATCTTTACCCAGATTGACCGAGGACGGTGTCGAAGTGGGTTATCCTAAAAGGATATCCGACACTTGGCGTGGCCTACCGGGTCATATAGACGCTGCGTTTACCTACAAAAACGGCAAAACATACTTCTTCAAAGGAACTCAGTATTGGAGATATGCGGATAAACGGATGGATGGCGCTTATCCCAAAGAAATATCAGATGGATTTACTGGCATTCCAGATAATGTCGATGCCGCATTAGTCTGGAGCGGTAACGGCAAGATTTACTTCTACAAAGGTAAGTGAGTCCGCGGATTTAAGAACTTCGTAGATCAATGGAACTATGTGGAATATAAGAAACTGATGGCTTTTAGTTAAATCCTGTGAATCATTTTCACAGATTGTAGTAATGAACAACAGAAGAATATTTTTGTTGATTGGGATAGATAGTTTATTCTTGGGTGCGGAAGGTATATTATTTTACCAATAGACTAGACGGCTGGATACATAGAACTCGATTTTACTACTATCATGACAAAAGAATTTTTAAAAATATAAATTTTTAAAGTTCTCAAGTCCTCAAAAATAATCTTGAACGCAACTAAAATTAATTAAATAATCATTGATTAAGGGGTTATTCTAGTGTAGAAATTCAAAAAAATCGTTTTTTTTTTATTGCATATTTTCAAAGTTTAACTATCTAAGAATATGGGTACGAGAAGGTTTTTAAAAATTTGAATTATTTTCGGAGATATAGGCATTTTACTTACTCAGTCCCCATACTGGTTTGGCTTGACGCAAAACTTTAAATGCGTTTTTCTCAGTACAGACTTTTTCAATACTGTTGACACGATTTCCCGAGTTTGAATCGACCGATTTACTTGAAATGTTCAGAGAGTCTTGTTTATAGACCTATCTATATCCCGAACTAGGATTATCCCCAAATTCCAATTTTTTACTATTTTAAAAAATTCGAGAAACTCAAAAAATAGTAAAAAACACTTTTTTTTCAAACAGTCGCCAATTTGTGAAAAAAAATTGGGCGATCGCGACATCATTGTAGATTAATAATCTGTTTATTTTTGCATTTCCAATGGCTAGGAGGGCTGAAATCATATCATGTCAAGATTGAGGTGCCATTTTTTTGAGACCACCCACTTTATCAGCTGCCAGTTTTTACAATTTTCAACATTTTCATTTTTTAATTGTTGTATTTTAATAATATTAACAAACAAGTGGTATAAAATGGATAGTAAAAACATTCATTGCTTTCTTTTACGACACTTTAAAAATGACCTAAAATTCATCGCTCTACACTAGAATACCCCTTAATATAGTGAACATTTTATCACGTTTGGCTTGTTTTTCCATTGATACAATGTATTTGGGGTAATTTACTTCTTAATGATGTATTATTATATAATTTTCTTGGAAATTTTTCTAAACTTGAACTCATATTTTCCAGGAACGAAGTTCTGGAGATTCGATCCTACGCAAAGGCCACCGGTAAAGGCAACTTATCCTAAACCAATTGCTAATTGGGAAGGTGTACCAGATAATTTAGATGCCGCTCTTCAATATACGAATGGATACACATACTTCTTCAAAAATGGTCAATATTATAGATTTAATGACAGGACATTCTCCGTAAGTACCATTTGGTTAAGATCTATAATAGATTGATTAAGGAAATAAATATAAAGCAAATGTTGAATTTTTAAACACATTGATTTTTGTGAAAAATTGCTTCCGAACTGAGGTTTATATGTAATTATTTTACATGAATTTAATTTCTGATTCTTGTCTTTTACCAAAGGTGGATGCCGCAGACCCAGCATTCCCAAGAAATGCTGGTCATTGGTGGTTTGGCTGCAAAACGACGGGAGCGTTAGGTAACTTAGAAAATGAAGTAGATGGAGTTGAGCAAAGTCAGCCTGGAGGTTTGCATTTGGAGTCAAATAGTGACACTATTCTAGATGCGGGTGAGTGGTGCTTTAAAAATTATTGTCGTTTTTTGAATATATTAAAATGAAGTCATATTTATTAAATAGAAATTTTGTATATATATTTCAAATGATTTGGATAAATTATAAATAAATACTACAAAAATTTTGTACAGATATTAACCTTAAATGTATGATGTATGACTAAAAATTTAACACATTTCTTATATTTTAAACAAAAAAATCTTACTAACTTTTGCTAAGACTAACATAATTTAATTATAACCATCATAATATTAGATCTAACAGCAAGTAGTTAAAGCATATCATTCCATCAAATTTCACACTCTTGTAATACATTTACATCTTAACAAAGATGCATTAACAATTCCTAATAACAAAGAAAACATTTCAAAATTAACGGGGCAAGAAATCTAATTTAATATTTATTCCATTTGTTATAGTTGAGTTTCTAGTAATAAAGCAAACTTTAGCATGACTAACTTGTTTATATTCCTTCCACCATTTGGATATTTGCTTTCTCGAGAATGAATACCTGAAAGTTCCATTAACTTAACACTGATTCAAAAACAAGTCGCAACCGCTCTGAATAATTGATTTAGATTCTGATTTCATTCTGTCAACTCTCTTTATCAGGATCGTACTTCAGTTTCCCATTTAGACTGGTTGTAATCGTCATAAAGTTCTTTTAAAATTCATAGATTCACGCTATGGTGTCTAATAAATAGAACCAATGTTGTAAAAAGTAATTATCCAAAAATTAATTTATTTGAAGTGTATATAACTGTATTAAAATTACTGAACGTTTTCAAATTTTCTCAAGCCTTTCGAATTCCGCACCACCAATGGCCAACTTGTGTTGCCACATCACTCCCTGTTAAATGAAAAAATCGTTCGCGTATTTATTGATTAAACACATACTTCGTTATCGCATGGTATTATAACTTACATATGAATTTAATATTATATATCAACAGTTTTTTCTATGCTGTTATGTATGTGATAAATTTTTACGAGTCTCCTTTAATTTATATTTTCACAAAAGTAAGAGTTTTGCTATTGGATCTCATTATAAAATTTTTATAAACTGGAACTATTTATGTAGTATTATTTACTAACTCTTAGTAGTTTTAATTGCAAATTAAATAAAACCAGTAATTATGTCGAGAAATAAAAGTCGATCAAAGCCTTCCGGCGGTATCTACTTTAAGAGCAATGAAAAATGTTGATTATTTGTTTTCAAAGTGGACTAACTTTAAAATACTGAACTTATATATTTATATAGGTATTGTTTGTAATTAAATTAAATTAATATTGGTATATAATCAAGTTAGTTTTGTCTAAGTTTTACATAGAAATAATAGCTAGATTATTAATTTTTCTATATATCTAACAACGTGAATCTCGATATTTGGTATTTGGGATTTTGGTTTAACATTTTCAACTGGCGAAGTAAATTAATCAACCTTACTATGATGGAGTCAAATGCTTTAGCTTGAAAATAATAAACGACAAATGAAGCACCACTCATCTAATTGAAAGTTTTTCTTGAACAAATAATTTTAAAGATAAAGCTAACGACAGTTCAGAGGATAATTGGCAGACGAAACCATAACCAGGCTGGCTCAAGTAACAACTTTTTTAATTATATTTTTATTTTTATCACGTCACTAACTTATTGAAAATTTAGTATTTTGGCACGCGTTTTTATCACATATTTGTAGTTTATTGCGGTTTTGGGTTGGTTATTTTAAGCACTTCGTGTATGGTAGATAGAATTATAATCTGTAGTATTTATTTTAGATTTGAAAGTATATTAGTATTATCTAGACATCTCTGCAATTTTTTTTATAGTATCTTAGAAAACGTTTTCAGATCTTAAAGCAATTGAACTTGTTTGAAAAGAAGCATCTGCCGCACAAAAAAATATTTTTAATTTTTCACTTAGGATAATCATATTTTTTGTGTTCTAGCATTTTTAAACAAACAAAATATATTTGCATGTATTGGTTTTATATTAGCATTAGTGAGCATTTTGGCACGTATTTGATTATGTTGTGTGTTTTGTGTATTTTCTAATCTATTGTGATCGTCCAATCGCATGCACCAATAGTATGCAATCGTTTATATTATTATTTTAGCACGAATTTGTTTGCCTAATGAATTTAGAACCGCTAGTGGGCTTCTAAATATTAAGTCATAGATTTACATATGTTTGTAAACTATGGGAAATTTTTATGCCAATGATAAATTAGAAATTAGATATATATTTGCTATTAGTATTTAATAACAAATTTTATGCGTAATGTATGTGGACGCTTTCCTAAACTGTATCGGTTTGTTAGAAGAAAGTCTTTCTAACATGATTTCAAAATTTTTAAAAAATTCTCACTAAATGTACAGTCGCTTTGTAAAAAATTATCGTTGTTTTGATATATTTTGTATAGGGTATTACAGAATTCAACGTCAAGTCGGAACAGGGTGATAGTTTTTATCGTAACTATGAAAAAAATTAGACAAAAAAGATAACACGTAATTATGAGCCTTTAGAGCTTTGGTGAAACTATGACCATTTTTCGGTTATTGGGTTAAAAATTATTTTTGTCATTTAAAATTTGGAGCAGTAATCGTGAATAACATTTGTAGGACCACAATCAAAAAAATAATGACACAATTGCCCCAAGTTTTTAGAAAATAACATTTATGAACTATGAATTTAAAATACTCACTAATTTGGGAATAAATTAAAACAGATCTTTTGGCAATTTTGGATTATTAAACGGTTTACTGTCATTGAATATTTTTGTAAAATGACTACGATTATAGTAAATTGATAACTATTAGTTATGATTTTTTACAATTCATTAGACCTATTACCGGTAATAAAAATCTATACTAACTGTTGCCTTTTATGCCTGGGATTATTTTCATCAAATCTCAATTTTGGCCTTATTATTTATTATCATTAGCTTTACTACATATTATATGCAAAAATAAATATTTAATTTTATAAAAATTGACAAATTTTTGTAAATACCTAATATTACCTACTTTGAATATGTTGCAAGTATTAATTATAATAAAATAATAATTTGCTAGGTGAAGCATCGATCACTTGTTTGTCCATAATATATAAATCAAGGAAAATCTCGAGAATTTAACTAGGGTACCCAGAATCTGAAACTACACTTATAATTCTTAAAGACGCTATTAACTTAGAGAACATTTAATATACTCCTTAAAAGTTTTAAAGCATTGGAAAGCCCTTCTGCAATATGAAAATTTAATAAGCATTGGGAAACTGCACAATCATATTAAATTAATGGAAATGAAAAGTCCCAAAATTAAAATATTTTAACATTGAATCATTAATTGAAATTGAATATTTTATTATTGAAAATTAAAATATTTTAACTAAAAAATCATTATTACCAATTTACTTATTTCATTTTATGTTAACCGATGCAGTTTGTTTGCTTCTAAACGCTATTCATTGTGATTTCTGTTAAGTTTTGTTATTGTTTTAGTAGATGTATTATTTAGAAGCACGTGTTTGTTTGTTTGCTTGCAAATAGTTTTTGTTATAAATTTTTTAGACTTATTATTTACAAAAGCACACCGTCTTTTTATTTGATTTTTACAGAAACCAACCTACATTCCGTAAATAGTCGACACTAGCGCTTCACAAATCTTGCTGCTGACAATGTGTGTGATTGTCAAAATAAAAGAGTACGTGTTTTATTTAATTCGTACATATCTTTTATTATATTATATATTTATTTTTATATAATTATGCAAACGTATATAATGTGATATCGGATTTATTATCAGTAGATACACATATAACTCACCAGGAGCCAATTCTCGGAGGAAAATGTTATGGCAAGGCTATGTTACGTTGAATTTTGATATGAACTGGTAGTAAAAACTGTCAAAAAGCTATGAATTTGCTTTGTTTGTTTACGAATAAAACCTGAACTAAAAAGCACAAACGCCAAACGTACAATGTTATAAGCGCATCTTTCTAACATGCCCTTGATAACACTTGCGTGAAGTTAAGTTTTATATATGCTGTACCAGACTGCGCAGCAAATACATTTTTTTACCACAATTCATATAAAGATTGGACCGTAATATAGCGTTTCCATAATATTTCTATTTTATCAAAAAATTGGCCCCATTATTTTCTTGAAATTGATGTTTTATGTTAAATTGGTAACTGTTTTTGTTCCAAGCTTATAAATGTTTTATTTGTTTATAAAACAGTTTGTTACATATACATATTGTACAAATTGTATATAAATTTATTTGTACATATTGCAAATATTTAGTGAAATATGTCAAAGTGTGATATATGTATATAAAACCAATGCAAATATTTTTTTGTAATTACAGATTCAGATGCAGGATGTATATTATTTATAAAGACGAAAATTCAGATCATCCTTTGAAAGCTTATTCTATTGATATCGTTCAATTTTTTATATAATTTTATTATATTTTAGCAATTTATTTATGCCATAAACGTTGTTGCATAATACATTATAATTCATATAATATTTGATGATAGCATATGAATTTTCGTCTTTCCTTAGCTTAATATTTTAATCTGATTTCCCGACTTTTTAAAAATTCATGCATTATGTAATAACCCGAGAATAATGAACTTTCTATAGGGAATAATTCGAGTATTTTTGCATAAATCTTCATTTTAAGATTTTATATGAAATATAAAAAGCATGTAAATATGTAAATATTATCCAGGTGCAAAATGTTCCTGGGTACTGTACATCTAAACATCTTAAAAAGCCAATTATTTTGAAGTTTTACATTCTAAATAAATAACATTAATTCATAGTGATAGATTGAAAATAGTTTAAAAAATTAGAATGTAAATAAATAAAAATGTTGTAGGTGGCTAATGCTCAGAGTAAGCGAGGCCAATAAATTAAAAAAAAAATAAATAAAGTGATTATCACAAAAATATATTAAATATTATTTAGATGCAACAGGACCAATTTTAGTTTAAATTTAGAAAATTTTAGATGAAAAAGTTACTTACATTTTTTTCGCCTCAGGTAGTTGAAATGGTTCCATGAATTTTTCATTTGATAGCATCTGTAATAAAATTAATTTGTTAATAGGTAAAATAAAATATCAATATATATTAATATAGGATGCTAGCAACTTTTACAATAAAATGCTGATTTAAGTTATTCAAATATCACATACTGCACTTCACTAAAAAAATTAATTTGAAAATCTACACGATTTGGTAGTGCAATTTTAAATTGAACGATCATTATAATTAAAATTTAGATTGAAAAAGCATAAATGTTGAAAATAGAGTAAAAATATAAAAACCCTCTTCACGCTATTATGAGAGTCGATATAAAATATATTAACACGTTAATCGACATGTTAGTCATATGAGTCTGACGCTAAGAAGTTCCACAAAATACTTAAAGAACAAAAGTTTTGATATAATAGGGCCATTTTTTTTTGTTTTATAAAAATTTTTATTTTCTTTCAAATTTGGATACATTATATAGGCATTATGACTTACAAACTATGTACATCTATCGAATTGATAACAATACATTAAATTAAATTATATTTGTATATTCTATACGTATTACACTTATATACATGCGATATAAGTCATATATAGGTTTCATAAAAAATAGTGTTTTCTAAGAATTTTGGCAAACATTTTTTTTTTGATGCATTATGTTTCTTGAAAATTCTTCTGATATCGTGGCGACTAACGTGTTAAAAAATTGAATACCATGAAAGCATTTTTTGACAAAGTTGCTAGTGTCCAAACAATCTACATATAACCACATCCGCCACCTGCATTAAAAATGTTATTAATAATCTTGTTTTTATTTTTTTCTTTCTAAAAAATAGACGACTCTCAAAATCCCAGGCCAAACGAAGACAAGTCATCAGCGCGCGACACTCAGCGCCGATGTCCATCCTAACCATGACACTTGTCATCTCTTCATCGGTCATCGTACTGACACGGTGGTGCGTGAACACGTAGTGAACAAAACATTCTATAACCGGT
>NW_020537646.1:24336971-24375573 GCF_003426905.1 Ctenocephalides felis | reverse complement strand
CAATCGACTAATATTCGAACATCAGCTTTGGACTTGAATTATAATTCAAGTCCAGGGGGGTAATGGGCACATGTATAGAGAGTATAAAAGCATTATGAATGTGATAATGCCTCACAAAAAAATGAATGATGTTTTGACATTTGTATTGAACGGTATTTCATTATTTAATAGAATAGAGAAGCATGGAAATGTTAATGGCAATGGTGTAATTTTATTTGATTTAAAATCTTTATGATAGAGACTAGCAGAGGACTGGCAAGGAGAACCTCAGGTTTACTCTTTTGGGATTTTTGATAAAACTTCGCATATGAAGAGAGTTGATATTAAAACGAAAAATCGCAAAATATTATAGGTCTATGAAAGTAGTTTAATTTTAAAATTTAATTAAAATTTTGAAAAATAGACCGCGCGTAATACGTACGCTCAAAGTGCTCCATAAAACGAACTCATTAGATTTTTAAATAAAACTGTATATCACTAGTAGATATAAAACATTGAATAGCAATAGTAAATACAAATATATAAATCGAATAGAAACAATTTTTAAGCACCTAGAGAAATTATAATAAAAATATAAAAATTGAACAAAAACACAGACACTGTCAAAAAAATCTAGATTTTTTTTATTTAATTAAATAACCATATACTGTAAATCGAGGTGAAATTATAAAAATAAATGATCTCATAACAATAAAAATAAATACCCAAAGCATGAAAAACAAAAAATATAAAAACGAGAGAAAATAAAAGTGAAAACATAAGGATAAATATTAAATCTGATTTCAAACGTTTATTAGATTTTGATAACTGTTTGAAAATTATAAGGTATTATTTAATACTAAATGAATTTAAAAAAATAAAACAAGATTCTGCAAATATTCTCACCAATATGTACAATATTTTTATACAGTATGGTTCGATGAGCAGTATGTATTAAAATTCATTTATATATTACTTTATTGTTACTTTTTTATTCAATGTTTTATAATTATTTGATTTTAGCTTAATCAATACACATCTAGAGGCCAGTTTTCGGGTAAAAAATGGTGTGTTATGGTAATACTATATATCGGGTCTATATCCGTATCAGCTATGAGTAATGAACTGTCAAAAAGCTATGTATTTGAGATGCAATCAGGCTTTTTACACTATCTAACTTCACGTATGTGTTATCAAAGAGATATCTGAAAGTTGCACTTACGCAAAAATTATTATTTGACGTTTGTATGTTTTGTAAATTAAGTTTTATGTATAAAACTGATCGCACAGCAAAAACATAGCTTTTTGGCCCGTACCATAGCATTACCATAATATACCTATTATTACATTATATCCGAGAATTGGCCCCTTGTGCCAAAAGTAGTAAAAATAATTTTTAAATAACTACGAATTGACAAATTATGATAGTCATATACAATTATTTGAATGAATTATCTATGAAAAATTAAGATTTTTTATTAATTTTTATCATTGTAAACCATATTTCAGTCCAAATTTGACCATAAAAATGTATCTTGTTTACCCTGAGGAAAATATAAATTAATTTTATAATTGCTAATTATAAAACAGAAATGAATGGCATGTGAATCTAAAAATAACACCCCCAAGACCGGCAATTTGTTTATCTGTTGATTCATTAAACCCGCAGACTGCGAATATATCGATTTACCACACGAGTTAAAAATACATTCGACTGAGGACACGTGCGGCTGCACCGGAGGAATACCAAATCACACACTCTATTGTCAAAGACAAAAGTCGATGCGCCAATAAACGCAATTCCAACAACCATTATTCGAAAAATAATATATCCATAATACGAGTGACAAAGTGAAACAAAAATATAGATCCAAGTATTCAAATATAATTCCTTACATTCTTTTGCAAAGCATTGTTTGGATATGTAAATCCAAAGGATGACTGAAAATAAATAAATATCCTATAACAGTTTGTGCTCTGTGCTTATTTAAATTAATTTAAATACTTTAGAACGCCAACGTTTTTCAATTTGTTCTGACATTTTATTTCATTTTAGTTTCCATTTCAATCCGATTTGCATATGACAGTGATGTACAACGGATTGCGAAGCTTTGAAATAAGAGAGAAAATAATGCTTGCAAACGATATTTTTAGTAAAAATATTTATCCATTTTTCTCAATTATAAAAGTTGTTATCTAGATTCTAAAGAAGCACCACGATGCTACTTGTCTAGATTTTTTATGTTTTTTTTCGGTACATCAAGGCCTAATTGAAAACTTTATGAACCAAAAGTTTGGTTAAACATAATTATTTGGTTTTCATTTGCATAAGTTAACAATAATGATAAGTATATCCTTGAGGTAATGATAATATTTCAAAACGAGTGACTATATTGCTTTCTATAAATATATAAAATAATTAGTAAGGTAAAATATGTAAATTTGTATTCAAATTCTCAATTCTGCTAATATGATTACCTCCGAAATATCCTTGATCTGTTTTACGAATTTTTTATTATAATATGCGGGTGTATCTACATAAAATAATGAATTATTAATATTAACATGAGTTATTTTTTATAAAAAATATGAGTTATTGTTAAATATTTAATTAACATAAAATAATATAAACTATTGGTATTAATTCCGAAATGATTTAATAAAATTGTTAATTGATTTTTTATGACAATTTATTTTTGCCAATAAATGCATTTTTTTTTTTCAATAAAATCAATTTAACAACTGGGTGTGGAAACAAGAAAACGAAACAAGAAAAATTAATAGTACAATTATCACTTTAGATAGTCGTTTATCTAACATATTTTAAATATCCATTTGAAGCATAAAAGAGGCACCATACGCATAATCAAAATATTACTAATCAATTTTATTTATTAACAATTCTTGATTAGAATATAGTGATTTTAACTAAAAAATCATAAACTGCTTTTGAACTAGTATTCATTATTTTCCTGTTTGTGTTTGTTTTATATTATACTCCTAGTAGATTCTCCACTGGGCGTATCTACTAACCTTTTTTTTTGTTTTACATCCAAAAAAATTAGGGAAATAAAAAATAGTAATTATAGTTTTACATATGCAAATAAAAACCAAAAAATTTCTCCTTCGGGAAGTTAATAATTCTGTTTAAAAAAAATTTTAGTATTAATAATTTTATATGACTCTCAAGTCACAACGGCCTCTACTGTGACTTTTTTGTATAAAAATGCTATTTCAGATTTGTTGGCTGGAACAGTTGGAAGGTACGTGGGCCAATAGAGGGATAATATCCGATCATTATGTTATACCCTTACTTGTCCTTACCCTCATATTTTGGTAACATTTCTGCGCATTGTTTTCATAACAGGTCGCAGAATAGATGATTATAAAAGTATTTGTGCAATTTTAAAAGGTAAAGTGCTAGTATTTTATTTGGTATCCAGTTTACATAAAATGTACTTCACTGTCGTTGAAATCGCTAAGTTGCACGAGATCCTGCTAAATCGCCCCCTCGTAGTACGAGCCTTCATTGCCCTGCGCTCGTGTTTTTGCGTGTAACTCTCGGGCTCGTGTATTTGAATAATGGCAAGTCACTGTGATTGTCTCAAACGAGATTTACTGGGTTTAGCGCAGCTAGAAAAGTTCAAAAGGTTTTCCCTTATAATGTTGATACAATGAAAAGGCTTGTTTTGTATGTCACCCAAATTATGCAAATGGAGGACCTTCTCTAAATCAAAAGAAGGTTCAAACACAGTTTTGTTTTTGTACTTTTCAATGAAAGCCAGCTTTGGGAGTAATAGACAGATGATCAGTAATAGACATACGCTGATTTAGTGATACATAGTAAAAAAAAAAAATTACAATATGATAGAAATGGAGCCCGTCGAGGTGAAGTGGTGGAGATCAAATCCCTAGTCCTGGCTTCGATTAAACCGGGTAGATTGCTTTTCTTTTCTTGAAATAATAAGTCACTTATTCAAACAAAGAGCATATAGCACAAGTAGTTTTGAGTAGTTCTAATCGACATTCAAACAAATAATTGATAAAATAACAAAAAAAATATGAGATTTAAACCAACAGAGCACAAATAATTTTGTGTGTGGGTATGTAAGCACGAATACAACATTTTGTTCACGATTTTGATAAAACAGCTCTAACGATTCCAAAAACATTCTATTGTTATTGATAAGGAGACGTGCTGATTGGGCATAGACAGGTCTAGCGGTTTTCGAGATACTAAGGAAAAAGTAAAAAAATTCCCATTTTTCGGTCAAATATTATCATTGGACATATGCATGTCAAATTATCAGTCAACAGAGCACAAATAATTCATTTTGTGTGTGGGTATGTCTGCGCGGATACATCTTTTAGTCCACGATTCTGAGAGAATGGCTCAAACGATTTGAATGATTCAAAAAACTATTGATGGAAAGATGTGCTTATTAAGCATAGACAGGTTCAGCGTTTTTGGAGATACATAGAAAAAAGTAAAAAAATTGCCATTTTCCAATTAAATAGTATCATTGGACATATGCAATTCAAATTATCAGATATTTTATAGAGATTTTAATACTAAGTATAAATTTTGTTAACATTTCATCAGTTTCATACTAAGGTTTATAATGTTAAACTATCGCGCTCCGATTTTTTGTCTCTAAGACAGCTACGCAGCGTGATTAAGAGAAATTCAAAATGTTCAAAAATATTTCAATCACCAAAATTCACAAGAATTAAAATAAAAACAATATTTTCCTAATAAATCAAAATACTCTAAAAATTCAAAATATTTCAAAATTTTCAAAAAAATTTAAAGATTTAAAAAAATTGAATTTGCTCTACAAAAAGTTCCAATCACTTATTTATCTTCGGCTTTGAAATATTATCAAACAATTTTGTTTTCCTCACGTTTTCATATAATTTGCATTTCAAGTTGGAACAAAAAGAATTAAAAATGCGTTTGTGCAAAAGTCGACGTAATAAATTTTTAGATTCAGCTTTGTTTACATTTATTCAATATGCAACCTACAAAACGCTTCTGTATTTATGGTTTTTGCATATATTATCATACCACTCGTGATAATTGTGCATAGGCACCATTGTTTGCTGAAAACAACATCCCTCGCAAGAATTTCCTTCTGAGAAGTCTAAGGCACTAGTGTTCAAAACATGATCTTTTGTTATTGTAAGATTTTTAAAACAAACCTGCACGTGGACTAGTTTGTTATTCAAATTGCAACTTAAAAATAGAGCAAATTATTAGTGGTAATTTCTAAAAAATTCTATTGCTTTGAGTTTGAACTCTCTTTACCAATCCACCATCTAATATTCTTACGCACTCATTATTCATTATCCATGATACAGGTAATCGCCTTACTATAAATTTTGAATGAGTCTTCAGACCTGTGAGAATCATAACAAACTTGTTCCGTATTTTGTATAAAAATAACTACTCTATAATAGCTTATTTATACATAGAGTTCAATAACACAATATTCATTCATATTCGGGTCACGAAGTTTAGGTCTTAGGCCGCGCAGTATGAGCATTGAATTATTAATTGCGGAAGTTAATAAAATTAATCTCGACGAGAAGTTCTCTTGTTATTTCTTATCACGTCCTTTTCGTGATATTTTCAATATTATGTTATGTTTATTAATGATGCGATGTCAGAAAAGATTATAATAGCCTTTAAATTTTTTGTGGTAATAAAATTGAATTTTTAAAAATATTTTGATATTTGTAAGCATTATTTATGTTCAGCGACTTTGTATATATGACCCTTCAAGGTTCAATTGTTTTTATAACACCATTCGAGTTGAAAATAGTCAAACAGTAAAATCTATAAGCTTTGCTACTTACTAATACAAGAAAGCGTTCCACCAAGATATGTA
Source organism: Ctenocephalides felis (assembly GCF_003426905.1). Taxonomy (NCBI): domain Eukaryota; kingdom Metazoa; phylum Arthropoda; class Insecta; order Siphonaptera; family Pulicidae; genus Ctenocephalides; species Ctenocephalides felis. The sequence goes on along the minus strand of NW_020537646.1, from coordinate 24,369,703 downwards.
TACTGCTAAAATGCTAACTTCAATTAATTTTTATAATTGTAGAAAAATCAAGCAGGCTAGACTTGGAGAAAAAACAATTGGACTTGTCATTTTATCTATCATTAATTTTTATAGTCAATAAATTTTATATATTTTTATACAAGTAGAGTTTATACTTTCATATTCATAACTACTTCCATATTGGTGACCTCCGACGTGATAGATAAAGACAGAGAAAAAGCATTTTTTGAGGATTAAAAAAATATAGATTTTAATGCAGCACCATAATCACTGGTCTTCAGTTACTACTTATAAGGTACGTCCAGTCTTTGGTTCATCGTAGTTAACGCATTTACTACCTGACACCGGACTTTCGTCGGTATACCCATTTGGTCAGTTTGGGCCAAAAATTTACTATTTTGCCAAGTTTCATCAAAATCCCAGGTAATCTACGCACTAGTTTTCCTTATTAGATTTAATCAAAAAAATTAGTTTTTCAGTTCCAGGAACTTCCAACTGAAGGCATGAATACGATTATTCTTTTAACATCAATTTTTGTTTTAATCAAATCACAAAGATTACAATAATTGCATTTACATATTTGTGATTTGTAATGAATTATTAACAGCTCAGACTTTAATGACTCTACTTTAGAGGAATTGGTATTTAAATCATCTTTCGATTTTGATTGAAGTGGGATTTGAAACAAGGAAAGGCGTATAAAATTGTTTTCATAATTAAGTATATGTTTAAAAAACTATCCTTAAATTTATATAATTTTTAATGTAGTTAATATAATTCGATATATTAACTACATTTTATCAAAGAAAATATTCAGTTTATTAATGCAAATATTATGTATTGATAAAAATTACAATAATGTCATCATATAAAACTATGCATGACACATTATAGAATAAATTTATAATTCATCTGATGTTAAGAATTACAAGGCTAAATACATAAAGTTTGTTAAGGAAATAATACTAAACGTGTCAATTGTTGAATACATATAAAATAATTCTGACGGGTGTATTGACATCTGATGATAATAAAATTTAAAAATTAATGACTTCGTAACCTATTGATTTATCAAAAATGCTGGTATTCCATTACTTCATTTATATAATTCTGATAATTATGTTTTTCGCGGAAAATGATTTTTCACTAAACTTTTATCCGCGCCAAGGTTAAAGCCAGGGTCACAATTATTCAATTTTAAATTTTTTTTTTATTTCGGTTGTATGTATTATATATGTAATGTATTACAAACCAAACTAAGTCATGCATAAAGAAAATACATACATGTACGAGTATACCACAATCATATAAGCATTCAGAATCGTACAAGCATTCAGAAAAAAGTTAAATTATTATTGAAAATTATTTTTGCTATCTCAAAGAAAAACAATTTTTGTTCAAAAATGATTTATTGTCATAAAATATATAAATGACAATTTTGCTCGAAATTCAGTTTATGTTTGAAATTGTGTTCGGGTTAATTAAGTTTCACATGAGATTTTCACAAGTCATGTTTTCTAAAAATAAAATCCTAACAAGATTGTTGATATATGGCAGTGCTAATTATAATTTTGTTGTATATTTCACATATAATATTGTACAAATTCATACGTTTAATACACTCTACATGTGGAAACTTAAATGGTTAATATACCCTGACCATGATCCAAAATGATATGTGGGAACATTGGAAACCATAAAGTTAATTACGATATTTTGACATTAGAAATACTGTATTTGAAACTATATTTTTTTCAAATATGACACAAAAATATTTACAATGGAAATAATCAGTATAAGGCCCACCAATTTTAATTAAAACAAATCATGCATTTAAATAATGCCAAGAGAGATGTCAATACCTTATGTTTAGTATTCAGGTGTATGTTTCCAAAAGATCGATATAAGCAAGCCATAAAAATTGAGAAAAATATCTCAATCACCCTCAATATCCGATCAAAGCTCAAATGACTTCCAATAAATTATATTATGCTATCATCGGCCAATTTGTCACCTTAAATTTCCTACACGATTCCATGTAAAAATCGAAAGGCATAATTCTTTGAAAGATAAATGAGTTGTACATGATAGATATAGGAGAGAACGGAGATTGTTGATATAAATCGTAAGAAAATTTATAGGAGATAAGTAACAGTTATTATTAAAAGAAATTGAACAAAGATTTTTTTTTTACTTTTCAAAAGCAATGCGGTCTACAGATTATGTAAATATAGCGCAATGCAATAATGGAAACTTGTTCGAACAAACATACTTCATCTTTCTTTTTTGGACCCGATGTCAGAATAAGTATAGTTTAGCTGTTATACCAACTGACACTACCGTACCCTGGCACAACCATAGCCAGTCTTCCCTACAATGTGTAAATGTGGAATTTTAATCATTTGAAAATTTGAAAAAAATATACTATTACCAAATAAGTAAATTATTGGCAGTAATTATAATCAAGCCCTACAACAAATTAACCATAAAAAATACTGAATGAATGGTAGTACGCATTTTATATTCAACAAAATCAATTCCCCCGGTCTCCACTATTTCCCATGAATGAGTGATGTGTATCAGGTATAACTCGACACCATTCCTGGATGGTGAGACAGCGTATACCTCAAACTTTGTTTTTGAATAACAGAGACAAATTGCAATCCCATATGAGATGATATAGAATGAGATGAAAGCGGGATTTGCATACAGAAGGGAAAAGTTCAAGGCCCGTTTAACCTAGACACGTATTTATAGAGACTGCCGTGAACGCACATACATCTTTCCTGCTGGCTTACATGTACCGTATCATACTAGAGAGAATTAAATCTGGTCGGTAATAGATACACACATTTAAATATTACTAGTGGTAATTGAAATATAGTAGTTAAATAGTTGTTAAATTCTTCAAATATATAATTACTTTTTTAATTAAATCTTGAGCAAATTGCCTAAGTATTCTGTACTATTTTCGATAGTTTTGATCTTTATAAACAGCATTGAAACTATGAGAGCGTCTTTCTGGTGTAATAGTTAAGTACAAATAAGTACTCACGATCATACACAAGATCTTCGTGACTACATCACTGGTGGGGGAGTGATTTGGACGATATTAACCCTTTCAACTCTGATGATAGAACTAGTGATCCCATATTAAATACAGAAGATCAAACGATTCTTGTCAGATTCATTTTTGATGTATCAATAATTTAAAATGCTATTTAAAAGGAATAAAAAATTTAAAAGTGGTATATGGCATCGTGCCTTGATGCAAATTGCTGGAACTTCCCGTACCATAATGAAATATTCGAAGAACAAAATTAAATTCAAATTGGAAGTCCTTATCATTAGGATTCGAATTTTTTGAACCATTCAAATCGGTTGATCGGTGCGCCCGAAAACGTGAACGAAAAATTGTATTCCTACATACCAACGGCGTCTCAAAATGTTCAAAACATCTGAAACATGAAAATATGCAAAAATTTTCATTTTCGATTTTTGGACGATTACAATAACTTACCCTGCGGAAAGTTAAGAAACTGGCTAAAACAAACTAGTTCCGACTTCGATCACAAACTCGACTGACACGATATCAAGCAGTATGATATAAGAATTCTACTTGAGGTTGTACATCTGAAATATGACAAATGAAATTGCTTTTTCTGGGTATTGCTGCAACAAATATCCAACAATATTAGATGAACATATCTAAATAGTCCACGCATAATAAAGAAGATTGGTTGACCGCTGGGTTGCCATCTAAAAAAAATTCCAGGTTAGAATGTACGATAGCAAACACAAGTCCTAGAATATGCAATTTTGATCGCGGTTGAAAAATTAAAAAAAAAATAGTTAAATCTACCACATGCTCATAAATTGCAAGTGTTGACATTAGAGTTTTACGATTCGTGTATGTGATTATTTAAATATTTTATGTTTTATTAAAAGTGAAGTTATCCTAACAACATTAAAATTGAAAGCCTTTCATAAACTGATTATGTAGAGTTAAAGTTATACCTTATTTTTTTATTATATAATGTCATCAATTCAAATTGAATTTCAATAGTAACTGATGGATTTTTAGTTCTTTGATGAAGCATGACAATGTTTTTAATCTAATTTATGTTCAAAATATTTTTTAGTATTCATAATTAATCATATAGTTATATAATAAATTTATTTTGGCAAAATAATATAAACTAAACGCTGAGCAAATTTGAAGAATCAGAAATATTCTATAAAACACTTGAAAAATTCTGATTTATAAATATTGTTCTAATAAGAAGAAATGAATAATTTATAAATATTGTTCTAATAAGAAGAAATGAAGATGTTTGAAAAATGTTATAGATAAATATATATTTTCTTTTACTGACGATCTTCTGAACAGTAAATTGTATATTAAAGCAATACAAAATACAAATGATTTTACAATTATATAAAAATTGAGCCATAATATAAGGCACTTGCATGTTTATTCGCGCATCGTGAACCCGCAAACAAAATGAAAATCGATAAAATAATTATTTTATGCATGAACCTAGAGAACTATATCAAACACACACCAGTTACTTAAGAGTCAAGGCTTATGTTGGTGTACATGTGAGAACAATTAAAATAATTTAAATTTGTTTGTGTTTTTAAATACTTCATTAGAATGAAATAATATTGTATATAAAATATATTGAACATCCAGTTTTGAAACTACAAAAATGTTGATGAAAGTTCTTATAAAGGTAATCTTATATCCTGAGAAATGCTTTTGGTTATCATGAGTTTGATATAAAAAAATATTGTTTTTATATCAAACTCAATTAAGCTATTAGACTTCTTTATTTTTGATGTTCTTAATGCTTATCTACTTAATAAGTCATGTAGTATGCAAAATAGGTTCATATAAGTTTTCTTTTATCATTTTGGAATCTACATTGTGTAACAAAGTCATTTTATCACTGCCAGTTTGAAGTACTTTCAATTTCTGATAACTCTATGGACAATTGATCATGTATAAATAAATTTATTACTACAGTGGGATATATAATTCATATGCAGGCTCAGCAATTTGTCAGTACAGTTTATAGTTTAATTTATATATCAATATATATGTGCATGATCATTAATGTCCAAATAGAATATGAAAATCAACTATTTCGGAGTAAACATATTCTATTTAACCAAACCAAATTAACCGCTAATAATGACTAATGAGAACATAAAGTGGACAATATAGAGCATTATACTAAAACAGACATTCAATTGCTAATGGAAAGACAATAATATGCAAGTGTTTCATTGAATTGTAGTCATTCATTATATTCAGCTTACAATTATATCTGCAGACTTTGTATGACTCATATGTGACAAATGTCGACTTCTATATCGACTCAAATTAAGATCAGAGTTGCACCCATATATTTAGCCTCACAACATTTTATTAATATTGATACAATATATCTAATAATATTTTATGTAACAAATATACAGGCACTGTATTCAGTATAAATTAGAACTCAATTCGTTTTCTGATTTTGATGGTCTGCTAATAGGTCATTGAAATAGATAAATATGACTCATAAAAATTATTTGCACTACTTTTAAACTGCTGCACAAAAAGTAACAGCATTTTTAAATAAGAGATTAGAGTAAAAGAAAAATTTACTTTGATTTGTGGTTTACAAGTGATTCACATATGCAGGAAATGCGTCATTGATATAAAAATTGTGATCTACTTTAAATTTGGAAATATTCAGAGTGACAAGTAGTTTGAGGCAAAAGAAAGGCATGCTAGCAAACAAATAAATTTTATATATTAATAATGAAGATCACATTACTAAAAAACCTATTCATAAACCATCATTATGAAGAACTTTCCATACAAAATCGTTCTAACAAAAAGCCATGTGGTTGAAGTTCAATAAGGCGTTTTTCTCAGGTTATCAGAAAGAAAACCTAACTTAGAAACCGCATAAATATCAATAAAAACGATCTTAGATAACATGGTTTTTCTGACCCAGCTTCATAACATACAAGTGACGTTGAAGTTTATGTGTAAAACGTCTGAATGTACAGCACCTGGCGATACCATTGGTCTGTTGTGCCGCAGAATCGATCCATAAGATTTCTTTTTAAGATTATGCAGTAGATTTGTTTGCCAAAATTTAATTATCATGCATATTATGTGAACTTAAATCTATAGCCTTGGAAAATGACCAAAATGAAATGATATGTTAAGGCAAATCATTGAACTTCATTTGAGTTTTAATCCACATAAATCTTTTACTGCTGGCATAAATTCATTTTAATTATTATAAGAAATAAGACAACAATACAGAATCATTATTTATACATTAGGTGCAAAAACCTTATTGGTTTACTGAAACGGCAAACATTTCTTGTGTGTATTTTCATATGTTTAAAAATGCAAATTTGTGTACTGAAATAAGTAAGTACATGTAAGTATGTATATTTAGGAAAGAAACATCTGGTCTTTTAGCGATGCAAAGAAAACATTCGAGCACGCGACAACGCGAGGTTAAAGTCCTTCAAGTTGGATTGTTTGTTTACAAGTTGCCAGGGTATCGTTTCGTAGTGGATTACTTTTTTTTTATAGATCACCTATTAGAGAAAGAGTCCAGACCATCGGAATAAGTAAAATAGATATTATCTGATAAATTGAATAGTTCTTAGATAAAAAAATTCTCTGGGCTAGTTTGCCTTATAATGATACAATTCCAAACAAAACCATAGAAATAATATATTGTCACTAATAATAACATCTATGAAAAGTTGATCAGTTGAATCAGATCACACCGTACGGATATTTAATGGTTACTAGTAATTTTTACCATAAAAATATATTCAATTTAGTAATTTATATACTTATTAGAAGAGTCTACCAGTCAGAAACCAGGATTGGTTTCATTTCTATTACTGAGCTTTTCATTCCTTGATATTAGAAAAATATCAGGATTTTTTTTATCAATATAATGGAATTTGAACTGTACCTGAGAATGTTAGAGATTTTTATATTTTCAAAGCAACTGTATAAAAATGTTGAAATAAAAATATTCTTAAGGTACCAGCATGGCTCTTTGGTGGATTATTTGTAAGAGCTATGGGATCAGAAATCAGAAATTAGAAGGTGGCAATATGTTGCTAAGTGAAAATAGTCCTTATCGTTAAGTAGCATTGGAAACCAATAAACTCATCAATATTTCAAAAATTTTAATTATAATATAATAAAATATTTACTAAGATACAGAACAATAATTTGGGTTACCAACTATAATGGAATGTCGTTCAAAAAAGCCAGCACAATAGTTACAGAATTGGTTAAGATTTTATATATAATTTGTGACTCAGACCTTATATCGCTTGACCCCTGGATTACAGGCAAGTGGGGGTTGAATTAGGCATTAGGGGTTGTGCAACCTTTTGTCGAAAATACCTATTGTCGTAATGACTATTGAAATAAAGATAAATCCAACATCTTCTGAAAGAAATTTGATTCTCATTATTGCATACACAAATCCCAAAAGCCATCAGTCTATTCCTCCAACTCTTTTCTTTTTGGCCATCGTGTTACGATCGCCGTCCACGAGGTCGTTTCTTCGGCGGATCTTATTACGGATTCAAATCGCGATGAGTTCGGCGTTCAGTTTCACACGATCGGATCTCCTGGACGAATTCTTCGGCGAATGGTGAAAAATTCGGAGCTTTGACGAGCCCTCGCAAACGGCTACCAAGAAAATACGCGGCCGATGTATAGCTCACGATTTTGTTTTACATGATCGCGCACTCACGTGATGGTGTGTACACTGTACGAATTCTGAAGTGAATATTTGCATATGAAAACAACGCGAAATAAAAGCAAGGATGAAGTTTATTCGTACATAAAACTACAGGTGTGGGATTTTTGATAACAAATACCAGAATTAAGGGATTGCTAGAACTAAATGGATTTTAGCCAAAGGATATCACGCGCTCATAATAATATATGCATGAATTATGGAATATAGGCAGAGCTTGAAGGTCCGCTCGTGAAAAAATCGATTCTTATTATCTCAAAAAACATAGTATAGATTTTGTTTAATGTTACTATTATAAAGTAGAAGGCAAAGAATGTGTAACCTGCCATCACCTTATTTCTTACGACTTTGCTATAAGGAGGTGAACGAAAATATATCAATAATCACACTTGGGGTTTTTTTCTTTGGTATTTTTTTGGTTATTTATTTATTTATTTAGTTATTTATATATACGCCAATCGGTTATGTACAGTAATTTTATAATATTACGCTAATAATTTTTTAACTAAAAAATCTTAATGTAAAATTTGAATACTAGTATATAATATAAAAGAATATACGTACACTTTAAGCATAATACTTTGGTTACATAATCTAATAATAAATTGAACATAACATTTTATTGTATAGATATACTTTTAGTGTATGAGCTTTTGCATTTAATTTATGATACCTGACTATGATTGTTTTGTATGATGTAATATGTTTTTAAGTTAGATTCATCGTATTTTTTATATAACCTATATAAAAGCTTACATGTGGGTAGGTTAAAAGTAGGAGTACTTAATAAAAAAGTAAAACAAGTTAAAGAAAGCAATTTTACAAGAGAAATTAAAATTAAATTTAATCCGAGTACTCTCTGGTTGTCGCTTCCTACCTAGTGTATGGGACAAAAAAAGACAGATGTCAAATTTTGGAAAAAATAGTACAAAATATTTCTATAATCAGCAGTTAACTGAGAATTTTACTGAATATAGTTTGATATTTGTTTGTTTTTTAAATGTCATGTGTTGTCATGTAGTATAGGCAGCATAACTACTGAAAATGGACTAGAATATATATATATATATATATATATATATACATATGTGTGTGTGTGTGTTTGTGTATATGCTTTGTAAGCCAGAGTTCAATGAATAAAGTACATATGCACTTATTGTACATATGTTCAATGCCCACAACTTAATAGTGAAATAATCCTAAAAATGTCTAAATATATTTTTCTGCGGTACAATTCACTATTCTAAATTTTATTAGTTCTATTCTCTTACAATTTGCTTGTGTATTCTTTTAGATTTTCATCGTCCATTTATTTTCACGCTACTCAGAACGCAGAACAGAAACTTATGTTAGATAAAATAAGCCATCTCGTGCGGCTACTGCGCAAATGTAATTAAGAACACTTGCGAATTACTTCTTCATGTAATCATTTTGTATTAACTCTTTTAGCCTGTATATATACAGCTGTTCATTGAATGAGACTTTTTTTGCAGGGCTGGATGATGCACGTTTATAAATAGATATCGAGAAATATGCAATATGTACTATAAATATTACTGCATTTATAATGACACATTAGTAACAGACAAAGTAACATAATTAAGCAGTGAGTGTTTGTGTTTTAGATGAAATATATGATTTATTCATTTTGATTTATGAATTAACAAATTTAAAGAAGTTTGAGTCTAAAAGCTTTTTTTGATCAGCAATTATTTTGTTAATTTACCATTAGCTAGAAGAAAATAAATTAAATGAAAATTTGAATATTTGTCTATATGGAAATATTGAAATACTGTTCTTAAGTATGATCCTACAAAATCAAACAAGAAAAGGGCAAATGTCACAACCGTCCATACCTCCAGGACGGTTAAAAGTATATATAGTATATATAAATACCTAAATGGTTTATAAGCACTTATTGCCAGAAATAATAACATAATCATTTAAACAAAGTTTATGAAATCTTTTGTTTTCTTGTATTGAATTTTCTTGTCTCTTTTTCTTTTGTTTTATATCTTCATAAGTTAGATTTTTTTAGCTTAAATTTTATCCAAACAGAACAAGAAATACTTGTATCAACATATAAATATTCGACGAAAAAAAAGATTAATTTCGGGTAGTTAACTACTAATTTTCAATTCACAGCAAAACACCAATCAAAGTGTTCTATTGTATACAAGTAACAGTCATTATTAAAAAAATCAAACAAAAAACTTAAATTTGACTCTTTAAAAGCAATACAGATCATGTTGATATAGGGCGCTAACTCAATGCAATAACGAAAACTTGTTCGAACAAACATACTTTATCTTTCTTCTTTGGACCCTATCTCAAAATCAATATGGTATACCTGTTTTGACGACTGAAATAACCGTAACCTGTCTGCCCCTCTCAGTATTACTAGTATAAACTTTGGTAAAGTTCAGAAATTTTCATTGATGATTTCAAACAACTATCTGTTTTTTCATTTGACAGAAAAAATGCTTGACTGCATCTTATCCTCTATAACAATTATCTATATTTAAATATATACATTTAATATACATTAGATAATCTTATATCACTTGGTGCAGCAGCAATTATGCAGTATCTATATATAAATATATATAACAAATATCATTGTGTATATATATATGTATATATATATATATATATATATATATATATATATTTATATAAATGCGCTGAATAATAAAAAGAAAAAGGTAATTAAACCATTACATTTGCGTTTGGGTACAAATGCATTTCATTGTAAGAAAAGTGAAAGCTTAACCGTTAAATTCTTAAAAGACTATATATTATGATAAATGCTTTAGAAAATATTCAAATGATGATATGAAATTACTATTTGCATCATTAGTACACATTGTGCTTTTCAGCTTCTCTAATGTGTTTTGTATAGATTTGATATGATACATATATGATTTATATTTGACAATGATGTAATATAAGGATCGAAGCTGTATAATAAAAATTAGACCTTTATAACAAGTTTTTTTTAAGTCTCGCGTTTTTTATTTGCTTTGTTGATATTGCTTTCTGAGACAAGTTACCCGTAAATTTAATCTTGCTATCTTATCAAAGAAATTAACTATAAATGAAACTAATTAATATCTTGCATGTTCTTGTAAAACTCTATTAAAATTGATATTTAATAAAAATTTCAGTATATTTTAAATCGGATTGCACGTACTATTGAAGGATGAAAACGTACTCTTACAAATAAAATTGCGTTATATTTTTTCACACATCATCTGCGACAATTGTACAAAGAAACTATCTGTTAAAACTTTCTTATATAATAGTGTTATATAAACTGTATAAATAATTTTTAGACCGCTAAATTTTTGCAATAGTCATAGTTTAGAAATAACATGCCGTATTATCATTTGAAAAGATTGCAATTTCAAATATATCTGTTTAATGGATTTTACTACACAATCGAAAAATAAAAACGGCGCGGTTACAGTAAATTCTAGACGATAATGGGCGATAATAAAAATTCCAACTGCATTATATTTCCTATTTAATTTTATTTAATGGCTCGCTAATATTATGTTATAATAATATATTTTGAATATATGGATTCAATGGTCTGCTATGACAGCAAATACTGTAGGCCATAAAAATATAAGATATTAATGTATTTCAGCATTAAAACGGTTTACATTACAATGACCCGATTACCTTGTATTTTAATATTTTTATTAAAAATAATTAAAGCAAAAAATTTTTCATCGTTGTATCAATTGAATAGTTTTGTACCAATAATAACCTTACATGAAAGAAAAACAGATATGGCTTTATAGACTTTTTTGCACACCGAGAAGTATATATAATTACATATCTTGAATATTTGAAATAAGTTTGAATATTTGAAAAAAATATAACAACAATTACGTACATTTATCCATATAAAGTACAGCTAGATAACTGATCTCAGCATTATTACATTTAAATGAATTTAATGTAATTTAATTACATGCAAAAGCATTTAATGGAAAAAATTCGTGGTGGATGGGATTGCTCCTTAAGGAAAGTTGCCGTGACTTCCCGTGCTGTAATTAAACATTCAAAAAATAATAATACTCATTATTCAATAAAAATCGAACAATGATTAATTATAATTGTTTTAAATATTTTCAAATGTATCATTAGTAATGCTGTAACTATTAGGTGTAATTCGTATTTTATAGACAAAATAGAAGAGCTAAAGAAAATATTATTTTCTTTGTTTTTCTAATTTATTATTTTGTGCACATTGCTACAAAACCCTGAGTAAAAATACAGTTCTTTAAACAAAATACAAATATATTAATTGCTCATTTTATGCATATAAATGAGCTTGCATAATTTTAAAGCTTGTTTTGAAGCTTTTTTCTCGGTATCTCGGAAATCGCAAGACCCGTCTTCCCAAAATAATTTGAAATAAACTGCTTTTGAGTTCCCGTAGTAGAAAAAAGTTTATAAAAAATCATATTGATACAGTAAATCATTCTTCGTCCACGGTTGTGAAGTTTTTGAACAAAACCTATTTTTTAATAAAATAATCGAGTTATCAATGCAATGCATCAATTTAAAAATACACATTTATATCAGACAATGTGATGCCTATAAATTTCAAATAAATATTTTTATAGAAACGTAAAGTATGTATAATAGTATATAAACTAAAAGTAAAGCTCATCTACGCCGTTGTTTGTACAGTAATTTTATAACATATTTTGATGAAGGATCAGTGAAAACAAAATATATGAAATTTAGAAAAATAAGCAAGAAAATTCTATATAATTTATTTATGTTTTGTCTTTGTATTAAACTATTTACTTTGTATTAAATTATTATAATTTTAATTAATTATTATCTATATAGTTAATCGAAAAATCATATTAAATATTTTTTATCTCCATTTTTCAGATGTACCTCGCACAATTTGGCTATCTGAGCCCTTCGGTTCGCAACCCTTCTAGCGGAGGGTTGATAGATGCCTCCACGTGGACAAGCGCAATTTCAGAGTTCCAGAGCTTCGCCGGCATCAACGCTACAGGTAATGGCTTTATAGAAAATTTAATTAAAGTTGATTACGTTTTCTGTTATGTTTGATAAAGTACTCTAATAACATTTTTATATCATATTGGTAATTGAAATAAAAAGAAATATTAAGCTGGTTTAATAGAAGAAGAAAATTTGAATTTTTGCAAAAATCAGAATAAAAAGCTCCACGTTCTATTTTGAAAAGTATAGTTGAATTTATTATTATCGTATCATTATATTTTCAATTTCTGAAAAGAGATAAGACTTATGAAGTAGTAGAAATTGTGCAGTAATATTTAGTGACAACTAATTTTGATTATTTGCGGAAATTATATTTATTTATGTATTATTTATATAATATGATTTTAACACGTTAATTGCCATGTCAGTCCTATGTGTCTGACGCTAAAAAGTTTTGTATGTCTGTACAGGGTAGAATGGAGCTTAAAGTTACGCTGGTAAAATAGTCCACCATCGATATCTCAAAAACTTAAAAAGTTAAGAAATTTTTGAAGAAAAACAATATTTGCAAGTAGAGGGATGAAGATGTATAACCGTCCATCACCTTGATTTTTAAAACGTTGCTATCGGAAAAAACGGCAATGTTTGAAAATTCATAACTAAATTTTTTTTCGTTGTTAGTTTTTTCGGTTGTGAGCACTGTTGTTCAGTTTACGATACTTTAATAAAAAATTAAGTATATATTATTTAATTGTTTTATAATATTTATTGATAATTTAAAGTTATATTCAACAGTTGTTTTTATATCATCTCTACAAAAGCTTACAACCGGGTGGGGTAAATAGGACTAACTCTATCTTTTACCTAGCAAAGATGTAGAAAATAAAAAATAGCAAAGTAAATTAAGTTAAAAAAAGAAATTTTACAAGAGATTGATTGGATAAATAGTTATTCCAACTCTGCTGATAAATATTTCTGACAAAATAAACAGATAAAGGTTATTTACAGTGTTATCTATGTAAAAAATGCACGCATGAAATTTATATTTTGCATTAGTTGAATAATGTAGCTATTATCTTGTAAAATATATTCAAAATTGAAAATAAACATTGAACCAGTCTGCCTCGTACCCACGACTATGGGGTAAAACGGACCAGGTGACAAATTTTTGAAAAAAACAGAAAAAAACATTTCTATAAAGATGAATTATCTGGGAGTTTTACTGAACATAGTCAGATAGTTGTTTGTTTGGTTTTTTTCCTTATTGTGATATAATTGATTTTCACATTATAATTGGCCAAAGTGAAATTGGACCTTTGTGCCTCGTCCTACCCTACCCGATTTGATATAAGGAGAAAGAAAGTTTTAATATAGAGCCATGTGAGTCATGTATGTGTGATAAAGAATAGTGTTTTTCTAGGAATTTGAGAAAAAAAATGTTTTGACACATTAAGATTTCGTGATACATTTTCAACTAAATTATCTAATAAAGTTACCATGATCATATGATTTTTTTTATTATTATCGTGTTTGGGCGATTAACGTGTTAAATAAGTAGTATTTCTTGAAAATTGACTTTGTCATTGGCGTTTTAAACAAACTCATAAGCAATACACATATTTATTTATTCTGCGAAGAGTACATAATGAGTACTGCAAATATTGCAACGTAATATATTTAGCATCCGAGGAACGCCTGCTAAAAATGCAAAACGCTTATATTTTTTGCGGTTGCTTGGCATATATGGAAACTTCGGTATATTAGGACAATAGTTGAGACAAGGCCAATCCTTTCGTATATTTTTTCTTTTAACCTTGACTTATGAAGATTTTATAGCCAGACGCATGACCTCAAAACACATAATGCTAACGAACTCTACATTCTGTTTGTGACTGATGTTACTTTCTTTCAAATGTCATTTTGCATAATCAACGGTTTATAAATATGCGATGAATGTATAACTGTTCATTTTGTGAATCAATATTTGAATATTTTTGTTTGACTTGATGGGATTTAAAGAGCAGAGTACTTCTTGCTACCACATGATAGAGTAATAATAATATTAATATCGATGACAATTTAAGAAAAATAGCCTTGCAATTAAATACTGCTATTTCATCGGTTATAAATAAAAAAATACATCAATGATTCAAAAATCTCATTTCTTCACTAAGAACACGTTTTGATTAAAATTTTAACAAAGTATGATTCAGACAATATATATTTGCCTCTGGCAAGAACTTTTTAGTGCCTGATGGTCAAAATTATTGTTATTTTAATGTCCCTTAATCTTTTTTGTGTTTGTTCACTGAAGATGAGTCAAATTGGGATACGAACCGTATAGATCTATTAAAATTATCTTAAGAAATATCTTTTAGTTTTTTACTATTTTTATTATCTGGATGGATGTCTGTTTGAGAAGTATAACGTTTAATCAACAGATTTATCATCATGTGAATGAAATATTAACTAATAATTCATAAGAATGATATGCACGATGTGATTCCGTTGATTAATAGGTTCCTAGAATTTTATTACTTATATATTTGTTTCCATCTATAATTTTATTCATTATATGATGATTACCATATTGCACCGCAGTTTGTAATTTGTTCATTGTTAATTTAATTTTTATTTATTTCTATTTAGGTGAACTGGATGAACAAACAATGGAACTCATGAGTCTACCCAGATGTGGAGTCAAAGATAAAGTTGGTTTTGGCAGCGATTCGCGATCGAAGAGATACGCTCTACAAGGTAGGATTAAATTTAAGAAAATAATATAGAACACATTCTTGTTAGATATCAGTTTTTATCACGTTTACAAAATTATAAAAAAAATCTATTTAAAGTTGCCTAATAATAATCAATTTTGTTGTACTCTGAAATCATTACGATTACTACGTTGAGCAAGTAGAGCGTGAAACGTTCGCCGGCTATTTCATGTTTCATTGAGTTTATTTAGATACGGATTAGGAAAAATGTTTATGTAAATATTTTTAGCATACGCAAATTTGTTGGTCAAGTGCTCATTATATAATTGCATGAGTAATTGTTATCTTTACCTATAATAAATAAATATAAAAAGATTGAGATTGAAGTAAATTAGATAATAAACTATCTTAAAAAATGCAACTAAAATCTAAACTTTAGAGATTGATATCGAGGCTTGTATAATTAGGAATACAACTTATTTTATTAATAACTACATCTAATTAATAATATTGTATGACTAATTATTGCCGATAGAGAGCTATCGAGATATATTGATATGGAACACAGTGCGCGCGGTCTATTTTTCAAAACTTCAATTAATTTTTATATTTAAACCTCTTTTCATAGCCCTATAATATTTTAAGGTGTTCGATTAGACTATTAACTTTATTACCATTCGAAGTTTTATTGAAATCCCAGAAGAGTAAATGAGAGGTTTCCCTTGTTAGTAAATATCGAAAGAATTAGAAATTACAGTTGTTGATACTAAAATCTTAAGTCAAATTCTAATAAATTATGCGGTAGAGGTTGATATCAAAGCTTCAAATTTAAGTATTTCATTAATGATATTAATAAATACAGAATTTAAAGCAAAATGCTGCTCACAATAATGCAATAACTATAAGTAGTTAATATTATTTAATTCTCAAATTAATTGAATATTATTGATTTATTTAAAATATTTCAATACTCTACTTGTACAACGTGAACTAGGGATAGTTCATACATAAGTTATTGTTGCATATATTTATTTTCCATATTAGATTTTAATACATTTACATCCGTTACCTATATTACTCATCATTCCTCTCTGCTTAGATAAACTTATATCTTATTTCAATTTCAATATAAATATATGAGTAATATTTATATATTGTTAAAGTGCAAAGCTGGCAAGTACAATAAATAAACAGACTGATAATTAACTAAGAGTCTCTTCAATAAAATATATTCATGTGCAACATAATATTTCTATAAAATCGAACAATAAGTTTTTCCTATATAAAACGTCAGAGCTAGAAATTAAATCAATAAATCAATGGAAAGTTTAATAAAGAGAATAAATTCAATCTTGCAAGTGATGATAATAAATTACAACTAATACTCGATCACATGTTTCATTCGATAAATCCACGTGAATTGCGTAACGTCCGCGGCCACCACGCCTCGCGCCTTTAATGCTTTTCAAACCGTGAGCTATCGCCGACAATGATAACGAAAATTGATTAATTGCAGGTGTGATATACATATATCATAGATATATGTATATTACACCTGATATAGACAAAAAACTATTAACTATTTGTTCGGACGTATTTTCATTTTTTTATATTGGCCATGAAGATGATAATCTTCATGGCATTGAGCTTTTACATGGAATAATTGCTACCCCTGGCAGAGGGGGTAACGGAGAGTTTAATGAGACTAATTGTACACTTCTAATAGTAAAGTCCGCGCAACAACATGTGTAATAAATGATAAATAAATGTATCTTCTTCCATTATAACTTAGTGACAAATTAGTGATTGTAATAAGAACTGCAACAAATACATACAAATACAAAACAAATCAGTGTTTAATACAGTCCACAGCTACAAGGTTTGAATTATAACCCAATAACTTGAGTTATCGAAGGAGAGTTTAATACATAATTTTAATAACTACGTAACGCAAATACACTATTAAATTATTAACTGTACCCTTAGCGGATTCCACATGATGTATACAGTTTATTATAAAGAGAACCATTATCCCATATTTCTAATTACCAAATTTCTAAAATCGATGTATCTTATCTGCTACAGAATTAGTTGGCACAACAATCGTAACACATTTATCATTTTCCCATTGATCGGTATGGATATATTCTGATGAGTTTGTGTTTCTCAATTATTTTGGAATTGTTCCAAAAAAGTGCGATATAAGAATTCAGTGCCGTGAAAAGATATGTATTCAGCACAACTTTAAGGAAGAATTCGCAAAACTTAGGAAATATATATAATATATATCGGCGGAAGATCGTGCTGTTATCTCACTCGAACAGCCTTGCATTATTGCAAATAAGATCGGTGTTACGTTGTACTATTTTATTATGGATACCCTGAGACATCCGCATGTCTATCAATGCTCGTCAGATAATTCTTTAGATGCTAAAAAACGAAAACGATAGGAGATATAGGAGCCAACTCTCCGATAAAATAAAAATGTTAGAGGCAACGCTATTTTATGGTCTATCTTCATATAAAATGGTAGTAAAAACTGTCAAAATGCTATATATTTGCTGTGCAATCAGGCGTTTCACATATAAAACCTAACTTTACGTAAGTGTTATCAAGAGCACATTAGAAAGATGCACTTATGATCACATTGTGAGTTTGATGTTAGTGCGACTTTTTCGGGTAAAATGCCTGACTTCACAGCAAATATTTAGCTTTTTAACAGGTTTTACTACCAATTTATATGAAGATTGGAGCGTAGGAAAGGAGAATTGGCCCCCTATTTTCTCTGTTCACCAATATATATTAGATTATTGTTTCTACTTTTATTTTTTAAGCTAATAATTAAACTGCATCGCTCTGATTAAATAATGTAACTATTATTTGGTAAAACCTCTTTGAAGTTAAAAATAAATTAGTTGATCTTTTTGCCCTTAGCTATCCTTTTTTACCCCGCATATGGGTTGGATTGGACCTTGTGACATTTTTAATTCTAGCAAATTATTTATATTTAAATCTAAAATATATTTCTGATATATTATGAACCACTGGTGTATTACACACATAGATTTCTCTGAAAATACTATTTACATGTGTGTACGCACATTAGATAATTGACCTTCAGTAATTTGCTAACGGAATTACAATCCGGAAATTCAATAGAAAAGATGTGTTGTAGTGGTAGGACTTCCTCTAAATATCGTAAACAACAATTACTTAAATATATTCAATCACAATCTTCAAAGGAAAAAAATCTATAGTAATTTGACTTAGTACATTCATGGAGTATTACAGATTTTACGTCCATTTGATAAATGAGAGGGTATGATTTCTAGTAAAAAGAGATTGGTCAAAAGAGAGATTTGGATATAATAAACAAAATATCTTCTAAGAAGTTTTACATGAGCTGTTTCAAACATACATGTATGGCTCATATAAAATTTCTTAGCGCCAAACACATATGACTGACATGGCCATTAACTTGTAAAATTAAGATTAAGATTTTTTATAAGACAAAATTTTCAAGATATAATGATTCAAATAATTTAGTTTAATTTTAGTTTTATTTATATTCCAAAAAATTGTACAAATAATACAAGCATTAACTAAATCTTGTTCCCGATTGGAACCACAGGTACGAACCCACACCTGACAAAGTTGTTAGATAAGTTTTTTAACCATGTATTAATTTTTATAATTAACTTGTTTTGAACATAATATTACTACCGAACGATGGCTGTTCAAACATCATGCACAGCACATAATCGAAACCAGCAAAAAGATCTCGTTAGTGTGATAAAGTGCAAGGTTGACACTAATTTGCATGATGGCAATCGTCGAACATATCATTATTTAGTAAACAGTAAACGATATAAGTCAACTGTTGAACGTGCCTTCATCAAGAAACTAAAAAATCTTTGTGAAATCTTATGAATATGCATATCGTAATAAAGGATCAAGCATCATATATGGTGGTATTGAATTTTTATATAATTGTTAAAGAAATAATAATTTTGCTTAAGTAATATGTATGAAGTGATGTAGGCTATAATAATGGTAAATTATTAATAATGCGTATTGACAGTTTTTACTACCAATTTACGTGATAAAAGAACCGTAACATACGGTTGCCATGGTAACGCATCAGAAAATAGAGCCTTTAATTCATTCCATTCAAAACTAAGTTGATCTTTATGCGTATATCTTTACCAGACAGTTACTCTTCTAATTCTTAAAATTTTTGCGGTGAATCACTTTCTTAAACTTATCGCTTTTAAAATGTGTGTAAGGTGATTCACGTTCTGTAGGTGTCTGCTACTTTGTAGTAAACGTAAAACCACACTTATGATTCCATGAATGACACCTACGTCGAACATTTAACATTACTCATGAAAAACGATGGGTTATGCTTTTATTATTTATATTGAATAATAAAAATAAACCTACGATTGAATCTACATATATGATTACCAGAATGGCAATGAAAACCTTTTTAAATTATCAATGTACCATTTTCCAGCAAGGAGAAATGGTTAAATTATCCAACTGCCCTTTTATTTATTTACCTGCATTTCACCTTTATAAATGTTTCAAGACTACCGCCCTTTTTTAATATTAAAAACAAATGTTCAGAATACTAATTTTTACAAAATATTTGATGGAAAATTGGATTATGGATTTAATATAAATGATGCAATTGACTCAAATGAAAGAAGATCCAAATTTCAATGCAATATGTAAGTTTTACCTCCTAGCTAAATTTTGAACACCTGTATACTTTTAATTCAGTTGGCTGATATTAGACACAGAGTGTGCTAAAATAATTAACTTTTTGCCGTGTATCTACCAGTCATCGAAAACAACAATTAAATGTAATTATACAATTCTATAAAAAAATTGCTACAAAATAGCTCGATTGATTTTCAAATAAATGTGATATTTAATTAAGCAGCTTGGCAAAGACATATGTTTATATTATTATAATTTATATTACTATAGATCGAAAAATAATTTTTATTACTATCATATATATTAATAGTAATATAAATTTGACATCTATATACACATATATATCTTTCATCCCAAAACAATAAGATTCCGGCTTACGTGCCTTATGATGGATGACGAGTTTCCATGATTCATCATATTGTGACTGATTTATTGATTGAGATAGTTGTCGTTAGATAGTGCTAGTGTAATTAGTTAATAAAAATATCTCATATTGAAAAGATGTATCTCCAGTGAAACATCATAAATAAGAATTGGCTACCAGATGATGGATTGCCTCCAAATATTTGAAATGATTACGATAGTTTGCACACAAAGAACCATCATATATAATGTTTATTTATGTTATACATTTATATTTTATATCAAATACCTAATTTAATTGCGCGTTTTTACCATTGATACTTAATTAATTGGATTTTTTCCAATGAAGATAACATAAAAAATGAAACACTTGAGATTTATAATGATATTTCGCAGAATGTTCTGTTGAATTGAACTGCTTTGCGCCATAAACTATTTTGATCGATGTTGTAAAAAAAATACTTTATTAATTTTAAATTAAATCAGTTTCGTTATAGTTGTCCATATTTTAAATACATATTTCACTCGTACATAATGTTGTATTAAAATTCGCCTGGTACGATTCTCACATAATGTGGTTTATTGAACTGCTTTTTGTCATATACTATTTTGGTCGATGTTGTAAAAATTAAGAGATTAATTCTGAAACATATCGTTATCTATATTTCAAAACATATCTTACTCGTATATTAAAATGCGCCTGATACGATCATATAAGTAACAAACAACTTCAGTGTAAAAGTTGAATATATAGTGTTAGTCGAGAATTATTTTGGCAAATCATTTTCAGTTTGCACAATTTTATTCTAGTAACTATGCCAACAATTTTTACAGCTACCGAAAGTTCTAATGCCGAGCTTTTCATAAGGGCAAAAATGTAACACTTTGAAGAACGTCTTGAAAAGTCGTTTTTCACATAGATACCTGCATTATTTGTTGAATATGTTTTCAGGGTACAATATATAACTTGATATTTTTTTAACCTCTAGATTTATTTCAATCACAGAGCCAACGGTTGTTGATAGAATGTTAAATAGTAGTTCTGCAACTTCGAAATAATTATTTTTTAGAATATAAAACTTTGAAAAACGCCTTGAAGAATCTTATTTCTCACATAGATACCTGCATTTTTCATTGATAATTACAAATATGTTTTTAGAGTACAATAACTTGAGGTTTATATTTTTTTAACTCCTAGACTTATTTTAATCAAAGTGCCCACGGTTGTTGAAAAGATGGTAAATAGTAGTTCCGCATTTTTGCAGTAATTCATTAATTTTTCATCCTGACATTATTGTTATATACGTGATATATCCCACATTGATCACGTATAACTCTGTCAAAGTTTCACTATAATAATTTTTCGAAAAGGGGTTTGTCGTAGAATGGTGAAAATTTTAGGGTATGTTTTCTATATATGTGCGCATTATAACAAAATAAATCAATAAAAATTGGACTAAAAAAATAAAATATCTTTGGTGTGGCCAACCACTTGGTTTTAATAAAAATATGCAAAATTATCCATCATCCATCATCATAATCATCCTTGATGATTCTTAATTGGTTCCTAAATTTTCACGGCAATTGTGTGTACAATTTTTAAGTGCATAGATTATAGACATACCCACAGGAACACATACGTGCATTCATGTATTTAATTAAGATATTTTTTTAAATTTCTTTGCTTCCAGAGGCTCAAATGCTTCCAAATTGATAAAAACAAAGTTTCAGAAACTCCAACCAAAGTTTCTTATGGAAATAACATGGGTAGAATTCCATTTGTTTTTTAGAATTTTATAACTTAGCGACAAATGTATCAAAATTTTTGAGGATAACATTGTATTTGCTTATTTTGATTATAAATAAAAAATTACAACAGAAATTTGATAAATTTTATAAAATACGTATATACTTATTAAGTATATAAGTTAAGTTTCTTGGTTCTTCTTCATAAGCATTACTTAAGAAGAAGAATCAAGAAACTTTGGTTGGAGTGCGGACTATCTTGATGTTAATATTAAAAGCTAAAATTTTTAGATTTTTTTTTAACAATTTGGAAGCATTTGAGACTCTAAGAGCAAGGACATTCGAAAACATCCATATTCAAGACGATCCTAATATTATATTTTTGTGTTTAAACAAAACCTTAATGTTCTTAAAATCATCTTGTTCAATTCTAAAATACGAAATGATTTTATTAATTACAGTTGTTTATAATATATATAGATTATATCTATTTTTATATATGCTATATTTTGCAAACGTTTCACAAATTTGAATCTAAATACTATATAATTATTAATATTCTCTCAATATCCTCTTCCTCAGGAAGTAGATGGCGAGTGAAAGATCTATCGTACAAGATAAGCAAATACCCCAGAAAACTGGACCGGGCTCAAGTCGACGCCGAGATCGCACGAGCTTTCGCCGTATGGAGTCAACACACCGATCTGACATTTACGCCGCGATCAGGACAAGTGCATATTGAAATCAGATTCGAGAAAGGAGAACACGGCGACGGTGATCCTTTTGATGGGCCAGGAGGCACTTTGGCACATGCTTATTTCCCAGTAAGTATAAGGGGAATGTACTATAGTTTCGTTAAACGCTGGTTTTATGTAAAGTGCCACTAGGAAATGGTTTTAACAAGGTGAAATGTGATGGTTTGAAGAGTTCATTTTTCTATATATCTGCGATAGAAATTATTTTATTTTCGTGAGATTTTAAACAAGATTAGCTTTAGTTTATTATAATAATTGAGCAAAATCAAATTAAAGATTGATTGACAAATTTGACTGCTCATAAATTATATACTAGACATTTGGAAATGATTCTGGAGCTTTTTTGTTACCCACACAAGAAAAAAGATTTATGAAACATTTATTTTTGTCCGTATATTTGGCTGTGAATTTGTGATTGTTTTAAATATATATATATATATATGTATTATATATATATATATATATATATATGTATATATATAATAGTATTATGGATTTTGTATCTACTGATTTGCAAAATGACTCAAAAAATAACGTGCATTTACAAATTTAAAAAATATTTCAGTAATTAGCTAGGGGTTAAAATTGAAGGATATCATATAAAATGAAAAAAAAAACAAAAAGCGTGAAAACCTTAAATAGATAGTAATTTAAAAATTGATAAATTATAAAGTTTAATTAAATTATTTAACTACCTGATATCAGGCAGTAGTAATATTTAACTTCACGTAGAGCAAGTTATAGTAATCGCAAAAAAATCGAAAATGAAAATTTTTATATACTTTACGATTCAAAGTTTTATAAGGTATGTCAAAACCTTAGAAAAAATGGATGTATGTGTGTGTGTGCCTGTGTGTATGTATGTGCGGATACACATTTTTGTCGACGATTTCGGGAACACCCATCAACCGATTTAAATAATTCGAAAAACATTCGATTCATATTGATAAAGAGACGTGCTGATTAGTTTTTGGCAAAGGCAGGTTCAGCCGTTCCGAAGATACGGGGCAAAAAGTGCCAAAAACGGTAACTCAGTTTTCAAGAGAACGGAGCGTCCGATTTTAATAATTCCAAAAACATTTTACTTGTATTGACAAGATGAAGAACTGATCAAATTTTCATAAAGGCAGGTCTAGCGGTTTCGGAGATCTAATAAAAAAAGTAAAAAAAAATGCCATTTGGCGGTCAAAAATGATCATTAGTCATATGCACATCAAATTATCAGACATTTTATAGAGATTTTAACAATAATTATAAATTTTGTTTGCATTCCTATTGTATGTTTATATTCCATCCGTACCAATGATATTCGTTAGACGGCGACGCAGCGCTTACGCGCTTTGACATTTTGTCTCTATGCAGTTAAAGCAGTACGATTGCTTTGAAAAAAAGTTCAGAATTTCCAAAATATGTCAAAATAAAGTAAACATTTATTTTCAAAAAATGTAATTTGTTGTCAAATTCCTATTTTCTCAAAAATCGAATTTTTTCGAAGTAATTTTTTTTTCAAAAATGTTAATCGTTTTAATAAAAATAATAATAATTGGTACGGGAAGTTTCAGCAATTTGCTTAAGGCTAGATGCCATGCGCACCACTAGTTATTTTTGCTTAGAAATAAAGGTGCAAAAAATCTTTCCAATTGAAAATAGTTTTCTTGAGCATTGATTTATCTAATCAAGTATATAATATAATATATGATAATATAGATCGATTAACCATTGAGTTTCCACCTAAATACAGCACAAAATAAGAAAACTGAGCACAACAGCTTATATGATGATTATTTTTGATTGTTGTTAAAAATGAGGCAGTATGGGGAAGTTTAAGGAACATATGTCTTTTTTACTAATAGTTGACGTATAAAGATATTTATGCTATATTAACATTTGTCAATTTTCAAAAACTCTGATGATGATCAGAAGATTTTGTATTTTTAGAGCAAATTTTTCATGCAGTGTTACTGTTTATCGATTTCAGGCAGGTGTAAAAATTACTGTATAATTAAAACTAAAAAAAAATGTTTGACTCACAAAAAATATTCTAATTTATTTTTAATTTTTTTATTTCTATAATATTTATTTTTGAGAATATTCATACATAGATCAACATAGATAAAATAGAAAATTTAGTTAACATAAAACTACCTCTCAAAATTTGAAACATTTAATATAATTATGATAGTAGATATTTATATTGCACAGTCATATTTTTTTCTTTTACCGGTTGAAAATGCATGTATAAATAATAACTGTTATGTTATTTTTGTTACCTCTAAACTTTGCTAGATGTGTTTATAAAAAATTCATGCTTTCACGCTAAATCATCTGTAAATGTTTCGTATGAGTGCCAATTCTAAGTTCGTGAACGTACTTTATCACCGTTGAAATGTCATAAAAACTTTAGATCGCCTAATAAATCAGATCTGTTTCGTAGGTGTACGGCGGAGATGCACATTTCGACGATGCAGAGAAGTGGAGCATTAAAAGTTTTACCGGGACCAACTTGTTTCAAGTGGCCGCACATGAATTTGGTCATTCGCTCGGTCTGAGTCACTCCGATGTGAGAAGTGCCCTGATGGCCCCATTCTATCGCGGATATGAACCATCGTTTGAACTGGACAGCGATGATATTATGGGAATTCAAGTAAGTTTGACTCGCACTTAACTTCGAGGTGAAACAACTTCGGCTTTGATACCTATTATACTACACATAGGTGTCAAATTTGAAATGAAATGAATGCATAACTGTATAAATGCACAATATAGTATGTTAGATCATAGGTTTCCAAATTATTTATGTCGTGGATTCCTTGGGCTTTGTTATGAACCACCTATTCAACTGATATGGATTTTTTTAATTTCTTACTGTTCTTTAGTTTATTAATAATGTTCAACTATCAACATTTGGAAACGATTTTGTAAGGTTTAAACTCACATCTCAAAGCAAATGATGTCATCTCTACGTTGTACTCTATTGTGGCCATTAATCACGTGAGGTTTTTAGGGAGAGGGTGGGTTTTGATAAGAAATCACGAAATATCACGCGTGGGGGAGGAATGGATATAGTAAGATATTACGTGTATTTATTTTTTAACAATTTTTTTTTAAGTTCAAACATTTTCGAAAAAAAACAAAACTTTTACAGTTTTTTCACGTAACTAAAAATACATGCGATGTTTGGTGGGGGTGGTAATTTTGAATATCACCATGTATCACCAAGGGGAGGGGGAGTCCAAAAATTCTTAAAAACTCGCTCACGTGATTAATGGACGCCCTCTAACCACTTATGCTACAACTTACACATCTTTAGAAAAAAAAAACTAAATTTGTAATTACTTTTTAGTTATATTACTACACGACTTATTATTATTTAGGTATTAACGTGATCCACTACCGTGAATCCCCATTTTAATTTCGTGAATTGGACCCCTGAGGATCTACATGTGGATCATTTTGGCAATCACTATGTCAGATTATAATTTAATGAAAATTGATTGTTCATTTACATCTAGTGCAACAATAAAATCTTATCGTTAATATCACAAAGTTAGTATACTACTGTTCCTGCTGCACAGTTTATGATCGAAGTTCATCTCGGTTGATTATAAAAATTCATTTTGGCCATGAGTTTTGATACTAAATTTTTATTTCAAAAGCAATACTAATAAACTCTAGAAATTTTCTTGCTATATGGCAGCCTTATCTTCTAAGAGAATTTATAAGTCTGGCCATAAAATACGAAAACTATTTGCAAGTATCTTTACTACCGCATCCAACATACATGAAACAAGTTTCTTCTTGTATTCTCAAATATATTTAGAATATTCAAAGCAGTAGTAATTAATGACACTATACGTAATATTTTTATTGTCTTCTTGAAACACAGTAGAACCTCGATTATTCGGACCTCAGTTATACGGATTTGCGATTATCCGAACTACTAACCGCGACAGTATTTATGTATGTATATGTACATACCTATAATTCGAATTTTCGCACGATTTATGCTGCAATTCAGTATATGTATGTAATATGATCTAAGAAAATATATATGTGCATTATGCTTCATACAATGGATTATCCGAATGCCTATCGACAACAATTAGTCCGGTTAATCGAGGTTCTACTGTAATTCAAAATTATTCAGATGAATTTACTTCAACACGTTAATTCCATGACAGTCATATTTGTCCGACGCTAAGAATTCTACATAAACCATAACAGACATATATCTGAAAATTTCTTGGCTTGGCGCGAGAAATTGTGCATTTCCAGAAATTTTTTCCAGAGTTTTTTTTTTCTTTGATACATCACGTTTTCTTAGTATATTTTAACTAAATTATCTAATAAAGTTATCATGGACGTGAATATTTTTGTGATTATATCGTGGCGATTAAGGTATTAAAGTTCACCACAACTCACATAAGTGTTTCTCAAGAATGCCTATAAGAAAAATTCTCTTCGATTTAATTATGATATTAATAGTCATTTACCATTTCAGGCTCTTTATGGAAAGAAATCAAAACTGGCACCAAAACGTCCAGCAGCTGCAGCACCTACAACATTGCGACCAACCGACAAGAAAAATTCAGTACTTTGTACAGATCCTAAAATTGACGCATTGTTCAATTCTGCAAGTGGTGATACTTTTGTTTTCAAGGGAGAAAATTATTGGAAGTAAGTTATTGATAAATTCGTTTTTCTGTACCAAAGTTAGATCATCATCAGATTGTATAGATTTTAATGAACCAAATTGCACATATAATATTTTTCCGTATTGAAGATATTAATGTGTGAATTATCTTTACCCAGATTGACCGAGGACGGTGTCGAAGTGGGTTATCCTAAAAGGATATCCGACACTTGGCGTGGCCTACCGGGTCATATAGACGCTGCGTTTACCTACAAAAACGGCAAAACATACTTCTTCAAAGGAACTCAGTATTGGAGATATGCGGATAAACGGATGGATGGCGCTTATCCCAAAGAAATATCAGATGGATTTACTGGCATTCCAGATAATGTCGATGCCGCATTAGTCTGGAGCGGTAACGGCAAGATTTACTTCTACAAAGGTAAGTGAGTCCGCGGATTTAAGAACTTCGTAGATCAATGGAACTATGTGGAATATAAGAAACTGATGGCTTTTAGTTAAATCCTGTGAATCATTTTCACAGATTGTAGTAATGAACAACAGAAGAATATTTTTGTTGATTGGGATAGATAGTTTATTCTTGGGTGCGGAAGGTATATTGTTTTACCAGTAGACTAGACGGCTGGATACATAGAACTCGATTTTACTACTATCATGACAAAAGAATTTTAAAAATATAAATTTTTAAAGTTCTCAAGTCCTCAAAAATAATCTTGAACGCAACTAAAATTAATTAAATAATCATTGATTAAGGGGTTATTCTAGTGTAGAAATTCAAAAAAATCGTTTTTTTTATTGCATATTTTCAAAGTTTAACTATCTAAGAATATGGGTACGAGAAGGTTTTTAAAAATTTGAATTATTTTCGGAGATATAGGCATTTTACTTACTCAGTCCCCATACTGGTTTGGCTTGACGCAAAACTTTAAATGCGTTTTTCTCAGTACAGACTTTTCAATACTGTTGACACGATTTCCCGAGTTTGAATCGACCGATTTACTTGAAAGTTCAGAGAGTCTTGTTTATAGACCTATCTATATCCCGAACTAGGATTATCCCCAAATTCCAATTTTTTACTATTTTAAAAAATTCGAGAAACTCAAAAAATAGTAAAAAAACACTTTTTTTTCAAACAGTCGCCAATTTGTGAAAAAAAATTGGGCGATCGCGACATCATTGTAGATTAATAATCTGTTTATTTTTTGCATTTCCAATGGCTAGGAGGGCTGAAATCATATCATGTCAAGATTGAGGTGCCATTTTTTTGAGACCACCCACTTTATCAGCTGCCAGTTTTTACAATTTTCAACATTTTCATTTTTTAATTGTTGTATTTTAATAATATTAACAAACAAGTGGTATAAAATGGATAGTAAAAACATTCATTGCTTTCTTTTACGACACTTTAAAAATGACCTAAAATTCATCGCTCTACACTAGAATACCCCCTTAATATAGTGAACATTTTATCACGTTTGGCTTGTTTTTCCATTGATACAATGTATTTGGGGTAATTTACTTCTTAATGATGTATTATTATATAATTTTCTTGGAAATTTTTCTAAACTTGAACTCATATTTCCAGGAACGAAGTTCTGGAGATTCGATCCTACGCAAAGGCCACCGGTAAAGGCAACTTATCCTAAACCAATTGCTAATTGGGAAGGTGTACCAGATAATTTAGATGCCGCTCTTCAATATACGAATGGATACACATACTTCTTCAAAAATGGTCAATATTATAGATTTAATGACAGGACATTCTCCGTAAGTACCATTTGGTTAAGATCTATAATAGATTGATTAAGGAAATAAATATAAAGCAAATGTTGAATTTTTAAAACACATTGATTTTTGTGAAAAATTGCTTCCGAACTGAGGTTTATATGTAATTATTTTACATGAATTTAATTTCTGATTCTTGTCTTTTACCAAAGGTGGATGCCGCAGACCCAGCATTCCCAAGAAATGCTGGTCATTGGTGGTTTGGCTGCAAAACGACGGGAGCGTTAGGTAACTTAGAAAATGAAGTAGATGGAGTTGAGCAAAGTCAGCCTGGAGGTTTGCATTTGGAGTCAAATAGTGACACTATTCTAGATGCGGGTGAGTGGTGCTTTAAAAATTATTGTCGTTTTTTGAATATATTAAAATGAAGTCATATTTATTAAATAGAAATTTGTATATATATTTCAAATGATTTGGATAAATTATAAATAAATACTACAAAAATTTTGTACAGATATTAACCTTAAATGTATGATGTATGACTAATAATTTAACACATTTCTTATATTTAAACAAAAAAATCTTACTAACTTTTGCTAAGACTAACATAATTAATTATAACCATCATAATATTAGATCTAACAGCAAGTAGTTAAAGCATATCATTCCATCAAATTTCACACTCTTGTAATACATTTACATCTTAACAAAGATGCATTAACAATTCCTAATAACAAAGAAAACATTTCAAAATTAACGGGGCAAGAAAATCTAATTTAATATTTATTCCATTTGTTATAGTTGAGTTTCTAGTAATAAAGCAAACTTTAGCATGACTAACTTGTTTATATTCCTTCCACCATTTGGATATTTGCTTTCTCGAGAATGAATACCTGAAAGTTCCATTAACTTAACACTGATTCAAAAACAAGTCGCAACCGCTCTGAATAATTGATTTAGATTCTGATTTCATTCTGTCAACTCTCTTTATCAGGATCGTACTTCAGTTTCCCATTTAGACTGGTTGTAATCGTCATAAAGTTCTTTTAAAATTCATAGATTCACGCTATGGTGTCTAATAAATAGAACCAATGTTGTAAAAAGTAATTATCCAAAAATTAATTTATTTGAAGTGTATATAACTGTATTAAAATTACTGAACGTTTTCAAATTTTCTCAAGCCTTTCGAATTCCGCACCACCAATGGCCAACTTGTGTTGCCACATCACTCCCTGTTAAATGAAAAAATCGTTCGCGTATTTATTGATTAAACACATACTTCGTTATCGCATGGTATTATAACTTACATATGAATTTAATATTATATATCAACAGTTTTTTCTATGCTGTTATGTATGTGATAAATTTTTACGAGTCTCCTTTAATTTATATTTTCAAAAGTAAGAGTTTTGCTATTGGATCTCATTATAAAATTTTTATAAACTGGAACTATTTATGTAGTATTATTTACTAACTCTTAGTAGTTTTAATTGCAAATTAAATAAAACCAGTAATTATGTCGAGAAATAAAAGTCGATCAAAGCCTTCCGGCGGTATCTACTTTAAGAGCAATGAAAAATGTTGATTATTTGTTTTCAAAGTGGACTAACTTTAAAATACTGAACTTATATATTTATATAGGTATTGTTTGTAATTAAATTAAATTAATATTGGTATATAATCAAGTTAGTTTTGTCTAAGTTTTACATAGAAATAATAGCTAGATTATTAATTTTTTCTATATATCTAACAACGTGAATCTCGATATTTGGTATTTGGGATTTTGGTTTAACATTTTCAACTGGCGAAGTAAATTAATCAACCTTACTATGATGGAGTCAAATGCTTTAGCTTAAGAATAATAAACGACAAATGAAGCACCACTCATCTAATTGAAAGTTTTTCTTGAACAAATAATTTTAAAGATAAAGCTAACGACAGTTCAGAGGATAATTGGCAGACGAAACCATAACCAGGCTGGCTCAAGTAACAACTTTTTAATTATATTTTATTTTTATCACGTCACTAACTTATTGAAAATTTTAGTATTTTGGCACGCGTTTTTATCACATATTTGTAGTTTATTGCGGTTTTGGGTTGGTTATTTTAAGCACTTCGTGTATGGTAGATAGAATTATAATCTGTAGTATTTATTTTAGATTTGAAAGTATATAGTATTATCTAGACATCTCTGCAATTTTTTTATATAGTATCTTAGAAAACGTTTTCAGATCTTAAAGCAATTGAAACTTGTTTGAAAAGAAGCATCTGCCGCACAAAAAAATATTTTTAATTTTTCACTTAGGATAATCAGATATTTTTTTTTGTGTTCTAGCATTTTTAAACAAAATATATTTGCATGTATTGGTTTTATATTAGCATTAGTGAGCATTTTGGCACGTATTTGATTATGTTGTGTGTTTTGTGTATTTTCTAATCTATTGTGATCGTCCAATCGCATGCACCAAATAGTATGTAATCGTTTATATTATTATTTTAGCACGAATTTGTTTGCCTAATGAATTTAGAACCGCTAGTGGGCTTCTAAATATTAAGTCATAGATTTACATATGTTTGTAAACTATGGGAAATTTTTATGCCAATGATAAATTAGAAATTAGATATATATTTGCTATTAGTATTTATAAACAAATTTTATGCGTAAGTAATACGTTGGCAAATATGTGGACGCTTTCCTAAACTGTATCGGTTTGTTAGAAGAAAGTCTTCTAACATGATTTCAAAATTTTAAAAAATTCTCACTAAATGTACAGTCGCTTTGTAAAAAAATTATCGTGTTTTGATATATTTGTATAGGGTATTACAGAATTCAACGTCAAGTCGGGAACAGGGTGTGTAGTTTTTATCGTAACTATGAAAAAAATTAGACAAAAAGATAACACGTAATTATGAGCCTTTAGAGCTTTGGTGAAACTATGACCATTTTTCGGTTATTGGGTTAAAAATTATTTTTGTCATTTTAAAATTTGGAGCAGTAATCGTGAATAACATTTGTAGGACCACAATCAAAAAATAATGACACAATTGCCCCAAGTTTTTAGAAAATAACATTTATGAACTATGAATTTAAAATACTCACTAATTTGGGAATAAATTAAAACAGATCTTTTGGCAATTTTGGATTATTAAACGGTTTACTGTCATTGAATATTTTTGTAAAATGACTACGATTAATAGTAAATTGATAACTATTAGTTATGATTTTTTACAATTCATTAGACCTATT
>NW_020537646.1:24275555-24335971 GCF_003426905.1 Ctenocephalides felis | reverse complement strand
TTTCCATTTAATAATCTTGATTTCCAAGTATTTATCTCAGTTCATTATTCTTATAAATAGAGAGCAATAGTTCTTGACCTTATGATGAAGAGGCTCGTGTTGTTCAATCAATAAGATTTTCTAATAATAATGAAATAATGACTAAGAATCGTTTCACATATATCTCGATAATAAAGTAATAAATTTTATTTATATAATACATCACATTCCTGGTTATAAATTATGAATGAATTATTATTATTGTTGTTATCAATCATATGTCACAATAAATAAATTATATGGGTACTTGTTAAATCGCATCACAATTCATAATGATAAATCACAAAAATCATTAGTTGTACAATTAGTATTTAATATTAATTGTCAATTTACCATTTTGATTAAATATTCCCATGTTTGTATAAATGGGAGGTTTGGAAATAACATGGCTATAAAGTAATATACTTGAGTTATTAAATATTCAGAACACCTATGATCTGAATTTTAGATAAACATAACAGAAGTTGTCGTGCAAAATAAGAATTTTGTACAATAACAAAAGTTTTTAATTTTTAAAAAATTCATAGCGCATTTTATTATCACCATATGTGGCATTTCTTCTCAGAATAAGCCTACTCAAAACTTCTCATATAAAACTAGTAAGTTTGGGGAAATAGCTGTAATAATTGGAGGCATACATAAAGTCGGGCATGAAATAAAAGTTTACATTTACAAACAACAATCACAATGAACTTATTTTTTAGCTATCTTTTTATCCAATAAATATCTGATATCATTACCTGGCAGATAATTAAATGAAGTAATACGTTCTATTAACTATAATTATACCAACTGTGGATTGCTCTATATATGTATATATAAGGCGTGTAAAAATAATTTGTTCTATAAATTTTAATACAATATGATACCGATACTATAACCATTCTAATGAATGACTCTAATTGCTCATAAAAAATGCAATAAATAATTCTTTAGAATTACCATTTTGTCCATTGTTTGTGATTGCCTCTGAGGGAGAGTTTGTCCTACATAAGGCTCTTGACATTGCGTGATCCATCGATTCGGTTTATGGAAATTAGGAAAACACATTTAAAAACCCTTTTCCAAAATATTCAAATTTATCAGATTGAAAGCTTTTATTCGACTGTGTTAAAAATAAAAGTGAGGTATTAAAAGATTTAGATTGGATCCATATTGTTATTATTGTGGTAATTTTTTGAGGTCAGTTCAATGATAGAAATTGGACTAAAAGGAATTTTTGAAACATATTATTTTTTTTATAATACAATGAAAGACTGGTGGACTCAATATTTCTTAGCGTCAACAAAATTTGTAATATTGAAGGATTCAAAAACAAAGAAATTATTCAACAATTTACCAAAAACTTCAATCGTTGTACCTTTCAATAGCAATAATATTTTCGAAGCCTGGATTTACAAAAGCAAATAGTTCATCAAATAACTGACGCAATTGTCCCACAACAGAATAATCAATAAGTTGATAATAATTATTATCTCAGTTTTACTGTCTGTTAGAAATTAGAATGAGGACGCTGGTGTATTATATACTTGCATTGTGCTCTGGTTTACGATAAACTAGAATTCAAGGACAAAATTAAAATTAGCAATTTTAGATATTGCACACAATGCAATGTCAAGTGTACTAAGCAAAAATTGCTGATGATGTAAAAATACGCAGAAAAACTTAAACTGTGTAATAATAGTTTTTAAAGCCGATATAGCCATATTTCAAAGAATATGGCATTTCTTGATGCAGACTGTTCTAGCTCTACCTAATACAGTTCTAAAAATTACTTTTGATAGGGTTCGAAGAAACTGCTTTACCATCTATTGAAAATTTTACACGCTTAAACAATTTTATTTTACTGCTCCATTGTATAAATGGAGATATTATAACAATAGTAATACAATTACTGCAGATTAAATTAAAAAGTTTGAGATAAGTTCAAATATCAATCAAGCGCGCGGTCTCGTTTTAGCAACTTTAATTAATTATATAATTATATAATTAAACCACTTCTCATAGGCCTATAATATTTTTAGGTGTTCGGCTTGACTATAAACTCTATCATTACGCTTAGTTTCATTAACATCCTAGAAGAGTAAACCTAAAGTTCTCTTTGTCAGTTTAAATTGATGTCATGCTTGAATTACTCGTCTATAAATATTATATTTACTCCAATAATTCATATAATATAGCATCAAGTTGTCATTTTTATTAACTTCCCGTAGCGTAAGTTATTGTAATCGTTCAAAAATCGAAATTGAAAATTTTTGCATTTCTCGACGTTTTGAAGGTTTCTGAACATTTTGGCATACCTCAGAAAAATGGATGTGTGTGTGTGTATGTATGTATGGATACAATTTTTCGTCCACGTTTCGGGCGCACAGATCAACCGATTTGAATGGTTCAAAAGACATTCGATTCCTATTAATAGGGAGATGTGCTGATTAGTTTTCAGCAAAGGCAGGTCCAGCAGTTACGGAGATAAAAAGCAAAGAGTGCAGAAAATAGAAATCGAGTTTTTGAGAAAACGAAGTATCCGATTTGAATGATCTAAAAAGCATTCAATTAGTGATGATTGGGACAAGTGGTTGTTAGTTTTTGGGAAAGGCAGGCAGAGTCATTTCGAAAATACAGAGCAAAATGTGCAAAAAATGGCAGTTTTCAAAATAATTAAGCGTCCGATTTAAATGATTCAAAGAACTTTCTGCTTGTTTTAACAAAATAATTGATTTTGGAAAAAAAATGTTTCAATTTTTTTTTGTTTTTTTTTTTTAAATTCTTATTTGTATATCGAAAATAATTCAGGTTTTATTTTTAATTCTGACTAAAGTTCTAATATACTTCAAACAAATAATTTCAAGTTTGCAATTCAGTTTATATAATTCTTAAAAATATTAGACATTGTTACAATGTTTATAATATTCTATTTGAAAACATTCAACATCCTCGAACATTCCGTTACGGTACGGAAAGTTCCAGCAATTTGCCTTAAGGCATGATGCCACACACCCCACTAGTTATTATTCAAGTTATAGAATTTAGTATAGAATACTTTTTTGTCTAAAACCGCTGCTTTCCTCATGCTTTCCTTCACTCCTCGTAAAATTGACAACGCTAGAACATCAAATCTTTCCACAAGCAATAAATATTGTTTGTGATTTCTTTCGTTTTACTGCTGTTTTTTAAATCCCATTTTATCTGATATAAATCCTTATTGAATGCACCTCTATAATTCACTTTGTGGTCTTCGGAAACTCACATCCGACGCTGACGGGAGCGTGGAAGTTGACCTGCTATCGATTTGACCTCATGAGATATGTATAAGAAAAAGTTCAGACGATTCTGACCATTTAAATCGCAATAAAATGCGAAACAAACGGGATACTACGTCTATGAAATGAATTCTGAGGGCGGAACGGAAGAAATCAAAGCCGGGAATTGAAATCTCGGCGGTGGGTAAAAGAATTTTTGAGTGTTGTTTGGGAGAAGAAATATTTATTTTATTATCTATTGTATATGAGTAATGAAAAATGCATTAAAATACTATTACTGAATGGTCCGAATTATGTACAAAACCTTATAAGACATGTTAGATGGAAAATATTCATAAAGCAACTTTTCATTGTTTTTCTAACAATGTTATTAAAGTTTTTAACATTAAAGACAATTCAACTATTTATTAGCTATTTATTTAAGAAAACAATTAAGAAGATTCTACATTTAGTTTGCATCGATATAAACATACCTACGTGTTCGTTTTTTATTATAGGATATTTTTCCTAGACGTTTGAAACTTTGTGATTTCAATAATAATAAATAAATCAAAATTAGTAGATATTATATTTATAGAATCCTAACTTTAATTAATGATATTACTGTCTAGCCCTGAGGGGCCTTTTCTTTGGTAAAATAGACAGTAACATAATGTTGTTATGGCAACGCCATGTTACGCTCCTTTCTTGGTACTAAAAACTTAAAATACTATGTTCTTGCTGTGCATTCTAGTGTTTTAGATATAAAACCTAACCTAGAAACGCATAAATGCCAAACAAAGAATATTATCATAACTACATCTTTATGATGTGCATTTATAACACATACGTAAACTTAGTTTTATGTGTAAAACGCTTCATCGCACAGAAGATACATTGATTTTTGACAGTTTTTAGTAACAAGATAGAAGCGTAACATAACGTTGCCATAACAACGCTATGTTACAGTCTATTTTGCCAGAGAATTAACCCCTCAATTAGTACATCGATTTTAATGAGTTAATTCAAAGGAATTTTATTATTTAAAATGGAATAATTACAAAATTCTGGTAGGTGATCATGAATCACAAAACGCGCTTTAAATTGGTAATTAGGTAAATTATTGATTAATTTAAGGATAATCTGCAGCACGTCCCCTGAAAACTTTTTCTCTATCAAATCATTTTTTTTCATTTTATGTGGCTTTGGATCTTAAGATCATTAAGCCATTTACATAATTTTATTTACTTCATATTTTAATGAAACAAATCTTATTATTGTTAATGAAGTTCTTTTATATATAATTTCTTATATATCTACATCATTGCTGCAATCTTGTAAAAAAATTATGCATTTATTATGTTTGAAAAATCATTGCAATTCAATACTACTGTGATATTATTTCTATTTCACTTCAATATTGTTTAAATAAAAAATTATTTCTCCCAACTTTCAGGTCTCATATGTATTAACGAGAATCCCATTCAATTTTTTTTTTTTTTTTGTGAAATTTGTTTTAAATAATATGCAAACTTACAAAATATGACAGAATTGGACTTTGTTATTTCGATGTATTTAACGCATTGGGTA
Organism: Ctenocephalides felis; assembly: GCF_003426905.1. NCBI lineage: Eukaryota > Metazoa > Arthropoda > Insecta > Siphonaptera > Pulicidae > Ctenocephalides > Ctenocephalides felis. Next base: position 24,331,103 of record NW_020537646.1, on the reverse strand, counting down.
TACATATTAGCAATTATCTATAACATGCACTAAAATCGTGGGTTTTGAAGTGTGTTTTGTCCAAAATGGAAAATTTCTGTTAAGTCATGCTTCACAAAACACAGGAGTCCGTCATATAAAAGAAAGTATCGATAACTTTTATTGTTCGCTCGAAGGGTTTTATTCAACCTTCTGTTTAGCGTTTACATCTTTTTTGTAAAACGGAATTGACAAATGGCAATTTATTATTCATACACAGAAGCGTTAACGCAGTGGAAATATTTGCTTGTGTTCTTCGGCATAATTTATTCAGATCAGAAAGTTTATGGAGCAGCTCCTAAACGTTCGCAGCTGAACCGTAACAACGTATTGAGCCACTGGGGCGGTTTCTTGGCGCGGCTTATATTTCAATTGCTTTATTTTTTGATCGGCAATATTCAGAAGAATTCGGAATAAATAAGATAAGGGTAGATAACATACGTGTTTTATATTCAGCAGAAACAGAGGGAAAACGTTTAACAGAATAACTTTTTATTTTTATCCGTTTTTTTGCATAACCAATTATACCAAAGATATTTAATTAGTACATTGTTAACTAAATCAAAAACTCTTTCAATGTTTGCCAATCTGAAATAGTTTTGTAACAAAGAATTCTTTTAATTCTATTCGAGTTCGTTTTACTGTTTAATAGACTGCAATTTCAAGTATAACTTATGCTGTGACCCTAAATAAATTACAGGAGCTGACGATGAATTGTTGTGAATTTGGAAAATCAATGTTATAGTCGTGGGAAATTATATGTTGCGTGCTCGCAAAATTGAGCTATTGAAAATAAATTTAAAAAATTATAATGCAAAATTTTTGTATACAATATCATTGAACATATCGATATTTATTTATTTGATATTATACGATGTGATGTGGCTGGTTTAGTTTCGAAAGTACATATAATTAAAATGTTAAGTGTAGAAATTGAGACTCATTTAACACAGTTCTATTACTTACATATTTATTATCTCTCATATTGATATACATATATTTCGGACTTAGAAATCTCATCTATCAAATAAAGTGTCTCGATTGCAATTTAATTTATATTGGAGAAAGAAACTAGAACTTGATTAAACAATTACAACAACACAAAAATAATTTAAAAAATTTCAGACAATTTAAAACTATGCTGCGGACCACATTGATACTTTGCAATACAATATAGATTTTTTTAACCCAACTATACAATACGAAGAAAATTTGTTTGAACGAAGAATTATAGAAGGATCATTTTTAACTATTCATAATAATAGAACAATAAAAAAAACTCGATGAATTCAACACTCAAATCTCTTTCAGATGATATTTCCAAATTTCTAGCAAAACAATAGATATATTGCGCAAAGGATTCGCAAATAGTTCCACACATGTGTAGATACTTGCTAAAATATTTTCATAAAAATCATTTCTCCATTATGTCAACGGACAACACATATATTACACACTATCTATTTGATTTTTTTTAAGGTTTTTAATGTTTATATTACATAGTGTAGTGCATTGCAATATTTTGATACCATCGATATTTAGAATTTTCTATTTTAACACTAAGATTAACTAATTTTTCCACTGAATGAAGGCTAGGCTTGTCGTCGAAACGTATGGATGTAAAATAAATTTTTGAAAGATATTCATGATTTTTATTGATGTTATGTCCGATTACTGGACTTTGTTAATATATATCTCAACATCAAATTCAGAACCATACAATATATATATATATATATATATATATATATATATATGTATATATATATGGTTTTCAAAAAAATTGCTAAACATGGTGGTACGTTCTAATACTTCAAAATAGAGATCGGTAACCCACTCCGGAGTTATCAATCCGATACAACTTCTCTCTCAGGGTGAATCCGAGCGAAGTTGTATCGGAGATTTTGTCATATCCGACTTCCCTAAACTGGTACTAATTCTGTTAACACGACCAGACATTTCTTTGAGATTTTTTACTAATACAAGGATTTGCGTCTTCTCTCCCCTGGCAATTTTATGACCTTCTCGTAGAGTTTGGTGAATAAATCCTTCAGAGTATTTTATCATTCAGTAATTTTCGAATATGATTGAATCGTCAGACACTTTGCTATCCGACTGATGATGAGATGATATCGCTCAATTCAGCGCTAACGTTTCCTGTTCCGCACTAATCATACATTATTAACAACAGCATCGCGCTAACAATGGACACATGCAGTCATGTAAAAAACGCGACCATTCGCCGCGAATCGCTCCATTCGCAAAACTAACGCACAATACCATGAAACCGCTTCGTGTTTAGCTAGGTAAAATAATTATTTAACGTTATTCAAATCCTAACGATCAGAATAATAAAATATTTTTTCATTCAAACGCTTCGTGAATACGTGAGCAGGAATAGTGTTTGCTTAATTTGCGAATAAAAAATTGTATTTGTTCTCGAATTGTTTATTTAACATACTTTTTTATAATAACTATTTTTTAGGAAATTGAATGTTGAACTTGTATGTTTGGGTTAAGTTGATGATGTGATATCAAAAAATAACACGTTAGTTGGCACGATAATAATAGAAAAATTTTCACATGGGCCATGATGACTTCATTTGATGATTTAGTTTAAAATGTATTAATAAAATTCAATGTATCAAAAAAAAATCTTGTCAAAATTCCTTAAAAATCTTTAAAAAATACTATTTGTTTATGTCATACCGACATCGATCTATAGTAAAATTTTATTTTATATATGGCAAACTTTATATTAGGTTTTTTTTCTCGTTTTACTAAATCACCTATTTCAGACATGTATGTCTGACGCGGCTCATGTAGAACTTTTAAGCGTCATACACATATGACTGACATGACAATTTACGTGTTTATCTGTGTATTTAAATATTTTACAATAAACCATTTTATTTCATTTCAATAAAAAACAAGAAAATACTATAAATGTTTTATAAATTGTTATTATAATTCGATATTGAAAATATATTATATATTTTCAATATCGAATTTTTATAATCATTGTGGTATTATGAATGATAATCACATCAAAAGAAAAATGTAGATTTTTTCGTAACCTGATACGATCCTTTGCTATCAAAAACGATAATTGTAACTATATTAATGAACTAATTTGATGAATACAGTATGTTAAAATATATATGTATATATATATATATATATATATATATATATATATATATATATATTAGAAAATTCGGGACATCTTTTTGGTTTTAGTCAAATAACTCAAACATTTCATATACCCCTTTTGAGTTAGATAGAACTCAAAACTACTAGATAAAATTACAACACTTCCTAGGAAATACTTTTATACAGTCCGATATAAAAGTTTTGAATAAAACGACTTTGAATTTGATATTTGATTATTTAGCACAATTCGGGTCATTTTTTTTTATTTTTGTCAAATAACTCAAAAATTTTATATGGAACTACCCCTTTTCAGTTAGATAAGGTAAAACTAGATAAAATTTACATTTCCTAGGGAACACTTTTATACACTTCGATATAAAAGTTTTGAATAAAACGACTTTGAATTTGACTTAAGTAAAAAAAATCTCTTAGAAATTTAGAGAAAATTAGAAATTGGAAAGCAAAAATTGTTTTCCTCTAATTTAGATCTATGGAAACGTATTTATTTCCAAAATTTGGATTGAAAGTTCGGGAAAGCAACTTGAATCAATTTATGAAAAAATCCAGGATTCTTCAATATTTATATATATATATATATATAATTATTTTATAAATTTAAAATATCATTTATCAGTGAACAAGCTAACCGCGGAACATTAACCTTTTTATATTTAATGTGACACGCAAGTCCTCATTGTTGGTCGAATAAAAGCATATGTACAGATCGAAGGTGAAAATCAACGTTAGAATTTTTAATAAAAAACTTTTTATATAGAGCGGTACTTGAACAAAATACAGTAACCAATAAATAATGTACAAACATAAATTGTATTTTTTTTTATTTTTTTTAAATTGACTATGATGTATATGACGACTAATAGGCCCTGGAGTATCAAAATAAATGGTCGGTCTACATTATTAGATCGTAATCAAATGAAAATGTTAAAGAATTCTTGGTGATCATGGTTCACTTTTATATTTTGATGAAATATAAATGTAATTTAATAATAATTTGAAAGCTAGCACCAAATTCTAGAAATATTCCAAGTATAGATCGTCACTATGGACGTTTCTGTTTATTACAGTCAAAATGTCGGAGCTCCATATCGAGTAGAAGACCAGAGTTTTCAAAAAGTAAAATACTAGTTTTCATAAATCATAGTCTTTTTAAACAAATAACATTTACATTACATTTTCTCTTATTCGAGTATTTAGGGTATACTCGAGGGCAAATTTACCACAGACTATACGAACTCAATGTTTTTATAGTAAAACTTTACGAACATGTGAGGCGTTGTTTCAGGTCATTGATTTAATTTTAGATTCCGCCCCAGGTTATATGCTGGCAAACAGCAAATTTAAAGCAAACTATATTGTACTCACTGACTGCAATTGAACAGAGAAAACTTTTAAACACTTGGGGTAAACATATATAACAAAAACAAATTAACACCCATATATATATATATATATATATATATATATATATATATATATATATTATATTATATTTATGTCGACCCTGATACTTCTTGCAAGTGATTTGATAAGAGTTCATATCAGTAGAGAGATAAAGGCGTTATCTAAATATGTATGCTAATTGTTTAATATCCGAGTGTAAATTGTAAAGATAAATTAATATTCATCATATCTATAGCATATAAGAACAAATTTCTTCAACAATTGTGCTTATTTAGTAAATCCAATTCACGAAATTTTATTAGTACCATATGTAAAATTTACGACTCGTACGTGTAATATAGAGTCTATATCCTTGTACCAAAATAAACTAAAACGTATTGCCTAATTCAAAATTGATTTAAGTATTGTAAATTGTGGTAATAATATGAGAGATGTGTGATTTAAATGCAGACTTTGTTCAAACTTTAACTCAGCAAATAAATTTTTATAATATTGGACCTCATAATTTGTACAATAATAATGCCTGAACAATAAATCATAAGTTAAATATGTATATGAAATTATTAATCTGAAACTTCATTCTGATTTTATTTTTTTTATTTTTTTATTCATACTTATTCGTTAATACAAAGCTTTTATACTATATTTTTCTTGGGCAGGTGCTGTTAAGTTCATTTTTGAATACTTCCGTATTTTCTTTTTTATGTTCTAATTTGATTTTTCGCAATTTTCTAGTAAAAAATGATTACTTGACGAGTTTGAGATCTATCCTATGATCAAAATATATATTATTCTTAATATCATACAACAATTATTGAGAATTCGATTTATCAATAGTGAACAAACTTATTTTAGTGTTCATTTGATTGAATAAACTCTTAGTATTCATTTGATTCTTATTTTAAATTCTTATTTAATGATTTTAAGTATCTTCGTAATTTATAAAGTACCTGCTCTACTTTATACAAATTTTGCTTTTGCTTTCGTTATTCATCTGAAACTTTGTTATATAATATATCGTATTTCAGATAACTCTATCTACAAATAGTAAATTTTCCTGAAACTGTCTGTATGGAAATGAATGCAATTAGGAATTAACCTTATTTCATTCCGCGGAAGCAAATTATCTTCAAAACGTCAATCTGTGTGTGTAATTTCATTATTATTATAGAAACGTTCGTAATGTTTATTTGTATCTACTCACTCTGTATAATTTACGATAATTACATTAATTTCAACTTTGATTATGTAAAACTCATATGGCCGTACGCGTCGGGAATCATTAGTACTAGGAAAACAATTTACAAAGCCGTCAGATCATGATTTTGTGTTACAAATTGTAATGAACCAATCAATGTCATTTTATACTGGGGAAAATTTTTGCAAAAACATTTAAAGACAAATAAATAAACAATAATAATTATTAAATTATATTTTTATTAATATTCTGTGTGCACACAGAAATTTATTTGAAACTACCACAATATTTGTATCGAACTTGTCGAAAATAATAATATATAAATGAATCATTTTTTAATATACTGCATTAGAGTAATCACTAATTCTAGGAAAAAATTGAATAATTGCTCTCTGATATTAGAAATAATACATATCTCGATCATAGGGTAGATCTCAAACTTGTCAAATAATCATTCTTTTCTGGGAAATTGCCTAAAATACAGATTTTTTTTCAATTCCTCCTATTTACTAACTATTCGATTAAATTGTTCATAGTTTTTCACCATGGGCTAATTAATATACCAGAATTTATATGATAATTATACATCAAGTTTTATATGAGAAGATAATTCAATAAGTATGAAAGGTCGAGGCACACAGGTCCAATTTGGCTTTGTGCAAATATATTGTGATAACCAAACCAATTATATCATAACAAATAACACACATAAAACAAACAACTGTATGACTATGATCATTAAAACTCTCAGCTAATTGTATCCTTGTAGAAATGTATTTTTTCTGTTATTCAAAAATTTGTCACATGATACTTTTAATTCTTTAGGTTGGGTAAAATGGGACGACTAGGGGCAATAGGTTGTATTTTTAATTTGTATGGGATTTTACGAAATGATTGATGCATTATTCAACCAATGCAAAATACTAACTGGTTGTTTTATGGGTACAGTTTTTACAGGAATAACACTGTATATAACAGTAATCTGGTATTTGATCAGAAATATTCATCAGCAGAGTTGGATTAACTATTAATTTAATTTATTTCTTGTGAAATTACTTCTTTTAGCTGAATTTATATTTTTGTTCACTATTTTTATTGTTAGTCTTTGCCAGGTAAAGGTTTGGTTGGTCCTTTTTACACCATTCACGTATAAGCCCAGGTTATATGAAAGTGTTGAATCTAACTTAAAATTACCATTTATCTTATAAAATATTGAAATATCATTATAAAATTATATTAAGGTCTCGTAAACTAAACAACAGTGCTCACAACTAAAAAACTAACAACAAAACAAATTACTTTTTTATAGATTTTCAAACATGGCTATTTATATATTGATAGCGAGGTCGTTGAATTAAGGTAGGATTGGTTATACATCTTTTACAATTTACTTTCAAAAAGTTTTAAAAAAATCCTAACTTCACTTGCTTTTTATATTATATATTAAGCCCTATATTTAGATTATAGAGTGGATCTCAAACTCGTCAAATTATCATTCTTCTCAGTAAAATTGTGGAAAATACAGACTTTTTTCAAATTGCAAAAGAGCCATTTATTACTAACTACTCCTTTTAATAGTTAAGTAGTTTAATAATAGTTTGCCATCATTGGGTTATTAATACACCAGATTTTAAATGATAATTCTTCAAGTTCTATACGAAAACATGTTTGAACAACGTGAAATGTTATTGAAATCAGGAAAATATACAATTAAGGTAAATTATTAAATTAAATTAAATAAAATTAAATTAAATTAAACTATACAATATAAAAAAAATTTATATGCATATACTGGCATTTTAATTTAACCAAAAATGGTTAAAATCTATATATAGAATTTCAATTCGGTATTGTTATACTTATAATGTTATTAAAGCACTGCTCGTATGATTAAATCGACTTCAGCATTCAATAAATATTTTTATAATTGATCATATATGTAAATCCACTAGTTTTGAATCTAATTATAATAACAAAGAAAAAAATGATGTATACTTTCAATGTATTATGTCCGAGCTTGCCCCCAGAGCTGATGATTCACTAGTTCATAAACAGGTATGCGCATATGTCAATCAACGCATGTGAGTATGACTCACTAGCAAAATGTAATCAAAACGATTTGAAGTAAATTGTTTTTGAAAATATCTTGAAAAGATGAAAAATAATTAGTGTTAGTAAAAGCCGATTTGATTAATGATAATATTTGCTCCCACATACCGCTACTGGAAATAGACATGTATGCAAATGTAAATATTTAAAAACTGTAAAAATAGTATTCTGGATATTGCTCGTGTGCAAAATATAATTTTGTAAATATTATGACTGTTTTCATATACTGAATATTGATATCGTTTTATCACCATCAAACTAAATTATAATACCAAAACTGTATTTAGACATAATTTAGCACATTAATAAAAGGTAAACCACGGGTAAAGGTAATCTATTATTAAATTAATTACTCAATATCTTTTTATTCAGACAGATTGTAAGTTATATGAAAATTGAAAAAAATAATAAAATAAAACTATATTATATATATATATATATATATATATATATATATATATATATAATCAAAAATATATATATAAATAAAATAAAATTATATATATGAAATAAAACTTAATTAAATTAAACTAAAAAAAAACAATAGACAAATAAATACAAAAAACCCATAGTCCCATTTCTACTCATCTTCAATAAATAAAGTACACTAATACACTAATAATTTGGAAAATGCATTCAACGATTTTATATAAACTTTAATATCTTCAACCAGCCTACGAACAACACACTATCCAATTGTGATTTTTTAAATCAGTATTTTGTAAAAATACTGTGTAATTACAAGTTTAATGTTTATAATACATAGTGTAGTGCATTACTATATCCTTATACTATGGATTATTAAATTTTCCAATTTAACACTAAGATTAACTAATTTTTCCACTGAATGAAGGCTAGGATTATAGCCAAAACGTATGGATTTAAAATAAATTTTTGAAAGAAATTCATGTTTTTTATTGATGTTATGCCCGATTACTAGACTTTGTTAATACATATGTCAGCATCGTACATATATATACGAGATTGACTTATATGATGCGACAACTATTCATATTTTTTATTTCACTTTTAATTTTATTTTACCTAATTCATATGTACCTACAAGTACTACTATTTCCATATTACTGTTTTGACTGCAATCAACAATGCAACAAATAATTAACACATGTTGCATTTAATATCTATATGCCAATTTGTAAAAACAAATAGCATACAGATGAATAATTAAAATAAATTAAACCTGGTTAGCCCAAAAACCAATATAACAAATGTACCACATATCAACCGAGTATTTATTTTGAAAGTAATTAGTTTAATTGATCAACGTAATTACTCATGATCAAATCATTTCAATTGATTTTACAGCGGGATGTGCAAACGAATATCATTACCACCTTCAGATCAGTCATTTCAATTTGATAATTTTATTCATTTGTGATTTATGGTTGGCAATTTCATGAGTCGGATATAATCTCTAAGTGAGAGCAAATATTTTTCAGAAATATCATCCAAATTCTGAAGAATTCTGTAAAAGGCTCGTGACACTCATCATTTTATTTCTTCGATGAATGGCTGTTTATTCGATTAGTCATGCGGAGGACTTTAATAGCCCTCAAGTCATTGCCAATAAATTCACTTAAACGCGGAAACGGTATACAAGCATAAAAAACAATAGGTATGATATATATATATATGTATATATATATATATATATATAAACATAATAAAAAAAATGAACAGCATGGCAATTTGGCAATGCAGGCATACAAACTTCTTTTTAATAAATACTTCTATCTAAATAATTAAAAATTTAGGCTTTGTACCATTTTTACCATATTAATTTCTAAATTATGTAATTTTTAATCACCATGACTTTAAAATCCATCATAAATATAGATCAATTAGTTATAGGTTTTCCTAGAAACTTCATAAATTTTACAAGTGCTAATGATAATTCTTTTCTAGTAGTTTCTTAAATTCTTTCCTACACTACATACGACATATAATAGTAAATAGGTGAAGTTTTGCTCAATGTGTTCCTGATGTATCTATTTATAATTTTGAGAATATAAGTGGAAATGCAATTGTATATATTGATACAAAATTAAATAATAAAATCTATCATAAAGCAATTTTTATGGTAAGCCTGTTATATATTTTTTCTTATTATATATAAAGCTTGTCTAGCTTATTAGAAGAAAAAATTACGTTAGGATACTAGATGTAGTAAATCATAATTTGTGTTTCCATATAAGCAAGTAATAAAATCGTAATGTTTTCAAACACTTGTATATATATTAGGCACTTTTTAGAAGTGTAATTTGATGCGATTTTGAAAGTGCTACGGAAATAGACCTTCAACCCTATTAAGAAACTGGTAAAAAATACTATAGAAAAAAAACAATAAAATTATTTGTAGAATTTCAAACTACTTTGAAAATAATATGGCTCTATGATGAAACTGAACAAAAATTATTACTTAGGCCTGACAACAAAGAAATAAAAGTATTAAACCTTCAACCCTATTAAAACTCACTTCAATAAAAAAGACATTGCAATTAATAATTAATAACTTAGTAGAATCAATTGACTCAAACATCAGCAAAACATTAAAATAAAAAATTGTATTTGTAATAAATTGTACATGCATACTTTATTCTTTCGAATTCAGAAATTCTTATTAATTTTACAAGATAGATATTTGTATTATATATATTAAAAAACATGAAATGCGAGTATGAAGATTTTATTCTCTATTTATTGTCTGTAATAGTATAAAGTAAGCCTAAACTGTAATTAGTTAGAACGTAATAAAAATTTAGAATCGTCATATTATGTGTGCATTTATTGTGTTATGTGAACCACTTATTAGTTTTTTCATTCTAAAGTGACTTAGTTTTTTCATTAAGACTCGTCAGAATATCTTAAAAACAAAGTATTAAAATTATGTAGAATTTAAACACATGATTTCGAACTATTTTGGAGTTAATGGAGATAACTGCTTTAAATATTCCAGAAACCTGACAACATTGCTATAAAATTATTGGTCCTTCAACCCTATTGAAAAACTGGTAAAAATATCAGAATTTGAACACATGATTTTATGATTTCGAACTATATTAGAAATATTAGTAATTTAAGACCTGCAAAGATTCTGGTAAAAATTTCTCAGAAATAAAGACCTCACAAACGAAGAAGTGAAAACTTATTTTGAGAGGTTGGACAAATTAGTCCAAACTATTCTGGCAATAACATAGCAATATGTAACTGGTAAATAGTAAAAAGAAATAGTGAAGGAACAACTATTTCGGACTCCAGACAGAAATTATAAATTGAAATTATGGTGAATTCTCACCATAAAAGGTCCATGTTGAATTGAAGAATTGTATAATCACATGAAATTTTTTAATTTGAAAATTTGCTTTATTTGACTTAAATACATTGATTTTTACATAAAGATACAAATTGTATACACCTATTCTGGGAATATCATACTATCATAATATAATATTGTTTGCATATTATATATATTTGTTTCAATTAACTTATATAAGTATGAAAAGAGCTATTAAAAACATACTACCATCAAGTGATAGAATCACATGAATTACCGAAGATACTGAACGATATACAAATATATAAAAAATGAAATAATACAATTAAATAAAGGCTGCCAAAATTGTGTAATTAATTAAGAGAGCAAAGAAAGCGTAACGATTCCTCAGCATCTGCTGGCATTATGGCAGCAAATTTAATGATCACAAGCGACAATAAATTTAATTTTTCAGTTGCTACTAAATAAACTTTTGTTAATTATCTCATTCGGGTAAGTATATATCTGAATTGTGGCATGCAGATAAAATTTTGCTAATTATCTTAATTGACTAAATATATATATCTACCTACCACATTGTGGCATGCAGATCAATTCAATATATCTAATGCAGACCTTAATCCTCTGCGGGCGTATGGTTTGAACTTATTCGCAAGTCATGGACAAATTGAATGTGTGTTTTGAAAAGAATACGTGAAATATTTGTGTAATCATAGTGATATATCAACTACATTTTTATTCTACGTTTGATTCTCTCTCAGCTGTCGTACCGACATACGTGAGTCGTGTATGAGACAAGGTTACTTCCTTATAGACTCGGATATCCGCATCAATTCGTACATCTTTGATTGTAGTTTACCACTTTACATTTTTATTGTGACACGCAGTTTGACAACTTGATTTTTGCTAATTCGATGTGAAGAATATTTTACAATTAAGTCACATGCTGTATAAATTAGCCACTGATTGTGATTGGTTGTGTTTAGATTTTAGCTTCATGACTGATTTCAAGGCAAATTAGATGAAGAGCTTTATATAATATGGTTATTTTTCTCCCAAATCAGATAATCGAATTTGAGAGCGTCTATTATTATTATCTTGTCCATGAAATGAACAGCAGTCTATGTTCGTGAAATATTTAATAAGTATAATATAAATTTATCAACACCTGTTCACATTTTCACCATGGATTTTAATACTTTACATTCACATTTTCACCATGGATTTGCCTTGACTTTACTTATAATTTGATAGGCTATAATTTAAAACTTCTAGTCTATATATTAATTTAAAATGTTTCACTTTAAATAATCAATAAATTTCAATCATTTAAACATTTTAAAAATAGTATTCATATATATTAATTGTTTTAATAGACTTTTATCCATTTTCGTGTATTATTTATAGAATGCATTAATGTAATATTTTTCATATATTACTTAAACAATTTTTATGCACTACATTCTACATTCTTTATTTAAATTTTATCTTTTAATTTTTGGTGTTAATTTTTACTAGTATTACCTAATACAAATAGTACCTGATAATTCAAATTGAAAATTAACTATTAAGCGATTTTTATGCACTGCACACTGAAAAAAATTTAATTTTAGTTTTTGAGTTTAATTTAGTAATAATAATTTATATTAGTAGAAGTACATTTAGTGCCCAATAATTAAAAAAATATCAAGCACTACTTGTATATAATGATCACAGCACTTAACATTTTCCATGTAATAATTACATTTAATACCGTGTATTATTATTTATTCAAATTTCAAATTACTATCAAATCAATTATCAATCAATTAATAGAAAATTTAAGCACTACAAAAATCTTATTTTACAAAGAAAGCACTTTAGTTACTTATTACGAACGCGCAAATTCCACGAATAACTCCATCACTTAAACAATTTATAAATTTATTTTTATAATGAATATATTAAATAAATTTGTTAAGGAATTTATCAATCAAAATTAAGACTTACTATTTACTTAATTGGATTTTATACAATACATGATTTTTTTCTCGAATTAATGTCTATTGATCTAACCTTTTCGCTGATTTATTATCTAAATGAGTTAGGTAGTAATATATTGGATTTATATTTAGATAATATTGGGAACCTCTATATTTGCAAAATCATTCCACATATGTATTAAATATGTTGATTAAATAATCGTTAAACTGGTATCCATCCACAATAGAAATAGAAAGAAAACTAAAATGTTTATTTTCTAGATCCATACGTTTCGAGTCCCAATTTGACTCTTCTTCAGTGTACAAAATACACAAATTATTTAGACACGAACATAAAAAACATAATCAATGAAAACAATACTTAACGACAACCATGCAAATGTGAAAAAATGAATAATATAATAAAAAAATTAATTCAAAAAAACTAAATGAAGATAATAATTTGGAACATCACGCATCGAAGGGTAGAATATTATTTTTCGAAAATGTATATCATAAATATTAGGAGTATGTAGTGGAAAATAATCATGATAATTGTGACGCCCTTAAAAAGTCTCAACCTAATGAATTATTTATATTAATTAAACCATATTTGCTTAAAATTTATACTGTTTGGTTGAGATATATATTTATATGAGACTTTCGCCTATTTTTATAGCGCATTAGCTAGCACATACAATTTCCAATGAATTAATTCAATATTCATTACATCTATCATAAATCGATGATTATATTAAATATTGATTATCGAAGCATTCGTGCTAGAGAACAATCTGTTATCTCCAGTATTGCAAGCCGAGTAGTTGTCATTGCGAGACCTTGTTCATCACACGTTCAATATAATATCCATCGATATAAAAATAATAATATATCATAAACTTCATGGACAAGCTGGATGCATATATATCATTTGTGTGGTTACTTTAATAAATGTATTTAATTAGATGCATGCGTGCCTCATGTAGCTATTTTGCTGGACAACTTCTGTAGGGCATAATTATTTGTTTATCAGATTCGAAGTAAATATATAATCACACCCATTTAGTAAAAGTTGGTTCTAGAATAATTATGTTAATACAAAAACAAATATTTTTATCAAGATATGTATACTTATAAATAATGACGCTATCAAACTCATAATTTCAGTTAGAATTTTTCAGGAGTAAAAAATATAAAATAATTCGTAACTCAAAATTTTTAAATCCTCTTCATGTGATAGTATAAGTGATATATAGAAAGAAAACTAAGATAGATATGCTTCTTAAAATGAATTTAATAGATACATACATTAAACAATAGATACACAATATTTGCAATACTGCAGCTTCAAACTACCTTCGAATTCTTAATCTTCGAATAATTTATAGCTCTATATAAGTTTAAAAAATATAATGTATTTATTTTTTATTAACACGTTTGAGAATAGTGAAAGTTTCATCAGAATAAAAAATTACACTAATTTTATTTTTAATTCAGTTGTGATATCTAAAATTTGATTGATAAGATCGTCAGTTTATCATATTTTAATAGTTGTTTACTATGAATGCTATGGCATCCACGTCAAATATTACCCTTCGATTGTACGCAATTTTACTGGTATGTAACTAGAAATATTTTACTGATAATATATAACTAAAAATATTTGCAATATTACCGCTTCACACTACAAGAATCATCAAATAATTTATTGTTTTATATAAATTTTACAAAAATTTTGTATTTATTTTTTATTAACTCGTTCGTCGATAGTAAAAGTTTCAGCAAGATAAAAAAATTTACAGTCATTTTATTTTTTTGACATCCAAAATTTGATTCAACACTATTTTTGAGAATAGCCGGATTCCCATATTTTATTCGATATTTATTATGAATGCTATAGCATCCACGTCAAGTATTACGCTTATATTTTACGCATTGTGCTTGCCCAAGCTACAAGATATCTAAAGAATCAGTTAGTCATTTCCTTGATAGATACAATAATTACAAAAATGAAGGTTATATAAATTTAAATTCAAAATAATTATCTTCAAAATTTGATTGCTATTTTTGCGTTCTAGTCATTCTGCAGCACAATGAGAATGAATGCTATAGCATTCACGTAAATAACAAATATAATTTTAACATGCTTAGCAATTATAATTGTGCAGAGTTTCTACAGCAAATTTTAAATTTATTCACATTTTTTTTTTAATTATTAGTTACATAGAAATATGTTATTGTTCATTTCTAATGACAATATGGTATTAAATAAATTTATCTAATAAAAAGTTAATATAAATATTAATATTTTTTATATTTTTGATTACTCTTAATTCATATCATAAAACTCTGTGAAAATAGAGAACACTTGATTACATTTTTTTATCCTAATTTTTTATAGTATATTTTGCTGTTACATAAACATGATTAAATAGATACGTCTATATATATATATATATATATATATATATATATATTCTTATAGATAACAGTTCTAATCAATTTCATTTCTGTTTGATTCAGGTGAAGTTCAGGGCAAGTTCCGGCCTACTTGGAGCAAATGGTAAGTCATTAAGATTTTATGTATTCATATGATTTATAAATTTAATATAAATTTGCAATATCATAAAATTGTTCAAATAAATTAATTTCCTTAAACGTCTTCTCTATAATTTTCGACTTAATAAGTTCAAGTTCTTAGAGAACGCTGTGTGAAATATTGCTGACCTATGATCACACAAACGAATTTGCAACATAACCGATAACAAATGCTTATTTTGGTTTATTTGTTAGAATCTTTATGGCTTTTGACATCACTTCACGACGTCATGTCTAATCGCCGAATAATATACAAAAATTCACACAAATTAATGATATCAAAATACTTCAAAGAAAATATCAACGGAACCGACACAGATTTTTGATAACCTAGTTTTGAATTGATTCATTTGTAGGAAAAAATTTTTTATATAGTTCTTATTATTTTCAAATATTTTTATCTCGTTGGATCAGGCAATGTTTTCGGGAAAATTATGTAGAACAATTCTTTTCCCAAAATATGTTTTCACAAGAACTTGCGATAGATATTCCATATTTAGACGCATTTCACTTTTGCATTACATGAATCATTTTAAACACTTTTTACTCTAACTGAATATTAATAACTCTACAATGGAATCATTTTTCAAATACCTAATTCCGATTATTTATTTTTATTGATGGTGCATTGTACTGCTTATGTTAGTGATTAATATTAATGTTTATAATTTTCGGGGATTTAGAATTAAAATTAGAAGAAATATATATCGCACGTTAACAAATTATAAAATCATCCACTAATAAAGCGATTTTTCAATAATCAATTATGAAAAATATAGGTACCATGAAATATATATATAGTGGCATTATTTAATTAGAGATAGTTAAGCAGCGTCAAAACTTAATTTTTAGTTTATATAAAATATGTTTACATACTTAACATTTCGTAGAATGCGTGAAAAATAATATTTAACTGATAACCTATTCAATTCTTGGTATACATACTAAATCAAATCAATCTAATAAGAATAAATAATTCAAGAAACTTAAAACAGAACTGGCAAAAATAGTTTCTTCAATGCAATAAAATTTTTAAAAATGGTAATGGAAAGTTGCAGTCAAGATAAATCTTTTATGAAATATACGTAGTTGCAAATAATGTTATAATTTTGTACAAGTTATTCATTCTTAAACCGTAAAAGTCAATTTATTACTTGAGTATTTATTGGACTAAAGCAATATCTTGTTTATTATTTTTTGCAGTAAAAGTAATTTTATGTCTTTGAATATTTATTGTACTAAAACAATATCTTCTGGAGTATTTTTGGAGTAGGTCTACTTTTTCGTCTGATATTTTTATGATAGTTTTTTTTCAAAATATGGAAGATAATTCATGAAACTAAACAGTAACCGCAGTTTAAATATATTTATATTGCTGACTAATCATGTTGATGAATCTTTATTTCCATTGTAACACGTGTTATCTACATTTTTCTTAAAATTAGGCCGTCTAATTGCGAAAGGTAGTGAGCAACTATCAAGAATGCTCTCTTATCAATTTTCAAACATTAAGATATGATACAAAATAATAGGCGTTGGTAAATAAATATTGTTACTCATTTTAGGCATGATGATACCATGGAAATACCTTGCAAAGTTATTATCAATTAGTTGTAATGTTTTTTGTTTCTAAGAATATAATATTGTTTGATTCATGAAAAAAAAATAGATTAAATCTAATTATGAATAAATATCTGCATTTGTTCTTCATTGGAAAGATTGCAATATTTAAATGGTATATTTACTTCGTGACTCAATTTCTTGCAAATAATTGTTATTAAATATAGCAAATAATTTAGTCCTAGATACGTGTCATCATTTCGATTATTAATGATCTCGATAATTAACAAAAAAGATTTTGAATGCATGATCTGATCTGATGCGTTTATATAAAAAAATATAATATAGATTATGGTATTTTTGTACGCCTGTTAAAATTTTAGTGTAAAATATTAAAATTTTGTGAATATTTAATATTGTATTACTACAAGTTTGAATAGAATTAATAATTAATATATATTTAATTCATTTAAAATTCAATTTATTTTCAAATTCATTTTTATATTGCTTATTCAACCAATTAGTTCCTTATAAGTAGTGAGTAGTGAAAAATCTATGAAGCAAGTACTCTGTCCATTTGTACTGCAAATTATTATAATTTACAACCGTACGTAGGTGAAATAATAGTAGTTACAGGTCAAGTTTATATAATCCCAAGTGTATTACTAATGCATTTAATTTATAGTAAGATATTGTTTCATTCATTTCTCAGTTTCAGAGACCATAAATGAGTCAGAGAAATTCAAAGAAATCTTTCGGTATTTCTTAAAAAAATCAATGTCGAGTGGCATGACGCACGCTTCGATCTTTCGGAGATCATTTGCATTACTGGGGAACTCTGAGCGAAAACTGGTTATGTTTTGATGTTAATATACTGTAAAAATGAAATTATTCAGAGAAGTTATTTCATCAGTGAGTTAATAGAGGAAAATTTCTCTATATTTTAGTTTAAACTTGCACGAAACCATTATATTGATGGCAATTTTAATTACCAAGATAAATTAATAAAAACTATAATATAGAAACATTCTGATATTACTTTTCCC
The DNA here is from genome assembly GCF_003426905.1 of Ctenocephalides felis. Classification (NCBI taxonomy): domain Eukaryota; kingdom Metazoa; phylum Arthropoda; class Insecta; order Siphonaptera; family Pulicidae; genus Ctenocephalides; species Ctenocephalides felis. The sequence goes on along the minus strand of NW_020537646.1, from coordinate 24,312,743 downwards.
TAATTAGATAAAAACATTCTGATATTGAGAGTTTTATAGTTTATCTAAAAAAAATTAGTAGGATTCTATTAGGAATGGCAGAAGAGTTAATTCAAGAATTTATAAATAGGTTTACTTCTAACACACATAAATCAATTATTAGAGTGACAATTTATAAAATTTTGAACTAGGTACTAGCAATATTCATGAGTAATTTAAAAAATGATAAGGGTAAACTTCAGTGTTTTATAAAAGTCTCTTTGAAAAATTTAGTTAGATGCGAATTAAGATTGAAAAAATTGTTTATTTTATATAGTTTATTAATAAAAATTTAAACTTTTTAGTTTAAACGCATACAAACCCATTAGTGTAACTTTTAATTATCAAGATTAGTTGAACATTAGTAATTAATTAACAGCAATTAGTTTGTGCGTAGATAATTTAGTTTCAAACGTTATGATGATTTGTGTCTGTTGGGTACGGTTGTCACAAATTTTATGGGTACGGTTGTGACATGTCCTTATGTCTTTTTCGGTTGAATGCTGAACAGATAAAGAAAAATCTAGCCTAATTAAAACTAAATAATAAAGAGAAAATGAAAGAAAAACCAAACCAAAGAAAGATTTCACGACCGACATTATCACCCGATCAATTCATTTCTTGTTAACTTTGTTTAAAAATTATATTTGGTTTATAAATTGTTATGTTGTATTTATGAGCTTCGTTTATATGATTATGTTCCTGACAATAAAAGACATTTTAAACCATTTGTTGAATGCTTATACTTATTGTTTATGCTTGTCACTACCGTCCTGGAGGCAATTATCAAAGATACAATTTTTATTATGATGAGCATGTAACGCGAAAGCCAATATAATGAGTTTTATATTAAAAAAGCATCATTTGAATAATTTAAATCGAGCTAATTATTATCTGGCCTTTAAGTACTAGTAAAATTGACAAGTTATATTCTGATAACATAATCTATATTATGACGCTATTAATACATATATCGTTAATAAGTCTTATCATATTTTAATTGAAATTTCTACTAGTCGCATGTATTTAATTTGTTGATCAATAATACTGATGTCCTAAAATGATTTGAACCGTACCCTGAACAGGCTAGCACGCCTCCCCCAATACTGCATAATTCACGTACGAAATATGTGTCACAGACTCTACAATATGCAGGCAATATCGAATTGCAGATAGTCAATAATATTCAAATTTTAGATTATTAGAAAAATATTTTTCATTTAATATATTTTTAGTATATTTATCCATTGTGCGCTACAATGCAAACCTTTGATCTCTGTTAAGAATGTACTTTTTATAATTGAAATCGTCATAGATAACTTGAATTGCGATGACTAACTCTTAATCGTTCTTGCGTCACTAGTAGAATCTACTTCTTGTAATTAAAATCGGGTTTTGACACAGTTAAAACAATGTCGTTGCTAGATAAAATATTTATCTAGCTATCTATTTATTAGACAACAACATACAAATTATTTGTTAAATTTTCCCAATTGGGGGGTGTGAATAGTTATACATTTTTAACTGTTTGAATTTTATTTGGAAAAGCTCAATGTAACTTGTTTATTATTTATAATTTACTTTGTTATTTATAATAATGTCGTTTAGTAAATGCGACATTTTGTATCATTTTAACACGATTTAGTATTGTATCCACATTCAAAATATATTTTTTGTAAAATTTTCTGTTATTTTCATATATGTGCTAGAGCGGCACACTATCAATATCTCAAAAACAAGGATTTGTTTTACAATAATATTTTAAAGTAGAGGACAAAAGATGCGTAACCAGCCATTGCTTTAAATCGAGCGACTTCGCTATCACGAGATAAACGAGTACATTGTAAATTTTGTAAGAAAAGTATTTTTTGTTGTTGTTAGTCTTTTTGTTCTTGAGCACGGTTGTTTAGTTTAATATACCTGAATATAGTTTTTAGTATATATACTTCATTTAATTGTTTTATGGTATGTAGTATAATTTTTAGATTAAAAATTAAAAAATAAAAGTTAGATTCAATAGTTAATTTTTGGAGTTCTAATAATCAACACAATAGCTTATAGAATTTTATTGCTATTTAATTATTGTAAAAAAATCTTTGATTTTATATAACTCCTAGAACGTTTGGTTGGGGCAAAAAAATACCTAAACTTTCATACAGGTGAGGTGTAAACAAGAAGAGACTTGTAAATAAAAAATGAAAAATAAGTTTAAAACAAGTAATTTGACAAAAGATGTTATTCCATAAAACCTTTTTAAAATTAAAAATAACATGATGAATCTTTTTGCCCCCTGGGTGTTCTTTTTTACCCCGCCTACAGATCACAAATTTTCAAAATATTACAAAAAAAACATGAATTAGCTGGGAATTTGCTGAACATAGTTAGATAGTTATTTGATCGATATTTGTTATTTGTTCTTTCTTCTCAGTCTTTTTGCTCTTGAGCACGGTTGTTTAGTTTAAGATACCTGAATATAATTTTTTAGTATATATCTTTTATTTAAATGTTTTATAATGTGTAGTATAATTTTTAGATTAAAAATTAAAAAATAAAAGTTAGATTCAACACTTATTTTTATATAACCTCTGGAACGCTTGGTTGGGGTAAAAATAACCACATAAACTTTTATGCAGTTGAGGTGTAAACAATAAGAAACTTGTAAATAAAAATGAAAAATAAGTTAAAACAAGTACTATGACAGAAGCTATAATACCATAAAACCTTTTTAAAATTAAAAATAATAATGAGTCATTTTGCACCCTGGCTCATATTTTTTTTATATATAACTAAAAGAAATGAGGAACTAGCTGATAATTTGCTGAACATAGTTAGATAGTTGTTTGTTTGATATATGCTACTTGATTTGATGTAGTTGGTTTGTTTTTTACAGTATAATTGCTATATAAGTCAAATTGGATCTTTATGTCCAGTCCTACCATACTCGTTTTTAGAATTGATTTATTTTATACTAAATCATCGTTCAATTAAATGATATTTCAGGACAAATTTGGAATTTATTTATCAACAGGTTAGAGCATATTTTAAATTAACAGCTTAATTATACTACTTTGCCTATTTTACACCAAATAATTGTTCAATTAAATGATGTTTAAGAACAAATTTGAATTTATTTATTAACAGGTTAGAGCATATTTTAAATTAACGGCTTAATTATACTACTACAGTTTAATTAAGCAAATAGATTTATAAATAATTCACTTACAATAGCCTGAGCATCCGAAGAGATAGGTCCTGATGACACCAGAACAGCTGACAATAAAACTGTCATCAACAGCATAAAAGTCCTTACGACGTACATTTTCATTTCGTTTAACTACAAAAACTTTTTAAAATCAAATCACAAGTTTACATACAAAATTTTATTAAACACTCGCGTTAATTAAATTTGATATTATATTTAAATTTTTCAAAAATTTAACGTTCACTTCGAACGATGTTCACTCCGTTCGTCGTCGGCGCGCGTGCATCTGTTGAATAAAAGTTACACCGCAGCGCTACTCGTTCGACTGTTAACGTTCGACTAATATTGTTCGGAGTCGATCCGCGCTTTATAGCGCCCCCCTCTGGCTGGAGACAGACGCTTGATTAGTCTTTGGCACGGACGACGCGAACCGCGAACGGTGGCCGGTTGACGGTTGCGGCTCGCACCAGCTGATCAGGACACACGATTCTTGCAAATTCATAGTAACAGACATATAGTCCAGTCATATGGTCGTTTTTCCCTCAAATTTGAACGGCAAGTTGCCACCATATTGGAAAAATGGCGTCAAAAAACAGTTTTTTTAAAATATCTCCTTTTTGGCTTATTCTACGATAAAAGTATTATTCTACGAATTAAACTAGATAAAATTTCCCATAATTCTTTAGAAAACCGTTTTTTTCTAAAATTGATAGTTTGAGAGTACGGCCGCCTCAAAGACTTTGCTGCTCTCGCCGTATAGTATCAAATCTCTCCATATATGCAGCACTTTGAACTTGCCCACATTCTCTCTAATAAATAAATATTTTCAATGTTAAATTAGGCGAATAAGATCTAGAAATAAAATAATTCAAATATTTTTCTGTTTTTTTTTTGCTGATTTTTTAACACTTCAAGCTACTTACTTATAGCTACTTTGCCATTGAAGTGTTAAAAAATCAGCAAAAAAACAGAAAAATATTAGGTTGTCAAATATCTCTCTTCCGCTTTTTTGCTCTTGGTTTATGATACAAAAAGGCGGAAGGGAGATATTTGACAACCTATTATTTGAATTATTTTATTTCTAGATCTTATTCGCTTAATTTAACATTGAAAATATTTATTTATTAGAGAGAATGTGGTCAAGTTCAAAGTGCTGTCATATATGGAGAGATTTGATACTACGGCGAAAGCAGCAAAGTCTTTGAGGCGGCCATACTCTCAAACTATCAATTTTACAAAAAAACGGTTCTCTAAAGAATTGTAGGAAATTTTATCTAGTTTAATTCGTACATAGATACTTTTATCGTAGAATCAGCCAGAAAGGAGATATTTTAAAAAAACTGTTGTTTGACGCCATTTTTCGCGGCAACTTGCCGTTCAAATTTGAGGTGGTAAAGTTGATTTTCGTAAAGAGCACCTCGAAATCCATAAGATTACCAATTTTCAGAATTCCCGGAGTACTGTACCGGCAACAGCCTTTTTTTGCACCAAATGACTGGACTAATACGCGGGCGACCCGCCGAGAGAATCACTACGCCGACGCAAGAATTTGGGTATTTCGGTGCTATTTTCCGTAAAATTTCTATAAAAGTTGTTTATACTCTAAAACAGTGAAACAAGATTATATTTATTTTTTTATATTTCTAATATCGGAAAACGTTTATTTTCAGAAATCTTGTTTTAGTTAGTCTAGCGTAATGTTATTGATTTATGGATCAGATCCCGTTTGTAAAAACGCCGACGTAGAATCTGCTTTTTCAAAAATTTATTTATGAACTTCCCGAAGTAGAAGTTAATGTTGTTGCCCAAAAATCATATTCACTAACTTCGTTTTCTGGTCGATTCAAGCCATTCTGAATCGAATGAGACCAAATTTGGAAAAAGTGTGTGTGTGTGTGAGTATGTATGGATGTGTGTGTTTATGTATGTAAGCTGATTTTTTTCTTTTCGTCGACGTTATCTTAAAAACGGCTGAACAACTTTCAAAAATTTGAAAACCGTTCGATGTATCTCGTTGAGGACTAGCGTTTATAAGCTTTGCGCGGCGATCGGTCGAGCCGCGCAAAACTTATAAACGCTATAAACTACTTATAAAACGTCTCTTTGTAATCAGCAAAAAAGTGTAAACCTTTTCGTCCACGATTTAACTCACAATTCCAAATCGATAGTCCTAGAGAAGCTCGTTCAATTACAGAAATTTGATTTTAGAGAAATTTCCTTTTAGAAAATACTCCGATTTGTATTAGGCACATGTTCAATTTTCAATGATGTATAATAATTCCACTCGAACTGCTTGATTAAGTCTATTTTGAAAAGTTCATGCAACTTGCCTTAAGACAAAATACCATTTACAACGAGTTTATTGAATAGTTTACAGTTTTATATTTTCAGGCAAACTACATATACTCACATATATGAATTTACTCATTCCAATTTCAATCGTACTTGATAAGTCAATAGCAACGCATGGAAATAAATTTGTTAAATTTCGAGCATGGACTGCCTGATTTCATGCAGTAGAGCTATCAATGTTCACTTGAAAATAGTAATGAATCAAATCAAATCAATATAAATACAGAATCGGGTAATACGGTGTCGATTGGCAATGGAAAATCTCTATTATTATCTCTATCTGATCTAGAGTAGAGCAACAACTATTTATTTATTTTCTGAAATCTAGAGAATATTACATCCAATGAAAATTGTATTGATATGATCATTTCAAATACAAATTCCCAAAGTAGGTTTTTTCGATAGATATCATTATCGTGATATCACAATTTTACATACTATACAATATTAGATATTTAAAGTGCATATTTAATAATAAACTCTTGTCATTTATCATTTTTGTATATTATTCATTTTATTATTATTTTGGGAATCTTATTACGTAATGAATAATATTTATACCATCTAAATCGGTGAATCCCTATTTATAATCTTGTGTCCGAAAAACCGAATTATTCATATATTTATATATATATATATATATATATATATATATCAAAATATACAAAAAATCAAATTTAGTATATATATCAACACCCACTAATAGTTTTTCTGAGAATGCGTGAAAAAACGTGGTGCGTAAAACTATAACACATAAATATCTGTTCAGTTTTAGTAACTTTGTCAAATAAAAAGTTTCATTGATAAATTTGCACCAGCGTCATTTAACAGTTTTCACAAATTAAAATCTTAAAGCCAAGTTTAATTTCTTACCAATTTTTATTTTTTTACTTTTTTTGTAGGAGACTCTATTTCAATTATTTTTTGTATTTGAAGTAGAAGTAACACTGACAAAAAAAGCATTGATGTCATTTATTTACATACGTTACAAACGTTACATGCGTTAAATATCCACTAAGGACAGTTGTAAATTATATGGCAAAATGAAAAAAAAAGTTAAAACCATTTTGCATTAAGTTTTCTAAGCCAACTCATTGCTGAATCATTAGAATGTGTTCAATATTCGCTCCAGAAATGTCGTTTTGTTGTATTTATTTTTTGTAGTTTGTGGTCAGCCACACCTCATAATACATTTTGACTTGGATGGGGTCAATTAACTGGAAGTGAATCCTAAAGTGACGAATTCATTTACTCATATATGTGCATCCTTTGTCTTAATAAGTTAAATTTTAGTTCAAAATATTACTTACAATAAAGTGTGAGTGGATAGAACAATGTGAGTATTCAAAAAATATTTTAGGATTTAAAAAATTAAAAACAATTATAGTTATCATCAGCAAAACAATTCGTCTCTTTAATCAAGTATGCCAAATTTGCTAAAAGTAACGATAAGTACTATTACAAACCGATGATTTTTGGTTTATTCAAGTAAAGTTTTATAACTTCTTATCCATTAGAAGAAAATTATTTCATATAAACTGAGAAACGCATATATTAGAAAATAATATTTAAGAGTTTTTGTGTTCATAAAATTATCTTGATATTCAAATTCCTTAAAATTCTTGGAAATTGGATGTTAAATTTGTCTTTGTTATAAATCTTTCATATACAAGACTTATTTATTTCTCAAAACATTGAACCAAATTGGTATAAACACCAAAATTAAATCATGTAAAATGATAATTACTCAGGAAATCTGCTGCCATGTTTCTAAACATGGAAACTATTTTTATTTATGGTTTTGTATTGCGTAGACTTCAATATTAGCATAAAATAGTAAAACTTTGCATATTGTCTGAAAATTAAAACTTTCAATATTATTATTTTAAGGATTGCATATATTAAATTCATTTATCATTTGTTTTATCTGAAAAAGTTCCATAGTAATAAAGTAGTAAATCAAACTCGAGTAAACATTTATTGATACCTTGAAATATTAAGTTTTACTGTAGTTGCCTAATATTTAGCTTAATCTAAATTTATTAGATGATTATTCAATATATTCCAATGAAAATCAATGCATAAGCTGGAATTTCCGCATCATCATTTTCCACTCGTGAAAAATTAGCTTCAGCCTGATCGGCACATGCTCATCTTCTAAGAACTTTAATACTTCCGCTTAAATAAATGCTGAAAATAATATGCTTTTAATTAGAGCGTGATACAGCTCGGTTGTTATTGAAGATCTTCATTCCTAAACCTTTTCAAAATGATATAATCATGACTCAATAATTAAAGAGTGCATATATCACTTTGGAATGAACTGCAACTGAATGAATGAATGACTCTTTTAATGGATTAATTGATGAAACTGCGCACTTTGTAATTACGTAAAATAAATGCTGGGCAATGGTACAAACAAAACAATTAATGGTTCGATGAAAATTTCCAATAGTTTTTCCTGGGACTCGATATTGCAATTATTCATTTTAATCAAATATGAAATCTAGCAGTGCTTAAGTCAATTTTTCTTGAAGCACTAATCAAGCTAAATGCTTCAATTATATGTCCTAGAGTTTTCTTTGGAACTTTTTATTTTAGTTTCAAAATTAGTCAAAAAATGTAATTCATTTATGAAGAAAATTACTATTATGACAATTGATCGAAGTTTGCGTCTTTAATTGAAACGCAGTCAATTTTCAAAAGTACTGTTGGTGGAATTTAAATAACACTTTAAAACACCTGAAGGTTAACGAATGAATTTATAATAATTTTATATCAATTATTAAGTAAATTATTTCAAAATTGTATTGCCACATAATTCTCCGTAGAAGTCATACGTTATTTTATTCAGAAAAATTGAAAATATAAATCATATATAAATGATAACATGCCACTTTATTTATCTGAATTAAGTGAAATATATCTAAGATCATAAACCAGTACAATTTATAGCAGATTTACGCATCTACTGCATCTTCATTATCTTAGCATACAGTACATACAGAAGATGTTACCAAAACTTGTTTATAATTATTTATTAGTATATAATAAGTAATTATTATATTGTCAAAGTATTGACAAAGAATCAATAATAACCAATAAATTTACTGGATTCACAACAAATAAATTTTCTCTTCAATACTTAGTTAATTTTGTAAAGGCCCGAGTAATTTTCAGGTCACTTCTTATATTATTCGGTATTTTGCCAAATAATTGTGAGGGTTTTGTGAGATGATGCACACATCTTATTTTTACAAAGTTGTCAAGACCACCAATATCAATATTTATGACTTTTGATAGGCTTTTCAATCTAAACCAACATTTTCATCACAGAAATGAGAACATTATCAGCCGCAAGCAGTGATGTGAAAATCACATAATTAATTCATTAATATAAAAATTTAGTTTAAACAAGTTGTTTTACTTTTTATTTCCATTTCAGGGATTTTAATTACTGACTTTTGTTTGCCTAAATTTTTGAAAGTAAAACAAAAATTCGGCTCATAGAGGGTTGAAATACAATGCCAATGGAAAGAGAAAATATTGAAAATTTATAACTAAGAAAAACGTATGAAAAAACTATTTATCAAAATAAATCATACATTAGCTATATATCATATGTAAACTTTAAATGTAATTAATAAATCAATTATCAATGAAAAATAACTGAAAATTTTTTTCCACTAAATAAAAATATTTATGAACCAAAAAACTTACTTTACGTTACAAGCGAAGAATAAATAAACAAAAAAATGATCCATCAACAATATTTCATGTATTGTTTATAAGCAAGCTAAATTTCCATCTCGTTATTTCCAATATATATAATATATAAACATTATTAAAAATGTTAGTAAACATTTTTCTCTCTATTGATAACATTCTCTGTAATACGTTATCTCTTTATACTAATATGTATGTCTATCCAAGTAGTATACAATTCGTAATTCTGCGTCAATTTTTATCACGATGTTTTTTATGAATAATGCAAGTACAGCAAATTCAGGTCGTCATCAATTTTTGCTAATTGTTACACCTTATTTAGTCATATGATATCGAATTTAATGTTTCCAATTTGTAAATTGTTGAGGAAGTCTATTATTTTGTTATTTGATAAACGTATATGGAAGGTATGTTTGGTATAATTATTTTTATCTTTGAGACTTGTTATTTTTTAAAAATGCGTGCTGAGGTATGCTTTCAACTATTTGTTTTTAATTGAGTATGATATAAAAATAATTTAAAATAAACATTATATATTATAGATTGCATATAATCAAATGATTTATGATTGAAGATAAGCTAAATTCGAAATACGATTAAAATTGTCTTTTTTATATCACTGCATCAATATCATTGCTATCTGCCAATTTTTTATTTTGAATATAATTATTTATTGACAGAATTTGTAACAAAGGCATAAACGAAAGGTGCGTACATGTTAATTACAATGCTAATGATATAAAAAACATAGAAGTAATATGTGTACATGTAACATCAAAATGAATAATTAGTTTACATTACTCATTCAATATTTGTATTTTCAGAGAATATATTTTAGATCTATTTGGTAAATAATACATGAGTAATTATCTATCACTAGTAGTGTTCTTTATCAGAGTAAGCCTTTACGAATTTGAAAAAAAATGTTATCATTTCTATATAAAGCGCTTACTTATGTGTTCAGATTGAAATCTGTAATGTGATCTATAAATCTCTTAAATATTTTGACTACACACAACCCAAACAATCTCTAAAGCACTAGTAGGTCAAAAATATCATTGCTTGAAAAAAAAAACATACATATTTAATTCAGATATTATATTTTAGCTACATCGTAATAACTATTTATTTAACTTATCTCTTGTGAAATTGCTTTTTTTAAATTTGTTTTTATTTTATCGTTTACACCTTTGCCAGGGTAAATGCTGAAATGGTTCTTTTTACCCCACCCGCATATAAGCTTTTATAGAGTTTATAAAAAAAACTGTTAAATCTAACTTAAAAATAACGATGCATTTTATAGAACATTTAAATCACGCATATTTAAAAAATATATTAGGGTTTCGTAAACTAAACAATAGTGCTCACAACCAACAACCTCACAAAAACTCAGAACGAAAGAAAATATTTTTCTCATAGATTTTGTTTTTACTTAGACGTAAGAATCAAGGTGATGGCTCATTTGCCCTCTACTTTCAAATATTGTTGTTCAAAACTTAACTTGTTTTTGAGATATCGGTGGTGGACTTTTATTCTCCGCTCTACCCTATTGAAAATTAAAGATTTTTTATTTAAATGTTTTCAGTTCTTAATTAATGTCCACTTTTTTGTGTAAAATTTATTGCTGAATTATAAAACTCCTTGATGAATTTTGTAAATTTTGCTTATTGGATTAAAATTTCAAAAACAATCACATCGATCAAAGTATCTACTTCTAATTTCTTCAGTCTACGTTTTTGTCTATATCTAATATTTAGAAACAAGATTGGGACACATTAGTGATATAAGTGTTAAAAATGATATAACAGAATTTATTGCCTAACTTACTAGACAAGACCAAGTTGCGCTTGAATGCATAGCTTTTTTTTATTCGCTTCATTGATTTTTATTTATGACATATTTATTAAGAATAAACAAGATCGAAGCTATGATTAGAAATTGCAAGCTTCATCGTAGAAAATATCACGACATTATTGTCTTTATTATGAACTATTTTCATAGAGTATAGAGCACGTGCGGTAATAAATTATTATTGAGATATTTGTAATAAATAACTACATACTTATATAATTTATAACAAATTGTCCATTAGAAAAGGTATAATTATAATTGTGAAACTAAGTATTCAAAACCATTTAAGTCTATGTTTAGTGCCACAGGATTTATTGGTTTTCTGATCAATCATATCATTTACGCATTTCCGTTCGATTTAACTTTAATAAATTGTTAATGATAAATATTCATTATAGTACCTATTTTATCGTTATACCAAGTAAATCATCTAATTTTAATTTTAACTAACGTCAAAAAAACTTTTCATTTTCTCAAACTTCAATAAATTTTTAAAATTAAACTACTTGTCGTAATATTTCAGTAAGTTCTATAAGACCATGATATATATCGCCAAAAAAAGTTCCATGAAAATTTGCTTAATTTTTTTTTTTCAACAGTTAATCACAAGAAAACTGCTCGGTAGATTTTTACCTAAAACTAATCAGTATTACTCCCAACTAATATCTTTTGAACGGTTTTTGATTTTTTAAAATCGATTCGGTAGAATGAGCTTGAACGTGGACGAAAAGTTTAACACTTTGGTCCAAATTACAAAGTAACGGCTCGTCAGATCGTCGTACAAAACTGACAAAACGACATTACCCTCACCGACATACATCGAATGGCTTTGTTATATTATTATTTGAACCAAAACAATTTAATAAACCTATTAATTTGCAACTGCCCACAACTAATTATAATATGATCACCATGGTTTTAACCGTTGGGTTGCCATCTAAACTCTCTAAAAGGAGAAGTTCCAGCAGAACTTCTCATAGGATGGAAATAGAATTTTATAGATGAATTTAAGTAAAAATGAGAATGTAAAACAACTTCATTTTTAACTTCACTTCTTACTTAATTAGGTAAATCAAGTAAACAATGGCAAAACTTGAGAACACAATGTATGATAAATGTACAAAAAGTATTGATAGCCTTGTGATAATTGTTTTCATATATAAAATTAGTATCTATATAAAGTTATCTTAAAATTGATTTTATATATAAAACTAATATATAGAGTTGCCTCAAATTCTCTAATGTTCTTTTAGGAGGATTCAGATCTTTTTTAACACAAAAATATATTAAACGTTATATTGTAATCTAGTCATAATTATAATATGCGCATTAATGCAAATATTTTATAACTTATAAGAATAAATAAAGTTTGGTTAAAATACTTTGTTTAAGACTTGAAATTTTGAAAATCGTACATGATTGTGTATTGGATTTGTTTATTATCATGCATTTAATTATTAATAAATGACCCACACATGCATCCATAATATGTGAACAAACATTAACTTTTGTAATAAAAAATTTCTAAATGATATTAATAAAAAATCGTGGTTAAATTTAGACAGTTAATAAATGACAATTTAATAAACTAATAAATTCTGTTAATAGAACTTCAAATCTTTTCATTTGAGGACTTTCCTAAAAAGATTGGTACTACTATTTTGGTAAAAAATTACATATTACATATTACATTACATCTCTAGTATAGGCGTCATACATTTTTGTTTAAATCGTGCTTCAAAACATTCTTGATATTTTCATTAATTTTTGATTATATTAATAAATTATATTATTAACTTCCCGTAGAGCAAGTTATAATAATCGCAAAAAAATCGAAAATGAAAATTTTTATATATATTTGCGTTTCAAAGGTTTCTGAACATTTTGGCATACCTCAGAAAAAATGGATGTATGTGTATGTGTGTGTGTATGTGAGTGTGTGCGGATACAAATTTTCGTCGACGATTTCGGGAACACGGATGAAGCGATTTGAATATTTAAAAAAAACATTCGATTCATATTGATAAGGAGACATAGTGATTAGTTTTTGGCAAAGGCAGGTCTAGCCGTTTCGAAGATACGGGACAAAAAGTGCCAAAAACGGCAACACAGTTTTTAAGAGAACGAAGTGTCCGATTTTAATAATTCAAAAAACATTTTACTTGTATTGACAAGAGGAAGAACTGATGATTTTTTGTGAAGGCAGGTCTAGCAGTTTCAGAGATATAGTGAAAAAGTAGAAAAATGCATTTGGCGGTCAAAAATGATCTTTGAAAATATACACAACAAATTATCAGATATTTTATGGAGATTTTAATAATGCGTATACATTTTCATGGGTTGCATATTTCGTCTCTATGGAGCTAAACCAGCGCCATTGTTTTGAAAAAAAGTTCAAAATCTCAAAATATTTAAAAATAAAGAAAACATTTTTTCAAAAAGTCAAAAAAAATTGATCTTCTTTAAAAAATTTAATTTTTAGTACGAGAAGTTCCAGCAATTTGCCTTAAGGCACGATGCCATACACCACTAGTTTTAATTTTATTTTGATAGGCATTGGTTTTGTTTTCGTTTAAAAAAAAATGAATGTAATTCAATTATCCTTTACTATGGGTGCCTATTTAGTGATTAATGTCTGAATCATCAGATGAACCATTTCATTTCTATATTTTCATTATATGACTGTGTTTGATTACTTCTGCGGTCAAAAGTGTTAGAAAGAACTTTACTTCGAATTTTAATAATTTAATTCAAAGAAATGATTTTGAATAAATGAAATAGGTCTATGACTGTACTACCACGACTTCCCAAAGAGCGCCGTGGCCGTCTGCAAACCCAAAAATGCAAATGACTTGTAAGAACAATACAAGCCGATATTTGATTTTTTGCTGTGACACATCATGAAAATGCATTCTGAATACGAATACGAAATTAGATTTGTTTGTTGTTGCCTGAATTAGTACGCATATTATATTTAGATTGTTACATACTTTTGTTATAGTGATGCATTTTTGAAAAAAGTTGCAGTCAATGCACTATCCTGTGGCAATTCTAGTAACTTTGTATATTAATGACCTCGGAGAATTTCGAAAATTCGATATGGTGTTATATTGAAAATGCACATTCGTTGAACTCTTCTTACATGGATTTGCAATAATGAATAAATTACATATTTGTTTTACATTTTAACATGTGGATGCATTGTATATATTAGCTGAATGAAATAATTGTTTTTTGTGTTCGGTTGGCATATTCGGTTGAAATTGTAATAAATCATACTTTAGGTTTAATAAACTTTCTCAAAATTTCATGATAAGTTTAAATAGAAATAGATTATATTAGAGCTCTTCTGTGCAGGATTTTGTCCATCCGTCGTCTCTGACTTCAACTATAGAGAAAAAGTTATAGTTTGTAAAAATCGGATTTTCTTTTTCTTTCATTATTTTTGCTCAATTTACTTCGTAAATAAAATTAAAGAAGTTGCTAGATAAATAAATATTAAAAAATATTAACAGTTTGTGATTTACTTGAAGCTTATAGATTGCTGCACTTTTATCATAACAACAAATTCAAATTTTAAAAATCAGTCTTAAATCTGAATTAAAGATTGCATAATTTTCAATATAATATTAATTTGACATCAGCCAATTGTCTTATTAGTGTAAAATTTTCTGTTATAATATCAGTAATAACAACTATATGAGGAAAGTGTTATGAAAATATTTGCTTGTGATATAAGCAGAAGTATATTTCTAAAATAATTTTTCATGAAGAAAGTAAATTTTTATTATTTAAGTTATATAAATCGGCCAGTCTTAAGATAATCAATCAATTGAAGTGTCAAAATCTCCAAAATTCGTCCAAGTATGATCCCATAAACTAGGATTGCTTCGTGGGTGATTAGGTAAATTTCCTGGCGGAACTATAGTGGAATTGTATTTGTCCAGCAAATTTAAGAGTTTATTTAAGATCTCTGGTTTTCTATGAATTTATAAAAATAATACAATAAATTTATGCTGTAATACACATGACAGTATGTAATAAATTATTATTAACACTCAGTTACCTGTTTGCTAAATTGTTGCGTTCACAAGGATCAGCAACGAGATCAAATAAACAAGGACCATTTTGCAAATCACATGTTGATGATACTTTTGTTTCTGAACACTCGACTTCTGCACTATATCTAAAATAATATAAGGTTTATATAAAATTATGAGGTCATTTGCCATACATGTACTACCATTGAAGAGCTCAAGAAGCTTATCCATGCAATGAAAGACCATTAGTTTCTAATGAAATATTTAAAAAATACAAAATTATTTAATAGGACATGACGCATTAATGTTGTTCAGCATATTTGCAATTTTTACCTTAATTTTTTAATTTTGTTAATTGTTGGGGATTGACCAAGACGTTTCATTGCTTTACCAACTTTGCTGTCAATCATTTTCTCAATATCATAAGTATCGTTTCTTCCAGAAGGTCCATACCAACCATTCAATTCTCCATCAAATATATCTCCTAGTAATAAAATATTAACTTTAATATACATTCATTTAATATATAATGATATATTTTTGAATAAATAATGTTTTTTGGAAAACTATAACTATGCTGCTGTAGTTAGACTAAAGAAATACTGATAGCAAAATTTAAAGTACCAATTTAGACAAATTTTAAAAAGTTTAGAAATGATGGTTAAGGAAAATAAAAATACGTCAAATTTAATCATTTTTTATCGAGTATATTATCCACCAGTGGTTCCAACCTTTCTCGCACTGCGCCACCTCGTCCTTATTAAAAAAAATTCGCATCCCTTAATTTTTTCCATCAATGTAATTTCATAAATACTCGACTGATATTATCAAACTATTATAAATTATATTGGAATATTATGATAAAATGTGCATAAAAAGTAATTACTGTTTTGTTCCCCTTTGTATACCATTGCAAAATTTTTAGTTTGCTTTTGAAGATAGTATTTTGGAAACAGCTTTAGGTACCCCCATAGGTTGGAAACGACGGATCTAAGCTAAATAATATATATATATATATATATATTAGGGTGGTCCTTAAAATGGTCATTTTCGAATTTTCTTGCTCCCAGGGGCTCAAATGGTTCCAAATAGATAAAAAACAATTCTCTGGAAGTTTTAGCTCTTAATATTAACGTTTAGATAGAGCGCAATTGAATCAAAGTTTTTTATGGAAATAGCATAGAAAATTTTTCAAAAATTTTAAAAATGTGTTTTAAATGTAATTTAGCGAACAAATGAATGAATAAAACTCATTCATTTGTTGCTAAGTTATACCTAAAACATTTTTTTTTAATTTTCAAAATTTTTTCCATGCTCTTTCCATACAAACTTTGATCGAATTGCGCTCTATCTAAACGTTAATATTAAGAGCTGAAACTTTCAGAGAATTGTTTTTTATCTATTTGGAACCACTTGAGCCCCTGGGAGCAAGAAAATTCAAAAATGAACATTTTAAGGACCACCCTAATATATATATATATATATATATATATATATATATATATATATTTCAAACATCCATACCTTTTATCAACTTAAATTTTCCGCTAATCAGTGCAGCCTGACCGTAAATATCATCAATATTTAGTAAAATTTCACTCCTTGGTGATGGTTTGTCTTCAGATAACGCCTTCCATAAATCTAATCCATCCAAGCCTTTTATACTAAAAAATTTTTCCATAGTTTAGAAAATTTATTTTAACAATGTGAAAATCACTTATTTCATGTATTGTTTTATAAATAATACTTCTTACGAAATATCTGCCTTAATTGCTGATAATAATGTGGGCATCCAGTCACTAATATGCATCTTCTGATTACTAATTCTTTGAGACTTTTTAATTAGAGGCGACCAAATTGCAGCTGCTCCTCTTACACCGCCTTCGAATAATGTAAATTTAGCCTAAAATTCAAACATTGAATTAGATATATCTAGATTCAATCATAGTAGATACCTTGAAGTTGATGATTATTCAAATACTTCATAAAATCTATAGCTTGATATTTTATAGCGTTATAGTTATAAAATATCAAGGATCAGTTTTGGTTGTTTTATTATTAAAATATATCGTTTCCAGTATAAATAATTTATGTCAAAAGTATGTCATTTTGATAATTTATAACAAAAACAATCCTTACCCCTCTAAGAGGCCAATTGGATGCTGAATTTGGACCTATTCCCACAGGAGATCCTCCATTGTCAGTGGAAAAAACAATTAAACTATCTTTCAGCATATTTTTGCGTGACAAGGCATCAATTAGATCTCCGATAGCATCATCCATTTTCTTTAATATTGCTTTAAAATTATATTAAAATATTACTTAATTAATTACAAACCACGTATGAATATATAAATCTATCAGAAATATTTTTGCATAGAGTTTGGGATTTTTATCTAATCACCAATGCTCAACTTGGTTAAAGGTTCATTTGACTTCAAAATTTAGAGTTAACTAACAATGATAATTGTCAAATTATTCATTGCTCTGATTTTATATTATATTATACTCTAGTAAGTATCCAAAATTATAATTTCATGCAGATGTGCCAGTAAAATAAGTTCAATTTGATCGTACAAAGGCGCTAAAATTATACCTGCAAACTTTCTCCTCTGGAAATTTTCAATTTCTTTAAAACTATCAACCACTTCATCAGGTGCTGGTAAAGGATTATAAGTATTTGCAGAATGAACTGCAGCATGGGCCATATATAAAAATAAAGGATTAGTTGTATTATGATTTTCTACAATTTTAACAGCCTCTTCCGAAAATACATCTGTTGAATATTGACCGTGTAAATCCCAAGCAGCATCCATACCTGAAAATATTTATAAAAATATAATAATAGAAAATAAATAAATATTTTATTATATTTAAATATATATTTACTTGTATCAAAAAAATTATATAAATTGCTGAATTAATTTAGTACGAATATTAAAAAGGTTCGTATTTCGTCTATTAGCAGATAAATATATTACTTAATCCAAATATAGAAATTAATTTTCGTTTAAAAAATTAATAATATTTATAGTAATACATTGAAAATGACATTCTAGTATTGTAAAATTTTCTTATGATTGAATTTACCTCTCCTCATGTCCAAACCATACCAAGGTTCTTCATACACAGAATGATCATAATAGTCATGAAATCCGGACCAATTCCGAGATGTGAATCAAATCCCTATATAAAGGAGTGTATTCTTTTTTGTAATGTCCTAAATGCCATTTACCAACCATGTGGTTACTGTATCATAAATCCTAAAAATATACAAAATACAAGAATAT
This sequence comes from Ctenocephalides felis, assembly GCF_003426905.1. Classification (NCBI taxonomy): domain Eukaryota; kingdom Metazoa; phylum Arthropoda; class Insecta; order Siphonaptera; family Pulicidae; genus Ctenocephalides; species Ctenocephalides felis. Next base: position 24,294,264 of record NW_020537646.1, on the reverse strand, counting down.
TATTATCTCCTTTATTTACAACTGTCCAGTAAAGGACATTCAATAAATTTACAAAATACAAGATCATGAAGAAAATTTCGTTCGGTCCATTAATAATATTACTCATATTCTCTTATATTTCTTTAGATTCATGTAATATTATTATAAAAGATTATTAGAACTGACTATTATAATCTATTATTAGAACTGCAATCTATATTTTTTGTAAAATCTTTATGGAAATGTATGGTATTAATACGCATCTATAAGGGGGCGTCAGTTAATCACGTGAGGTTTTTTTGGGGAGGGGGGGTTGACAAAAAATCATGAAATATCACGTGAGGGAGGGAAGGATATAGTAAAATATCACGTGTATTTATTTTTAACCGATTTTTTTTAAAAAAACGAACATTTTCAAAAAAAGTAAAAATAATAACAACACATGATGTTTGATGGGGAAGGGGGGGGTTAATTTTGAATATCAACCCAAGGACCAGTTTTCTTACCTTAAGATATTGAGGAAGCAAACGTTCTCCTAAAGGAAGACCACGTGGTTCTCCGGCGTCTATAACTTTGTGCTGCATTCCTAATTAAATACATATTTTTAATTAGGAATAAATATAAATATATTCCATTATTGAATGAATTTTGAAGCTACATAAATAGTATTTATAGTAAATAAAATGGTTCCATATGAAACTGCGAGTTCTGCTTTGCAAATCTTTGGAGATTTACACAATAAAATTGACTAAAGGAATTATAACACAGTTTCGATTCATCGAATCATTACTGAAATTTATGCCAGATTTATGAATTTATATTACATGTACATTTACTATTTGCTCTTTGCTATATCCAAAAAATCAATGTGTATTTATACAATATGCATTTCTTTATTTGGCCTTCACTATATCGAGTAAAAATGTTATGGTTATGAGTTTTTAATGATTATTTATACTATACGTATCTGTTTAGATTCATATTTTGAGTCTTATTATATATAGATATATATTTGAATTTATGATATATGTACTCGTATGTACATATTTTCTAAGTTCATGTAGGGTTAGATATTGCAATCGTCCAAAAATCGAAATAGAAATTTTTTTCATTTCATCACGTTTTGAAGGTTTCTGAAAACTTGGCTTCTTGGATTTTGAACGTATTGTGTGTATACAATTTATCGTCCACGATTTCGGGCGCACGGATTAACCAATTTGAATGCTTCAAACAACATTCATGAGAAGACGTGCTGATTAGTTTTTGGCAAAGGCAGGTCTAGATCTAGACGTTTTGGAGATACCGAGCTAAATCTCTTAAATACATTTACACCCAGCATATTGTCTTAAAGAATGTATATTATTTTGATCGGCAATAAGTCTATGCAAATAAAAAAATAAGCTTTCTGGGCAAAATTAAAGATTTCTTTTAATAAAATTGACTATTGATGACTTGATATTGATAGAGATTGATGACTATAATTAAATTCAATAATATTACAATGACCATTACCTAAATGAATTGGATATTTTCCAGTCATTAGAGCACTTCTTGATGGTGTACATAATGGTTGGACGTAATAGTTTTGCAAAATCACTCCAGAATAGGCAAGGGCATCTATGTTAGGTGTCGGAATTTGAGATGAACCATGAAATCCAACGTCATTCCAACCCTAAAATATTATAGTTTTACTGAACAAATGAATAGTAAAAATCAAACTATGAAAAAAACCTATGAACATAAGAAAATTCTGAACAACACCTTAAAACATTTCTTTTTAAACTACTGATACAATTTTTCTTTTGTAAAGAAACTTAATGTGAGATGTGCAAATTATCACTTGAATAATTTTATTCTTATGGCAACTGAATCAACATTGCCGTTGATTCAGTTGCACTTTTGACAAATTATTGAACAGTTTACTTGAGTATTTGAAAATTATTAATTTATGATGAATGGATAAATAAAGTTTTTTGCTAAATTTGGAACATGTATGTAAATTGATAAAAAATCCAAAAATAGTTCTACGAAATCAAAATCACTTAAATTTGACATGTTAGTCAAAATGTAAAAAAACACAGCTATCACTATTCTCTGCCTTCACAAATTTATATCTCATTGTCAACTGATACTAGATTATTTCAAGTATTATAATAACATCATCGATAAAAGAGATAATAACTTGTTGTTTCTAAACAATATTTTTATATTTATATTATATTTTCTACAATAGTATTTACAGAAAGGCTTTACAAATATTTAATTAACTTACCAAGTCATCAGCCAAAATAAATATTATATGAGGTCTTTTAACATTTTCGCAAAAGTTGAAGCTGCAGCAGGTTGACACAAATATAAAAAGCACAAAAAAATATTTTCTCGGCTAGCCATTTCGCAATTATACAAATAATAAACGTATAATTTACATTTTACATCGTATAAAATTTGTGTGATAAGATTTTAGTTAATCGGCTAACAAAGATTATGATATTGCTAATGACGAAGTCAATATTTAGATTTTCTACAATAGTATTTACAGAAAGGCTTTACAAATAGTTTAATTATTACCAAGTCATCAGCCAAAATAAAAATATTATATGAGGTCTTTTAACATTTTCGTCAAAAGTTGAAGCTGCAGCAGGTTGACACAAATATAAAAAAGCACAAAAAAAAATATTTCTCGGCTAGCCATTTCGCAATTATACAAATAAATAACCGTATAATTTACATTTTACATCGTATAAATTTGTGGTGATAAGATTTTAGTTAATCGGCTAACAAAGATTATGATATTGCTAATGACGAAGTCAATATTAGATGAGATTTATGGTATTAAATCAATATATATTAGAGAATACGTATCAGGGTGATATCTATTTATTAAAAGGTAATAAAAAATGATTAAATTAACAAAACAATAATTTTGTCAGTGATGAACGAAAGCATTCTGATATATTATTGATTATCGTGTTAACTTTTGAAACTATAGAATTTACGGTTACAAAAGCAACGTTTTAAAAGCACTTAACACACATTTGATTAAATCCTTAGATCTTTGTATTGATTTGATATCTTTAAATTTTGGAAAACCAAATTCAATTATTAACACACTTTATATATAAGATTTAACTATGTCAAACTGTGTTTTACTTCGCCTAACATGGAAACATTTAGAAATAAATTCTCCGCGTTGGTCTCAGCGCACACATTTATTTTATTACTTCAGAATGATAAGAATAACAGGTTACTAATTTATGCAACAATTTATTTACTGCACATGAATTAATCGATAAAACACTGCAAATATCTACTTTATCAAATAGATATTGATTGTTTCATATCACATATTATATGTAAAATGTAATCTTATATGCTATTTATTATTACAAGGGCAAAGTAATGTTATGATCCCCAAAGTTTGACCAGGTATGATCAAAGAGACTCGGCCTGGATCTCGGATCAATTGGTAGGTTGCTTGGAGGCATAATAAAACTAGAGTTGTAGGTAGCCAGTAAATCTTGTAATTTTTCTAGTATTTCTGGTTCACTAAAAATACAAAAATATAAAAGTAAAAGATATGTTAAATTAATTTATATGTAAGCGTTATTCAGTATTTTTTGTCAATATCCATCAGGCCCAGTTGTATTTAATGTAAAGAAGACGATTTTTTTTTATTTTCTACCCATATCTTAACAGCAATGATCAGAATATTACGTCATATGAGCAGTTGGGCTGAAACTTTTCCTTAGATGGTAACCCAATTGTTAATCCATCCACATTTACTGATTTTATTATCAGAATATAACTAATAGGACTGACCTTCTATTGGTGAAGCAATACCTGGCAAGGGCTATTTTTACTTGGAAACATATTGCTATCTATATATCCAAGTGAAAATAGAGGACAAAATTGCATAAAATTATAACATTTTAGATTGGTCAAAATAGTTTTGTTGAAATATCGAAATCTAGTAATGTGTAATCCCATAAATCACAATTAAATTATATTTTGTCACATTACTAGTCTAATAACAAAATAATATAACTAATATTGAATTAGGTTATTCACTAGCTGTACCTGATCACATATTGGTGTGTTTCCTACATAATTAAAAATTTAGACTAAAATGCAGTTTGACACTTATAGTTATTACGATAAAAAAAGAGCTTGCGTATTATTTTTTATATTACATATTATTCATTCATTTTTATATTATTTTTTTTACCTATGAGCTAAGTTATTTTGTTCGCATGGATCAGCAACAAGATCAAATACACAAGGACCCGTTTTCAAATTGCATTCAGTTGATGGTTTAATTTCAGGACAGTCGATATCAGCTTGTTTTCTGGAATAATTGTTGCAAAAAATTAACGCCAATTATTTTTAATATTAATATAACAGATCAGCTAAAAAGATCATTCTCTATTTGTTAAAAAAATCTTCGGAAATACCACTCAAATCGTATCAAAGAGTTTTGGCAGCCTCATTATGTTTTGTGTTTTTTCATAGAGTTTAAAATATCGAATAAAAATAGTATTTACCTTAAGGAGGTAATTTGATCTGGAGTTGGAGCATATCCCAGTTTCTCTAAAGCCTTTCTAGTTTTACTTGCTAAGATTTTGTCCATGTTATATGTAATATTGCGCCCAGACGGTCCATACCAACCATTCCATCCTCCATTGAAAATGTCTCCTGATATAATTGCAAATATTCAAACGGTTATTCACTGTAGTATGATGTACATATTTTTCAAGAAGCATATCACTTCTAAGTTGAGGGGCATATTAATAATTTGTATCTCACTTTCAAGATAATATGCTTATTTTTTTTAGGTTTATCAAGACTAACATTATGAATCATGATTTCATCGAATCGTTTTACTTTGTTTTCAACTATTGAATTTTGTTCTTTTAAAAGTTAAGCATATTAATCTAAAATATTTAATTATAATATACAAAAAAAAAATTATTTATAATTTTATAAAACTTGTTGAAAAATATTAAAAAATTGTTATTTGACTATTCGCCTACTGTGCACTCAAAATTATAGCTGATGAAAAAGATGGAAATGCAAATGTTTCCTTTCTTCCATATTTATCACTAGTGCATATTAGTTAGAAAACATTGTTTCGGACTCAAGAAGTAATTATAACTGTTTTGTAATAGTATAATTACAAATAAGTGAAGACTTTATTATTTGAAAAAAAATTGTATTTCCCTTGATTCGAAATAATTCGAATAAATTTAGTATTTCTAAAAATTTTCTGTAAATTTAATTTTTAACTACATTGCGTTATTTACTAAGAATCCGTTTAAATAAAGCATTATCTGTTGCAATCTAATATGGAGATCTCTGTTCAAATATGATCTGATTAGAATAATCGTATTATAGTGTTTATTAATGTTGTTTTCAAATATATTCTGATTGAATAGAAAATATGTCTCATATAAATTGAACTATCACATGTTAAGTTTTTTTTTAATAAGTTTTTGCTCGTAAAGGTGAGCACGGTAAAATGTCATGGCAGTCCACAGGTCGATCGCGATCACCTCAATGTCTAGAAAATTCGTGATTGTAGGGTCTCGTTTATCTTATTTAAAATCATCTGTGGCCTTGCTTGTTATCAAAACATTTTTTCATTAAATTGCATGATTATCATGAAATTATCAATGTATCAATAATTAATGATTAACTCTACTAAAAAGTAGGTAACAAATGTTACTTGTATTAAACCAAAATTTTAAAATGGTAGTAAAACTTATGATGAAGCAAATCTATTACAAATTTCAGCTTCATAATACCTTGCATTAGTTTATATCTTCCATCGATGACAGCTGCTTGTTTATACCTATCATCCAAATTTAATAAAATCTCACTTCTTGGCGATGGTGCATCTTCAGACAAACTTATCCATAAATCCATGCCATCCAAATTATTTATTCTTAAAAATTTAACATTGGTTATTAGATTATCTTTGATAACAGTACTGATTTATATTGTTTTTAATATTTATACTAACGATATATTAGCTCCAATAGCGGAAAATAGCGTCGGCATCCAGTCACTGATATGTATTCTTTGATTACTTACTCTTTGAGGTTTTTTAATTAGAGGTGACCAAATTAATCCGGCGCCTCTTACGGCACCTTCAAACAACGTGTATTTTACCTAAAGATTAAAATCAATTCATAATCTATAGTTGAATTGTTACCAATTTATGTTCAATGGGACTACTGCTAAAAATTCTAAACTGAAGATCATTAACGAATAGGCAGGATATTATTTTAAGTATATATTTTATATGATTGTACCCCTCTGAGTGGCCAATTGGAGGCAGCATTTAAATTAAATCCAGCTGGAGCACCACCATTATCTGTTGAGAAGATAATTATACTATCTTTCAGCATGTCTTTCTTAGATAATGCTTCCACCAGCTCGCCAATTGCATCGTCCATTTTTGTTAAAATCGCTGTAAATTCAAACAATTGTTAGGATAAACCGGATTAAAAATCAGATTCCAGTAAATTAACCTGCAAATCTTCTCCTTTGATAATTTTCGATGCCGTTGAAACTATCGACTACATTATCAGGTGCTGGTAAAGGACTGTAGGAATTGGAAGAATGTACTGCGGTATGAGCTACATATAAAAATAGTGGTTCGGAAGAATTGTGATTTTCTACAATTTTTACACCTTCTTTGGAATATACATCGGTAGTATACTGCCCGTGCAAATCCCATGCAGCTTCCAAACCTGTGGAAGGAAATAAATATTGTTTATTCATTATTATTAATTGTACTGTGTTAACTTACCTCTGCGCATATCTAATCCGAACCAGGAATTTTCGCTAACGGTGTGGTCGTAGTAATCATGATGTCCTGCCCATGCTCCTATATGAGAATCGAAACCCCTGTACAAAGGAGTGTACTCCTTTTTGTAATGTCCTAAATGCCACTTTCCAAGCATACGATTAGTGTATCCCAAATCCTAAAATAAACCAACGATAATTTGCAGAAATAATTTCAATGAAAGAAGTAGAACCAAAGTAGGTCCTAATGCTTATATATGGCATTATTTATGTGAGGAAACTGTTATATACTTGATTCAAATTAATTAATTAATTATTTGCTCATTTGTTTCATAATCAGTAATTATATTGATATATAAGAGTAGAGCAACTTAATTTGCTAAAATATAATCGAATTTTAGATTATATTGCAAACTTATATATTTTACACTCATCCCTATGATTTTACTTAAGGGAAAGTCCCGTAACGCCAGACGGCACCTAATGCCGGACACTCTATTTAACACGTATTATTTAGGCGAGTTTTTTTGCAATATCTAAGAATATTTGTCAAACACACATGTCCAGGCACTCCAGAGTGTGGAGATGGCTACCTATGTGTTCAATACTGGTAATTTTGAAATGTCCGGACTAGGTACCACTTTGTAAAATCATATTTCTTATCAAAGTTTGATTAATAGTATTAATTATTTTTAGCAAAGGTTGCGTTTTTGTTAATTTAGTTTGATTTCTAACTTTGTTATCTAACATAAATCATAATTTAATAAACATTTCGTAAAATATTTTTTGATTTATCTATAAATAACCTTAGATGTCTGGCATTCGGGGACTTCCCCCTACTCTTAAATCTGCATATCATGTAAATAACTGTTTATTCAAAAAACAATAACTTCTATCAGCTATTATAAAAATTAAATATGATATTGATGTATAAACTTAAGTATTTATTTGGATTATAATATAATATTACAAATTTACCTTAAGATATTGTGGGAACAATCGTTCACTTAACGGTAGACCACGTGCTTCACCTGCATATAGAACATCATGTTGCATACCTGTAAAGGTGCAAAAACATCGTAATATTTTGATTTTACACTGAAGTTTATGAAGTTCATTAAAAAATCATAAAAATATATATTTTTCATATTATACCTGTGCGAATAGGATATTTTCCAGTCATAAACGCAGTTCTGGATGGTGTACATAATGGCTGGACATAGTAGTTATGCAAAATTACACCAGAATATGCAAGGGCATCTATATTAGGCGTAGGAATTTGAGATGAACCGTGAAAACCGACATCATTCCAACCCTGTATCATAAATAATTAAAATTTTAAATGAAATAGATAATTCCATATACATTATACAGATGTAAAATAAAATTCACATATATAATCGCACATTTAGTGCACTTATTTAAATCACATATATAGAATAGTGATCGATTATTTTAAATTTTTTACCTAAGGCATTTTGTTTAGAATTTTTTGTCAAAACCAACAATGTTACAATTTCCTTATCGTTCATTGATTGGATTAAATTAGCTTCTTTATTATATATTTGCAGTTATCATATTATTTACATTTCGTTATCATTTATAATTTTCACATATTTATCAGACAATATAATTTCATTTTACAATCGTCTACGACTTTACCACACTTTTTAAAGGAGTAATATTTTAAAATATTCATTGTTTGCATAGTCTAAAATAGATATTTTGAATAACTGTTTTTTAAAGGACACAGTTTTTTAAAGACACATTACATAACAGTTTTAACATTTCATATTTGCATAAAACTAAAAGATTCAGTAACTAAGAATTTGAATAAACGTTTCTTTGGTAATAATATATTCAGGCGAAAATAAGACCATAGACGAACTATTTCGAGGTAAAAAGTACTTTTAAAAATTAATATAATATTATCGGGTATATAAGAATATATAAAAATAGGTATAATATTATAATATTACTGGATAAGGCAATGTTATGTTAATATAAATCACTTACCAGATCATCAGCTAGAATAAAAATAATATTTGGTCGTTTACCATTTGAATTACAAATAAAAAAACTGGAAATTAAAAAACTAATTAACGTAAGAGAATGCAAAAATCGAATCATATTTGAAATCGCTTTTAAATAACTCAACTAATAACAAATAACATTTTACAGAATCATTTATATAAACGCAAATTTCAGATAAAATCTGATTAGATTTTAATAGATATAAAAAATCAATTATGACATGACGTTATTAAAAATCAATCTGTTTACGTTACAGTTATTTATCGGTTGTTGTATAGATAGTGGTATGTATTCATTTAACTTTTTATTTTTCTAATTATAAATAATAGTTCGTCAATTATGATCAAAACAACCTCCTTTACCATGTTAATTAATGTATTGTGTTTAATAATATGTTTTCTAGTAAAACATAATGAAGGCAAAAATAAATGATTCTTGTACGTCTTTATGTATTGTTGACCTCTATTGCATAATTGAATATATAGTATTATAACTCATTTATTATATCTACAAATTATTTGAACATCAGCTAAAATGTAATATATTCGAATATTGCATGTGAAAGTTGAATATTTTCATAATATTCAGAAATATTAAAAATCAAAAATTTAATTCACATGCCAAAATTTTATACTGTAACTAGTTTTAGGCAAGCTATGTTACGGAACCCATAGAAATGTGAACAAAATTGATACATATTATTAAAATCTCTATAAAATATCTGATAATTTGATGTGCATATGTATAATGATCTTTTCAGACTGCCAAATGGCTTTTTTTCACTTTTTTTTACTAGATCTCCGAAATTGCTAGTCCTGCCTTCCCAGAAATCTAATCAGTTCTTCATCTTGTCAATACAAAAAAAGATGTTTTATTGAATTATTAAAATTGGACGGTCTGTTCTTTTTGCCACGTATCTTCGGAACGACTAGACCTGCCATTGCCAAAAACTAATCACCACGTCTCCATATCAATATGAATCGAATGCTTTTTAAATTATTCAAATCGGTTGATCCGTCGACGGAAATTTGTATCCGCACACACACGCACACACATGCACATACACATACACATACGCATACATTCAATTTTTCTAAGCGTTGCCAAAATGTTCGGAAACTTTTGAAACGTAAAGATATATAAAAATTGTCAATTTCGATTTTTTTTGCGTTTACTATAACTCACCCTACTGGAAGTTGAAAAGTTCTAAATCTAAGTCTAAATTGATATAGGTATAAATATTTGTATTATTTATATTCAAAATTAAACATTTTGGTTAGTATTTTACATAAGTCAGTTATTTCATCTTTATTTACTCCAAAGATTAAATTTTTTCTTTATTTTGCTGTAGTCGGTAAATCAACAAAGTCTCCAAAATTTGTCCATGTGTGATCCCATAAGCTGGGATCACTACGAGGATCATCTGGAAGATTTCCTCTTGGCACTGCAGTAGCATTGTACTTATCAAGCAATTTCAGCATTTTATGTAACAACTCCGGTTCACTAAACATACAAAAGCATCATATTACAGATAAAATATTTATTTAAGAATTGCATCAAACATTGCACAACAAAAAAATTTATTCTGGTGTCACATACCTTTTGGCTAAATTGTTATATTCACATGGATCAGCTTCCAAGTCAAACAAACAAGATCCTTCTAGTATTTTACAGGGAGTAACTATATCTGGTTTAACACATTTGACATCAGCTTCATTTCTTAATAAAAATATACTTTTTAGATTGCAAATATATTGTACTGATCAAGAAATTTCAGTATTATTATTATATTTGTGCACATATTCATGTTTATATTTATACAGAAAATCACACATAATGATTTTTATATTAAAATTACCTTAATTCTTTAATTTTTTCTTCCGTAGGCGTGTGTCCTAATTTTGCCAGAGCTTTTCCTGATTTACTGTTCAGAACTCTTTGAATATTGTAACTTTCATTACGTCCTGCTGGTCCATACCAATTGCCCCATTGATTGTTCGCCTGGTTTTCTATAAGTGATATTTTAAGTCATGAAAACTTCACGAAAAAGTAAACCAAGATTATCAAAATATTATTACCTTTAAGTAATTTATATTTTCCATCAATAACTGCAGCTTGTCGATAGACATCATCAATGTTCAATAATATTTGTATTCTTGGTGATGCTTCATCTTCTGATAGTGCTTGCCATAAATCCAGTCCATCAATATTCTCTAAACTTATATTTAAACATTAAATTAATTATGATACGTATGATTAATTGCTTCAAACTATACTCACGATACATTTGCGCCAATAGCAGATAATAATGTTGGCATCCAATCGGTTATATGCATTTTCTGCTGGCTAATTCGTTGCTGCCTTTTTAATAGTGGTGACCAAATTAAACCAGTACCTCTGACACCACCTTCGAATAAAGTATCTTTTACCTGAAAAAATCAGGTATTTAGAATTTAGATATATCAATAACAGGCAATGTTAGCATTACTTTTATTACATTGCCAATTAAATTTCTCTAATATTTGTAAAAATAGTAATAGACAATGAATTAAAAACTAGCAAGGATACGAAAATTAAACCTAATCATATATATTTGTAAAATATTTAATAAAAAATCAAAATACTATACTTACTCCTCTAAGTGGCCAATTCGATCCAGCATTATCATGGACTTCTGGCGCACCACCATTGTCCGTTGAAAAAATAATCAAACAGTCTTTTAACATATCTTTTTGTGATAAAGCATCAATAAGATCTCCAACGGCCTCGTCCAACTTTGACAATACAGCTGCAAATTCATTATATCGATTAATAAATTATACAATCACATGAAAACCGTTCTTAGAAAATACTGCAATCTATCAAACTCCACTTAATGATTGGTAAACATGTTTACTTTGCATATGATTTATTTAGTTGTTAGCGTTTTGAATTATCAATCATTAATAGAATCTTCAATTTTTCACAGCAATTACAATTTTGGCATGTTGTGATTATACTTCTACTTATCAAGTCGATTTTTAGAAGGCAACTCAACTCTACATTTTTCTTACAAGGATTTATCTTATAGTACTTATTAAGTTTTGTTTATTAGCTTATTTCCGGGAAGAGCTTACTTTACTTAGTACCAAAGAAAGTACTTTTGTTAGATTTTGTCATTTGAATGCCTTACCAGCAAATCTTCTTCTTTGATAGTTTTCAATACTCCTAAAACTATCTACCACACCATCAGGAGCTGTTATAGGGCTGTAAGGATTAGCAGAATGAACAGCTGCATGTGCCATATATAAAAACAGAGGTTTGGAAGCATTGTGATTCTGAACAATTTTAACTGCTTCTTTATTAAATACATCAGTCGTATATTGTCCATGTAAATCCCAAGCTGCATCAAGACCTGCATAATAACGATTATCCATCAACTATCAATTTGCGTTAAAATATTTTGTATTATTATAAATGATTTTTACCTCTGCGCATATCAAGACCATATTTGTATCTTTCAAATGCTGAATGATCGTAGTAATCATGATGACCTGTCCAAAATCCTAAATGAGAATCAAAGCCTCTATATAAAGGAGTGTATACTCGTTTATAATGGCCCAAATGCCATTTTCCAATCATGTGGTTTCTGTATCCTAAATCCTAATAAATAGTAAACTAAAAAATTAATTAGTTGGGAGACAAGTTCGTTACAAAATTAATATTAGTAAATGTCATATTAAGAATTCGAGAAATTTACTGTGAAACATGAAGAATAAACATAAAGAAGAGTATATTACTATATACTAATACTAATAATACTATATGTATTATATATTTACTGGAATTTGATAGGATTCTAACTACAAAATGAATACAAATACATTTTTGTTATAACTACAGGGTGCGCATTTATATGTGGTCAATGGAAATGTTGAATATCTTGAACAATTTAAAAAAAAACTTTTGATTTAATGCAATTTTTTCATCATTAAATTTAAAACCGTACAGTATGCTTACAGTTTCTTCTTAACAATTTGATAATGAAAAACAGTTTATCAAAATTTATTGAAAATTGTTTAAGTTATTCAACATTTCGGTTGACCACATATAAATGGCGCAGCTCTATTTTTTGTCTCACAGTCAGTTTTGCATCATTAACGTACAAATAATACTCGGTAACCAATTTACAATTATTTGTTTCAATATATTTATTTCAATATATTCAAAAATATATTTATTTCAATATTATTATAAACAAAATATAGAAAGTTACCTTAAGGTATTGTGGAAATAGACGCTCACTCAAAGGAAGACCACGTGCTTCAGTTCCAAACAAAACTGAGTTTTGCATACCTGGTTTTAAAACATTTTTTTTTAAATTACTATTCACAGTTTCAGAAAAGTCTTAAGATCTATAAACCTGTGTGAATAGGATATTTTCCGGTCATCAAAGCAGCCCTGGATGGAGTACATACTGTTTGAACATAATAATTCTGGAGAGATATACCGGAATATGCTAAAGCATCTATATTTGGCGTAGGGATTTGCGATAATCCATGAAATCCTACGTCATTCCAGCCCTAAATGTATTAGAATGAGAAAACTACGTGAAGGAATTCTTATACTAAAACCATTATATATTTACTCACCAGATCATCAGCTAATATAAAAATTATGTGCGGTTTTTTTAATTGCTCACATTTTGCAGAAAACTGCGAAGTAATTAAAATAAGTAATAAATACAACAAAGGTGTGTGATCTTTCATTCTAATAGACTTTATAACTACATCATATTTTAGTAGTTTCAACGAAGATAAAAAATTAAAAATCAATTTCCCGAGATAACAATGATATGGTACTCATATCACTCATTGTTATATTAATCGGTAATTATGATTAAGCGTATAAAAGATTTGTTGAATAATATATCTTACTTACAAAAAATTATGATAAGTGTATATTGATGAAATAATGGATGAAGTAATGAATAAAATAATATTTTAAAACACATAAAAATTTATTAAATTTATTAAACCTAATGAATAGAATTTAGTGAATATGTAATATCTCCAAAATTTGCCCACGTGTGGTCCCAAAATCGAGGATCAGCTCTGCGATCATCTGGAAGGTTTGTCGGAGGAACGGCTGTTAAATTATACGAGTTGAGTAGTTTGAGCATCTTATTTAGTAGCTCAGGTTCACTGAAATTAAAAATATTTTTAAAAAAAATTAATATATATCTATTAACTAAATGAATAAAATGTTATAAGTTAGATAGTGCGCAATTCAATCAAACTTCGTATGGAAATAGCACGGAAAAAATTTTGAAAATTAAAAAACAAAATTAGGTATAATTTAGCGACAAATTTTGAATAAAACTCATTCATTTGTTCGCTAAATTATATCTAAAAACATTTTTGAAATTTTTGGAAATTTTCTCATGCTATTTCCATACAAAACATTGATCGAATTACGCACTATCTAAAAAACAATATTAAGAGCCAAAAATTTGAAAGAATTGTTTTTTATCAATTTGGAACCATTTGTGCCCTTGGGAGCAAGGAAATTCGAAAATGTTCATATTAAGGACCACCCTAATATATATATATATATATATATATATAATATATATATATATATATATATATATATATATATATTCTTACCTATCAGCTAAATTATTATATTCACAAGGATCCAATTCCAAATCAAACAGACAAGGAGCATGCTTCAAGTCACATACGGTTGCTGACTCAGGAACAGGACATTTTACATCAGCTTCGTCTCTATTAAATTAAAATAAAATAAAATTATATAAATAACTTTGTTAGTCAATCAGTTTGGGAACAAATTCACACACCTCAATTCCCGTATTTTGTCTGGTGTGGGTGCATATCCGATTTTTCCCAAAGCTTTTCCTGCTTTGCTGCTTAATACTAAATCCACATCATAAGTTTTGTTACGTCCTGATGGACCAAACCATTTATCCCATACGCCATTGTATGTATTTCCTGATAGAGATATATGAAGAATATGAGGAAATTTTCTTTTTGTTACAATGTTAGATATTTACCTTTTAGTAATTTATATTTTCCATCAGTAACCCCGGCATTTCCATATATATCGTCGATATTGAGCAATATTTGAGATCTAGGCGATTGTGTGTCCTCTGATAATGCTCTCCAAACATCCATGCCATCTAAATACTTTATCCTTGTAAGAAAAATAATCAATTTGTTACTATTTGAAGATTATTTAATGCTAATTAAAAATATAGATAAGATTTTTGCGAAATTAAGAACGAATTTATCGCAGTTCATCAATCACACATATCAGCAAATAGGTTATTTCATCGATCAGGCGTATTTATAATGAGAGCTAGCTTGATATTTACTCTATAAAAATTTGCGTGTGAATTTATTAATATTATGTCATCGTTTTCATGGTGACCTGTTTAGTATCGTCCAACTATCATCGAACTGATAAATAATTATCATATGTAGATATGTTATCACCTAGTTTTTTAAATATAATCCATCTTACTCACGATATATTTGCCTTTATAGCCGATAACAAAGTAGGCATCCAATCACTGATGTGCATTTTTTGTTTGCTGATCCTCTGCTTCTTTTGAATTAATGGTGACCAAATCAGTCCTGCACCTCTTACTCCACCTTCGAATAATGTGTTTTTCACCTGAATAGTAACCGATTATTATAAATTATCATAAAAAAATCAAATCTGAAGTAATCATATAAAATGCAATACCTAATTAGCTTTTAACACTTCAAAAATAATTACTTTACACCGACTACTGGAAATAAAAAAAATGGCAAAACTTCTAATAGTATTCTGAAAATGAGGAAAATATTTTATATATCAACTATTTATGATTATACTTCTCACCGGATTCAATAGATTAAAAATTCTGCTAAAGTCAAAATACAATATTAACTTCCTGTAGGGTAAGTAATGGTAATCGTCTAATAATCGAAAATGAAAATTTTGCATATTTTTAGTTTTCAGAGGTTTCTAAACATTTTGGCATACCTTTGATGTGTGGTAAAATGGATGTGTATGTGTATGTATGTATGGGTACAATTATTTGTCTGTCCAGGTTTTAGGGCGCACGGATCAACTGATTTCAATGATTCAAATATATTCTATTTCAATTGATATAAGGAAAAGTGCCGATTAGTTTTTGGAAAAGACAGACCCAGCCGTTTCGGGGATACGGAGCGAAGAGTGCAAAAATAAAAATCGTGTTTTTGGTAGAGCAGAGCATCCGATTTGAATGATTCAAAAAACTTTTGGCTTATGTTGACAAAAAAATTGTTTTTGTAGAAAAAATACATTACTAGTTTACATGTTAAAATCATCTAGAGTCTATTAACATGTTTATTAGAGAATAGTCCGTGTATCTAAATATTTGTAATAATAAATTTGTAATATAAATTTTGCACTATTCAAAATTTTCCAAAAGATTGATGAAAAATATTTTTGTCAATAACATTTTCTACGTTAATAGAAATATTATTTCATAACATTTTGATGGCAACTTTATCTTTGCAAATTTGAGAGTCAAACTACCGTCAATTTCTTATATTATTCTTATTTCCAAACAGCAATCAGAACCTAACACTTTTACTACTATACAAGCCAACGGTTAGACTATACTTGATATATCTTCATTATTAGAATTGATCTATGATTAATGGTAAATAATTATATTCGATGCAATTACACGAAACGTGATTTTGACTAAATTTAGAATCACATTAAAAATATCGTCAATGAGAAGTTATTTACCCCTCTGAGCGGCCAATTGGACGCAGCATTTATATTAAATCCTGCAGCAGGACCCCCATTATCGGTGGAAAATACGATTATACTATCTTTCAACATGTCTTTCCTTGACAAGGCATCTATTAGTTCACCAACAGCATCGTCCATTCTCGATAACATACCTGCGAATTATTTAACATGTATCGATTACGTTGATTGAAATTTGTTTATTCAATACGTGAATGTATCGCTTATTGATCTTACAAACATATTAATATATATATATATATATATATATATATATATATATAAATATATATATATATATATATATATATATATATATATATTAATAGAAGAAATTATCTAATAATTAATTTCATATGTGTATATGAATAACCAAATGCATATACTCAAACAAAAGCCTACGATAATATATATTTTTCACAAAAGTATCGTTTTTCCTAAATAAATTCAATGTCAAATAAATTATGTTGATTAAAATAGTTACATTTAAATTAATCCATAAAAATAAAATTATGTGAAAAAAACTTTATCTTGGCTTACATTTGAAAATTATGTAATCTAAATAAAATTGTACCTATAGTCCAGTATTTTAAGCTTAAGGGGGTCTTCCTATGTGACGGCCAGTTTTTTAGGGATATTTTAGAATTTGTTTTCTACGACCAGTAAATAGTTAGAGCTTCAAGTTTTTTTATCATTTATTATACATATTTGAACAGTATAAATATAAAATTTCAGCTAAAAAAATTTAGTCCAACTAGAGTTACAGCGCTCTAAACACCCCCCCCCCCCTTCAAAAAAAAAGAGCTCCCACTGTCTCCACGATTCCGGCTGATCGGCTTATCTGACCAAAAAAAAATAAACGGCGTTTTAATTTGTAGGCTTAAAAGCACAGAATGAACTATTATACAATCAAATAAATACAAAAAAATTGGATGTTTTATAGACATTTGAAATAAAAGTTGCAAATTAGGCGTTTTTTTTTTGTTTGTTTTTTTGCTATAAAAAATCGAAGTTTTGAAATTTTTGATTGATAATAGTTCATTTCATGCGTTTAATATATTGAATGTGACCTGTAAATTTCAAGTAATTCGGTCCAGCCGTTTCTGGGATACAATGGAGACCAGTTTGAAAAACACAGTTTTGAGAAAACGCGTTTAAAGATAAAATGATCGTTGTACTATATACTATATGTATACTTTTAAATGGCTGTAACTCAAAAACTATTTGAAATATCGATTTGAAATTTTAATATGTTATTTTTAAAGGTATATCTACCGAAATATGAAATAAAAAAAATCAATTTTCTCAACTCATCACATAGGAAGACCCCCTTAAAATAGGTAAGAATCTCGGATTCGAGATACCCCCAGTTGTAAATACTTGTATATTGACACCCTAAGTTGTCTCAAAACCTACATATGGTAGGGTGTCAATACCATATGTAGGTTATATGACAACTTTAGGATGTCAATATACAAATGTATCTCGAATTTCGAGGTGAACTTAGAATAATT
This sequence comes from Ctenocephalides felis, assembly GCF_003426905.1. NCBI lineage: Eukaryota > Metazoa > Arthropoda > Insecta > Siphonaptera > Pulicidae > Ctenocephalides > Ctenocephalides felis. Next base: position 24,276,136 of record NW_020537646.1, on the reverse strand, counting down.
ACTGGACTGTTACTTGTTAGAACTTTGCTGTGCAAAACTTCGTGTTGACAATCATTGCCACTTTTTTATTGACCTCACTAGATATTTTAGTCACTTACAGTGTTATTATTTTTTATGTTTTATTATACGACATTTTTTTTGAATAGCAATCAGAACCTTACGTCCTATGATCTGTTGGGCTGAAACTTCTCCTTTCTTCGTATTTTTTTAGATGGTAACCCAATGGTTAATCCATCCATATTTGATGATTTTGTTATTAAATTAATCTAATAGGGTTGACATTTTATTGGTGCAGCAATGCGGGGCAAGGGCTATTTTCACTTGGAAACATATTGCTATCTATATTTTCAAGTAAAAATCGTTGTCACTGCTGCCTGACAACAGGCTACTCGATGTGGGTATCGAACCCGGGACCTCTAAAACAAGTTCCCGTTGCTCTTAACCTCTTACCTACGGGCGAGCCCTATTATACGACATGGAAACATTTTTATCATAATTTTATAGTCTCAAATTTTTACATAGGTATACATATTTCATATCTATCAATGCCCAACTTATATCACTGCAATATAATTCTAATA